>NC_137281.1:95622500-96822500 GCF_054371585.1 Giraffa tippelskirchi
GGGTTAACTAGATTTGTATTAATATAGAAGCCAGCCTTTTAATATTCTGCAAATGTTAACAAAGAAAGATGATAATGTTGAGTTAATATGGGTTAAGCATAAAATGAAAATAAATTTTTCTGATTGCGAGGTGTTGACATTTTTTTGGCTAGGGCCTCCAGCCTGTTCCTGAAAGCTGTGTAATTACAGAAGGCTTTTCCCCTCCTTCCCCCTCCTGCTTCGAGCCTACCCACATTAGTAATGACCCCTTCACTGCTTCAAAAACCACTAATGGTCTTCAGCACGGGCAAGAAAAATGAACAGGATAAATTGGAATCCACAGTCAGTAATTTGCATCCTATGAGGCAGCTTTGGCCACTCACACTCATTCCTGGCCATCAATCGTTGCCTGTCAGGTGCTGCACTCTGCCACCATGACAAATACTCCTCCTAACACTCTGATTCGTCCAAACAATGTAATTGTCCTCTATTCTCCTTTTGGTAATGGAGATAATGAATGACTGCACACACAAGAAGGATTGCTCATCACAGACGCCGGGAGTGGCTTCAAACTGGTAAAGACCTAGGGTACAAATTTTAATTGACTGACAACACTGGTTGGAGGGAAAATGACCAAAAAGATCCCCAAATCCTTCTTGTCGTGGTATTTTCCTGCCAAACTCAAGGGAGGAGCACCCTTTGACTTTTTATTCCTCTAAGATTTTGAAAGCCTAGGTTTATAGGTTATTTGCCCAATGGAAATCAATCCTGCAAATAACAAAAATGAAAATGAAAACAAGGTCTCATCACAAGGATGTATAGATCTGCATTGGTAATGTTGTCCAGTGTGCTGTTTCCTCATGCAGTGTTTTTTTTCTTTTTTCTTTTTTGGTGTGTGTGTTCAGTCTTGCTCACCATTACGATGTTTTTGTCAAAGACAGTTCTGACAAAATGTGGGCTGTAATGTATGTGTGTATGTGAAAGAAACAGAGGCAGAGACACACACACATACATGTGCACATACACAGAGAAGGTTCAGATGAAATAAAGATTTAGGATGTGAAAGTGGTAGAAGAATAGAAAGGTAAAGTTAGTTACAGTCAGTTCCTTCAAGCAGGATTGTACATTCAGATGGAATAATAAGAATTCTTCCCAGTGTTTTATTAGAAATTTAGTCAAATGACCACAAAACTACATAAATAGTGCATTACATCTTGGGAATCCCTGAACTGTACTTTCACTTATGAAAGCAGTTGCAAATTCCATCCACAATCATTAAAAAAAATTGGGACCTTACAAAAATTCACCTTGCACAGATGGCTTTTTTTTTTAATTAATAGGGAAGACCATAATAACTTTAACTTATTTAAATAACATTCTGTGGTTTTGAACATTTGTGATTCTATGCCCCTTTTATACATGGAGTGGACTGTTTATCTGAAAGTGTTCTGGCAGTCGGCCACTGTATTTCTAAAATTAAAAAAGGGATGGAAAACAATCAGCTTTCAGAGGAACTGGAACCATGGCAATGTGTTTTGGATTAATTTACAAATATATGTATATATTTAAGGCCAAACTGTGGAACTAGAGAATTTCTACTACATGTCTGTCATATGCATTCTTCTACTTTATTAGAACAGACATCATATTGAAATAATAAACATGGGAAGCCTTCACTTCTTCTTTGATGTATATTGCTAAATGTCTGACTGGCTCAAATTTAAAATAAACTTTGGTATGTTTGCACTTGAAACTGGAAGTAGACCACAAGCAATAATTTGTTGTCAGTTTCCATATTCTTGGAATAAGGCTATAGTTTAGTCTGTTCACTGATGGGGGCCAACCCACATTGATCCAGTGGCCCAGAGGTGGTTCAACTTACTCATAAGAACATACATTGTAACATAATAGCAATGATGATGATTCCCTTCATCAAGAAAGAACCAGCATAGGTCAAAGTTTTTCACATCCCCAAATAATTTTAAAGCCACTGTTGAATACAAGTGACTCACAAAGATTCTCTTATTTTTAATATCAGCTGACAACTGTTCAAAAGTTAATAAGACATGTATGGCTTATGATTCAATGTAGATAGAAATTTTTTTTAATTGCCTTTTTTCTAAAGACTCATTTGAATGTGAGATGTATCTGTATCCCAGATACTGACCTTAGCCTTTTTTTTTTTCCTCCTCCTTTGTGGGGTTAACCTGGTTGATCAAGTACATGCAAATAGATCTACAATATAAATTTATCACTGAAACAGTTCTTGGGTGAAATCACTTAATAATCTTTTGTGGTTAATCCTTGTCCATTTTTGTTCAAACTGGAACAAAATTTTGTCCAAACTGGAACAAAATTTTGTCCAAATTTATCACAATCTTTATTCCATGTTGAAAGGATTTATACTAATGTTTTAGAAAACTTCAAGTGATATTTTTAATCCTCTCATGAATTAAAAGTACACAATAAATTAACTATCAAATGGATCAGAGTTAAATAAAATGTGAAGTTCTCACGAAAAGGTTTCCCCCACATACAGGTGAGTGAAAAAAGCAAACTGTAGAACAACATGTATCTTCAACTTTTGTAAAATAGATAAATAGCTAAATAAATACATTAATTAAATACACACATCAATGCTTGTCATACAAGAAAAACATCTGTAAAAACACACATTGAATAATGGTTCATGTTGTGTAGGGCCTGGGGTGCAGACTTACTTTCTATTTTTATACTCCTATATCATCTGCATCTGTACCGCTGCAAACAATTTTTAAAAATCAAATATTAATTTAAAAATGATAATTTATTGTAATTAATTTATACACTCCATTTTAGACAACTTTATTTTATTTATGTATTTATTTTGGGCTGTGCTGGGTCTTCGTTGCTGCGCAGGCTTTCTCTAGTTGTGACAAGTGGGGTTACTTGTTGCTGCAGTGCACAGACTTCTCATTGTGGTAGCTTCTGCTGTTGCAGAGCACAAGGTCTAGGGTGCTTGGGCTTCAACGGTTGTGCTTCCCGGGCTCTAGGGCACAGGCTCAATAGTTGTGGCACCCCAGCTTAGTTGTTCTGTGGCATGTGGAATCTTCCCAGACCAGGGATCAAACCCATGTCTCCTGCATTGGCAGGTGGATTCCTTACCACTGAGCCACCAGGGAAGCACCTACACTCCATTTTTCTTTTTTAAAAAAACACACTAATTCAACTTTTTATACAGTTAGATATCTCTTTTGTTATTCATTGGATTTTTTAAAAGCAGGGCATGTCAAGAATCAATCATTAAGGTTACTTTCCTATCCTATGAGTTTGACTCACTGGTCTATAAAGTTTACTAGATAAGTTCTTTAAGGAACCACGTGCAGTTTGTCAAGTTTCTTCTGTAATGGCTGTAATACAGCCATGGAGACAAATGATCAAGTAATTTGTTGGGCAGGTTCTTAGTTTGAGCAAAAACTTGGAAACTGGTCTTACGATCACCACTTCCTTTTCCTCAATCCTTACCCCTCTTGCCACTCACCCCACCCCCACCTCGACCAAAATACAACCTCTTTTATAGGGTTAATTCAAGTGACCTTGAGTTTGATGATGATGCTCATAGATGAAACCCTCTAAGCAATTTCTCTAATAGGGACAATGAAACTGCATTGGGTATATAGGTATATACCACTTATTGCTCTAGGACCAGGCTTACTGAACTGATACAAGTTGGTGCTAAAGATCTAACTCCTGAATAAATAAATGCATTTTTGTGGAATATCAAACTTATTCAATGACCATTAATTTAACTTAAGTAAACAGAAATTCTGATGTCATGATTAGAATGTATAACAAAATGAAATCTGAAGATGAAACCGGAAGCAAGATATTTAAAAACCATCACATCCTCATAGCTGGATGTAATCTGCTTTCCACTGAGTTCATATAGTGATTGACTTAGCATTTATAGTGTTTAGCCCTTCATTGTCACATCTTATTTATACACTTTGACTAGGTACAACTTTCTGAGAGTAAAGCCTTAGGTTTTCTAAACTTTTGTATTTCTCCCCCAACTCCCAACTCTGGCTCAATGTCTCTTTCACTAGAAAGAGCGAGAAAAAAAAGATCTAAGTTCTCATTAAACTTTGTCAGTAGTTCTGCCACCTTGAACAAGACTGTGCCTTGAACAAGACTGGGACTTAGTCTCTGTAATGGCAAATGAGGATGTTAACAAAGCTTTCCATGCCTTAAGAAATACCTATGGAGTTTATAATAATAAAGTCTGTGATGGTTAATTCTGAACCTCACTATCTCTCTTTCTCTCTCTCTCTCTTTCTCTTATACACATACACACTCTTCTCCTCTCCTCTCAAGTTGTCTGAGCTTCTTGTCACTACCTCAGGATGCAGTAAAAAGCCTTTGCTCTTCCACTACAAAGCTAAGGTCAAATTTCTAGCAGAATCACTTCTACATGAGACGTGATGTATCTCTTGCTTTGTGTTACTATTTGTAAATCTGCATTTTCTGGGTATCTTATCCTCATCCCAGTTCTTGAGATCACAACCACAAAATATTGAGGCAAAAAGGTCTTTAAACAGAACCTTGTCCTGCAACCTAACTTATGTAGATAAGGAAACCAAGATGCACACGGTGTTACACTCTTGGCCACAGAAACAGGAAATGCTGGGATAACCACCTGTTCTCCTGATATTTAGTGGAGGGCTTTCCCACTCTAAAGTTTTTCACTGAAGTAACTTCCCCCCTTTCTCTTGATAAAAGTGCCTTGATTTTACTTCAGAGATGTGCTCGGGGGTGGCTCACGGACCTAGGCTTAGCCAATCAACATAGCTAATCATCCTGGCTGCTCTGAAGATGGAAGCCAAGTTTAGCTTAATGGGAGTCAGTTAGCACTGTCAGTCAAAGGTGTTCTTTTGTCACTGGGGTTACTAAGTCAGTTGCCATCAGGCCATTGTTGCCACCAAATGGAGACAGGCTGATGAAGGGTGAAGGCCACACAGACAAAAGCAGAGCCAGAAGCTCTGAAGAATAGATTCATGCACATTCCTGCCCTTGGATCCAGCTTTATCTAAATCCAGCCACCCTTTACCTTTCAGCTACTTGAGCCAATTTATACATGTGGCATGTTTTAGATTATCAGAAATTTTCTCAGTTTACTCCCTATCTCCCTCTAGCTAAAAATGATTATTTTTTCTTTTAAAGAGAAGGATGACGATGAGGCAAAAGAGGGAAGGCAGGGTTGGGGGAAGAAGAAGAGGTGAACCATTTTGCTTTGACCTAGATCTAGACTCTGATCGAACAAGGCAAAAATCTTGAGGATTTGGGATTTTCTAAAAAGTTGATCAGCTTTGTGCAGTGGCAGTATTATACCAATGAGGTTTATCCAAGGTGTGATTATTGCTAATTAAAAAGTTGATCAGCGTTGTGATCCTAATAGATTAAAAAAAATCACCTAACTTGGAAGACAGAGGTTTAATCATGCAATGTATATGGAACTGTGAAAATTTTACATCTTTTTTTCTAATTTGAAAAGTAAAGTACAAGGTAGAATTTTTATAATGACCATACAGAGAGCAAATTTCAGTATGTTTCTTTGTGGCAAATTGAAACTCTTAAGGGAAATAAACATAAATTAATCAAAATACCCAAGAAACACATTTAGACACAAAAAACCATACAGAAACCCAAGGCTTTGATAATGAAAAATGACACAAAGATTGTTACAATCACCTGGCTAATTTAGTATTATTGGATTTAAGTAAAATTCCAAGGTGCTAAAGGAGAGTATATTTCAAATGTTGTGTGATTACAACATTCCCTTCCATTTCCATGATTCTGGCATGTCCATCAAGGTCAGTCCAAACACTAGGTTCCCTGGAAAGTCTTACCTAGCCTTGAGTAGTCATTTTCCCCGAAAATTCCACAGTGCTTTCTCTCCTCCCATTTTTATTCACTCTACATTATCTTTTATGTATATATGTGTTCTTGTGTTATAGCCCTCACTGGACTGCAAATCATTTGAGGACAAGGTTTAAGCCTTTAACCTTGAACTCTCTACAGCACTTAGAATATTTCCTACAGAATAGGTACTCAATACGTACATATTTGTGAATGCATTATTTCTGAAACTGACACTTTTCTATTAGAAAGGACTGACGGTGCCATATATATGATGCATAAAAATTCAGATAAAAATGGTAAGATTCAGTCATTTAACTGTTTTACCGACATAATATTTGGATATTTGAAAACATCTACTGAATTTTTCACTTTTCATCCAGATGTTTGGTGTCATAGAAATCCAGATTCCACATTTAAATTAGCTAGTTGTTTTTGTTTTTTTTTTTTAGTGTCAGATGTATATTTGAGAGGAAGAAAATGTGGCTATTGCAAGAGATTCATTTCCATTTGAGTTCATGTGGAAGTAAACAGATTAAATTATAATAATCACATCTTTTAAAATTCAGAAAAGGTTTGAGAGATTTTAATAATAGCGAGATCCTAAGAGATTAACATGTTTGGTTGATATTTAGAGCCACAGTAGGAAGGCCTCATTAAAACGAGCAAAGAGAAAAGCACACGCTCTTTTGTAGATAAGCTAAAGGAATACTGAATAAGCCTGATGGATTATCATACAGAGACTTTAAGAACAGTTGTTAAATTTATTATTATCAAGATATAGGTAAAATCAAAGAATGGAGAAGGAATTTTTCATGAAACCAAAGTGAAGGACAAAGGGAAAAAGTGTCTTAGGACTAAGGAGAAACACTTTTTTGCATCTGCAAAGGGAAATGTTACATATACATGTATTGCAGTGATACAAAGGGAGTTCATATGGGCAGAAGCAATGAAATTAGATGATGGTCAGAAACCATCTACACTCATTCCTCTTCTAAACTTTCAAAGAAACATAAAAACACATTATAAAAACACATTAGAAAACATTTGCAGATAGTAATCAGAATTTTAAGCGCAACGAATATAATTATTTTCCTATTGACTGAGATTTTAAAGCTGAGCAGTCTTATTTTGAAAATAACAGCAATATATTCCTAAGGCTAGAGAAAGATAATTTTTATTTAACATTTGTTAGGATGCTCCCATGAGCTGCTTGACCATGCGTGTTATGCTGCCTACATGGCTAATGGGTAATCTTACCAAATGAGCCAAAGGCCACAAATAAGGCCTTGACTCATTTAACAGTCATTTCACATTTCCACACTATGACCAAATTAATATTTTATGGGGCTACTCAGTTCTACAGCCAGACTACTTTTCCAAAAAATTGAATTTCGTGCTTATTTATTTTATGGATCATTTGTTGAAATAGATTTCAAAACAGGTTTAGGCTATTTAGATTTTTCAGTGAACTGCAAAAACAAAACTTACAGACTCAAGAGTTTTAGGAATAGAAGTCAGAAGTCATTTAATATAAACTTTCTCAGTTTATGTCTAATGAAACTAAGGGTGAAGCGAAGTGGCTTGCCCCAACTTGGCTGGCCTCCTCCTTTTTTAAAGATGTCCCTGACTTCCTCAGAGAGAACAAACTTCATACTTATATAACCTCAAAGAACATTTCTTATGGAACATCTTATTTCTACCTAGGAATCACAAATACCAGTAGCCAGATTTTACCCTGTAAATTACTTAATTCTTGTATCCCATATATTCCCATGTAACCCTATTTTTCTTCATTAGCCACACTGCATTGTAAATACTTGCTTATTTGTCAGTTTCTCCTACTGCACTCTGTGTTCCTTGAAAGCAGGGACTGATTATCCATATTTTATTTCCAGAATCTAGTTCACTGCTTAGCATGCCAAGGTATCAATAAGTGCATGTAGAATTAATCAAATTTGAGAATGCACAACAAGTGAATTTTTTGCATCCTAAAAATACTATTTTGAAATGAGAAAAAAGGAAGTTGGTTGAGGTGAAAGCTAGATAGCAAATGAGAAGGGAGATTTAAGGAAAGAGATACTCAACAAGGCAGATAATACCAACCACTCACTCACGTCAAACAGTGAAATAGTGAAAAATCAGCTCTTATTTGAAACAAAAGTATAACTTCATAACATAGAGTACTAAGTAGAAATTGGCAAATTCAGATGGTGCCACTAAGAAACTATGGAAAGGAAGTCTAAGTACATAGGGCTTTTTACTAACATTTAATTTCTTCTTGTTAAAAAGGCTAAGGAGTTGCTTTAAAGATATATAATATCTAGACCACTTAGATACTTGTATCTAATCTTATGACAACAATCCTACTGAACAGGCCCAGACACAGTGGCATATGAGACTGAATTAGAAAAAAAAAATTAGTTTAGCTCTTAATCTTGGGACTTCTCTGGTGGTTTAGTGGCTAAGACTCCATACTCCCAATGCAAGGGGCCTGGGTTCGATCCCTGGTCAGGGAACTAAATCCCACATGCTGCAACTAAGAGTTCACATGTTGCAACTAAGAACTGGCGTAGCCAAATAAATAAATAAATAAAAATAAAAATATTTTTTTAAATCCATTAGATCTCCTTAGTCATGTGAAAAAAGTCTGGATAAAAAATTGTAGGGTAAATATTAAAGAATTATTGAGCAAATTTACAAGGAATAATAAACAATTCCAGTATATTTAGTCCAATTTTATTTGCATGGACCATGCTATAAATAATTTTGTCTGATTTACTTAACAATGCACTGAAAGTCTTACTTGACAAGAGAAAGCTAACATGGATTTAAAGAGGAAGAAATTGTTTAAAGAAACTGAGGGTTATCTCTTTTTCAAAAAGGTTATTATCTCTAGAGTAAGCAATGGAAATGTTGTGGATATTATCTTCTTTGCTCATCTCAGAGTACAGGATAAGAGAATGGGGTTAATGATAAGCTAAAAAGTCATAAGAAGGAAGTAGCTATAAACTGATGACTTGTGATGCACAGTGCTGTAGTTAAAAAGAAAACTTTAGTAGTGACTGAGCGTTTCTTGTACAATCTTACAGAGTTATTAATCAGAGTGGCTATGATGAAACAGAACTCCTTAATGAGAGTTAATTCTTTGATTTTACAGTTCACCAAGATAAAAATTCTAAGGTTTTAAACACTAGCATTAGGAAATTGGTTGAGAGGTTTCTCACTGGCTTCTTTTTCTAATATTCACAGAGCTTTTTTTGCATATAAATGAGCATGGGATACAACTATTTACTTAGAGATACACTCTTAAAGAGGGGAAGTGAGCTAAAAGAAAAACTTGTCTTTTAAAAATTATAGCTCCATGTTCTCCAAATGTTTTGGAATTTATCTGACTTTTAAAACTATGGGAGAAAGATCATTACTGGTCTCTCTAGGAATTACAAAAATATAAGCCAAAGATATTACCCAATTGTTTACTTTAGTTATGCGCTATACTAGTAAATAAAGCAATCAATTGGTACCATAACAAGAACACGCCTAACTGAGCCATCAAAAAAGGTCAGTTAGCAGTATTTATTTTGGAATTCCCCACAGTTTTATCTTATCAATTTATTTTTCCTTCCCTTTTTAAGAGCAGTTTGTTTAGTGAAAGCTAACTACATCAAGATGGAGACAGAACAAGGTACTGCCACATTTATCTATGATAATGAACCCACCTGCCAAAGTAAGATACACTGGAGACTCGGGGAAGATCTCCGGAGAAGAAAATGGCAATCCACTCCAGTATTCCTCCCTGGAAAGTTCCATGGACAGAGGAGTCTGACAGGCTACATACAGTCTATGGGGTCGCAAAGAGTCGGACACAACTGAGCACAAGCAGCCCAATGTACATATAATAGCCCCATTACTATTCTACCCAAACTTTAGAACATGCAAATACTTAAACAGTGTTTCTAAGTAGATGGGAAAAAAAAACAGTTTGTGAGTTTCTAATTTGTATTTAGAGCAAATGAACTCATCGGTAAGTAGAACACCTTCAAAATGTCTTTTGAACATACCTATGACTATGTATCTTCTGGTAATTATGTATACAAGATCATACACTAATCCATGTCATAAACAAAGAAAATGAAAAACTATATGCACTTAAAAATATATCTATGACTCTGAATATCTTTTGACTAAACATTTACTCGTTCAAGGTAAAAGTGATCAAATATTGAAATAACAAATCATTTGATAGTATTTAATCTTTTTAATTTTTTTTAAGTATTTAACCTTTTACCATGATAATTAAATGCTATGCTAAATACATCCAAATAAATTCAATATGTATGGACTAAGAGAAAATACAGACACAGAAATTAAAAGTTTCATGCAAAACAATAAGGATATATGCTAGAATATATTTAGAGTATACTTAAATATTAGTGTGTGGCTATTTTCTTTCTAATTTGCATAGCAAACCAGAAAATAGTAAGAAAAAGCTCTTCTTAACTTGGGGAGCTAAGGTGACCTCAGCAGAAAGTGTTTGCAGCTGCTTATCAACTTGGATAAAGGAAAGAGGAATAATAGGGGACATATTAAAAATATGAATATTTAAAATTACTGCACTAGCCATATTTTTCCAATCCATTAAGTGATAAGATTTATAGAAAGCAATAGCTACTTCTTATTACTTCTGATTTGTATATTAGAAATTGATAGTATATTTTTACATTCCTAGAAGAATTCTATTTTTGCATGAAAATATTTCTTACAAGGATTTAAGAAGCCCTAAAAGGGGTTACCTCTACAAAAACTGGACTTTAAAAGGACAGATCTTTAATGTAGCTGAATTCAACTGGTATGAAGCACTATGGCCAGCATCTGCTCTAATTAGTTGAGCATCCATTCTGATTATTGTTGCTTGTTTGTTGCTTAGTCTCTAAGTTGTGTCCGACTCTTTTGCAACCCTGTGGACTGTAGCCCATCAGGCTCCTCTGTCCATGGGATTTCCCAGGCAAGAATACTGGAATGGGTTGTCATTGCCTTCTTCAGCAGACCTTCCTCACCCAGAGATCGAACCCACGTCTCCTGCATTAGCAGGCAAATTCTTTACCACTGAGCCACCTGGGAAGCTATTCTGATTGTCGGTGCCTGTTAGTTTGCATATTACTTGTGACTTTTCTGCATGATGGACAGTGCCCTCTGACATTTCTGATACGTGCTTGGCAAGTTTTTTTTTTCCTTTGGCCACACCATGCAGCATGTAGGAGCTTAGTCCCCCATCAAGGATTGAACTCTCACTCCCTGCTTTGGAAGTACACTGGACTGCCGAGGAAGTCCTCGTATGTTGTATTAGCAGATGAACTCAAGTTTGACCCGTATCCTACCGTAATACAAGAAGCATTGACATTTCAGAGTAAGGTGAGTTGACCAATTGACCATAAGGGAATAATAAAGTTTTTCATTTTAAACAAGGTATTTTGAAGTATTCAACACCTCGAATACTCAGGTGTTACTGACTGAATCATATGCCTTATTTAAATATTTAAATAATCTAAATACTCTTATTTGACTAATTGGAAATATAATCTCATGCAACATAAGCTGAGTGGGTTTAGTTCTCTAAGAAGTTAGCAAAACACTTAAGGATTGCCACATGGCAAGAAATAAACCACAAATGGCCTTTAGATTCTAGTTGAAAATCATGAAGTAAAATCCAAGGTATTATTCCATGTATATTCCATGAAAGTATTGATTATGCTTTTATCTAAATAAGCACATTTTCTTAAGCAAGATACGAGTCATTTTTAGCGAGAGGTAATAGGAGAAGCCAAAAATTATCTCAAAGAATTAAAAAATGTGAACAAAAATCACCATCAACTCATGACTCCAACCCCTTATATAAGATCATTTCTTGGATTTGATCTGGATATTGAAAGAAAGTAGACTGACAAACTCGCCTTTGCACAGATCCACTTACAAATCAGTATCCATTTAGTATCAATGTTTCTAACCTGGCAGAAACTAAAGAAAAGACTTTTTCAATTCAGATGTTAGAATGTTTAAAAATTTTGTACAGTGAAGGAAATATAGAAGGGGAAGAAATTCAGATGGAAATTCAGAAAGAAATGTATTAACCCCCACTTTTTCATCTTTTCTAACCTAACCAGCCAATTTTGAAATATACTGGACTTCTCAGGTGGCACTAGAGGTAAAGAATCTGTTGTCAACGCAGGAGACTCAAAACATACTGGAACTTCTGGAACATACTGGACTTCTCAGGTGGCACTAGAGGTAAAGAATCTGTTGTCAACGCAGGAGACTCAAAAGACTCAGATTCGATTTCTGGGTTGGGAAGATTCCCTGGAGTAGGAAATGGCAACCCACTCCAGTATTCTTGGCTGGAAAATTCCATGGGCAGAGAAGCCTGGCAGGCTACAGTCTATGGGTCTGCAAAGAAATGGACACAACTGAGTACTAACTCACTCAGGAATATACTCTTATAAGGAATGAATACTGTGTGCATTATTTATCATAGTGATGTTTGTACAATTCTACAAACATTGAAAACATTGATATATAGATGCCAAGTCCTGTGCTAGAAGACTTCCCTGGTGGCTTAGTGGTAAAGAATCTGCTTGCCAACGCAGGAGACACAGGTTTGATCCTTAGGTCGAGAAGATCCCCTGGACAAGGATATGGCAACCTATTCCAGTATTCTTGCCTGGGAAACCCCATGGACAGAGGAGCCTGGTGGGTACAATCCATGGGGTCACAGAGAGTCAGACAAGACTTAGTGACTAAACAACCATAACAGCTTGGACTAGAAATTTAAGAATCCTGGTGTCTGGAGGAATGGAGGAACTGTTAGAAATTGAGATGGGTATTTTCACACCTGACTGGATATGCTTTCTTTTCTCTTCCTCAAGCTCCTAAACACATTCATCCTTTTAATTTTAAGCGACTGAAATGCTAATGATGTTATTGAACTTAGAATAACTCTCTGGAGATATTCCTTTCTTTTAACTCCTTGGACATTTGGGAATACAATTCACAGTAAGTATAAATATTATAAGTTGAATTACCTCAGGAGCCTGCTATTTGCTAAATTGAGTTCTTTGATAAGATAATGTTCTTACAAAGAGATTAATTCCCTCAGCAGACTAATGCTCTTCTACATTTCTTTATGAACAAGTTCAGATGTTTACAAGAAATGCCAAATGAAACATTCTGATGGACTTATTAATGAGTGCTTGGGTTTTCACTTTGTGTTTTTTTCACAGCTGCATATCCAGCTTCTAGAAAAGTGCTTGGGAGAGCAGAACAAGCTCAATAAACATTTGGTTAAGTGAGTAAATAAAGGAATACGTTTCCGGGCTTGACTTGAGACTGAAATATGGAGTGTCTCATTTCAAGTGCACATGGGAAGCAGGAGAAATGTAAGTGTTTAGGCTTTTTACCTTGTCACATTCATAGTTAGAACCACCTAGTTGGGAGGAGGCGCATGGCAAGGGAATGGGAAGTTTCTGCATGTTACAGATCTAAAAGCAGACTCTGTCAATTTATTTATACTACTGAAAATCTGATTTTTTTTTCCAAAAAGGAATGATACATTTCTAGGCCCATATTGACTAAGATAAAGGGGGAAAAACCTGTAGAAAGCCCCACAGAACTTGTAACAATAGTCTACGCTGAAGTATATGGCTGTCACACTAAGGCAGTAACACTTTACATGATTTAAACCCTAGTGGGTAAACATTTGAATTTAAAGTGTAGATACGTTTTGGAAACACTCAGCCAACTCAGGAAACACATGTGCTATGGTGCCATCAGGTCACACTTCAGGTGGAGCCCTGGGAAATTTTTTGGAAAATACTGGTAGAAATAGATTGGAGTAGAGAGAGAGAGGGTGCATAAATCCATTAGCGATTGCATTTATAGCTCTTTCCATCTGTTATTTTCAAAGCATTTTTCTAATATTAGTTGCAGAAGTTCGAAGTGCACATGGCTCACATCCATTGTCTCATTGCACTTGGTAAAGGTAAAGAACGGAATGCAGGAAGCAGAAGTGAGTTACCATTTGTCTGTGATCCAGACAGAATGAAATGCAGGGACTTAAACCTTGAGTTCTCAATGTCTTTCCCTATGCTGAAAATCTATGAGGCCAACTATTTCCTATGAATAATTTTTGCCTTTCAACAAAATCTTCATTCTTACTCTCTACATAGATTGGAGAGAAAGCTGGCAGTATGAAAACACTGCTGAAGTACCCATTATAACATAATCTATTATACTGAAGACTTGATTATACCAACTCAAGGCAAGAAAGACCAACTTATAGAAAGAAAAGAATCACGTGATGCTGGCAAGATTTTAATTAACTATATGAACTCTACAGTTACCATCAAAACCATGCAACATAATGCATTTCTAAGGTATCTGTTTCAATTTCACATAAGCAAAAACATTTTGTAGTTTAATTAAACTCATACCTCTCTGCCTTTCTAGCATCTAGGTGACATTATAGAGCTTGCTTATGACCAAGACAAATAAATGGTCTAAATCATCTAACAAAGTTGTCTGAAGAAGTTAATAGCCATAATTTAGGATGAGTATGGGAGTCCTAAACAATTATACCATTAGGCCAGTTATTTTAAACTTAAAAATGGATGTTATTTAAAACTTAAAAATAGATGTTATTTTAAACTTAAAACTGGATATATGACTCCTAGAACTAGAACATAAGATCCTTGAGGAGTGGGGATTTGAAAGAGACAATTAGGAAAATTTCACTGAGTGAACTTTGCTCCCACCCAGGCTACACGTGCACTTGAGTAGGAGAGCTGGGGATCTGGAAGCTTCTTGTGGCTAATGTCTGCAGCTCACTGCGATAACGACCGAGAGACGGAGCGTTCAAGTGAAAAAAGGCTTGGCAAGTCCAAGGAGAAAGAAGCTTACAGTTATTCACGCAGTGAAATTAAAAAACAAAAAAAAGGAAAAATTATAAAGAAATCCAGACCATATCTCATGAGGGGAAGAAGAAACTAAAAAAATTTAAGAGACAAAGCCATTCTATACAGATTAGAATAATATATGCACAAATCTCTGGAGAAACTCTATTATATCACAATTAATGCAGAGACTGCAATCAAGCCAGGCTAATTTCAATAGATTCCAAGTTTTGAACAGTTCCGAGACTATCCAAGTGGGAATTTGGCCAGGACACTGGGGTTAATAATTCATTTTAAGAGAGGCTAATTCTTTGGGAGGCAGCCCACTCTGCAGGAGGAAGCATTTGGCCCATGTGAGCAAATTTGCTCTTCAAGATCACCCTCTATTAGCTCCACAAGACACTTTTTTGGGGGTGGGGGGGTCAGTTTACTTTCTCATGAATATAGAAATATTTATCATGTTTTCAATAACTATATATTAATGTCAGATGAATGATTCAAACATATACATGAAATATTTGGATTCTTAAAGAATAATTTTCATGCTAACTTTCCATTACCATGATCTGAGTATAGGATTATCATCAGAGTACTGTGGCAAAATATACAAACTGTGTAATCAGATGGTTCTGGTGTTTAATCTTGGCCTCATGGATTAGTAACTGGGAAACTTTGAAAATGCTACCAAACCACCCTAGGACTCAGGTTCACCACTCATAAAATACAAAACTTAATGGTGCCTACCTCAGAGGGGTCTCATGAAGCTTAAATAAGTCACTTGTTAATTGAACAAACAGTTTTGAGTGCCAGCAACTGTTACAGCTACTGGGAATACAGTAACAAACAAGAGACAAATTCCTGACCCCCATGAAACTTACATTCTGAGAGGGGACATAGGCATTAAACCAAAAACATAGAATTTGCCTGAAGGTGATAAGTTTTATGAAAAAATAAACTTCATTGAGGTTATTTCTATACCAAGATAGAAAGTGACTGGGGGAATTGATCTTTTATATAGGGTGGTCAGGGAGAGCATTTTGAGAAGGTGACATCTAAGCAGAGAAGGTCAGCGCCAGCTAGGAGGCGGGAAGAGCAGGAGGCCAGTGTCCTACAGCACAGAGAGGGGTGAAGTGCAAGGACAGGGCTGGAAAAGCAGCTTGTGTAGACCATTCCAGGTGTTGCAGGTCATCTTAAAGGAACAGAGTACCAAGATGCTGTCTGGCACATAATAATTAAACACATAACAAACTACAGCTATTTATTTATTCATATTGGGTAAATAGAGTCACCAATCAGAATCCCTCACTTTTTCCATTGCTCTGCCAGGTCACTGGCATTTTCCACATCAGTCCTGTCATCTTAACACAACTGATTCCTAACTACTGGTACCTTAACACATTTTAAATGTCCAGTGACAGATGAATACATAAAGAAGACATGGTATGTATATACAATGGAATATTACTCAGTCATAAAAAGGAATGAAATTTGGTCATTTGTAGAGATGTGGATGGACCAAGAGTCTGTCATACAGAGTGAAGTCAGTCAGATAGAGGAAAACAAATATCATATATTAATGCATATATATGGAATCTAGAAAAATGGCACAGATGAACCTATTTCTAGGGTAGGAATGGTGATACAGACATAGAGAACAGACATGTGGACAAAGTGGGGAAAGGAGAAGGTGGGATTAATTGGGAGATTAGAATTGACATATTTATACTACTATGTATAAAACAGATAGCTAGTGGGAACTTGCTATATAGCACAGAGAACACAGCTCAGTGCTCTGTGGTGACCTACATGGGTGGGATGGGGCTGGTGGTGGGCAGGAGGCTCACGAGGGAGGGGATACAGGTAAGCATATACTAGATTCACTCCATTATACAGCAGAGACTAACACAACATTGTAAAGCAAGTATACTTCAATAATAATAGAAAATGCTTGTGGACCTCATGGGTGTTTCCAAATACAAATGTTTTCTCAGATGTGTGGTTTTTTGATATCTTGTCTGGTAACTGGTCTTAAAAGTGATGGGTTCTTTAATTGTGAATAAAGTGATGGTGATGGTTTAGTCACTAAGTCGTGTCTGACTCTCGCAACACCATGGATTGTAGCCCATCAGGCTCCTCTGTCCACGGAATTTCCCAGACAAGAATACTTAGATGGGTTGCCATTTCCTTCTCCAGGGGATCTTTCTGACCCAAGGATTGAACCTGGGTCTCCTGCATTGCAGGTGAATATTTTTTACCATCTGAGCCACCAAGAAAGCAGAATAAGGTGAGAGCAGGTCCAAAACGTATCTTCAACTGAGACATGTAGTAGGAGATAAGTTAGTACAGAGTCCTTTGTGTTTCCCCAGAAATAGCAGAAATTGAGTGCTACTTCATACTGAGCTGATTTAGAAGAAAATCTTTCACTGGTTTTCAAGTCTCTAAATCTGACTACAGTTCAATACAAATCACCACCAGCATCTGCACAATATACAGCATGAGTCATCCATACTCCTCCCAAAACTTGCATGGCTCCATGTCACCAATAAAACCGATTTCTGGCCTGTAGTGAAAGGCCTTTCACGATCTGGCCTCAACCCATTTTTCCAAACTTATATCCCATTACTCTATAACACACATGTAAAGCCCTAACCAAATCACACTGGCTTCTTTTTTCACTTTATTCCTATATCATTGCCATCAAAATCTTCCCATATTGTAGATATTTCAAATGTTCACCATTATTTTGGGCTTTCTTCCCACTTTATACACACAGAAGTCTATGTTTCCCAGTCCCTCTGTGTCTCTCTTTCCCAGGAATTGGGCAGGACCATATGACTGGTTCTAGACAGATGACTGTGATTGAGGGGACCTATGCTATTTTGGAGCTGATGAATTCACTTGCAGATGTGAACTTCCCAGGCCCTCTCTCTTGCTGCTGCAGTCATGGGGGTACTTGTTGAGATGGAGGTGCCACAAGATGCGAGGACCATATATGCTAAACTTGCATGTGGAGGAGAGTTGCTTCAGACAGTAGAATGAATGCATGGCTGAGTCTGTGTGACCAAGAGATAAATCCTCATTATGTTAAGCCACTGAGATTTTGGTGATATTTGTCAAAGCAGCATAACATAGTCTATTCTGATTGATATGCCATTCTTTAAGATCTTTGATCACCACTTTGAAGTGATTCTTGCTCTTTTTTCCAAAAAAAACTAATATGAATAAATTTTTATGTTTTAGATGCTGGCAAATAATTTCTTTGCAGGAAGAATTAGCAGCTCTAGTGAAAAGGATCTTTGATAAGCTTAGGGGCTGGGAAATGGGGGTTGAAATGAATTTTCCAAGCCTAGAGTCTAGTGGCAGCCAAGTTTCTTGTCAAAGCTGGGAGCTACTCAGTTGAATGAAGGGCTGACAAGCTGTGTTGAGAGTTGCCCAGTAGAAGGGATGGAGAAATGAGTAAGGTTAAAAGGGAATACCTGGGGATGAGATGAGTAGAATGGGTATTTTTCAAGTGGCATGTGTGGTGTGTGACGTGACACCTCCCCATGACACTACAAATCTTCAATAAAGCTAGAGAATTGAAAAAGATCCTTATATGGTTGGGTTTCTTGAGGAAGCTGATGAAGCAGCTGAATTTGACATCACGTTTGTATAGATTTAAAACAGACTCACTTGTGTGGTCAAAGGAATCAGCTGATATCTGAGTCACACTTCATTTATATTCCTCAAGTACTTGTACTTGAGATCTTGTACTACCTTGTGTTATAGATACTGGGGCAGGGGGTGAGAGAGGGGGTGGGGTTGACTTCCCAACAAGAGAGTGAGGTCTTCAATGAAAGAAACCATATTTCACATGTCTCTTTATCCTGCACATGCTTAATTCAGAACACTACACTAAAAGATCCCAGTAAAAATATATCTGTTGAATAGATGACTGCCACAGATCAAAACCAGTCCTTTTTACCCTGTTTTCTCATCCTGAAATGTAAACTGGCCTGAACTTCCTTTTCTACTTTAAGTTTTTGCTAGAGGCAGTTCAAGAACACTCGATGATATTTCTGTCATTCTAACTTGTGAGTGGTAGCACATAATTTAGCCCCTCATCAGCACAACCTTGCTAATTAGACACTGTTGTATTTCTTCTTAGTCTGCACTCTTAACTGCATTTAATTATCCGAATTTTCTCAGTAGGAAGAGAAAGAACTTGCACAAAGGGTGAGAATTGGGAGGAAATGTAGATAAAAATGAATTTCACTATCTCACTTCCAGCTTATCTTCTCTGTCATCAACAGTGAAGTCCTGTTTTTGTCTCTTCAGAAAACCACATGACATTTGAGAATCTTCTCCTTTGCTGCACACATTTCAGAACCATCTGGAACACCTTCCTTCCTTCCTTCTTTCCACCTCCCTGATCGTCCATCCTTTTCTTCAAAAATGAAAGTGTTTTTTTTCCCCCTTATCTGGCTTGCTTTTCCTATGTTTCTGAGTTCTTCCATTTTATCTTCGTTCTTTGGTTATTTGCGGTAGCATTTATGTGGAGACAAAGTTACACATACAGCATAGTCTGAAATAAGTAATACTTTGAGATAAATCCTCCGTGGTACATATGGAAAATTAAGAATTGACTTTTTTGACTTATAATTGCAAATATTAATGAGAAGTAAAAACCTCAAAGATAATCAAGTCAGTACATACTAGAACATGAAGAAGCACTACTATAACACCTATAAATAATAGCAACATCTGTATCACTGTTTTAAAATTAGCATGCTTGCGCTCTCAGGAAGTCTTGTGTCTGCACAAGAATTAGAAAATTAAACTCGTACCTATAGACTTTGAAGATCTCTTCATAATGAAAAAGTGTAAACTACAGCTTCTCATGATGTATTACTTGAGAGTATTTGTCTTTTTTACAAACAAAAATGTATAGATAAAAGGAAACCATACATAGCCCTCTTCTTCAAGTATTTCTTTCACTTGTCATAGCAGATAAATTTTAGACTATTGACACAGACTCTATAATAACCTGTATATGTACCCGGTCAGGTTTACAAAGAATAGGCTCCTGGTTGAAACCCTTGAATGTAATACAGTTTTGTTTCAAAGTGAAAGCATTTAAATACGTTTCCCTCTCCCTCTCTCTCTCTTTCCCTTTCCTTTCTCTCTGTCTCTCTCTCTCTCACACACACATGCTCTCTCTCTCCCTCACTGCAGTAAATTAGAGATGTTCCCAGTTTGACAAATCTGGATTTCAACATTGCCCTTTCCTATTAGAGCACATGTCCACATTGCTGTCCCCAGTGCAACACAGGGAAAGTGATTCCTCACCCAGACAAGGGGCTCCTGACACTCGTCTTTATTGCCCCATCATAAATTCATAAAGGGATGTCTGCTGTAACCAGTTGGTAAGTTCACTGCATAAACATCAACACCAATTTAATGACTTGTGTACACATCATAAACTAGAGAATCTTTATACAAAGAAATCAGATAAATCAAACATGAGCGGAGGCTTAGGGGAAAGCAATTAAAGCTTTAAGTTAAGGTAGCTGTGGGAGTGCATGGCGTCACATTAAAACAGATAACAGAATATGTGTTAATGCAACTACAGGATGTGTAATTAAATTAATTAGTAATATTAAATGTGTTTAAGGTACCATCACATCAACAGATAAATAGACGAGAAACATTTAAAAGCAATTTTCCCATTTTATGTTCTATCCAAAGAATAACCAAAAAAGAGAAAAAACCCTGAAACCTCCTAGGAAGTAGTTAAAAATAAAATAGGGAGGGGATGTAAAGTTGATTTACTTGCCTCTGGCTAGTAATGGAAAAAAGGAAAAAGGAATAGTCAGAATATAAAAACCTGTTTGGCCATATTTCATTTCCTATAGCATATTGAAACATTTTGATGCCAACCCGTTTCATTCTAATACCTCAAAGGCTGGCATAAAGTGCCCCTAAGGTATGTTGTTTTCTGAGCAAGCATTTGCAGTCAATCCCTAAGAAATGCGTAAGCGTCACCTGGTAATACAAATTTTAAAATTATATTTAAAACATCCAAGGAGATTTTTTGCTGAACAAAAATTAGATTGTCTATATGCCAAAGCTTCTCATCGGCTGAAAGCTGGAAGCTAAATTTGGCCGTAAGAAACTGGCTTGGAACTGGAGAAGTTCTGGGGCCAAATTCAGCCCTGTAGTACTTGTATGCCTTGTTTCATAGGAAAAAAATAGGTCTGTTCCAGTGATAGCAAGACTGCCATTTATTCATCTCAAAAGCAATAAGATCTTAGAACAAAACCTCTATAACACAAAATGCTTTTAAGTTCTCCCTGAGGGGAACACAATATACACAATTTATGTAAAAAGAAGACAAACGAAAGCTGAGTATTCCAGTTAAGGGTCAGAAATCAATATTTCTTTAACAGCCTAAGCAACATGCATTACTCTTAATACAAATACTTGGGAGACTTTACATTCTCCATAAAGGGGGATTTTCACATAATTGGGGTTGAAAGTGGCAGAATATGCTCTCTCATCTTAGTTTCTATTGCTAAAATATAAAAAAGAATATATTTGGACAGCATTTCACTGATCCTGTCATCCTTGGTTGAAACTTCTTACCTAAATGTCTTCAGTGTGGAGCAACAGGTAACTACAGTTAATACATTTCCATTTAATCTCAATGGAATGTGATAAAGACCTTACAGTATCAAAATAAAGACCATGTAGAAACTGCAAAAAAAAAAAAAATCTGGACATAAAACTAACTGTATGGGTATAATGAGGATGTAGCTTTTTTCTTTCAAGATGGCAAGTTTTCTGTGATGTTTCTTTATGTTGTCAATAAATAAAAGGGTTTTAAAAAGAAGACTGCAGTTTAGTGGCACAGAAAAGTTATGATAAGATATAATAGGCAGATCATAGACCTGAAGAAGTGAAGTATAACTAAAAGGACTGAGTTTTGAAAAAGACATACCCTAACTAGTTTCTGAGCATTGACCAGGACCCTCTTTCAGTATGATCTCTGTATCGGAGGCAGAATGATCACTATAAAGGACTGATCTGAACATGTCACTCCTCTGCTTGACAAGCTTCAAGGGCTTCCCCATTACTCTCAGGCTAAAGATCAAAATGTTTACCATGGCCTTTAAGGCACCAGACGATCTTGGCAGAAGCTTCCAGAGTCAGGTTGCTATATTCTCCGATTGTTGTCTCCCCTCTATTCACACTGCCCTTTCATTTCCATAACTCCACAACTCTCACTCCTGTCACAGGACCTTTGCACCTGCTGTTTCTGATTTCTTTCCCTATGACCTATTCCCCATCCTCAATGCCCACATCTTCCTACTTCAGAACTAAAGTTAACTGATGTTGAGCTTTCTGATCAGGTCAATTCCCTCAATATATACTCCCAAAGCTTCCTAGGTTTATCCTCCTGGGCACTTACTCCAGCTATCTTTTTACCAGGCTATAAGTACCACAATGGCAGCAGCTGCATCTATGTTTTTATCCACCACTGTATCTTCAGTGCCTAGCACAGAGGGTGATTCATAAAAGAAGGACTTGATAGATATATGTGGATTAAATGAGTGAATGAATGAGTGTCAAGTTAGATTTAAGATTCTTAAAAAGCCCATGAGAGTAACTGCAAGTCACTTCTAAGCAGCTCGAAATTAAGTAACAATTCAGCAGCTATATCAGTACAAGCACAGCTCAATGGAGAGGACCAAATGAGTCAACTGTGGTTGGTGAGGCCCACCTGAAGAAGTGGGAAGGATTATCAAAGAGCTATTCTGATACTCACAAGATCCTTTAAAAATGGCACAGGATCACTTTTGTTAGATCTTTTGCTTGTGCCTGGCTGTTTTCCTTGGCCAAGCTGACTCAGAAGTTAAACCTCTTAGAAGAAGAGTTATCCACTTACCAGGTATATAATAAAGAAGCATATTAATTTTTCTCCCCATTTGGAATAAGTGACCAAATAGTGGTCACCCACAAAGCATCTCTATTTTTTCTCTCCATCTGTATGTGCTTTTTCTGATCACAATTATTTTTAAAAATCCATTTATTAGTCTCATACCTTTTAAAAGTTTTTCTTCTTCCTGTTCTTTCCTTCGTTCAGTCATGTTGCCATATGGCCCTAAGGGGCTCTGAGGACATTACTCACTACCACCATCTCTCTGGGTTTTCAAACAACCTTAATATTTCTAGGGTTTAAGATTCAAGTTTATAAGAAACTCTCTTTTTTTCTAAAGAATTTAGAGGACTCAATTGTAGATGATTCACAGAGCTACTTGTTTTCTTTGTACAAAAACAATAAGAATTCCCTGACTCTTAATATTGAAACCAATTCCTGTTATCTACAAATCTGTTGAAACTGCCTCTACTGCTTAGCACCAAGAAAAGATTTCTTTGTGTAGGATAAGACCTATCTTTTAAATCAGTGAAGTACCTACTAGATTTAGTCTGTATTTGCATGTATGCCTTGTACTTGCCAATAAACACCAACAGAGCTGTAGGAAAAGATTCAACTTTGATTTTCACTTGGTTATCAGCAAGTCACCTCATCTTTCTGAGCCTCACTTTGCTCATTTATAAAATAGGATAAGAATACCTCACATGTGGGGCCAGGGCTGAGAAAATGATTGCTGCTAAGTCGCTTCAGTCGTGTCCGACTCTGTGCGACCCCATAGACGGCAGCCCACCAGGCTCCGCCGTCCCTGGGATTCTCCAGGCAAGAATACTGGAGTGGGTTGCCGTTTCCTTCTCCAATGCATGAAAGGGAAAAATGAAAGTGAAGTCGCTCAGTTGTCCGACTCTTAGTGACCCCGTGGACTGTAGCCTACCAGGCTCCTCCGTCCATGGGATTTTCCAGGCAAGAGTACTGGAGTGGGGTGCCATTGCCTTCTCCTGAGAAAATGATTGACATGATACTAATTAAATAAGAAATTAAAACATCAAACTAAAATCTGTAACTATACTTTACATTGAAAAAAAAATCCCTTAAAATTAAAGACATTGTTTTTCTGTTACTTTAAAAGCACTAATATTTGATTTGAAATATTTGTAAGATATATAAATCCCTGAATTTCTAAAATTGATGTTTTTTAGCTTAAATATGATGTGACTTGTCCATAGATATCTGCTAGCATTTATAATTGATCAATCTCTCAGTCATGTCTGGCTCTTTGCAACCCCATGGACTGCAGCCTGCCAGCCTCCACCCATGGGATTCTCCAGGTAAGAATACTGGAGTGAGTTGCCATTCTCTTCTCCAGGGGATCTTCCTGACCCAGGGATCGAACCTGGGTCTCCTGCATTGCAGGCAGACTCTTTACAAAATCTAAGCCACCACAGAAGGCCAGCATTTATAACTAAATACTTCTAAACATCTAATTTAGCAATATTTTCATGTCAGCTTGCCTCTCATTATTTTTCAAATATTTTTTTTCCAACTGAGAGCATTTTCTGTCTTTGCCTTTGAAATCATCTTAATACAAATCAGCCACATTTTCATTTCCTAGAAAGTTGGAGAGTGTCATTAAAATTTCAGTTAAAGATGAACCTTTGTCTTGTTTTATACCATGAAATGTACAGTCTTTATGATTTTAGAATATTTTTACATCAGGGCTGATATCAGCTCTACAGAGTTATGTTTAAAAAAAAACAACATATGGAAATTTAAAAAAAACAGATTTCAAAATTCTAAGTGTTGATATCCAAGCTCCTACGTATTTCATTTGTCATCTTTTCCCTTTCCATCAAGCCATAGAAGTTGATCACAAGAAGGTCAATGAGTCCAGATATTTTATTTTAATATATTCACACTGAAAAAAATCTAATAGTTTATATTCAAAAAAATTAAGTCATTTTCTGTATACCAATACTTCAGTGATTTCCTATATTCTCCCAAATCCCTAAATCATTCCAAAGCTCCGACATGCCATGTTAACAGTTAAAAACACGAAAAATAGAAACAAAAAACCGGCAATTTCCCAAACAGAATGCATTTGGTCATGCTGAAATGAGATCTTGGCCTCTAGGGCTGACCTTTGCCCCATCTCATACTTCCTGGATTCTTAGGTTTGTGGCCTTGACTAACAAGGGTTAACGTAGCTAAATCAAGAATCAGATGGACAGTAGGGCCCTGAAAAACTACGTCGTCTGGTGAAATCCCTAAGCCATGCTCCGTTGAGAACAGAACAGTCTTTTCCTTGTCTCCAGCTTTTCTGTTGTTTGGTTTTTATTTTTTTTTCCGGTGAGAAAGTGAGTGAGTGTAAGATCGACACACCCATCAGAGCTGTTCTTGCCACCTTTTGTGTGCCAATCAGGGCAAAATACTTTAAAAAAAAAAGTTCCTGGTAACACATGCTCATAAGTACAGAGTCAGTTTCCTATTTTCCCAATGATCAAAATATCAAGAGATGGGAGATCTCTCCTAGAACAACCTTATTATCGAGACTCAGGCAAGCACCTGGGGAATTAATAGCTGACATACCTCATTTTAAACATCTACCATATGTTCGTGGAAAATACAGCCACGTTACTTATCACTTTCTGTTTTTCTTTCATTGGTTTATGTTTTGCCTTGAATAAAAACCGCATGAAAACACAGTCTTACAGTACCAGGTATGCAGCTCCTCCATGGAATAGCTCAATAACATTTTTAGTGTTTTATTTATGCAAACAAAAGTGCTCCTCAAATCAGTGCAGGCTGAACTGCTTGAAGAGTGCTGTTGGAATTTCAGTAAACTGAAGCTATTTCCTAACATTGCTCAGGTACAGATACTCTCCCAAAGACCTGTGATTGCTTTTTTCCTTTCTTGTTTTTTAAAATCACATATCTGTGTTTCAGTGTTCCTCAAATTTATCCAAAGCAGAATCATGAAATTTCTTAAGGCAAGGCAGTGGGTTCACAAAAAATGAGGATTTTTTTTTTTTCTTCCCAGCATTCTGTGAATCTACTGAACACCTACTATGTGCTATAGGCTTTGCACACTCACACGTTCATTCTCCTCTTCCGGACAATGCTGTGAGATGAATATTACCAGCCCCATCTAAGAGAAACTGAGCTTCTGAGAGAGTAAGTTCTGTGTTTAAGGTTGCATAGCTAGTGAGTGGCGGAGCTGGGAATCCAACTGTTTCTTCATTTCTTTCTTACATTTCCAACTGCTTGTTTATTGTTTCGACTGGCACACAATTGAGACGATGTTCACATGCACAGCCTCTCCAGTGTGAGACCAAGCACATTATAACACATTAGGAAAGAACGTGAATGAAGGTGGATGACAGTGGTATCATACGTATATACTAATACATGCATGTTATTTGGAAACATAGGTTTTCAAATGATGTGACCCACCAGAGCTGCTGGAGACAGAGGGCTCTCTGTTAATGTGCCTAGAAACCTACATGGACAGCAGTAGATGTGAGGACCGAGACTGAATTGTTTACAAGCTTGATATAACTAATGAGAAGATTTGGAGAAAGGTATGATTTTGATTTGTTTGGTTTTTAATGATCAATGGGACACGCATTTTAATTCATTGTCATTGACCACCTAGTATGAGCAAGCCCTAGGCTTGCATGGGATACAAAGAGGAGAAAAATACAACCCCTGCCTCCAAACTTAAAAACTCAAGTAGAGAAGGTATGGTAAGTATACGAATAACAGTTCAATAGTACAGTTTTAGAACCAACATTCAGTTGAGGGAAAACACATTTTCAAGAATGTTTTATATGGTTACTTAAAACCTGGCTTCTCATGGTTGCAATATTAAGGAAAAAGATTTAAATCAAATCCATGAAATAGCAACAAATGAGACACACTGATATACAGCTTTAAAAAAAAATGTTGATGGGGAGAAACGGGGAACTAAGTAGTAGCAAAGTTTTTAAAAGCACCAATTTTGACAGCAGATAGAGTCAAGTTCAAGCTCTCAATCTAAAGTACTAACTAGCATGTGACCTTGGTTAAGTCTTGGGTCCCTCACCTATAAAAGGAATAATATAGATGTCATAGAGTTGTCATATTTAAGAAGGTAATCCCTTTAATAAAGTACTTAATAGCACAGTGCCTAACTCCCAGTCAAATCATAATATTAATAAATATCAACTCATAATATTAATATACATAAAAGCTCACTCTGTTACTCTAAAAGCTGACACAGCAGAACTCTTTCATGAGTGAAACTCCCTACCTCTAATTCCTTAAGATAAAATTTAGGAGAACCTGGCTGATCTTTATCTTCTTTCAGGGGCTGCACTGGGTCTTTGTTGCAGCATGCAGGCTTTCTCTAGTTGCAGATCACGGGCTATATAATGTTTGGGCTCTTTAGTTGTGGCACATGGGGTTAGTTGCCCCGAGGATCATAGTTCCCCCACGAGAGATTGAACCTGCATCCCCTGCATTAGAAGGTGGATTCTCAATCACTGGACCACCAGGGACGTCCCGGAACTTTATCTTCTTGAGTGATTTCTAGTAATCAGAGCTTCAGTGAACACAGGCCACACTGGGAAGTGCATTCAGAACCAGGTCTAAACAGGGGAGCAAGCAACTCTAATTCCACTTCATCCACTGCTTGCTGGGTGACCACTGTGTACAAATTTCTTTTCATAGGGTCTAAGATGACCTGTATTAAAAATGTTACCTCGCTAGCCCTCTAGAAGGGCACATACTCTACAAGCACAAATTACAGTGTGACAAACTTTGATAAGCAGCTGTCTTTTGGTAAAACCATGAACACCTTCACAAGAAAAAAAATATGAAAACTTTTAGACAATTAATTCACATTTCTTCTCAGCAATCTAAATCTGTTTCTGGTCTTTAGGCCAATTTCCTTGGCATTTACAACAACAACAGCAGCAGCAAGGATTAACCTTTGGTAAAGTGCCTAACATGTGCCAGACACGGTGTGGGGTGATTTACATACATTTTTGCTAATCCTCAGATGCAGACTCTGAAACGGTAAATGACCTGCCTGGGGTAACTCTGTCAGTGAGGAGCAGAATCCAGATTACATGAACGTAGGCCAATCTAGCTCCAGGATCTGTGCTCTTATCTCTGTCCCACAATGGCATTCCTCTTCCAGGCCCAGAAAAGTGCTTTTTATCACATTCTTGCTTATTACCTGGATCATTTTTTTTTGGAAACATTACAAAACTACTAAAGCACATATGTGGAATCTAGAAAGACGGTACTGATGCACCTATTTGCAGGCCAGCAATGGCAACGCAAACAGAGACCAGACTTACGGACCAGGGTGGGGAAGCCGAAGGAGAGGGTGAGATGAATAGAGAGAGTAGCATGGAGTATCTACACTACCATATATAAAATAGATAGGCAATGGAAATTTTCTGTATGACTCAGGGAACTCAAACTGGGGCTCTATACAACCTAGAGGGGTGGGAAAGGATGGGAGATGGCAGGGGGGTTCAAGAGGGAGGGGACATATGTACACCCATGGCTAATTCATGTTGATATATGGCAGAAATCAAACAAATTTTATAAAGCAATCATTCAAACAATTTAAAATAAATAAGTATAAATTTTTTAAAAAGAAAGAAACCTACTAATTAGTATCTACATAGAACATGTTCATTGGAGAACACTTAGAAAGGTAAAAAGTGCAAAAGAAAACAAATCCTAGACAATTCCCTACCCTGAATGGGTGCAGCTAACATTTTGTGTCATAATTTTCCCAAATATTTTCCACATGTATATATTTAATTTATATATATATATTTTAAAAATGGGTTCATGTTGCATTATATGCTAACCTGCTTTTTAAAAATGGCATGACTATCTTCCTGTATCAATAAAGATGCATCTCCAGTATTACTGTTATTTTAATTTAGATAATTTAACTGTCCTTTCTATGGCAACTAACATTACTTGAGCTGAAGTCCAGGTCTCAGCAGCAGGTTTTGACAAATGTTCATAACAGTAAACCCCTTAGTTTTGTGCTGTGCTATGCTAAGTTGCTTCATTGTGTCTCTTTGTGACCCCATGGACTGTAGCCCACCAGGTTCCTCTGTCAATGGGATTCTCAAGGCAAGAATATTGAAGGGGCTACAATGCCCTCCTCTAGGGGAGCTTCTCGGCCCAGGGATCAAACCCATGTCTTATGTCTTCTGCATTGGCAGGTGGATTCTTTATCACTAGTGCTACCTGGGAAGCCCTCCCCTTAGGTTTATCCATTACTATTTCTTACAGCTGCATAATATTCCACAATATGGATGCATCTCAATTTATCTTTTTATTCTCAATGGCTGGATAGTGTCCAGTGTTCTGATTAAAGTAAGCAACAACTATAATCAATACCTACTTATATCCTTGCTCACTAAATTATTATCTTTCAGGAAAACTGCTAGAGGTGGAAATGTGCAGTCATAAATATGCATTTTTTATGGTTTGATTCTCCAGAAAGGTTATATCAATGCAGGCTCATGAAAATGCCTGTCTCCCCTTTCCTTGCCAACACTGGTGCTACTGTTCTTTTTCCTCTATGTTAACCTGATATGTAAAAACTGATATTGTATTTTACTTCCTCAAGGACTAGTGAAGATAAACTTTTTACATGGTTATTGATCATCTGCATTTTTTGCTGCTGCTGCTAAGTGGCTTCAGTTGTGTCCGACTCTGTGCAACCCCATAGACAGCAGCCCACCAGGCTCCCCAGTCCCTGGGATTCTCCAGGCAAGAACACTGGAGTGGGTTGCCATTTCCTTCTCCAATGCATGAAAGTGAAAAGTGAAAGTGAAGTCACTCAGTCGTGTCCGACTCTTAGTGACCCCATGGACTGCAGCCCACCAGGCTCCTCCGTTCATGGGATTCTCCAGGCAAGAGTACTGGAGTGGGGTGCCATTGCCTTCTCCACATTTTTTGCTAGTGAACTACTTAAGAGTGGAGTAGCATCAAATGCATATCTATTCAACTACATACACTTAGCAACATATTCATTTATTTGTTATTAAAATTACTATTAAATTATACTGTGCATACATCCTCTATCTCATATATAGCACATTACATTTTTAGTCATTTATGCTGTTTCTTGCCATAGAGAAAGCTCAAATTTTTGATAGTTGCAATAGTGTTTTCTGCGCTTGAAATCATCACAGAAAGTTTCCTTTAACTTAACTTTACACAACTATGTAACTAAAGCAATCAAATATTGTTTTATTTCTTACACTGAGAATTTTAATTCTTTAGGAATCAGATGACATCATCTATTCTGTTCTCTCCCATCTGAGATGCCATCTTTATTTTAAAACAAATTCTTACATAAACTTCTGGTATGGTTATATACTTTCTCTTCTGTTCCACTGACAGGCATGTTCATTTCTGTGCCAGTTCAAAGCTGACAATTACTATAGCTTTATGTTGTTGTTGTTTAGTCTCTAAGTCGTGTCAGACCCTTTTGAGACTCCATGGACTGAAGCCTGCCAGGCTCCTCTGTCCATGGGATTTCCCAGGCAAGAATACTGAAGTGAGTTGCCATTTCCTTCAGGGGATCTTCCTGACCCAGAGATTGAATCTGCGTCGTCCCTTGTGGCTCAGCTGGTAAAGCATCTGCCTGCAGTGTGGGAGACCTGGGTTTGATCCCTGGGTTGGGAAGATCCCCTGGAGAAGGGAAAGGCTACCCACTCCATTATTCTGGCCTGGAGAATTCCATGGGCTGTATAGTCCATGGGGTTGCAAAGAGTCGGACACAACTGAGCGGACACAACTGAGCGACTTTTCACTTCACTCCTGCATTGGCAGGCAGATTTTTTTTTTACCACTGAGCCATTGGGAAGCCTGTAGCTCTGTAATGCATATTAATTACAGTAGGACTATGACCTCCTTTTGGGCTTCCCTGGTGGCTCAGACTGTAAAGAGTGCCTGCAATGCAGGAGACCCAGGTTCGATCCCTGGGTTGGGAAGCTCCCCTGGAGAAGAGAATGGTAACCCACTCCAGTATTCTTGCCTGGAGCATCCCATGGACAGAGATTGGTGGGCTTCACTGTCTATGGGGTCGCAAAGAGTCAAACATGACTGAGAGACTAACACTTATGATCCACTTTTGCTACTCTTAAAAAAAAAAAATCATAGTTTATATTAGTGCATTTATTCTTCAGAATAAAACAGAATAATTTTTGTCAGGCTTCTCAAAAACTTCTAAGATTTTGATCTATAGGTTGGGAAAAGTTATCTTTACAATTTATCTCTCCATTTGATCAAGCTTTCTTTTATGTCCCTCAACTTCATCTCATTTTTTTTTCAAATAGTAATAAAACATATCTTTTGAAGTTATTATTTAATACTATGTATTTTGTTGTGATTCAGTTTTTTTCTCATTTTCTCTTATTGCTAATAAGTAATAAGCTGTTGATGTTTGCATACTGATTTTGTGACAAATGAACTCACATTGTTTTGAATAGTTTTTCATCTGATTATTTTCATTTCATTTGATTTTTTTTCCTTAGGTAAGCAATTATATCATTTGCAAATTATTTAAAATTTTCTCGTCCTTTCTGGGTATTTACACTTTCAGTTTCTTTTTTCCTCCTGCTGCACGGATTAGAATATCCAGATCAACTCTGAGAAAAGCTCAAAGTTGTTTCTTATTTATAATAAGACTATTTCTTGTAATCAGACTATCCCTTGGAGTTCCTTATCTGATAAGATACTAGATATTATTTTCTGATACATATTCTTTCTCACGTTAAAATATCCTTTTATCCCTTAATTATTAAGTGCTTAAAAATCAGGAATGAATGCTGACTTTTACTTTCTTTTACGCAATTCACATAATTATCATACGAATTTTCTCTTGATTTGGTGGTCTCTCAGTCGTGTTTGGCTCTTTGTGACCCCATGGACTGTAGCCTGCCCGTTTCCTCCATCCATGGGATTCTCTAAGCGAGAGTACTGGAGTGGGTTGCCACGCCCTTGTCCGGGCAATCTTCCCGACATGCATTGCAGGAAGACCATCTCTTGATCTACTGACATAAACTGTACTGATGAATTTTCTGATTTTTTTTAATATTCCTGGAAGAAATTCTACTAGATTCTACTGCATTTTGAAAATACATTTCAAAATCTGCCTTATTAATATTCTACTAAGGACATCTGAGTCTATATCCATAAGAGACTGTATGCATTTTTTTTCATGTCTTATCTTTTGTCTGGTTTGATACTAGGTTCTGTAAACTCATGATGTTCCTTCTTTTCTATGTTTTGGAATTATTTAAATGGTAGAGGAATTTTCACAAGAAACTGAGTAAATGTTACCATAAAACAGCCTAGGTCTACCATCCTTTTGGGAAAGACAGGGATTTAGTTTATTTTGTCTTTTGTGGACACACCACATGGCATGTGGGATCTTAGTTCCCTGACCAGGGATTGGATCCATGCCCTTGGAAATGGAAATGTGGAATCTTAACCACTGGACCACCAGGGGAAACCCCAGAAAGGGGCTTAGTTTTTAGACAACTTTTTCATTTTTTTTCATGATTATTGATATATTCAGATTTGCTGCCTTTTGAATTATTTTTTGTAATATATATTCACATTTTTATTTCTTTTTTTCATTAAAAAACGAGATATAATCCACCTATTATATCATAACCATCAAATTCCAGAACATTCTCATTACCCCAAAAAGAAACCCCAAACCCACTAGCAGTCACTCCTTATTCTTTCTTCCAGTCCCCAGCAACCACTAATCTACTTTCTGTCTCTATGTATTTGCCTATTCTAGACATTTCATACAAATGAAATCACATAACATGTTATTTTTAGTGTCTGACTTAGTATAATGTTTCACTTAGGATAAAGTTTTCAGGGTTCATCCATGTTGCAGCATAAATCATTATCTCATTCGTTTTTATGGCTGAGTAATATTCCACTGTATGGATATATCACATTTTGTTTATCCATTCATCAGTTGATGGGCATTTGGATTGTTTCCATTTTTTGGCTATTACGCATAATGGTGCTATAAATATCTGTGTACAATTTTTTGAGTAGACATATGTTTTCAATTCTCTGGGTCATATACCTAGAAGTGAAGTTGCTGGCTTATACAGTAACTCTATGCTTATTCTTTTTTTTTTTTAATAATAAATTTATTTATTTTAATTGAGGGCTAATTACTTTACAATATTGTAGTAGTTTTTGCCATACATTGACATGAATCAGCCATGGGTTTACATGTGTTCCCCATCCTGAACCTCCCTCCCACCTCCCTCCCCATCCCATCCCTCTGGGTCATCCCATTGCCCCCGCCCTGAGTATTTGTCTCATGCATTATGCTTATTCTTTTAAGGAATTGCTAGACTGTTTTCCAACACAGCTGTACAATTTTACATTCTTATTAGCAATGCATAAGAGTTTAGTTTCTCCATATCCTCATCAATATATGGTCTGTCTATTATAGCCATTATCATGGGTGTGAAGTATATATAATTTTTTAAAGAAGATGATTTAGTTCATTAAATTTTTCAAAACTATTAACAAAACTTTTTGTTTATAATCATTAGCTCCTCTTTATCTGTAGCTATTTCTTCCTTCTCATTCCTAATTTTATACATTTGTAGCCATCACTTCTTTTTGACTCATCAAGTATTTTTCCTTTCTAATACTAGTGGAGATTTTAATTTTCAAAGACTAGTTTTTAAATATACTTATTGCAATGATTCTTGTAATTATTAATTTCTCTCCTATTAGTTCAGACTAGTTTTTAAATATACTTATTGCAATGATTCTTGTAATTATTAATTTCTCTCCTATTCTCATTCTCTTTCCTTGTGGAATCCACTTGTTTTCATTTATTCTAGCTTAATAATTTACTTAGTGGTTTAAATATTCCTCTAAGTATAGCTTCGACTGCATTTCCTATGGTTTCATTTGTAGTGTTTTCACTGTCATTGATTTTTTTATTGTCTTACAATTTCAATTTTGATTTCATCTTTGATGAAAGAATTGTTTGAGGGAAAGATTTTTTGTTAATATAATATATAACTAACTTCTAGATATTTGCTCTCAATTTTTTATTATTAATTTCTCATTTTATTGTATTGTGGTCAAAGGATGTGGTCGAATTAACCTCTGAGGTTTGCAGTTAATTGAGTTACTCCTTGAGGACTAACATATATTCAATCATTATACTTGTTTTATGGAATATTTAGAAAAAGAAGATACACTATTTTTAGCAGGATATGAAATTTTGATAAAATCCTGTTATATTGATTAAATTCACTTTAGCGCTGGTGTTTTGGAAGTTAAATATTACTTTAATTTCTCTAGAGTTATGATTACACTTTCAGCATCATTTCTTAGGTTATATTTTTTTATTTATTTGAATCAAATAGCTGAGTGATTTATATCTTTCCCATTTATCACATATGAAACAGAGACTGGATATTTCATACTATATCCCCTATCTTTCAATTTTTGCTCATATAATCTAAGTGTTAGGTCAGAAACATTTTTGATTTATTATTTCTTGGATATCTGCTCTTCAAAATTTTTTCTTTTATATCTAATTTTATACTATATTTTGTTATAATTACTTAGCCACTTTTATTTTAGCTGCTCTCAGAACTCACTTTAATTTTAAAATGATGACTTCCCCATTCCTAAATTCTCAAATTGTCTTTGTCTATCAGTTATTTGAAATATATCAACAAGTAGCTTTTCCCTTTTCTAAGAATATATATTATGAGTACTTTTTAAATTGTCATATATTTGAAAATAATCAACAATTTGTTTTGTATAATACTATTGAGTCACAATATTTTTTACTTAAATTCTAGAGTTCTTTAATTTTCTTCTTTTTTTTTTTTGGAAGAAGGTTTGAGACCAGTTTGACGTTGATCTATTTGTGTTTATCATCTATTTTCTTTAGTAAACAGGCAAGACTGTCTTTTCTACCTGCGCTTTTTTACTCGACATCTTGCTCTTGTGCTTTTAGCTTCCTTTCAATCTTCTTTCATCGTCTCCTCTTCTTTAGCTCATCATTTTCCTTCCCATCCCATACGTTAATCTTTCATAGAAGCTGTGTTTTCTTTTAATACACTACTCTGATAATTTCTTCCAGACCTTGAGTTAGAACATCTTCAGATGTGTGATTAGCTTCATTCACTTTGAGTGGATTCAGCACTTGGAAAACTGAAATTCACAGCCTGCAGAATAAATTTTTTTTCCACCAGTGTCCCACTTCCCACCATGGCCTCGTCCTGAAGAACACATCTATCAGAATACCCTGCTCCACTGTTAACGTTCCCCTAACTTTCTGTTCATTTGCTTCCTGAGAATTTCAATACTTTTTGTTGCAGAAAGGTAGTGGTTGAATTGCAGGGGAAATGATACTCTCAGAGCAGCTCCTGAGGGCGAGACAGGGGTTTCTGCTCAGATTTCTGGTTGGCACAATTCCTGGTTCACTGGGTCAGCAGGCAGATGGTGATGGAGCTGTGAAGCATATTCTTACTCTCACTACACTAATTCTTTTATGCAGCAAAGAGGGGACATGTTATGAGCCTGGGTTCCATATGCCTTATAAATAGGGGTCTATTCTTCCCGGATTCTATCACTTAGAATTTCTAATGCTATCATAATTTTTACTATGCATTGTGGTTCCCTGGGTATTGAGAGGGAAATTGGGAAGAATCATACTGGGATTGGCTAGTTAGGTGCATTTTGATATGGTCTCTGTTGTCCCAGATTTTCACCTCATTTTATTGTGGAGATGGTCAGGTCTGGCTGCTCATTAGCAAAATTTAACTCTTTTTTTGTAGTCTTAGCTAAGTATAATCATGTCTTCTGTATTCATCTGAAGCTTCTAGGGAAGGCTTTAGTAAGCTTATGTCTCTCAGTTCCAAACTCATTTATCCTCTGATTTGAGGTAAGAATCTGCCTGCAATGCAGGAGACCTGGGTTCGAACCCTGGATTGGGAAGATCCCCTGGAGAAGGGAATCACTACCATTCCAGTGTTCTTACCTAGAGAATTCCATGGACAGAGGAGCCTGGCGGGCCACACGGTCCATGGGGGGTGCAAAGATTCAGACATGACTCAGTGACTAACACTTGGGATCCAGGGCTGGGATATCACAAACTGTTTTTCCTCCACTCGCAGGCTTCCTGTTAGGCACTGCCATTAGGCAGCACTGGAGGGGAGACTGGAAAGGCAGGAGGAGCGAATGGAACTTGCTCCTTTCTCTTCGCCTCTTGTCCCACTCACATTGCCCTTAAAGGGCACTTGTCTGGTGGCTACATTTGGCTCCGGTCTCCAGCATTCTTCAGCATTCCCAGAATCAACTTCACTATGCCCACTAAGAGGTGTCAGAACTGGCTTGGCAACCCTCCCTCACAGATCTGAGCCTAGCTTCTGAGCTACTGGCCCTTGCTGGGTGATGCCTTAGCTCAGAGGACTGAGCCCCAACTTCACAAGTCCCTCCTCTGACTTGCCAGGATCTGCTGACCCTAGCCTCTCCCTTTTGTCCATGTCCCCCGCCCCCAGTCCAGCTTAAGCAATGGTGTTAACTCAGTGTTTTTTATCATGCTTTGCTATTTCAGGTTACTAACACTCATTTAAGCAAATCCCTATATTGAATTCTCTCTGTTAAAATAACTAGCATGATTCTTGTTTTCTTGAGTGACCTTGACTGAGAGCAGGGAGCTTTCACAAAATGTTTGTGAACGCACACATGGCAGGAAGCAAGGACAGGAGGTGCAGGAGTATGCTTGGTGATGATGAAGTGTGTACCCCAAAAGAGTTTGATGAGAATAGAACTGCCAGATCATTGAGAGTGGGGCAGGTTGTGACAGGCAGAGAGTGCGTACAAGGAAGTGGGAAAGGGAGAGAAAGAATGGTGGCAGAATCAAAGGTAAACTTCTAAAATTTAGAAATCCTGCCTGGAGCGAAACCCTTCTCGGAGTGAGGTAACACTGGGGTCGTGAACTTTCTGAAGGAAAGTCACACCAGGTTATATTTCTTATGAAGAGCAGCATCTCTTGGAGGATAGGCAAAAGTATGATAAAACTAACTGGCTAAATGGTCACTAAAAATGAGATTAACTCTGCCATGAGCCACTTATTAACATGATAAAACTCTGGTGGCACAGACAAGGCATGCCAACCTGGTGGCTGAAAGTCCCTCATCTCCCTCTCTCTTCATGGGGATCACTTTAGTTTGATCTGAAATGAATTTCAGTTATGTCTAGTTTTTTTTTTTTTCCTCAAACACTTGATTCAGTCACCAAACTCATCACTGGGATTATACCAAAGAAAATATAACACTCAGTTTTTCTATTGAGAATACGTTTTGTGCTGAATGCCAGATCTATGCAAAAATTTGGCTCAGCTATTTTATCATTTTTTGATTGATTCTGTGCTTTAGGAATGCGCATTTCTCTCACTGGAACACCATTTTAGATTCTTAAAGATGTCAAATACTTATGATCATCCAAATGAGTCACATTAGATTCTTTTTTTGGAGGGTCTAGAGAACTACCTTTTGGGGAACCTCAAAGCAATGTAAGTTTTTTTGTTTGTTTATCAATTCCCCAATTGTATTGCAAATATGAGTTCAGTGACAATAATTGTTAGCTGATATTTCTGTCATTTGGTTTGGGAAACCTTTCAGAAACAGCAAAAAAAATTGTTATTTTTAACAAGTGTCCTTTCTAGATAACTGCTATGACTATACTTGTTGTAATAGATAACAGTTGGAGGAAAATAGCTTGTCTTGGCTCAAGACTGAGCACCCCAAGGCATGCCGCATGAGTCATTACATAATGGATTTGTGGAGAGACAGAAAGGATTTATTAAAGTAGAAATTTACAATAAATAACCATTCATTATGGAAATATCTTAAACAATAACCACCAACCATTTACCCTAATGAAGACAACTCTTTTCTGTCTCTTCAATGAGATGTTCAAGATTTGGCAGGTTCCCAAAACGACAATTTTGTATTCATGCAAGAATTTCCAAGGCATTTGAAGAAGGTTAATTCATCATTTTCCATAATATAATAATAAATTATGTATTTCTGGATAATCCTAAGCTTTCTTCACGGAAGAAGACATTAGAGTAAAACAAGGGAAACCCATTTCAAGAACGTAAAAAAGGTCAGTGGGAAAAAAAATGGGGCCCCATTTCGTGGACTTATAGTTCTATCAGTTAATGCAAAGATCTAGCTTCTGTAAAGACACCTTTAATTCTCTCACTGTTAAACTTCAAAACACCACCATTAAAGCCATATTTCTTCTTTATCTCTAATGCCTGATATTCCCTCTGTTTACTCCCTCATTAGCCGTCAGACAGCATGCTTAAACACTTACAAGAAAAACTGGCAGTGTAAGTTACTCAGTCATGTCTGACTGTTTGCATCCCCATGGACTGTAGAATGCCAGGCTCCTCCTCTGTCCATGGAATCCTCCTGGCAAGAATTCTGGAGTGGGTATTCATTCCCTTCTCCTGGGGATCTTCCTGACCCAAGGATTGAACCCGGGTCTCCTGCACTGCAGGTATATTCTTTACCGTCTGAACCATCAGAAAAAAAAAATCATGCTATTTGAGAGTTGAACAGGTTGGCTTTAAACTAACAGAAGAGATTAAGTGAGGGTTAGAGACAACCAGAGAGAACCAGGGACAAACTCATGGTTTTCCAACTAATTTTTAGTCCAATATGATTTCTGCTGGGCTTCCCTGATGGCTCATAAAGAATCTGCCTGCCAGTGCAGGAGACATGGGTTTGATCCCTGGTCCAAGAAGATTTCCCAGAGAAGGATATGGTAACTACTTCAGTATTCTTGCCTGGAAAATCCTCTGGACAGAGGAGCCTGGAGGGCTACAGTCCAAGGGGTCACAAAGACTTGGACACAACTTAGCAACTAAACAACAAATTATTTCTGCCAGCACTGCCTCTACTTACCTATTTTTTATTGTACAGATGAATCAGCTCTACCATCTGTATGCTCATTACAGTATCTATCTTTAAAATTTTCATTATTTTAATAGAGTTAGTCTTGGCCTATGTTCAGGTTGGGAGGGAAGTCATGTTTGCTCTCAGGATTCTTCTTTCAGTTTCATCTCCTTTAGATGCTCACAAGGTCTCCCAGCTCCACAGAGTCAGCCCTGATGGCAACTTTCTAGGACTCAGACATATCCTCTGCCAAAGATTTATCTACATTTTTCCAAGCCATCAAAACTCTTCTTGGTGGTGGTGGTTTGGTTGCTAGGTCATGTCTGACTGCAACCCCATGGACTGTAGCACCCCAGGCGCCTCTGTCCATGGGATTTCCCAGGCAAGAATACTGGAGTGGGTTGCCATTCCCTTCTCTGGGATCTTTCTGATCCAGGGATCAAACCCACATCTCCCACACTGAAGGCAGATTCTTCACCATTGAGCCACCAGGGAGTTACTAGAACTCTTCCCAGAGAACATCTAAGTGAAAATGATTGTCATCATTGGTTTAACCATATAAATTTAAGCACAATGAGAACTCTACTGGTGTGACTGTACTTCTATGTTACTACTGGACTATTCATATTTGGAGTAGTCCAGTAGTAGTCCATGCCGGTCACTGCACTAAGTACTTTATAAACCACATTTCCTATAAGAGAAGAGCTTAATTTCTGGTTTATCAGCAGCTATGTGATGTTGCCAGATGTTTCCTGAATATTATATTGTTGTTGTTTGTGTAGTGAAAAGTACAGTCTAGTGCCACGCCTTACTTACTCATTGGTGTACCCCCTGAGGCTGTAGGTACTTGAAGGGAATTGTATCCTCATCTTTAAGCAGAGTTCTTACTTTTTTACACACTCCAAAAGGAATACAGTTAGAGTTGAAATTTAAATCTATTGGCTAAATGAATCAATGCACTTGTGGTTTGTAAAATCTGAAGAGAAAAATTAATTTTGTCTCATAACAGATCAGTCATTGTATGGCAGAAACCAATAAAACATTGTAAAGCAATTTTCCACCAATTAAAAAATTTTTTAAAGTAAAAGAAAAAAAACCCAGATCGGCCAACAGAGCTAAAGTAGAAATTATAAATTTGTTGACATTAAAATCAATGGCAATTTTTAGAAACTGAACTGTAAATATAATCTTTTGTTTTACCTAAATCATTTTCAAAGTATCTTGTTTTTGATATACCTGGACATTTGTTATTTGAAATCATTATTTTGGTGTGAATTTTTACTTATCAAATGAACCAGTCAAAGAAAAAAGAGAAAAGAAGGCACAAGGCACATACAGCTTAACTGTTGAGTTTATTGGTGTGTTTTTTTTTTTTTTCAAATGTCTTTGAGATACAATTCACATACCTACAAGGCACTCATTTAAAGCATACAATTTGATATTTTTTTAAGAATAATGTAGACTTTTAAAAGAAGAAAGACTTAATGTTTTTGTACAATACTTTACAGTGTGAGTGCCAGAGAAAGAGGTATGCTTTTTAGAAGGAAAAAAAAAAAAATCCTGATATTCAGAGCTATTAGATAAAATTTTCTTGCGGCAGGATTTGAAGCCCTGAAACTCTAGGAAATGTAAATCCAACATGTGCTAAACACAAGACTGTAACGATTTTTCTTGGAATGAATAAATGTGAGTTCTTTGCCTCTTTAATTTCCATGAACCAAGGGCATGTATAACTATTTTTCAGCCTTACCTCATGAAAGCTTTGAGCTTTCCCTTCATGTTAAAATATATTATTTAACATTTGAGTGTGTCAACACTACATTAGGCACTTTAAAAGAACAGAATTAGCCATGCTTCCTACTCAGGGGACTTGTCTACTAAGTATCAGACTAAAGCAAAATGCTCTAGTATTCCCTCACATCAAGCAATCCACAGAGTGATATTTTTCCTTATTTCTTCCATAAAATCAATGAGATTTTTCTCTTTTTATACAAACTCAAAGGAACACCCTTTGATTTAACTATACCTTTAGAAGTTCTGTTTGGGCACATTCCACAGCCTATTCTTTTATCATGGGACGGCGTCTGTGATTAGACCTAAAATTGGACCTATGAGATGTGTTTTTTGTCACAAAGCAAAAGGAGACTCCATTTTTACAAACTCTGCCATCACCCACATTATAAAAGGTGGGACATTTAAACAAACAAGAGAGCATATTTATCTCATGCACCCTCACAGAGGGCACTAAATAAATGAGGCTGGTAGTACAGTGTGGTGAGAAAGCCTGAACACAATAAATATAAGGTGCTTCAGTCTGGGCATGCTTTTTCAGTGTAATAACTACAAGTAAAAATTCTAATTATGCAGTAGTGTAGGACACTTCGTGGGTGTTAGATGTATAAAACAAGTACAAAGCACAAAATCTTAATGTTATCAAGCTATAAAAAAAATAGTATTGATGAACCTATTTGCAAGGCAGGAATAAAGATGCAGACATAGAGAACAGACTTTGGACGCATTGGGGTAAGGAGAGGGTGGGACAAATTGAGGGAGTAGCACTGAAACATATACATTACCATATGTAAAATAGATAGCTAATGGGAAGCTGCTGTATATAACACAGGGAGCTCAATGGTACTCTGTGACAACCTAGAGGGGTGGGGGGGAGGTTCAAGAGGGAGGGGAAAAAAGTATACTTATGACTGATTCACATTGTTGTATGGCATAAGCCAACACAAAATTGTAAAGCAATTATCCTCCAATTAAAAATAAAGTGTAAAAAAGTATATATTAAAGTGTCCATTTTCAATCTAATGACTTGTTTAGTCATTTGAATTACTGCTTTACTTCATTTATAGTTTGACTAGTCTCCTTAAACTTTTGGGTCTGCTAGATTACTCTGCTTGTATAAATATATTGTAGTTACAGATTAATTAGTCAACTTAGCTCAGTATTTCTTCCTCTATATTTAGAACTTGAAAAGTTCATAATGTTCAAATTAATAATTCAGCATTGGTTCCTAGTCTGAAGTCTTTTTAAAAACTAAATTTAATAGTGGCAAGAGTTACAAATTCAGAAATATTATAATGAAGTAAGCAGATGTACATTTTGAAACAGTGCCTCAATAGATATTAAAATGTCCTGAATAAATTCTTAACTACAGTTGGATGCATGATAGAAATTCTGGAAAGAAATAATGAAAGAAGACAATGGTAAAAATACAGAGTTTTCTAAAAGACTGCAAACCAAGTTAATTTTTTAAAAAATATTCACAATATTTTATGTGTTTCTCAGAGGTTTGGGGTGAAGTAATCGAGAACTCAACTTGCTGACATTAGTCATAAATGGCATTATCAGTATGCTGGTTCACAGATGCATTTGGGCAAGTCTGGCCCAGATGTTTCCCTCAGAGCTCCCAGTGAATCCGTGGTGGTATCTCATGGACAAAAAGGTCTCGTCTTAACATATCAGGCCTTAAAACTGAGTCTCTGGATTCTTTCTACCAGAGTGTAGTGCTTTCTCAGAACAAATACTCATGAAATTAGATAATTTCATTTTGCAAACAATCTGGAAAAGATTTGGAGAATGACGATGAGGGGGAGAGAAGGGGGATGGTGAGAGGTTTTCTAGCACAGATTTTGAGTCTGGCTTTGAGATGTTTGGAATTTAAATAATCAAAAGGTAATCATATTACCTAACTTTGGATAGAATATGTAAACTAATTCCAAATTTCCAGTACCTACCCTTCCTGCTAAAACTATGAGTCTCCTTAATGGACAGAATGTATAATGAAAAGTTAAATAACACTCCTCCACCACTAATTCTTGCAAATTATCTGTAGCTGAAGATTGTCATATAATCATCTTATGTTCATAAACCAGTGGCAAAATGTCACTGGCAAAGCTGTAAGCGTAGCTATGGAAAGATGGACACACCAATTAAATTTTTCAAAATTAGAGTTAGCTAAATTGTTGTTCATATTTTCTTCTACATAATATGAGGAGAAACTCATGAAAGAATGCAATTCTGGAAGCTTTTCCTACTTTATAATTATTCAAATGAAGCAAAAAGGAACTCCTCGAGTTCTAGTATTTAAATAATTCATATACTTTCATTAAAAAAAAGTGTCAACCCACTTGTCCAAGGTTTCCTGGGGCATCAAAATATAAGGATAAACAGCAATGTGACTCCTTATAATTCTCCTTTGTAATCTGACTACTAGGTGGAACTGTCAATATATTTCCTCAAGGTGAAAAACAGGTGAAATAGAAAGTGGTTATAAAGAAAAGAGTAAGTAAGCAGAAGTGATGAAAATTTTGCAATCTGATGGCTTAAAAAATATTTTAAAGGCCATGTAAATCTTTGATACTGGTTTCTTTATTTGAAAATAAAAACATCACCTCCTAGATATTTAATAGAAAGTTATTTGTATGTTTTAAATATTGAAAGGTAATAGCTGTATATATATGCTATACTGTGAAGTAGAGTAACTTGGAGTTAAGCATTTTTAGCAATTTGAAAAATCAAAGTCAAATAATCAAATGTAACTGAATCTACAAATGTCTTCAGGTAAACTCAGAAGACTAGATCAACAGTTTTTCTGCCCAAAGGATATTCTCTACTGAGATTCTTATAGAGTGCTGGAATGCTTTAAAGTATAGTAATATCAGAGAGAGTGTGTATAAATACTTATGTGTGTAGGTGCAGACATTTTTATGAGCAGAATTCTAGAATGATCACCTTGTCACCAGGATCAAATAGAAGCTTGCTCACCAGCTACTCCTATAGGAATGAAGTTGAGAGGAGTTTTAGGGCCCCAATGAAGCCAAAGTAATTTTAGATTGAACACTTTGTTTTACCAAAGGAAAATAAAATGTATGCACTTCTCTATTCATGATGTGTGTGTGGGTGGTACAGTTTTGAGAACTTAAGGAGAGTGATGCTTGCTATAACCTAGGCAGTGAGGGAAAGCATTTAAAAATACTGTCAACGATTCTGGCAGGAAAGACTGTATAAATATACTATAGACTCAAACATAAGTGAGCTGGTTAAAAAAAGAAAAGAAACTGCAAATGAAAACTTCAAAACTTCTACCCCCACGATGAAATAAATTATATAAAGGAGGAAGTTATCAAGGGTTTTCATACTCACCATCGACCTAATCTCAAAAGCTCAGTTCTTCGAGAATTTTCTTTTCAAATCTGAGGATTCAGTATTCAGCCAATATAATTGGTAGGATAGTCTTAGCATATTTTGTGAAATCATTTTATCATTTGTGAAATCATAAGGCTACCAAATGTCTTGGGAACTTTTTCCTCTAATCACTCCCGAATCCATCCAAATTGGTTTTAAATTATTCCATTCGTAATGGTAAATTTTTATTACAAACATGTTTTTTTTTACTCCAATTTAAACACAGATATGTCAGTTTGAAGTTGAAATAATTAGATCTCACATGATTTTTCATGCAGCACATTATTGTATTATATCAAAAATCCTACCCCATCATGGATGGTTTCTATAAATCCCAAGTTAATTTATTTCATTAAATGGCTTATACCATACATGTAGGTATGCAAATATTTTCTAACACAAACACGCAAATATACAAAATCATGACTAATACCCCACAGAATCCTTTTTAAAGTATTTCTTTTCTTTTTAAAATCTTTACATGAATAATACCGAGCATCATGGACCTTGAACACTGATGATTCTGGTTAACGCTTTTATCCTTTGCTTGAAATTACAGGATCAGTCTAGCCAGAATTTATGAGAACCAGACCCTAGACCTCACATAGCTCACATATTAGACCATTAGGCATCTAACTACCTCTGAACAATTTCAATGCATTATCTTGCCTTTTCCCTGGGGCACAAACTTCACTCGTCCATACTTTTAATATATTTTGTCTGCATGAAGCAGATCGAGTTATTACATGCCAGCAGATCACGACTTACAGAAATTTCATTGCTTCACAACGATGCGGTGAACGTTCCTGTTCTCCACCCTGATGTGGAGCCGTAGGGGAATGGTCACTGCAGCAAATGTCTGTAAATTATCTAGTGGTTTGCGTAAAGCCTATTTGATATTTTTACTTAAACACTTTAAATATTTCCATACATTCCCACTCATAGACACTTAACCAAAGAAGCCCACATCCATGCATATTTTTAAAAAATTATATGCCACTTCAAATGGACTACTAAAGTGCTTTTAGATAAAAGAAAACCACCCAACTTTTACTTTCCCCAGTAGGGTTTTTATATTCCTGATTAACCATCTCTTGCTTGTATTTGTGTTTTGATTTGTAGATTTCTAAGTCTTCCAAGCCAAGAGTTTATTTGCTTGTCAGAAAAGAAATTAAGTAATCCAGAATTAAAACTTAATTGATCTTTGAACTCTCTTAAACCTTTTACCTGGATTGTAAAACCATTACATTCTTTTCTTTCATTAGTTCCCCCCCCCCCCCCCCGCAAGGCTGAACAGGAAGCAAGGGTGATCTTATCCCATCCCTAGAGACTGTTCATCAGCTAGCTCAGTTTACAGCTACAAAAAAAAAAAAGAAAAAAACTGGCAGCAAATAGTACTTAGAAGTGTTGTTATTTTATCATTTTATCATGTGGGGACTATCACTACTTTAGTAGTGTGAACAAACAATGGGCATATTTCCCCTTAGATATGATGCCTTTGTGTTTGTTATTTTTCGTTATCCATCCTGAAGTTAGATTTCTGGGCTAGTTGACCACTTCCTCTAGTCTGTTTTATATATATACATTTATATTTACATATATATATATATATGTATATATATATATATATACATACATATATATATATTTAAAATCCTGGTTAACAATTATGCTGCTTGACTTGTCCTAATAAAATACTTGGGAAAGGAAGACCAAGCTACTGTTATCTAAAACAATTTTCTCATTTAGTTCCAAACTAAAACAAACAGCAAGGAAAGGTCATTAGTCTCACAGACTAAAATTGTTTTGATGAAGGCCAGCTTTCCACTCTGTTGACAAGCGTCTCAATTCTTTTCAACAGCTCTGGGTGTCCACGCTGGAAGAATGCAGAGCAGTCATCGGCCTCGGGGAACCAATGGCTCTTGGTGACAATTTGCAGAACTACTACTGATCAAACTATCGCTCCCCCCTTCCGTTTTTATCCGAGGTTAGGATAATTAATAATATACATGAGCTCTCTGAGAGATAGTGAAGGACAGGGAAGCCTGGCGAATTGTAGTCCACAGGGTCATAGAGTTGGACACAACTAAGCGACGACTGAACAACAATAACAATGAGCTCTTAAGAGTTAGGTTTGAATGTAAATGCTCCTTGAGGTCTGTGGTTAAAACCATTTAGCAAGAGTGGGTTCTCAGCAGAATTACGTGTTTCTTCAGGGTGAAGTCAGGGAATCTGCAGAACTTTACCAAGACTTCCTCCCAAAAGGCAGACACTGTGTTTCATTCTTACAAGCATGTCAGGGAATGTGCCACAAAGTGGAAGCTCTAGGTAAGAGGCACAGAGCAGATGTAAAGAGAGTGAAAACTCTGCTCATGACCCAACTTTCACAGTGGCTTGGGTGCTGAGAGCTGACTGGGTTTGTGATTAATGGCCAAGACCTCTCAGCTGCATGATTTCATCCCATTGTCTTCCTTGCTAAAAATAAGAATCACCATTTCTCCACCCAGAAATGGGAGTAATCATATTTGTCACATCTTTGCATTCAGGCCTCCTTTTATTATTTACTCTCAGAAATTTTACTGAAGTGCTCTAACCTTTCTGAAACTGGACAGCCAGACGTTTGAATCACTGAAAGACAAGTTCTCTAGGCTCGGGAAGGGTAGATTCAAACAGCCTCTGGAAAGTTCGGGATAAGAAGTGCTGTATAGAGACAGCCTGGGGATTTAGAAGTTGGGGAATTTAGGTTCTATTTTGAGCTATGCCTTGAGCATGTTGCTCTCTTTACAAAAAATGCCAGATGTGAGAGGAAAGACTGCTTACTTGGTAGAGTGCTTGAAGAATTCTTCGGCGGTGAAGCTAATTAAAGCTAAGAATAAAATTCAGCTATTGGTTCTTTGAAAACACTGTGAAACAAACACATGGGGCTAAAAGCTCTTTATCCTTTTAAGGTTAATTTTTATTGTCTGCCTGAGCACTAAACTATATTCAACTTTGTTTTTTTTTTTTTTTTTTTTGAGGCAGAAAGAGCAATTTGCTGTGTGTTCACTTTGAGTTAGGAAAGGTACAGGAAACCCAGGTATCACGGGGTTGAAAGAGCCTATGGGTAATATTCAGTCCAGTGCCTCAGCCAATTGTTGATTCCTCTCGAATGCCTGTGCCAAGGAACAAACACACCCAGCTTGAGCAGGTAGAGGAGGGAGTGGAGCTAACACCTCCACAGGCAGCTCCTTCTACATGCTGATAACTGGTGCTTAGAAAGTGCTGACTGAGGTCAAACTGAAATTCACAGCCCTGCCCCTTCAGTGATCCTTGCCCTGTCCTTGGTCATGTCACAGAGCAAGCCTAGTTACCATCCTCCCCGGGATGAGCCTTACAACACTTGTGGCTGTATTGTCCCCCTAACTGTTCTATTCTCCAATTTCAGAATGCCCTGTGACTCCTCAGACTTTATTTAGGCTTCTGAGGCAGGTCACCACACTGGCTAATTTTATCACCAAGGGCTCCAGGTTGTCCATGTCCCCCTTAAAGGATGGAGCCTAAAACTGGTACCATTCTCCAAAGCCAGTCTGATCAGTGTAGATTACACTCTATAACTTCTATCATTATGGATATTCTGTTGTAGTAATACAAGGCTTTTTTTTTTCTTTTTAGCCAAATCATGTTGTGCTTACTGTTAGCTTAAAATCTCTCTGTCACATAGCTCCTATCATATGTTTATGTAAGTGGATTTTTGTGCTCAAGCATTCTTTACATGTATGTTCCTTATGATTCTGTCTTGTTAGAGTTGGCTCATTGTTTCAACAGATCCAAAACTCCTTTTGGCAGTAGGAAACAAGCTGAGTAATTCCTATTCTGCGGGAAGCATACTGCTCTGAGGGCCTCCACATCGTACCAACGTGACTCATCCATGCATGAAGTAGGGATTCCTCTCCTAATTTTGCTGATAAAACTAAAGCTGAAAGGTTAAGTGAATTCCTGATGGTCACATCCTTAGTATGTGGTGAAACCAAAGTTCAAACCTTAGCGATCTAACTCTACACAGGCTGTTCTTTCCATTTGCTATACTACTTCTTAGAATTTCTTTGCATTCTGTTCCTGCCATTTAACATTTTGGCTCTCTCTTCATCCACTACAAACAGAAAGAGTCATCAATGTCCTCAGTCAATTCATTATTTTTTAAAACAATTTCACATAAGACAAAAGCCACTGGAATTTGGGTACCAGAAATCTATTGGTGTTGACTTTCTTAACAAAGCCAACTGACCAAACTCTTACCAGTCTGTGATTTGTCATCATGTTCACAAGGACCACATTGATTATTCAGTACATACAGAGTATCAGGTACGTGCCAGGATCTGTGTCGGGTACTGGGCATACAGAGATGAAAGAGATGGGCACCACGACAACTCTGTCAGAGGCAAAGATAGGTCTGGTTTAATTCATTCATAGTAAACCTGTGCTGACTCTGAGTGATCAATGGCTTTGTCTTCTAATGGAGGGAAAATGTCATAGTGACACTTAGTTTACTTGCCTGGGGGCAGAAAGTCAGTATTGAGTCCAGCAAAATGAGCAACGCAAAGGGCACCCAGAAAAATTTCACCAAGTAAGGATGCTGCTGCTCGAGAACTGCAGGTCCTAGACTATGGTAAGCCACTTGGTAACTCCTGAGAGTTTTCATTTTTAGGAGAATGGGACCAAGGTTTTCATTCATCCAGCTGGTCATGTGACAGATATTCCCTTTTCCTCAAAATCAATAATTTACAAGAAATACACTTCCAAAAGTCAAATACACGTAGAATTCATTCAGGAAACATTCAGAATAAAGCCATCATGGTGAAATTTGAGAAATGACTGTGGATAATAATTTAACTTCCATTAATTGAACAACTACTATGTACTTAGCATTGTATTGAGCACTTTCAGTCCTCTTCATAACCCTACTGGGAACTCGGTTTTAAAAATGAAAAATGGAGGCTTGGAGACATTGTGTCTTGTAGCTGGTACATCAGAGTCATCAGACCCAGGACAGTCTAACTGTAAAAGCAGTGTCCCTCCCATCTCCCACTTGAAAATAAGATGAACCCTTGGCTTTTTGTCTTGAAGTGCTGTATATTCCAGCCAGGAAATACCTTCAATGTCATGAGAAAACAAAAAGGAGGGAGTTTGGTGTGGTACCTAAGGCCATTACCTCATTATCATGGTCAATAACTTCTCCATGCCTCAGTATCTCAACTGGCTGAACTTGATTAACAGGACCCACCTGGAGTTCCTACAGCAAGATCTTGACAATGATTACACTGGGACACTTGGAGAAACAGAAGTTTAGGGCTACCTCCTCCACCACCCAGAGAAGGCAATGGCAACCCACTCCAGTACTGCTGCTGCTGCTGCTGCTAAGTCGCTTCAGTCGTGTCCGACTCTGTGCGACCCCATAGACGGCAGCCCACCAGGCTCTGCTGTCCTTGGGATTCTCCAGGCAAGAATACTGGAGTGGGTTGCCATTTCCTTCTTCAGTGCATGAAATGGAAAAGTGAAAGTGAAGTCACTCAGTCGTATCCGACTCTTAGCGACACCACGGACTGTAGCCTACCAGGCTCCTCCGTCCATGGGATTTTCCAGGCAAGAGTACTGGAGTGGGGTGCCATTGCCTTCTCCGACTCCAGTACTCTTGCCTGGAAAATCCCATGGACGGAGGAGCCTGGTAGGCTGCAGCCCATGGGGTCGCTAAGAGTCGGACACGACTGAGCAACTTAGCAGCAGCATCAGCCTCCATTACCTGCTTGATGATATTTCAACTAAATTAAATATAAAATTTTTAGATCCTAATCATGACCAAAGGCTCCTTACCGCAATAATGCAAACTCGCCAACCTCTACTTCTACACAGAAACTTATCCACCCTCCAGCCTTCGATGGCTAAGAGCTGTGAAGAAGTTGTCCTTGAGGTTTTGGTGCTCAGCCCTAATAGTTCCCCCCACATTCTTGGCACCAAGAACTGGCAAGCTTTCCATGTCTTTCAAGGAACAAATCCCCTCCCTACCCCTTCAAACCTCCTGTTTGAAGATGATCTCACTACTTGCATTAGAAAACGAAGACCACCTAATACAAGCTTCCTTTTTCTCCTCTTCACATCACTAGTTGTACCTATGCTTGACCAGTCTTAGAGAAAGAACCACTCGTCCACACTGCCGATGCTAACCTCTCCATGTGTGCCTTGGATTTCCTTGCTTCTTCCCTACTCAGTTGCTTTTTTCCATTAGCTTGCTCCCCTCCTCCCCAAAACCTGCCTATCCCTTTAACTTTCAATCTCCTCACTTCTACCAGATCCTTTTCCTTTGCTTACAAATATGCTTGAGCATACCCTCTCCTTAAAAAAAAAAAACCAAAAATCTGTTTTCAACTCTGCTACTCGTGCCCCAGCTAGCATCCTATTTTCAGTTTTGAAAGAAGAGCCCAGTTCCGGACGCCCCCACTCAGTCCTTCCCTCCTTGCAGTCTGGCTTCTGCCCTTGTCACTCCACCGAGATTCAACAGACCCAAAGGTCACCAATGACTTCCTCATGGCCAAATTCAATGGTGTTTGCTTCTTTGTGCCCCTCAACCTCTCCTTAGATCTAACTCTGTTGATTCTGCATTTCTTTTTCATAAATATTTATTTGGCAGCTACTGTATGCCAACCACAGGGAGGCATTGAGGGCTCAGACTTGGGATGATCTTTCAAGATTCTGTATTTTCCTGCTTCTTCTCTTAATTCTCCTGTATCTTCCTAAACCTCATTAATTCCTATCATTCCTAAACATATGCTTCCCTAAGGATCTATCCTGGGTGTTCTTCTCTTCTCTGTATTCCTCAGTCACAATCTCACAACTTCAGCTTCTAAAGCCAATTCTGGATCGCTTCCTATTTCAGCCCTTCAGTTCTGCATTTGCAATGCTAGATGGAAATCTCTAAAACCTGATGATCATATACTGAATTCTTATTTTCACATTAACCTGCTCTTCCTTTGTTTCTTTTAGTGATTATAGGCATTTTCACTGAGTCAGGCTCCAAGTTTGCCCAGCATCTTGGATTTTTCTCCTCCTTTTCCTTGCTTATCATACCCAACTCACCAAAATCTGCACATTCCTCCTCCAGCCTATTTCTCCTATGTATCTCCTCATTTTCATTCCCATCACTCTAATGTAGGAATTCACTAACTTTTTTACTCAGATTAGGGTTTTCCAACATTTAGTCACTCCCCTGTGACAGTCAGGATTTGGGCAATATGGGCAGATCACAACACTAGACCTACTCTTCTTTCCCTTTAGACTCCTCCATAGCAATAGTCTATGAAAGCAGAGCTTTGCTGTGAAAGTTATATTTTTTCTTCCTTCCTTCTTTTTTTTTAGATAGATCTAAGCAATGATCATTAGGCGACTACTAAGTGAAAAGCTGGTGGGGGACTTTATTATTATTTTTAATTTAATTTCTCTTCTTTTTTTACCATTTGACCCCCTTTACCCATTTCTCCTGCTTCCCCAACACCTGCCTCTGGAAATTACCAATCTGTTCTCCAGATCTTTGCGTTTTCTTGTTTTGTTTTTAGGGCTTCCCTGATGGCTCAGACTGTAAAGAATCGGTCTTAAATGCAGGAGACACAAGTTCGATCCCTAGGTCAGGAAAATCCCGTGGAGAAGGGGATGGCTACTCACTCCAGCATTCTTGCCTCGAGAATTCCATAGACAGGGGAGCCTGGCAGGCTACTGTTGATGGGATCTCAAAGAGTTGGACATGACTGAGCAACTAAGACTAACTTAGGTTCTGCAAATAAGAGGGATGATAGAATGCTTGTTTTCTTCTATCTGACTTGTTTCACTTAGCATAGTGCCCTTGAGATCCATCCACTTTGTTGTAAATGGCAAGATTTCATTCTTTTTCGTGGCTGACTCGTATTCCATTTTGCATGTACTACAATTACTTTATCCATTCAGCCACTGATGGACGCTTAGGTTGCCTCTATATCTTGGCTATTTTAAATAATGCCAGCTTGAAAATACAATATATACAATGAAAATATAATGCATGTATCTTTTTGAGTTAGTGTTTTCATTTTCTTCAGATAAATACCCAGAAGTGAAACTGCTGAATCCTATGGTAGTTCCATTTTTAATTTTTTTGATGAACCTCCATACTATTTCTTTTAGTAGCTGCACAAATTTACATTCCCGCCAATAATGCCCAAGGGTTTTCTTTTTTCCATATCCTTGCTAACACTTGCTATTTCTTGTCTTTTTATAGTGGTCATGCTAACAAGTGTGAGAGGATATCTCACTGTGGTTTTAATTTGCATTTCCCTGATATTTCATGATAAGTTATATGCTTCTAATTGAAGAAGGAAAAGGTAACCCAACAACCAGTATTCTTTTTTTTTTTTCATCCAGTATTCCTACCTGGAAAATTCCATGGACAGAGGAGCCTGGTGGGCTACAGTCCCTGGGCTCATAAGAGTTGGACATGACTTAGCAACTAAACAGCGACAACAACAGTACTTCTAATACATATTTAAGCTATTTTATTATTAAAGTACCTGAGAAACCTGTATGCAGGTCAGGAAGCAACAGTTAGAACTGGACATGGAACAAAAAACTGGTTCCAAATAGGAAAAGGAGTATGTCAAGGCTGTATATCGTCACCCTGCTTATTTAACTTATATGCAGAGTACATCATGAGAAACGCTGGCCTGGAGGAAGCACAAGCTGGAATCAAGATTGCCGGGAGAAATACCAATAACCTCAGATATGCGGATGACACCACACTTATGGCAGAAAAAGAAGAAGAACTAAAGAGCCTCTTGATGAAAGTGAAAGAAGAGAGTGAAAAAGTTGGCTTAAAGCTCAACATTCAGAAAACTAAGATCATGGCATCTGGTCCCATCACTTCATGGGAAATAGATGGGGCAACAGTGGAAACAGTGTCAGACTTTATTTTTTGGGGCTCCAAAATCACTGCAGATGGTGACTGCAGCCATGAAATTAAAAGATGCTTACTCCTTGGAAGGAAGGTTATGATCAACCTAGATAGCATATTTAAAAGCAGAGACATTACTTTGCCAACAAAGGTCCATCTAGTCAAGGCTATGGTTTTTCCAGTGGTCATGTATGGATGTGAGAGTTGGACTCTAAAGAAAGCTGAGCGCCGAAGAATTGATGCTTTTGAACTGTCGTGTTGGAGAAGACTCTTGAGAGTCCCTTGGACTGCAAGAAGATCCAACCAGCCTATCCTAAAGGAGATCAGTCCTGGGTGTTCATTGGAAGGACTGATGTTGAAGCTGAAACTCCAATACTTTGGCAACCTCATGCGAAGAGTTGACTCATTGGAAAAGACCCTAATGCTGGGAGGGATTGGGGGCAGGAGGAGAAGGGGATGACAGAGGATGAGATGGTTGGATGGCATCACCGACTCGATGGACATGGGTTTGGGTAGACTCCGGGAGTTGGTGATGGACAGGGAGGCCTGGCCTGCTGCGATTCATGGGGTCACAAAGAGTCGGACACGACTGAGCGACTGAACTGAACGGATTTAAGCTATCTTATGATTAAAATGGTATAATTTAATAACATTTAAATTCACCTTGCACACCACAAATCATACACTCTCCATACTTTGGGCAACTTTTATTTCACTTACAGAAAAGTCTTTTATTTCTGTCTCCAGTTATTTTGGCATTTCAATCCATTTGATTCAATTCCTCCAAACGAATTATTCAGAATTACAATGACTCCCTGTCAACTTCATTCTCCATCCAGTCAGGTCTCAAATCCTTAATCAGCATTGTCTCCAGTCTGAAGGGACTTGCCTTCCCAGCATCATTTCCGGTTGCTGGGGCTGCCTTATCTCAGGCTTTGTGGAACCAATCCCTGCTGACCACTGCTGGCCTCACTTTCCCTGCACTGTGCCTGCTGCTCCCACTCCTCCACCCCCACCCCTCACCTGCCTTCAAGGTTCTCCCTCCTTCTCCCCCCACTGCAGCCTCTTGGGAACATCCACTAATTCCCTCAGCTGGAAGTAATCTTTCCTTCCTCCAACCCCTATACTTTTCTCCTGACACCTTTACCCACACATTTACCCATATCAAACTTTTCTTTGAACACGTTCCACTTTTTACTTTTAATTTTTGTTATATATTCAAGTTTTCTCTTTCCTACATGTATTTAAATTCCTTAGGGGCAGGCTCTGCTTCTGATTCATCTTTTCATCCTCCTATCACTTAGTAAAGTACTTGCTCATAGGAAAAAACAATACCACTAAATATGAGTCACATAACATTTTGGTGTGAGTAAATTTTGATGAAAGTCATTTTTTCATCAAATAGAATTTTTTCCCACCAATTCATCTGTGCTTTGGTGGCAGTGAGAAGGATTAGCAAAGATTGATTAAAGAGTTTCTTATGCATTGTGGTCTACCTTTGCCTACATAGACTGTCATGTAAACAAGACAAATGAAAGGGATGTAATCAGTATCTAGAGCTGCAGAGGAAGAAGGGTGTTTTGGGTGACAATTGGAGTTTTTATTAATTTTCTTTTGTTTTAAATAGACATATTTCTTATAAAACAGTGATAGGAAGTTTGGATTGGTTTTTTTTTAATTAAGTGCATTGGTGTTTTTTACAGAGCCTTCCTCCCAGTATCTAAGTAATAAGACAATTGTCCAAAACCGTGACTCCTAGAGGGCTCATTCACTCTGGAAAGATGTTTCTTTGAACGGCTGACCACAGCTGGAGGAGAGCCCAGAACTCCCTGGAGTTTAGCGTGACACCCCCAGGGGGAGCCCAGAACAAACCAAGCTGCAGAGCCACCCAGGGAGGAGCAGTGCCCTCTGGTCATGCTGCCCTCTCAGCAGAGACCTTCCTTCCAGCTTCGGGTGAGCCCTGTGTTCTCATCTCACTGGGCCAGTGACTCTGTGTGACATTTCAGAGAACCCTTCTCTGAAAGCCAAAAGCTTTGCAACTGAAACCCTCACTTCTGCTCAAATATAATAGTAGCAATTCTTTCAGGGCGAAAAAAAAAAAACAGACCTTATGCTAAATTTACCTTAGAACTGTTAATAATTTTAGGCTTCACACATTTTTATTTTCTTTCAAATTTATGAGAGATCTAAAATAAACACAAGAGTTCTATCATTGAGAGACCAAAACATCATCACACATTGGATTCCATAAAACTCCCACTGTAACCCATCTGTATTTCCCTCCATCAATAAGCCCTTTTTTATACTAAAAGTAGTCTAGACTTTTAGAATCTTCTCCTCCTTTTGAATTCCTTTCTAGAATCTTGTTCCCCCGATAGAATGCAAGTGAGCAATTCTCAAATCGGCCTGTGGATCTCCACAGCCAGGGTCTGACTTCAACTGTTAGTCATGCCTAGCAATTCCTACTTACCATTCCAAAGCTAAAACTGGAGAAAAATACTTTTTACAAAATATACAAAGCGCTCTTTTCTCTATTCAGGAGAAGTGATTACTTACATCAATACTTTAGGGTACCTAAGGGTTCTCTATTCAGAGAACATGTGAACTTGAACATTCTCAGCTAATAAGTGCTGCCATCTTGAACACTGTGCTTATGATCAGAATTCCAGTAATAAATCTCAGTTGCAATAGTCAACTACACAACTCTGAGCAGTCTACCCAGCTACACAGTCTGAGCAGGTTAGGGCTTCACTGCTCTAGGCATGATCAGACAATCCTACAGGAAAATGAAAATAACCTGCTCTAATGTCAGGAAACTTTATAGACTCACAGAATAATAGAGCTGGAAATGGCCTCAACTGTTCATTCCCTTGGACACGTTGGCACGTCCCAGGTGGCCCATGTGTATCGTGTTGAGATGCTTGCTCTTTACATGTGTCCACATCTTTGCCTCAAGGCCTGTCACTAGCACTCTTGACACCACAGACTGAGAATACATGTGGAGATTCAAGAATAAGACTCAGACTGAGTCAGAAAAAGCTCAGCAAGGTCCTTACATATCACTAAGATGACGCCTTGATGGGCTCTGAGCAGCCAACCAAACCTCAGATTGCAGGAATATATCAGTTCAATATTATGAGGCAAAGTAAAGCACCACTGCAGCCACTGGTTGATTTTATTTGGTGTTCTCAGAAATTCCAAGTAAAGAATATGTCAAAATCAGGTGAAACACCTTATATCTAAAGCTCATTTTACTTGCCTTTTCAACACAATTACTACCCAAGCACACTGTTAAAGAAATTGCTGTGAACTAATGTAAGCCATCATCATGATTTTATCCAGCCACTCCCGGGTAAGTGGGCTTTAAGTTCCAAATGAAATATAAAGCTGATTGGAAAAGTCAAAGGACATTTAAAGGAGAAAGGGTGGAATGATAAAAGATCAATGTGAGAAAAGTAAATTGTGGGACTTCAATGGGGACTCAATCAACTTGACTGAAAATACAAACGGAACAAACCAGGACTCCAACGAATAGGATCCTCTAAGAAGCCTGAAGACTTCTAGTGTAATGGTAGCAAAACTTGTTCCTGCTCCAAGGGATGACATGTCATAATGTCCTTCACTGGTGGCCCAGTGGTAAAGAATCTTCCTGCCGGTGCTGGAGATGCGAGTTCGATCCCTGAGTCAGGAATATCCCTTGGAGAAGGAAATGGCAACTCAATCTAGTATTTTTGCCTGGGAAATCTCATGGACAAAGGAGCCTGGTGGGCTATAGTCCATGGGGTCTCAAAAGGGTGGACACAACTTAGTGACTAAACAACAACAGCAACAGTGCCCTCCTTGCTGGTACTCCACCATTCCAGGCACTATTTACTAACTGCATTCTGCAAGTCAGTTCCATGTGACCCCTACCTATTACCTCATAACTTTTGAAAATGAGTTCCTAATGCTAATTTGATCCCTGCAGGAGAGGAATTTCAAAGGTATGACAAGTTATTTCTATGTATATAAAGGAATGAATCTATCATACATCTCTTAAAGAAAAGAGAGGTTCTGTAAATCACTTAGAGATCCTTTGGGAGATAAAGAGCTACATTCTTTCTATTGTTATACAATTACTTATCATCTCCTTCCCTTGTTTTGATATTTTATATGAATTTTAAAAAATAAACTTGCCCGGTCATATACATAGTTTATTCTTCACATTCTTATTTTGACCACTTTTGCCTTCATTTAATTTTTCTGAACACTAACTTTTTTAACAGTGATTCAGAATCACTACTGATTTTCATAGCAAACAACCCAATCATGTTATTAAAATTTTCACAAAAACAAAGATACCTATAAATAAACCTAAGATTAAGCCATGGCCTGGATGTCTCTTTTACTCTCATGGACACAAAACATTTGGGCACTCTAATCATATAAACGAACTCAGCTTTGTGCAAATGGATATAATTTCTATTATTAGAGAAACTCGAGATGTCAACTTATCCAACATTTTTAGGGGTATAACCTTCTATCTTCTCCATCACAGCCCGATCTGTGGTTTATAAACCACAGTTTAACACAGTTTATAAACTGTGTTAACTTTCAACTTATGCAAGAAAGAAAGTGAAGTCACACAGTCATGTCCGACTCTTTGTGACCGCATGGACTGTAGCCTGCCAGGCTCTTCCATCCATGGGATTTTCCAGGCAAGAATACTGGAGTGGGTTATCATTTCCTTCTCCAGGGGATCTTCCCAACCCAGGGATGGAACCTGGATCTCCCGCACTGCAGGCAGGCTCTTTGCTGTCTGAGCCACCAGGAAAGCCCTACCTTCAATTTATGCATATCTACCTCAAATTACCCCTTCCTTCATTACTCATCTTGTCCCTTTTCTCTATCACACAGATATTTGATAGGTATACATCTCTCTCAACCTAGTGCCAATGAGATTTTTTTTTCCTCAAAACTTCACCCTCTCACAACTGTCACAGCTCATGAGAGACACAGCTTTGTTAACTGTTCACCTGAGAAAATCTCAAGTTCACGTCCTCGTGGATAAGCCAATGGCCTTGGTTTGCTGAATGCCTGAATAACAGTAAAAACAAACTCTTACTGGCTAAAACTTGCTAAAGCCATTCTATTGCAGCTCTGTAAAAACATGTACTGCTTCATGCACTCTTTCTGCTGCTGCTGCTAAGTCGCTTCAGTCGTGTCCGACTCTGTGCGACCCCATAGACGGCAGCCCACCAGGCTCCGCCGTCCCTGGGATTCTCCAGGCAAGAATACTGGAGTGGGTTGCCATTTCCTTCTCCAGTGCATGAAAGGGAAAAGTGAAAGTGAAGTCGCTCAGTCGTGTCCGACTCTTAGCGACCCCATGGACTATAGCCTACGAGGCTCCTCCGTCCATGGGATTTTCCAGGCAAGAGTACTGGAGTGGGGTGCCATTGCCTTCTCCACACTCTTTCTAAACCAGCTTATATCTTGAACATACTTTTTTTTTTTTTAAGGAAGAGGTTGGAGACTGCTAAGTATAAATGAAAAGACTAAATAATCTGTGCATCTTAAATTGACAGCTGAGATTTCAGGACTCTTTGCCACCTTTTACTGAACAAGTCCAGATAAATATATTTAATCTCTCTGGGCATTATTTGGTTGCTTCATTGTGAAACTGGAGTAGTAATAGTGTAAGTGAAGGTAAGAAATGGAACCTTCTCTAGAGAGTCCTTTCAGCTTTAAGAATGGGTCAATCTGTCTCAGGGCAATCCTATTTTCTTGTTTGTGTAACTCACTTCTTGCCCATGTGAAGAGGTTTGCTGGAGGTTCCTGGCAAATCTGGCTCTTTTCAGAGAGCCACAGGAAGACACTTTCAACCAGGGGTTTGAGTGAGACTACACAGAATGCTGGCAGCCATTTACCACTAGGAAAAAACCCAACCTGAGGGTGGAGCCAACATGTGAATGGAAGAACAAAGAACTTCAGGCTCTCTGAGGACATCTCTGAGCCCCTGAGTCCATTTCCCCAAAGTCTACTACTTAACACAAGTTGGCACTCTCTCATTATCAGTTAAGCCAGTTCATAAAGTGGTCTTCTGTTATTTGCAGGCAAAAACATTCTAACTCATGCAGCTTCCTAGCACCTTGTTATGAATAGACATACTTGGAAACCACTGATTTAGAAAATTCCCTTTCTTCATTTCAATTCTTCAAAATCTCAATTTATTAAAAAAAATCAAAAATTAATGTCCATAAACCTCTGCTGTGTTAATAAAGATGCAGCTGGTATTTGATAAATATCCTTGCTATTTCATCAGTGTGCTCACACCTAGCATAACACCATATCTTAGAAATAGCACTGAAAACTACTTTTCGATGAAAAGTACTACTTGAAAAATACTTTTCATTACATAGCAAGCCTTAATGATTTTACAACCTAATCTTCATATAAGAAGCACATGGGTGGACTGAGACATCTGCTATCAATAATTATATCTTCTTCTAAATGTTAAACTGAATATGGAGAATTCAACAATAGAAAAGTATTTGTCTATATGCTACCATTATCCTGATTACAGCAAGTCAATTTAAAGAATACTCAAAGTAAGAACATTTCAATTTTTTCCCCTAGATTATTTCTTGTTTTTATTACCAACTACATAAAGATTATATATAATCTCTAATAATGTAAAAAATATATACATATATAAACTTAAGGACAATTAACTTGGTTTTACAATTTCTACTGCTTTATACACTAGTAATAAAATCAACCCACTGTAAATTCAATAAACTAAATATTTTTAAATGCACTTCTACATATTTCTCACAAAAGTTCTGCATTCCCTCTAGTGACCTTTGACCCATTTCCATGGGTTTGTAAATGTATGTAGATGAGTAAAAGCCAGGAAGGTAAAACACAAAATGAAGTATACCATTTGAATTCTTTCACAAAAGAGTCACTTTCCTTTCTGAAAATTTATTCATTTAGGTATGCTTATTTCTATAATAAGTCATCTCCTCAATTTGCCTGTAATATTTTAAGTACATGAAAAGTTGAGTGGGATCTTCAGTTAAAAACCTGCACTCACTTTAATATACTATCAAAAATGATTTTTAAATATTTCAGAAAGTTTTTAGCTACTAAAAGGCAAAAGTTTGCCATTTGCTAGAAAATTATCAAAACTATTTTAGCTTATTTGGAGCAGGCATTAAAGTTATTGATTTAGGAGAAAAAAAACAAAGAACTAAAGCATTTTTAAGTGAAGCATCACATAAGTGCAAGAATGCATTATAGGAACAAACGTAAGAAAAGACATTTTGTGCTGCACACATTTAGGTATAAAGGAAAATTCTCAGGCTAAAAATTAAGCAGAATGGAGCCTTAAACCAGTAAACATGTCCTCTACCTCTTAAATTATTACTTTTTTTCCTATTGATTGAATTCCTTAAGATAACTCACGAATGTAGAACACCTGTGACCATAAAAATTAATTTAAAATGAAATGTCAACTTGAGCATAAACCCAGCATAAATTTGGCCTCACCTTCACATTAATAAATTTAGAGTTCAGGTTTGTTTTGTTTTAGGTTGAAAATATTTATTTCATCAACAAACAATTCCAGAGTGCAAACATTTGTCCTGTTAAGCTGAAGCCAATGTTTATTTTAGCACTGCTAGGATACCCAAGTGTTGTGTAAATGGGAAAATACTGGCTGGAGAAACATTTACACAAAAGATTGTGTCTATTAAGACAATAAAAGTGTTTTAAAATACGTCCTTTGGGGTGGGTTTATGACAGTGAAAAATTATCCTTCAAATACATAAGAACACGCAGTTTGGGAAGAAAAAGTATTTCAGAAAGTTGCTTCCTAATCATTTTGATGCTTCACAAAGTTATCCTTGAAAAACTCAAAGATTTCCTTACTTTCCTTAGTTTTCTGTTGACAAGGGTCTGGAGAAAGAGAATAAAGGTGTAAAAAATAATGTTTTGGATATAGAAATATATACAAATGCATGCAGTCCTTATGTGTGTATACATATGCATAGATATAGTGTGACTATGGGCACTGAAAAATAACTGAATCAGTGAAACTAAGCTCCTAACATATGTAGCAGCTTTTCAATAAAAGCAGAATAAAACAATGACCTATTAGAAATGAGGATAAAGAGATGAACAAACTGCATTTGGTATGTCCTAAACCATCTTTTTCATGGCCTAGAATATCCTGAAAAGCACTGATTTGAAGACAATCTACAGTGTTCTTGCCTGGAGAATCCCTTGGACAGAAAAGCCTGGGGGGGTATACTCCATAGGGTATCAAACAGTTGGACACAACTGAAGCGACTTAGCACACAAGCACACAGCTGTTTAAAACAAACAAACAAACAAAAAAACTTTCCTAATTGAACAGCAGGATTTATGGTTGATCTGGCTTTATCTCTTACTCTGTCCAAACCCATACATCTCAACTTCCCTTTCTCTAGAAGAACATCAAATTCCCAATATTAGGTGTATCCAAATGATTTAGGAAACACAGGATAAACCTGATCTGAGTTCACAAATACTACCATTCCTATCATACCTTTCTCTGCCTACCTCTATTTATCTTTAGGTTTAGTCACTATTCTGCAAATGAAACAAAACCACAGTCTACTGCTCTTTAAGAAGACATGTCAGGAAAATAGGTTTGTTGGATTGAAATGTTTCTGAAATGTCAGCCAGTCTATAGACCATTCTCCAGATGAAAATGCCTATAAATAGCTGAACATGTGCAAATTATGTATATATATTTGGAGGTGGCGGTATTTGCTGTATCACACAGATACTAATAATTAACTTACTAAATTTAGAAATATCACTTTTAAAAGTTGTAATTACTCATCTCTACACATAATCCAGTCGTGCAAACATCACAGATTTCCAGGTTTGTCACCACCAACAACCAATTTTGGATGCAGTTGAATTGTATTGGAGTTATTTGGGTATAAGTCCATCATTTGCAATTTTTCAGAGTAGTTCAACTATCCATAGGAGATTTCAAATAAAAAAGAAAATTCTTTATTAAGATAAAAATTTTTATGAACACAGAGTCCAAAAGAATTATTTCTCTTGATTAATGAAAGTATTTGTTACTGATACCATGATAGAGGTTGAAAAGAGTCATGTTCATTTTCAAGAACTATATTTGACTTAAATTCTGTGAGCAATAGGAAAGAGTAATATGTACAGGTCAGCATCTATCAGTGGTTTTACAGTCTATAGATCCCTATGTGAATAAAGATAGTTGTGGTTTGATTCATTGCCATGGGTTTATTAATACCAGGTTTCACCTTAGGTGATTGGTTACAAGCCCATTTAGCAGTTTTTATTCAAGGCAGATTAATACTCCTGACAGAGGGCTCTACTCACTGATGCAGTTTTGTGGCATCTACACAATTAACTTTCCTTCACTGCACATCAGTGGCATGTTAAGTTTTTCCTAACAACCTCTATGGATGCATATAATCTCATCACAATATATGAAGCATGTCCAATAAAAGGAACATTGATGGGTACTTTGGCTCAATATAGCAGCAAGATTTTATTCAGGCTGGACCAAAGAAAGGTGGAATTCAATCATTAAAATATGTCCCTGTTCCTCGGTCCTTTCCCAATGGTATGGCCATGATAGAAGCTACAGATTGCTAAAAAAAAAAAAAAAAGATGTAAATAGAGAGCCACAATTTGTTTGCACAGAAAGCATGTTTACATTTTTATCACTAACTGAACGTTAGAATCTAGATCCTCTTCATAGAGCAGTTACAAAGTGCCCCACAGGTGATGTACGCTCACCAAAATGTCCCATGAATTTCTGTAAAAAAATGCTATGAACTTACTTTGCATGGGTTTTTACCTTCCCACAATTTACTTGTTTGTGTGTGTCCATGTACACGCATGTATGTGCATCTATATGCTGTCTGTTCTACATGTATTTGTATGTCAATATGCTGCACGAGTTACTATCATGTGACTATTTCTATCAGTATGCTAACTAAAAACTGCCCTGGTGTACACAAATTCAATTACATTTAACTCTTTGTTAAGTTACATTAAACTTTGTTTAATTGCATTAAACTATCTGTTAAGGCTATTTTAAAGTAATTTATTTACAAATCTTATTTGGACTTGCAGACTATTGATGACATTTTCCAGATAGACATATGAAAGCTTAGAATGATCTTTCTTCAGTTTAACTTTCTGAACATTTCTGCGGTACGTTACAGTGTATAAATCTGTCTACCAATCTTTTTCTTCTGTAAATGGGCATTTCAATCTCAATGACCCTAAAAACCTGGCAGTATTCACATTTTAAAAGGCAGGAAATCACAAAAACAGAAAAAAAGGCAGATTCTTTCTGGAGGAGGAGGACAGACAAGAGGACATAGGCCAAAATGTTAATGATGCTTCACTAGGGCACTAGAGCTGTGGGTGGGAGAATGAAAACTGGGCTGGAAGATTTCATGGAGTCCAGAAGAATTCTTCCACTCCAAAAACCAGATGGCATCTTACAGCAAACCTCAGCCAGAATGTGAGAATAAGGCTTGAAGAAATGAGGGTGAAATAATCTACCTTCTGAGGAAGAAAGAGTAGCAGGAGAGAGGAGAGTAATAAAGATAACTTTAGGAGGAACTCAAGCAGCTTGATGAGTTCAGAACTTTGGCCATCAAATAAAAATAATGAGAACTACCATTCCTTACCACAGTTTATGTGTTAGGAGAGAAACTAGTATCTCCTTTTCACAGATGAGTTCAGAGAAGTGACGTGACTTGCCTGTTTAACCTGGCTAATACAGGGTGGTTTAACTAGATTCTAATTTACCCTTCTTCCCAGTATAAACACATTGCCTTACAGTATATCTGTTAACTTCCCTTAGTGAAGATTTTTAGGGAGGAGAATACAGAAATGAACCCACGGAAAACAAATTTTCCAGAGGTTGGGGTGCAAGGTGAAACTCCTGACGTCTTTGCATGGTGGGGGTGGAGAGGCCCCTCCAGCAGGGCACCAGGAAGCCCGTTTGAGGATGACGTGGATCCATTTTGTCACATCGCTTCAAAAACCACTGTGATCTGCTTCAAAGAACTTTTTAAACCACACTGCTTTGATATAAGTGTAGTGTAGACCCAACTACAAGAGACAAAACCACAAGACCATTATCTGCACTTCAAAGCCAGCACAAAAATATAAGTGTAGGTAATCTCTAAAATTGCCAACCTAATTCTCAAATCCCAAACACTTCAAATCCTAAGTGTGGATGCAGCTCAATATCTGAGAAAAGAGGAAGAGATAGTATGCGTGTATGTGTGTGTATGTGTGACATAATACCAAGATGATTCAGCCACAAGTGGAAAGATAAGTTCTCTCCAAAACAGGGAAAACAAGTGACAACTGAGTATGAGACTTTGCCTAAAGAACGAGAGAGAACATCCAACTACGTCTAAAAAGTGGAAACAGAAAGCTACAAATGTTATTGTGTCATCTTTCATCATTATCCTGAAACTAATGCATTTTCACTTGAACTCAATTCTGGAATTTTTATTATTTAGACCCAAGAGATTTCAAAGGCTGATGACAGCTCTCAAGCAGGTTTCCTGAACTGTCCAACTGGAAACCCTCTAAAGTTTGGTAACATAAAGCCCAGCTTCAGGAACTGGTTTCTTCAATGATGGACCTCCATCATCATTAGGTAACACCCAACGCCAGCCAGGAAAGGACCTTGCGGGGTGGTGGTGGGGATATTTCTCAATGCCTTTAGGATGGGGAACAGATTACCCCTTAAGCCTGCTTAGGTCTGGGATCCAAGGGGCTTTGCTTCCTTATCAGGATCACCAATTTTAACCACAGACCTAAACAGACTGGGATAAAAGGAAACAAAACTGATCCAAAACTCTGGTTCCTTTGAACCACGAAAGTACCTAATTCAGAAACTTTCGGGAAAGAATTTCTTTTCAAGAATGAGAATTTTACTTGCATCATGGCCAACCTGTTATTTGAACACAAGTCCACACTAAAGTAACTATTGTCAACATCTAGTGGAATGCTCTGCCAACTATGAAGTCGAAGCAGCTTCCTAACACCAAAAAAAAAAAAAATCACATACCACGGGACTACCGAGATGAAGTAAGTGCAGCCCCAGCGGGCACAGATTTCTGCTTTATGTAAATCAGAGCCTGTCACGGCATGCATGATTCACTGCTCAGGGGGTACTCTCCTGTGACGAATGAGTCCCGCTTAATTTGGCAGTGATTATGCGGGTTGCTGGCCCTCTAAACCCCTTTGAACTTGTAATTGCTGCTGGTTTAAATAATGAACATTAAGGAGAGTTGGATTCGTAAAACTGTGGATAATTACATTTCCCGCCCCCCCCCTTTGTTTTGATGCAAGGGTATATTCACACACACACACACACACACACACACACACACACACACACACACACACACACTTCTAAGGCCACTGATCACTGTATCATGCCAGGCTGTGATAGAAATAAACTGCAGTCTTGTTCAAGGGTTGGTCAGGGAGGGCAGATGTGAGGTGGGGGAAGAGGAGGAAGTAGCAGGGGGAGCATCTGTGAGCTGTGCAGGAGGGAGATCAGAAAGGCCTGGATGCTGTAGAAGAGGAGGAGCACCGGCCCTCATGAATATTCATAGCTAGTCACATCTGTAGCAGGCTTGCTTTCTACCTTTTTTTCCCCCTGTGCAGTGCAACATAGAACACTCGTGCAAACAAAAGGAAAGGATTTTGCAGCTTCATCAGGCTCCAGATTTGCTCATAGCAGTGAACTTTCTTTCTCTGTGCTCTTCCAATTTTACTCATGGATTTAAATTTGTTAAAGTATACAGCAGGAAATGCATATACCCTTTCCTTCTTCCATGAAGGAAAAGCACCCCAGCCCCACATTCGGGGGTTGCAAGCAATCTCAGTTACATAACACATGGATGAATCCAAGCCAGTCTTCCTTTCCTCCTTCTTCGCCCTATAATTGGTCAAATCCTCCAGTATCTTTTGATCCAGCAAAAGACTGATTTTAATTTTATTTTGAGAAAAATGAAATGTTATTGATAGGGGACAGGGGCCAAAGTTAGCCCAGTCACCGAGCTGCTACCCTCCCAGAAACAACAAAGAATGAATGATAAATTTAGCAGCCTCGTGTTCAGTTTTCAAACAACGCTACTGAGATTTATAGCTTCGCCGCTCCCGTGGCAAACGAAGCTGCTCACAGAAAGCTATCTGTTTTTGATTTCACTCTTGTTTTCTCCAGTTTTTGTTCTTTTTTCTATTGGCAGTTTTTTTTAACTCTACATTTTCTTTTTCCTGGTGTGAGTCGAATATCAAAGGCCAGTGCTGGGTTGGTAAGCCTCCAGCCTGCAAAAGCCACTCAATGGGATGTTATTAGAACCTACGTCACAACATGGCAGATAGTGATTAATAGCAACTGTATCAAAGGTAGCAACTTAAAAAACAAAAAAATGCCCCTCCAGCAGCTGAAAATAGGGTCAGTGAAGTAAAAAGAAGACACATTTGTAAGAACCCAGGGCCCAAAAATGTTCCTGGAGAGTACAGTATCCTCGGATTGTGTTTGACAGAAAGAAAAAAGAAATTCCTACTATTACGCATATAATAGAAACTTTTACCTTTAACTAAGTCAGTTATACTTAAAACAGATACACATTAATTTAAAATGAAGTCTGTGTACAACTTTGGAATCATTTTATTGATGTAATGGTGTCCCCCAAAATAACCAGCAGATGGATTTCCACCCCCTCAATGAAACACTGAAACAAATTGCAGAATTGTCAAAATTTTATCGTGAAGGCACACACTCTATAAAAAGGTTGATTTTAAATGAATTGTAAATTTGCTTCATTGCACAATATTTTTCTAAAATTATAACCGGAAAGTATTCTCTGTTTAATTTTTTAGCATATCCTTTCACAAAACACATCTGTTGTGAAGTATTTCTAATTTGTGCTAACTGCTTTTTAACAAACACACAGTTGTCACTATGCCATCTAATGTTATCAGGGCGAAAAAGTACCTTTTCCTTTATTCTCTTCATAATATGAATTTTGAGCTGTTTTCAATGATGCAGACTAATAGATAATAATACAATTATCTGAACTCGGATATAAGTGACACATAGGAGAATAAAGTAATGAAGAAGGATAGAAATGCAGTCAAACCAATCAAACAGAGCATGGTACAGGAGTTGGAGGTGGCCAAAACCAGAGAGAATTAACATATACAGAAAGCTCGCCAGACTAGATCTAATTATTAGGAAGGGAGTAAGCAGACTAAATGCTGGAGAAGGAAATGGCAACCCAGTCCAGTATTCTTGCCTGAAAAATCCCAAGGACAGAGGAGCCTGGCGGCCTACAGTCCGTGGGGTCACAAGGGTCGGACACGACTGAAGCGACTCAGCACAGCACAAGTAGACTAAAAGAGAAAAATACCACTAACTAGGTTATTTCACAAGGCTGGCCAGCCATAGAATGGATGAAGGTAAGATGTCCTCCTAACCCTGAAGAGTGAAAATGGAGATTGCCTAGTTACAGTCTAACATTATTCCCCATTTATTTTTATCCCACACCCATCTAATGTGTTTGCAGTCAGTTCTTTCTGGGGAAATGGGATTCTACAGGGTTGAGGACAGAGGTGAACCAACAACACTGAGAATTTTGAAATTGTTTCACCTTCAAAATAATTATGAAAATTTAAAAAATATGTTTCCCCCTTAAAGGGCCAACATAATGATAAGAACTAACCTTCCCCAGTATTTAATGCAGACCATGTGGTAAATGCTTTGCCCATGCATTACCTTCTTGCTGAATCCTGACAATCCAAGGAGGAGGAATTATCCCCGTTTGACAAAGGAAGAAACTGAGGCTATTGAAAGGTTAAATAACTTGTCCAAGGCAATTCAGCTAATAATAAACATTGAAGCCTTACCCAACTTTCGATCTCTCTATGATGACTGAGTATTTTCTTTATATTTGGAGTAGAAAAATCTACACACTCAAAATATCTTGCAGGGTAATATTCATGGACTCATAGAGAGCAATGAAAAACAATTACTGGATCTAGCCTACATCTGAATGAATCAAACAATATTTTTTTTTCACTTCTTCACAGCATAGTGTCTTGTATGTGCACTTTAGACGAGAGAAAAATGTGCTTATTTAGCCAATAAGACACATCACCTAATCAGTATTTCAGCCATATTGCTGTTGTTGTTTAGCAGCTAAGTTATCCCCAACTCTGTGACACCATGGGCTGCAGCAAACCAGGCTTCTCCATCCTTCATATCTCCTGGAGTTTGCTCAGATTTGCATCCATTGAGTCGCTGATGCTATCTAACCATTATTATTGTATGTAATTTCAATAAAACAGCCTTATAATCTAAATTTTTCAAAGTATTGTTGGTTTTTACGGAAAACATAAATAATAACCATATGTACAAAAAATCTTATTTCATTAATACAATTAAATTATGAAAATAACATTATACTTATGCAGACTAATTTTAGTCTGAATATAAAAGGCAATACATTATACAACTAGAATTTAGACTTCTTGAAATACCCCAGAATCCACAGGCTTTTCATCCATCTATCCATTAACCAATAAATCTATCCAAAAAGTTTCCTCACCAGTACCGGTACAACAGAAGAAATGTACGTCATCAAGATGGAAAGATGATTATAATTTGCTTTTAGATATTATTTAGATATTTAGATACTCCTCCACCAATGGCAGGGAGTAAGACACACACTGTACAGAACCTGAGATCATTCCACACTTCTTTCCTTAAAAACAGGTCAGAGAATGGAGAAGGAAGTCTGGAGTGCTGTGGCCCCATCTCCAATGGTTAAGCAGCTTCAGGATAATGACTATTCCAAGCATCACCCAGCAGGCCAGATCAGACACTTAGGATCCCACATTAACTGCAGGTTTACACCAAGGGGACAATACCCAGACCACTCTCAGCTATAATTCATATCCTGGTGTAAGGGGTGAAGGAAGAAGAGAAAGACTAAATATTGAGTACCAGTACTCAGTTTGAGGCACTGAGATAAACTATTTCACATAGTCTCTTTCATCTGTTCCCCCCTACCCAGACAATTCTACCCATTTTACAGATGAAGAACTTGGAGATGTTGAATAATTCATCCAAAGAAGGAGCACTAGCAAGTGGCCTCTTGTGAGTCCACCCAAAATCCTGCCTACAAGTCTTGTTTGTGCTAAGACACTGGCCCTCCCTACTTCACTCCTGTATGCAGTGGAGGCAGAAGGACCCAAGAGCACTGGGTAAGTCACTGTCCAAACTTTACATCTACTTTGTCCACTGCCCCCCTTTTCATTCATCTTGTCCCAGCTGTGTCAATGGAATAAGCACTCTATCTACAGCACACAAATGATTTTACATGAATATTTGGGAGCAGTATTTTGTTACAAAATCATCACAAGTACCACTTATTCAGTTAAACTGGTCAGCATGCAAGAACTTAAAGTAAAGGACTTCTAGATGACTCATGGGGATAAACTGAGCACCCCAGGGAGAAAACATTATGGCACTACAGAGTAGGGAGGCTGCATGTGTGCTGGGGAGGCGAGGCGGCTGCACAGAGTGAGAGGCAGGGCCTGACAACAGGTCCTGTCTTAGGTGCCGCCAGGTTCATTCCAATCACTCACAGCAGGGATTTCAGATATAATCCAAACAGAAGTGACAAAACCTAAAACCGCAGGAGCAAACACTGGCTTTCAAGTGCTGTGGGAACAGAGACATTTGTTTAAGTAACCACTGTTTTAAAATTGCATACATAGTAACACCAAAATAAACAGCTTGCGACGCTGTTTATTTTAAGATACACAATAGTAATGTAAAGTGTGGTGTGCCCCAGATCCGGGGAGCTGGAACATAATTTACAGTTGTAGAGAGCCCTAGGAGGACGCAACCACACGCCAGGACAGTCTACTTCCTGATTAGATAACAGTGAAGGTCAGAATGCACTGCTTTCTGTGTGGCAGAGAGCAAACAAGCCACCACAAAGACTCCGCTCCTCCTGCTCACTGTGAATTATGAATCGAGTCCTGGGGAGCGTGGGGTTTGCCAAGTCTCCGCTACAAAGCGCGTATTAATCACAGGTCCCCGGGAAGGGTCAGGAGCACAGCCTGACCAGCCAGGGAGGGAACCTGCTCGCCGACCTTGGTTTCCCCCCACCCCAGGTCCCCCCCCCCCCCCGTCCCTCCCCTCCCTGACCTAAACACCAAAGGAGAGAAAGCTGGGGGGTGGGAGGATGGAAATCCTGAAAATACACAAGCTGGTTGGGTGCTGAACCATATGTAAAAACTGAACTCTAAGGAAAAACAGCTAGATCAAACAAACCTTGAGGCTGATCAAAATAGGCACCCAGTCTGTGGCTTCCTTTAGCTGACTGAGCAGCCGTCCCCACACCTTCCTTGCTTGCTCTTTTCCTCCTCCGTCCAGGTGCTTCGGGGAAACATTTCAGGAATCACTGTTTTGGTTTCTCTACTTCAAGCTTTGTGAGCCAAGGCCTGCCACCCCTCAAGGCACCACTCCTGGCCATCTGGTCCTTTGTTTTGTCTCGCCACATCCTAAGTTAACCACCGGCTCCTTTGCCCTTGCCCTCACCTGCTGTGTCAGGGGCTAAAAATAACTTCAATCTTTCCCACAAACGTAACTTCCACATCCTTGACTTTATACAACTTGGGTCTGTCCTGAAACACTGTTTCCCTAAAAACTCTCAACCGTGGACTGAACTGTGTTCCCACAAAATTCATATGCTGAAGCACTCGCTGCCATTGTGACTGCATTTGAAGACTGGGATTTGAGGAGGTAATTTAGATTAAATGAGGTCATAAGGGTGGGGTCCTAACCTCATAGGACCGGTGGCCTTACAAGAAGAGGAAGAGCTCTCACTCCACACAAAACTATGAAAGGCCATGTGAGGACGAAATAAGAAGGCAGCCATTTGCAACCCAAAGAGAGAGCTCTCACTAGACACCCATGCTGCCAGCATCCAATCTTGTGCTTCAAGGCTGCAGAACTGTGAGAAAATAAATTTCTGGTGTTTAAGCCCCCTCGTCTGTGGTATTAGTTTCGGCAGCCTGAACTAAGACACTCTCTCACAGAAGTTCCCCGTTTTCCCTCCTTACAGTCCCTCTGGAGTCTGGGAAGAGAAGCCAGACTGTTAACTTTTCCCCTTTGCGCTCTCGATCCCTGCTCTCCGCCCCGACCTGAGACTTTCTATCCACTTTTCTCACGGTGTTCACAGCCATCTGCCACCATCCCTCTCCCATGCTGTGGACAATGCTCCTCTAAGCCACCTCCACTTTCCCCAGTGGTTTCTGTACACACTAGAATATTCCTCTTTCCCCCTGACCCCACTTCTTGCTTCTACTTTCGAAGGTGTTAATATAAGGACCAAGACTTTTCTAATATGTTGCCTCTCTTAATTCCGGTGTCATCCATCTTTGCTTTCCCAGTCCTAGATGCTGTCAAGCAGAGATGCTGCCTTTCCAAGGTCACAGACCTGCAAATGCTCCCCCTGCTTCTCTCTTCTCCCTCTTAATCTTCATTTGGACTTGCAGTTTCTCGGTGGGCTTCCTATGTTCCCAGTGTACCAGCACACTTGATTAGCCCTCTACCCAGCATGTCTCTTTATTAAAATAAAACTTACTGTCTTGTATTATAAACACAATACACATTTTATAGACAGTTTAGACCATATGGATAAGTATAAAGAAAAAAGTAAAAAAGGTCAGCCAGATCTCACTACTCAAAGATAATCACTGTTCACATCTTTATTTGTTCTTCAAAGACTATGACCCCAAATATTTTCTTTTCCAAAATTATAACCATATCATGCATATTGCCTTATCTGTTTTATTTCACCTGGAAAAATATTGAGAGATTTTTACCTATCTCAAAATATTTTTGAGAATATAATTTTTTAATGATTATATAATATTCCACTATACTTCATAATGGAATATCATGGACTCTTCAATGTTTTATTTTCACAAATAATGTCTTTATATACAGTTCTCCTTAATTTTTGTATTATTTCTTATTACTTCTTTGTCATAAACTTCTAAAAACTAAATTATTGGATCAAAGGATAAGAACACAATTAGTAATACACATTACCAGTTTAAATTTCAGAGAGAATAAGCCAATATTTACAGTCATTATTAAGTCAAATATTTCCTTCCACTCTGAAAAGTGCTAAACACTAATTAAAGATTTTTTTTTAATTTTATAGAAAAAAATAATATTTCCTTGATTTAAAAATTGATTTGGTCCTAATTATTCTAATGCCTATTGGCCACCTGTATTTCTTCTTTTGTGAATGAACCTACTCATCTATGCCTTTTTATGTACTGTACTTTTTTTCTTATTTATTTGTACACAATATCTATTAAGGACACTCTGTCTATTATATGATGTACATATTTTTGCCAGTTTAATGTTTGTCTTTATTTTGTGGTTTTTTTCTTGACATTAAAAAGCTATTCATTTTTATTTTTGTTTAATTAAATAATTCACACTTTTCTTTATAATTTCTTTGCTTTTATTCTCTGTAAGAATTTCACTAAATAAAGGAAAGAAAGATAGTTAAATCTACTTCAAAGAATTCTTAAATGGGGAACTTATTTTGATGGAGAGTACTGATTATTTTTTCAATAACAGTTACAGCATTAACCAAAAATCATTTACTGAATTGTCCTTTTTTTCCTCAATTGGTTTAAAGTGATGCCCTTAAAATTAATAAATATCTCCATATGCTTGGGTTAAACTGTGTATGCTTATTTTGTTCAAATGATCATTCTGCCTATTGTGTTAGCCAGTGCAACACCTTGTAGCTTTATAATTTACTTTAATAACTCAGTGTTATTAAATTTTTAAATGACCTTCCTCATTTTTCTTTTCCAAAAATATTTTGACTTTCCTTGTTTCATTATGCAGATGAACCATAAAATCCTTCTTTCAGTCACGATCCAAGGAAAGAATATCTCATAGGAATTTTGAATTATTAGTCATTTAGAGAATTCTCTAAGTAAAACCGTCCCTTTCACTCATGCTGTCAATCCCAGGTTAGGTTTTTCCTACTGTCTCATTTTGCCCTCGTGCTCCTGGTTCCTGAGCTCTGCCTGGAAAAAGCTGCCCTGAGGTGGAGCAGGTCCACGACAGCGTGTTTCTATTTGCTCCGAGGCCACACTGCTCTCTCTTCCTAATTCTCTCTGGATCACACTTTTCACAATTCCTACTCATCCAGTCAGAGAAGCCCTTTTCTGAACTCACTTGGCTTTCCTTCTACACTTTACAAAATGTGTCTGCCTCCTATACCTGTGTTTCGACTCCACCTTCATTGGCTTCCTCTTCTTGAACCCTGGATTATCCATTGTCATTCTCTTCACACGCAACCCCCTTCCCAACACCTACACCTCAGTATCTCTCCCTGGGATCCCCTCCCACTGCTGACTCAGCATCTGATTCGCCTGATTCACCTCTGCTGATAAACCGACACCTCCATGCACTATCTGTCCCCTCTTCCTCCTCTGTTCCCTTCCAATTTTGCCTGTTCCCCCCTCAGTCGGTGGAATTCAAAGATAGACCATGACTCCCAAGTGCCAAATCCAAAGGCTTATTTTTAGTTAATATTGTCCTTGATCTTTCTACAGAATCTACTTCCTCTACTTTGAAACTCCTTTCTTCACATGATCTGATTAGGCTCGTATACCAGCCTGACTTCTTTATCTTTGTTCATTACTTTCTCTCTTCCTCCTTTTCAATGTAGTTTTTAAAAAAGATTCTATCCTCAAGTCCCCCCCCACCCCGCACTCTTTGCCTCACTTGTGTGACTGTGCTCTGACCCTTTGTGACCCTGTGGACTGTAGCTCATCAGGCTTCTCAGTCTGTGAGATTCTCCAGGCAAGAATACTGGAGTGGGTTGCTATGCCCTCCTCCAGGGGATCTCCCCAATCCAGGGGTCAAACCTATGTCTCCTGTGTCTCCTGCATTTCAGGTGGATTCTATACCGCTGAGCCACCAAGGAAGCCCCTCTTCCTCCCTTTAAACAATGCCATGGTTTTGATGCAGTCCCATCATTTCTAACCCTCAAAGAGGTCCCCCATCCAGGTATCTGGCTTCCCTCAGACCTCGATATAGCTTTCTAAACTCCTCTCACCTTCTCCCCTACATATTCTGTGCTTCAGCCAAAGGATTCTGTCTTAAGAGCTGTTGCACCCACAAATCTCTGAATGTGCAATCAAATGTAGCCTGATTTTAGCACCCAGATTGAAACAATATTCAAAAAATAATAATTCCACTATTCTCTGGCTGCAATGAGATAATTCTGTGTCTCTCACAGGATTCTACCTCCTTAGAGTGGGCCTATGAGATTGTCATTTTAAAGATGTAAAACTACTCACCCTCACCAGCTTGACCTAGATGAAAAGTGGCAAGATGGTGAACCCATTAATTCTCAGGATGTAAAGTTTATGAATAAAGAACAAGATGTCCAAACCTCCAAGGAGCTGGTCCCAAAGCTAACAACTCAAGTAGGAATAAGTTTATTGTGAAGTGTTTGCTGTCATCTTGTTCTTTCTCTTAAGTTTGAGTTTATGCCATTTCAAAAGTTACTTTGACTCATGGTGTCAGTAACACTGTGTCACAGTACAAATGGTGCATGAGATCTTTTGCCCTTTTCCTTGTACATATCGTGCTAATTGTAGGATTCGATCCTCATTCCAAAACAGACTTAGGTTTTGAAATGAGTAGAGTATTATTCTTTGAAGAGTGTTTCACCTGTATTCAAGTTCAGGTTTCATGGAGCTAGGACGGATAAATTATTTCAGTGGGTTTTATGAAAACATTCATGAAGAACATTTTCTACTTGCAGAGCATTCTGCTTTTTTCAAAGAGTTATTTCTAACTTCAGCTAACCTGCAAAAGATGAGAAAACCAGCACTCAGAAAATTAACTGACTTGCCCAAGATAACTCAGAGAGCAAAAGGTTAAGTTGAAACAAGGATGCTGGCTAAGTAACTTCCAATTGTCCTGAAATCTACCACCTCCTGGTCTTCCCTGGTGGCTTAGATGGTAAAGAATCCACCCACAGTGGGGGAGACCTGGCTTGTATCCCTCGGTTGGGAAGATCCCCTGGAGGAGGGCATGGCAACCCACTCCAGTATTCTTGCCTGGACAATCCCCACGGACAGAAGATCTTGGTGGGCTACAGTTCATGGGGTCACAAAGAGTCAGACACGACTGGGTGACTAAGTACACACATCGGTATATTTATATAGCCTTCTAAACAGGAGGAATTTCTTTCTCCCTGACCTCAAATGTTTGTTTGTTTTTGTAGAACACAAAGAATTAACAGATCATCCTCACTATCTAAAGGCAGGAAAAACACAGATTTGGTAATGGATTCAAAACATTTCCATTATCTGCTCCAATTATGCCCAAAAATAAATTCAGGAGACTTCAGGAAAGTAGCCCCTTTCTATTTAATAGATTATATGCATTTCAAATAAGCAAGGGGATAATTGAGGTAGACACTGACAAGAGAATGAATATAAGCATGTAAGAACCAAAGAGAACTAAATCACACTTTTCTTTAAACTTGCTCTAGGGGAAAAAAAGTCCAAACTCTTTTGAAAGGATTCCCAGGCTAGTACCAAAGGTCATATTAAAAACTGATGCTTTTCCACATGGTTATATTTGATTATAACTTAAGTAGTTCATAAGCAAACATAAAAGCTTCAGGATTAAGCAATAAGAGGGGTCTTCATCAAAGTGCTATCAAGTAATTGGTGGGAATTTTGCCACATGGATCTAAACTTATGGTTTCCTAGAAACTAATGCAAGAACTAAACTGAGCTGATAATTGACTAATAATGATCTCATATGGCCCATGCATTCTTACCACTTTTTCTTTTAATTCACTGTGGGGCCGGATTTAAAACAAGTGTAACAACTCATGAGCTACCTGCAGGTATCCTGGAAACACTGAAATGGAACCTGTAACTTTTCACCATGGGGAAAAAATGAGGCTGCTTTAATAGAGAGTTCCAACATGTCACCAATCTACAGGGAATAATCCAGCATTCACTTCTTCTGTTTGATTAAAGCCTTTTTCTTTTTGAAACACTAGTGCAGCACCACCCCTAGTACACTTGGGTTGTTTATTGTTGGCTTATGACAGGGTCACACCAGGTGTCCCAGGGTAAGAAATAAGCCATTTTACAACTGTCGGATGACCAGAGTTGCAGGATCACCCTTTTCTAAATTATTAGTAATGGAATTACCAGATATTCCCAAGTCAAAATTAATTCTGGGATACTTGTGAATATAGAGGAATGATGCAAGAAGTAAATATGTCTAGAGAGTTATAATCTGATAAGTCAAGTATTACAATTAACAGTAGCAACAAGATTTGGCGCTGGAATTAACAAGGGTAGATCTCCAGCCATTATCTGGCTGTGTTAGGCAAATCAGGTGTCAGTAAATTGAGGGACAGGGTGGTTAAAGAGGGTTGATTAACGGCTCATGTTAATTTCCTATAATGCTCAGAATAATATTCTCTTTATTTCTTGTCATCACAGAATTCCACAATAATAATCTCTTGAGTTGTAATTTTTCTTTTTGTGGACAATCAAGTCAGAGTCAACAAGTATTCATGTTACCTATTATAACCAAGAAGTAAAACTATAGTTTAAGAAAAATTAACTGCCATTATATTGTGACTTGACAACTTATCCACTATTAGATAAAAACAATTTAAATTAGTTCTGGCAGATTTGGGACTTGGCAGTTCAAAATATGAATAGCAAATGTAAAAGCATGAAAATGGCATTACTATTATGTTTTAAGAGGATAATACACCTTTAAAGGGTGCCCGTGATTACATACTGTAAACAACTGCTGCCAATCAATTGAGAAAGTGGCAGGCAGCATGTCAGTGTAACATGGCAAGTTCCATCCAACCAACCTAATGCTTCCTACTCAAGTCACTATTTCTTAACGGGAGCAGTGGGGCTGGATATCATCTTTGCACTTCATAATCTGTTTCAAATTGCAAAAACAGACTACAGCACGGAGAAGGCAGGGCATTTCCAGGAGTCCTCTGAAATCTGTGCAGTAACAGTCTCTAAAATCAAAATGAATCCTGAATGTTAAGGTCACTTTCTGACCCTATCCTGCAGCAAAGCTGAGGGAGACTGAGTGCTCTCACAACCTAGTCAAACTGGACTTGAATTCCTAACTGCTCCACCTCTCCACAGAATACACTTGCAAACTGCGGTCATGTGGAATGAAGAAATGGAAATTTTCTCTATGATCTGAATGAATATTCACGGGTTTCACTAAACAGCATTTAATAGCACTCTATTCTTGGAGTTTTTAAATAGCTGAATATTCAGATATGCACATGCCTATTTTCTTTTATTCAAGGGTCCTCAATTCTCCATTTCCTTGAATTCTTTAACATATTTTTAAACAATTATACTTAAGAGTGATAGTTTATGAAATTAGAGCTAAACTTTGAGCTAATCATTATTTTAGTTTCTTTTTGATGGCAATTTAATAAGCATTTCATTCTTCAATCTCGCTCAGTTACTTATTTTTTTTAAATGTGTCTGTCAGCTCATAACTCATAACCTGGGACTTAATTTTCTAAGTGTATCTCAGCTGAGATAAATGGAAGGGTCTGATATACTTTTTTTTGGTTTTTTATTATTGGAGTATATTGCTGCTGAATCCCAAACACATCAGGCTTTCGCATGCAGAACCCCTCATAATCCAATTCTAAATACCAAACTGGGACTGCAAGCAAAAGGTTATGACACAACCGCAGGCGTTGATTCTTTTCCCCTCGAGAGACAAAGTAAATTTAGTTGCAATTGCATTTCTTCTAGAGGAGTTTCTAGGATTCAACATAACATTAAATTTTTAGCCTGTCTCTTTAATTCGAGAAATTGTAAAAACGACGACAGATGGCACACAGAACTGACTTATGTCCTCTCTTCTTGACTGAAGAAGGGAGTGCGTGGAAACTTTGATAAAGGCAGAAGCTACAGTATGCAGGTCACTATTAAAATCATCCAGTGACTCTTTGGACAGTTAGGAGCAGAACGTTCAGGCTTTCTTTTTTAGACATTCTTGAAAACCAGCGTTATGGTAGGTTGCCAGTGGCGATCACAGCCCTGATGTTCAGTACCCTCCTATCCCAATAAGAACATGATGGATGTGCCATTAGCTCTGAACCTCTGCAACCTCTGAAATTACCTCTCTTCCCACCCCAATCTCCCGCCCCCCACCCCTCAAAATCATTATGAAATACGAAGAACACTCAAGCTTACAGTTAATTGGAAACATTGCAAGAGAAGAGGAATGCTTAGGACAGCATGTCCACGGGAAAATAAATCACCCAGTATTGTTATTTAATGCATTGTGACATCATTTCCTGAAATTAAACAGAGATGACACCAATTCAGACGATCTCCAGTATAAGGTTCCAGTCAAATAATTCACAGATGTTTTCTCCCGGCAAGCAGGAAAACAATGCAAAGGCTGAGGCCATGGGCGGCCTCCCTCGGCTGCATGTTTGCGGGAGGCTCTTTCTGCTGGTGTTTTTCAGCTGTGTGTTCTGCACAGGCGTCTCCTCACAGGCGTCTCAGCCCATGAGCCTCACTCATATTCCGTGCACATCTGTACCCCTGAACACGAGAAAGGCCGTCTTTCACTGCGTAAGTAAGGCCAACATTTTCTATTTGGTATTACGTTAGCCGATAGCAATTAGTATCAAAGTAGATGGATCTCAGAATCATGAGGGCACTAATTTCCAAGTAGAAATAGCTAATGTCCCTGAAATACTGATTCAATTAACCATTCGAGGACCTTAAAAAGACATCTAACGATGGACATTTTCACAGTGTCTCCATGGATACGCTTGCGGAAATGGACAAGTGGAGAAACTGGGGTGGAGAAGAAGGCAACACCACATCTATCACCCGTGGTGATTTCATGAGGCACCAGAGACCTTGGGCTGCAGGAGTCCCAAGCACACAACCAGAAGCCAAAGCACTTGACGGCCGTGCCACACATTACAGTTTACAAACTGGCCACATCATCTGAGCCTCACAGCCCCTCAACCAGCTAAGTAGAGCACGTGTCTACTCTTCATTTCATAGGTCTGGAAATAGGTTCAGAGGTTGAATCATTCACCCAGGATTACAGAGCACAAACCTAAGCCTAAAATTTCACATTCAGTGACCCTTTTTACAAACCCACACTGTACTGTCTCTCCGACAGCCTAGACTTGAATGCTCCAAGGAAGCAGAGACTAGATTCTGTTCATGCACTGGGACCCTTATGGGAAGGGGTGGTTCTCTACAAAAAGGAGGCCCCGATGGAGGCATTATGAGCTACTCCACAGCCATTTTTTCTCTACCTCCCACTCCATCCTGGAAGACTCACCAGGATGCTCAGGCTTTCCATGGGCACCTGGACTCTCTGATGAGAGCGCCTAGAATCACTGAACAGCCATCTGATGTTTGCATGCCTGTGTGTTAAGTCGCTTCAGTCATTTCTGACTCTTTTGTGACCCCATGGACTGTAAACCCATCAGGCACCTCTATAAGAGTCTCCAGGCAAGAATATTGGAATGGGTTGCCATACCCTCCCCTCCAGGGGATCTTCCTGACCCAGGGATCGAACCTGCATCTCCTTCATTGGCCAGCGGTTTCTTTACCACTAGCACTACCTGGAAAGCCCCATCTGACATTTACATGACTCTGGAAGGCAGAAATTAGACTATGTTATCTCCTGCTGATTTGTTTGGCAAAGCCAGTCCCTCCATCTCACAGAGTCCCAGGAAGGTATGTGATCATTTTGGTTGCCCAGTTCTACTGGTCAAAGTCTCCTGGTAGCTATTCAACCAAATTAAAAGATGTAATTATAGTTGCTTTCCATTATATACCTATTGCTTTCCATTATATACCCAGGCATGGAGCTGAATAGTTTACATTGTCTCATTTAATGCCTGCAACAACCCTACTGGGTTGGTTCTAAAATTATCACCATTCTACAGATATGGAAAGTGAAGTCCAGAGACCTCAGTGCTCAAGATCAAAAATCTACTGTGCTGCAGATTTCAGACCCTGTGCTCTTAACCTTCGGAGAAGGCAATGGCACCCCACTCCAGTACTCTTGCCTGGAAAATCCCATGGATGGAGGAGCCTGGTAGGCTGCAGTCCATGGGGTTGCGAAGAGTCAGACACAACTGAAGCGACTTAGCAGCAGCAGCAGCAGCAGCAGCAGCTCTTAACCTTGACACTGTATCACCTCCTTGAGAAATGAAACTATCTGGATCTATATAAGATGAAGAGAAACAGTTAAAGGGCAAAATAGTCTTGCCTCTCCTCTCTCTCTCATTCTCTCTTCTGTGTGTGTGTGTGTATACACACATAAAATAAAAAATTTGCTATGACTAGATTGACTGTGATATGGTCTTGAATTCACTAGAGAAGAGGTATCTTTCTCTATGTAACACGGAACTGTATTTATTCATAATTTGGGTTCACTGTCTCTGTGAAATAATATACTTTAAATCACATTTTCATTACTCAAAACAGACCTTCACAAAATCCCATGAAACAAACTATAATAGGCAGGGAGTGAAACCAGCGAACACCTGACAGACAGGCTTCATTCCGCTTCCTTTACCAGCAGAGATATGGCAAGAGGCTAAGCATTTTGCCATGAACAAAGGGCAGGGTTTTTAGAACCTGCAGTTTCCAGGAGGCTGCAGGATATTGTATCACTTTGAAATAAATTTGCTTCTGATTCTGTACACATAGCTTTGAAAGAAGTCCCACATCCGCTAAGGGTGAGCTTTATCCCTATGTTTTCAAATAAGAAAAACTGTAGTCAGAAACAGGTATGAGCAAGTGGTGTCTTTGTGTGTGAGCACTTCCTGTTTTCATTCCATGATCAAATATATTCTTTGCAGCACAACTAGGGGAGCTCTTGAAGGAGGCAAGTGGAGGTGCCTGAGAGCCTAATTGAGTACACTAAGGGCTTCTTGGCGTGGAGGAGTTTTTCATGGTGAAGAATAAACCATCAGCCCGGGTATTATTTCTTGCTGTTTCTTTCTTTAACTATCTTTGAAGTCAAATAAAAACAGTTGTAATGGCAGGCTTACTTTTATGATATCATAATCTCCATGTGTTAGGGAAAAGAATATACTTCCCTAGGATTTCCCTACGATTTTTTGCCATTGGGTACTTTCCAGGAAAAGCACATACATTCCAACAGATTCTTTCCTCCATCTTCACTAGATTTCTTAGTCTGAGAAGGCAGGCAGAGGTGTCCACCAATAGAAGAGAGGGTAAAAGTAACATAGGACACATTTCACTGGTTGAATTTCTAAAAAGTATTTACTTGGATTTATTTCCTTAAAATTACTGTGAGGATTTAAATATGTGGATTTATTTCCTTAAAATCATTGTGATGTTTAAAGGACATTCTGGAAACTGGTAGTTAGAAACTAGAAAATAATTATTTAGCTTCAGACTAAGCAACTTTAAAGTGCTTAACTCAATATGGAAATTCCTCAATTCATCAAAGAGTTTGGTTTTTTACGACCACCTTGGATTTAGTTTAAATATTTTCCTCAATATCATCGATTAGCTGTGAGTTTATTACCTCCTCCCCTAAAGCTGGTGGTGCACAGGAATTTGAGAGAGTGTTTTAACTGTTACAGTTGTAGTGGAACTTGTTCTTCCAAGAAAACTGAAGGTTAATGATTTTTGTCATATTGAGACTCAGATTTAACAATTGCTACAGTTGGCCTTTGTTGAGGTGGGGTTCTTTTTTCTCTGGGCCTTTTGAGGTATTCAGAATAGGTGACAATAGCTTGCAGTTGAGAACATATGTAGAGAGACCCCTGTGGCTTATTGGGAAAAGTTGCTCCATGCTGGTTGGGTGTTTGGAAAAAAAAAAATACAACTAGAGTTCTTTTATGTTCTGCTAGTTAATGAATGCATGAATGTCAAAATGGGCCAATGGCCCATTCAGGGGGCAAAGCCTCAGCAACCCCCTTCTTTAAGAACACATCCTGAGATCCAAAATACATTTGCTTAACAAATTAAAATAATGAGATAATTCAATTAGCTTCTTTTTTAAAAAAGAAAGAAAAAAGGGTACATCGGGGATTATTGTAATACAAGAGCAGGTCATACTGCACAAAGGGGAACAAACCAGTTTGAAATAATGTTAAAGAGACTAATAATGAAGGAATGCGCATTGAATCATGCACTTGTAAAGAAATTTACATGAAATAATAATTTAGACTACATCTATTTTCAGTGAGCTAGAGCCAACATTTCACTTTGAAAGTTGAAATTAATTAAATGACAGAAAAATATAGTGGGGCATCTCTATTTCCAAGGACTTCCTCATGCCTGTTAGTGCATAAGAAAAGGGGTCTAAATTAACATGTCGCTAGTTAGGGGGCTCTATTCTTGGTTTCTGCGCTCAGAATTATAGCTGAGTAAATCTTTCAGCTCATTAAAGATTGGAAAGTAAAAGTGTTACAGGACCATCCTCATCAAAGTTACTGAACCTCTTCTCTGCAGCTGGGGTGATGCTGGGATAAAGAGGGAAGATGTCAAAGGGAAAGCTGAGGAGAATTTCCTTACATACAAGGGAGGTGCAGGAAAGGCTGGGGAGAAGAGCCGAGAGAGAGATGGACAGACAAAGCCAGTGGAGAAAGTAATAAAGGGGCATGGTGTAAAAGAAGGTTGTGGGGAGGAGAAAAAGAAAGCCCTTAATGGAAAATAAAAAGGAAGCAGGGTACAGAGAAGAGGATGACCACAGAGCCTGGGGCAGAGCCATGCTCTGCCAGCTCTGAGTGTAGCCAACACACGAGTGCAGGAAAGCAGCCTGCAACGCGCAGATCCGTTTGACAAATGGAGAAATGGCAGGTCCAGAGAACTTACTGGGCTGAACTGAGGTTCAGCCAGGACTCAGGAAAACTGAACTCAAAATGTCAGTTTCCCAACTCTCCAGCTCAGGTTCTTTGAGTCTTCTCTCCCCACTGTAAGGACAGGCATTAATTAAAATTTTCAGCTGGACAGAGAATTCTGCACAAAGCCTCGTGCGTATTTATCTAGCTGAAAGCACCCTCGGGGTGGGGAGAAGTACTGAGCGAACAGTACAGCCACAAGGAGCACCCAGGAATCATTGGTCCTGCACAATTTCTCACCTGCAGTCAGGGCACACAGTGGGTTCAACCCAGGAAGGGGATGTGGGAGGTAAGACAACAACTGGGCAAGCAAGAGGTCCAACAAGCTCTGGATACTTGGAGGAAGATTCGAAGCACAGACCCGGGCGGTGAAGGAGAGAACTGGCTTTAAGAGAGAGGTGTAGAGTAAGCCTTCTCTATTCGGAAAGGTTGCGGGAGCAGGCAACTTTTAAAAATAAGTAAAGCAAACAGCATTTTGCTTCTATTTCCTCCCTTTGAAGCTGAGCACTTTGATGGCAGAGGTTGTAAGGCTGATATGCAACTGTTCATGGTGATCATGATTCTAGCAAAGTCATCATAATGTGTAGAAAGGGCACTGAGTTGTGGGGTCAAGGAAGGCTTGGGTCCTGATCCCAGCTGGACCTTGAGCCAATCACTTCCCTTTGTGGGTCTGAGCTTCCTGGTTTGTAAACAAAGCAGCTGCATTCTCTAAGATTCTGCTGTTCTATGATGCTGGGTTGTTTTAACTGAGGGGCTGAAAATACATGGGGATGTTTGCTTGAAAAGTAATTGCTGAACTCTTTACTTTTAACCAAGGAATGCTGAGCATGCAGGGAGACAGAGGGAGGAAATCAGACAGGTGAGCTGGTGGGAGAAGGCAGTTGCCTGCCACCTACTCACCCCACCCTGCCTTTCTTACTTGCTACTCTAACCAAACAAACCTTCAGTTAAAAATGAGAAACCCCTCCCCTCGCACTCATTCGACTTCCAAATTAAAAACATTTTACAGGTTAGTAAATCTCCAGCTGAGGTGATGTAGCAAAGAACAGCTGTGAAGTAATTTTGATAATGATGAGAATAATAACCACATGGCAAGGTTCAGGGCTTTGCTGTTGCAGCTTCAGTGCTCTTGAATAGATAAAAGTGATTAAATACTCCTGATTATCCCTGACCAATATGTAATGGATTTACAGCCCTTTCAATTAGTCAGTATTTGCTTAGGACTCATTATTTTGTCTTTGGTTAAGTAATCAGCCCAGAGACGGCATGTTCGGTCTAATTCCTCTGAGCCCAGTCAGTGCAGGGCCCTGACCTTTGAAATGGCCATAGCTGCAAGGCAAGAATAACCACTGCCACGGCAGCCTCGTTGGTACTCCCAGCTAATCCTGACACCACCGGCCAGATCGATACACCTTAGTTTGCTACTAATGTCCTTACATCAAAATGGCCGATTTAGGAATGTGAATCTATCATGTTGCCCTCCCTGCTGCCGCCCCACCCCTCGCCCTTTGGAGCCCTGCTGGAAGAGTTGCTCAGCAGCCACCGCCATAAATAAACGTGGAACCTTGTCCTGGACTCATGACACTGTAACTAATGTCATTCAGCATGGCAACCCACAAGTTGGATAATCAAAGACCTTCAGATTTCAATGTGCTACTCTATTTTTAAGCTGCAGCCTAAATAGAATGGCCTGAAAACAATCTTATAGCAAGAAACAGCCTCTGACATCTTTACTATTTTCCCAGAATTTTCAAATGAAGAGTAAAACGTGAGCACGTAGTTCCTCTGCAAAAATATATTATAATTTTTTGGTCTTGAGGGTCTCAGTCAATGGTATATACATAATGACACATGAAACCGATTGCAAACAGGAAGATAAACTGTTACTTGGAAAATGCTGCACATTGTTGATCCTTCCCCATAAGTGAACAGGATCAGCTTATAAGATAATGGACTTGAACCGCTAAAAAAGAATCTTTGATCTCTACCTTAGAAACAAAGGCATTACAGCACCTATAACCCTTCTGTGGTTGTCATATAAACACGTGTCATGTTGCAAGCTGCTTCAGTGATTAGAGCTGCCCCTGATACCAGGCACTTGGACATACATGTGGCAAGGTGCGCTTTTTTTTGCCTGCTAAGAAGATGGCTTTCGTTAAGAGTATAATCGGCAACATTTATGGATTCATGAGCTTCTCACAGCCGTTTCCCTTGGTAGCAGTTGCATTATCTGAAGTTGCTCTCACACCTTTTTGCATAAACAACACATTTACTTATATAGACTTTTTAGAGCCCTTTTTTAATGAGGTCCATTCCTGACCTATGAAAATAAAAACTCCTTCTTTCTACAGGGTGCTGTTTGGGTGGTGAGAATTGGTAAAAACCTCAACTGCCCTGTTAGCCATCAGATTTCAAGAAAGGGAAAATAGGCACCTTATTTTCAAAAAATCTGTATGAGCCCATCTAATGTGCTAGGAGAAGGCAAAACAACAAAACTTATTTTTCTCTTTCATCTTGACTTACTGTGAGATGCTGGAAGAGCCATGCTCTCATGATATTTGTTGCTACTTTGGGGAAAATGCCTCTTTTCTTCTGACGTTTTTTGTCCTTGTCTGGATCATCATCGTCACCTGTGCCAGGTGAAGCTACACTGTTGTCTAAACCATCCCCTAGTAGAAAGAAATGAAAATACATTAGAGAAAACACAGAAAGGGTGCCAACAACAATGAGCAGCTAATGATGAGCTCAGCTAAGCTTGTTGAAAGAAATCCATTAAGCGGGTATATTCTCTTTCATTAAAGTATAATTGGAGACACAAATATGTAAAAGACAAAATTAAACCAGGCCTCTTCAAATGTTAATTTTGTGTGTCTCACACTCTCCCATATCATTAATTCAATTATAATTGTGCTCTTGACACAGTGCAGTAGCTCTTCGTCAATTATGGAATCCAATGTGGGAAAACCGCCATCAGAAAACCCATTCGGTGAAAATGCATCCCCATGCCCAGAGTGAACACATACTGTAGGGTAATCAAGTTAAATGTTCTGTAGTCTATATATTCTAGGCTGCCTGCATAGGTGACAGTAACTGTGTCACTGTTCATTGCACATAACACACTGCCTGCTCAGCCCCTCCTAGAACTGTCACCTCCCAAGCACGCACATTCACATACTCCTCAGATGACCCTGGACTCAGCATCCGCGTGACATGAAAACTTTTAGCTCTCTGCACCACTGATCATTATCATTAAAAAACAAAAAAGATGCACATCAAGGTAGGGTGCTCACTTAATCAGAAGTTTCTATCAACATCTTTCTCTTCTGTGCTTTTCTCTGGCATTAACTGTGCATTAGCAAAAATCATTTACTTTTAACAGTCATAGTTATTTTTTCTTGCCCTCCGGCAAAAATGCCTTGAAAGCCTGCCTGGAGGGCATCTAAATTATGTATCTGAAAAACTCTTCTGGCAAGGCATTGCAGGACCCCTACTTTCTTAAAATTCATACGAGCACGTCTTCCTGTTTTTGGGAAGGCATCAATCAAGAGGAGCAATATATGCCATATCCCTACATTAATATTTGAACTAATAACTTTAAAAAAAGGAAAGAAACAAGATCCGACTTGTGGCATAATCAAATGCAAAATAAATGAAGAATACGGGGACAGCACTGGGGCTTTATAGATGGCTGTGTTTTCCTTGCACATCATTAGCCTGGAGCCACGCGAAAGAGGAAAACAGAGAAGTGGAGAGTTTATGCTCCCTGCTGGTGTTTAAGAAGCCAGGGTCCTGGAAGAACATCTGGGAATTGCGCTGAGATGGGGGTTTTTGTAATTTAAGAATAGACATTCATTAGCAGTAAATGCCATAAATCCCATGCTAAGTAAAAACCTTGTCCAAGAAAGCCTAAAACAATAAACTCTGTGCTCAATGTAGCCTGAGCTAGACGCTCCGCAGCTTCCCCGGGAATGCTATAGATCCACCAGCTCCTTCCCAGACCAGCTCCCTCCTCCTGGACTGGGCCACACTGGGGACATCCTGCCATGGGCCTCTTGCCTCCTAACCTGTCCCAACTGTCTGCTCTGTGGGCTTCCCTATACCTGTTCTTTTCCCTTCTCGCCGCAAAAACCCTCAACCTTCTTTGACCAGAGAAGCAGAAAAGCCACAGCAAAGAGCTGGCAGATTAATTTTATTGACATTTCCATTTTCACTGCAATGTGATACCCTCCATCACATGGAAGAGATGACCCTCACTATTTACAGACTGACAGGCCACTTCATTACAACCACCCTGCCCCAAGGCAAAGCAGATCCCTTCCATCTGCCCAAACACTAGAGCATGACCCCGAAGTTGCTGTTCTCTTTTTCTCTGCCGTCTGTTATGATAAAAGAAAAAAAAAAAAAGGAGTGAATCGAAAGGACCCCAAGTAGTCAAAGAACTAATCAGGAGTACAGGGAAACAAAAGGCATTGGACTTATGAATCCTGGCTGGATGGAATCCAGTCTTCATCTGTCTACCCTCCCTGCACACTCATGTACACCAGGGAGTCACTTGCACAAGGACACACACACACTCCACACACACACACACACACACACAAGCTCGAGCAGAGACACGCGTACACACTTTCCACCATGCCAAGGAACTGCTGCAAGGCAAATTCTCACCCACACTAATGGCTTCTGACTGCTCCTTGGCAACCCTAGCATTTTAACCTGGGTGGATGTGCTCTCCAAAATACAGACACTGGAGCGATCTCATCAGCTGTTCATGTGACACAGATGGAGAGTGGCTATTAGGAGCCAGGCAGTGGGCCTTGGGGATCTGAGGTACTGTTCTGTAGCCTGAGGCGGTTTTGAAAAGCAGTACCCGGAGATGAGGGGGAAAAAAAAAAATCCACACTGCAAGTGCAAGTTTGAAGTCAGTCTGTCTGTCTGTCGACCTACCACGGATAAAGATATCTTTGTCTCTGGATGGAAAAATCTATGCGGGCTATCTGGATGTACATTTCGGATAATGTATGTATGGAATGGCTCTTCCTTCAATGTCTTCCAAATATAAAAACACACACTGTAAACAATGCCTGTGTGTATATATTTCTTCCTAAGCACATATGGTTTCTGTGTATATGTTTAAGCTGAAATTGTCAGGATTTTGTTAAAATCTCATTTTAGCTTTTTTTGATAGATTTTTTGGATATACTTATTTTAAAAGGTTAATGGCTTTAATTAAAGTAAGTTCAACAAAAAAAAGGCACTTGCCTTTTTTAACCCAATCAATGACCTTAAAAAATGAGAGACAGCATTTCCATGGTGTATTTTCTTTTGCTAAAAAGCAGAGAGGGTTTCTAACACCTTCAAACTATATGATTCACTACATTTAGCTCAAGAAAAAAATATAGCTGGATTGAGCATCCTTTGATGACTGACCTAAACTGGAGAAGACAGGAGCACTACCTGCATTTTATACAGTCCATTTTATACAAATGTTGTTAAATATTTGAATTTGAATCCACTGTAACAAATAATTGTAAAGGAAAATGAGTCTATTTTTATAATAACCAGATACTAGGCATTAGATTTTTAAAATTAATATTATTGTTTATACCTCTATAAAGATGGGAATTTCCTTTTCCAAACACACAATAAATTTGTTTTTCCAAAGGACTGTGAACCAACTCCAGCACAGAGGACTAACAACAGCTATTTTTCTTTTAAAAGGCAACCATGTGGTCTGCACCCTAAAACAAAATCGTGCAAGTGATACTAAAGAAACCCTTAAAATGCATACTGTCTCCTTGTTTTAGGGCTGTATGTGTATTGGGATAGTTGGCAATCCTTGACATAGATGCCAAATGAGTTTCTGTGCCGAAAAGGGTGGGTATACGGGCACAGATGCACATGTCAAAGGAGGTAGAGGATGTAACAGCATATGTCTCAGCATCTGAAGTTAGGGTTCAAGAGTGTGGAGTCCTTGGCAGGGGCAGGAGTGTGTCTTGTTTATCATGTTATCCTGAGAGCATACCTCCAGGTCTGAGCCAGAGCAGACACCCAGTGATTGTCTGCTGTGTGAGTGAAGGGCTGAACTTCTCAACGAGTTTATTCATGGGTCCTCCTGTCTTTGATAATCCCAAACTGGACGACTGCACTCTTCATGGTACTGAAAGGGCTGAGCGGACTGCCTGAGTGCACGTGTTTGCATGCATGCTCAGTAGCTCAGTTTTGTCCGACTCTTTGTGATCCTATTGACTGTAGCCCACCACACTCCTCTCCTCTGTCCATGGGATTCTTCAGGCAAGAATACTGGAGTGGGTTGCCACTTCCATCTCCAGGGGATCTTCCCAGCCCAGGGATTGAACCTGTGTCTTCTGCACTGGCAGGCAGATTTTTTTTTTCACCACTGAGCCACCTGGGAAGCCTGCCCAAATGCACGCAGTCACTTCCAAACATGCCAGGAACAACGCTTCTTTGTAGAACTCAATCCCCATTAGAACCTTTTTGAAGGGCTGACCCAAGGCCATTCCACCAGTGTTGCCACCTCTGATGGGAAAAAACTAAAGAACTACTGGGTGTGCTTCCTTTAAAAGGTTCCTAATCCCTTGAATCACGGCATAATCTAAGTTTGGGGCAAAGATACTCAAAATAGCTGCATGCCTCTGAGTGTACTGCATGTGACCATGGAAAGAAGTACTCAAGCCTGTGGATAGATACCTTTGAAGTGGACTAAATTATCAAGGCAGATTGTTAAAAACATGGGTCCTCAGGCCTTATCCCAGACTTACTAAATCAAAATATCCTGAGGCAGAGACAAGGAATTTGTATTCTTAACAAGTTCCTTGGGTTTGGTTATGCAATCAGCCTAGCACAGATTCTTCAACTGGCTTTTAGAAGCCTCCGAACCAGATGACCTTCTAATTTGAGTTAAGATGAAACCTCAGGAGCAGGTACATGGTTAAAATTCTATGCTACTGCCATAAACGGGGTTAGTGGTCACAGCAAACAACTATAACCTGTAGGCTCTTACCCACCCAGCTTCTCTGTCCATGGGATTTTCTCAGCAAGAATACTGGAATGAATTGCCATTTCCTCTGACAGAGGAATCTCCAGGAGATTCTTGTGTCTCCTGCACTGCAGGTGGAGTATTTTACTGCTGAGCCACTGGGGAGGCCCCAACTACAACCTGACCTGGGCCTTATTCACTGTGGGAAAGCCCTGGTGCTCTCCATCACAGGTACTGGTCCACACAAGGTGGTCCCACCCTATCTTCTGGCGGTGAAGGTTAAACACAAAGATGCTGTAGAACATCGGCCCTCAAAATACAGACCAGCACCCTTTAGCACTGGCAAAGAAATTGCAAGAAATGCAAATTCTTGGACCCATCCCAGACCCACTGTATCCAACTCTCCAGGGATGGGGCCTGAAAATCTGAGGGTTACTAAGTACCCTGGGTGATTCTGATGATGCTCAAGCTTGAGAAGCACTGCTGGAGGGCACAGAGAAGAACTCTATAGACTGCTACCCCTGGTGGTAGTTGTATGAAGGCCTGAATCTAAGCTCCGGGTCCTCCTCCTGTTTTCAGACTCTGAAAGTGGGTTGCCATTTCCATCTCCAGGGGATCTTCCCAGCCCAGGGATTGAACCTGTGTCAAACCTGTATTTTGAGAGCATCTGCAGGGTTGGATTTACATCCGTGCTCTGGAGGGGGTCACACATCCTTTCCAAAGCTGAGCACACTATGCTCAGAGCAGGGCAATACCTGGGAAAGCAGCCCCGTTCTACACTTATCTTAAAGAGTAACACTAAGGGAGTCTAGTTACAAGGAAGTCAAGCCTGGGATACCATGGGTATCCAGGTGTGGGCAAAATCTGTATCTGTAGCTGTTTAGCCAATGAATCAGGAAAGACATGGGGACATGGTGAGAAGATCCTCAGATGACTCTAAAGCAGAAATTCCCAATCCACACAATTCTTGGCCATATCAACTACCCAGGCAAAAGGACACCACTTCCTTTTATTGGCATACTGTCATATTCCATTTTGCTAAAAATCTGTTTATATTCTAGATAACAACTGCTTGGCTTGAAATAAAGAAACAATACAAACCTTGATGCTGTGCTATCCTGAGTCCAGGATATTAGCCTTCTTGCCCTGTCAGAAATACAGTGCAACAACCAAGAGAACTGGAGAAGGAAATGGCAACCCACTCCAGTATTCTTGCTTGGGAAATCCCATGGACAGAGGAGCCTGACTGGCTATGGTGCAGAGGGTCACAAAGAGTCGGACACGACTTAGCGACTAAACCATTACCACCAATGACAACTGAGAGGGTCCTCGGTGTTTCTTCCTAGTCCATCTCTCCACCTCCCTTGAAAAATTGCCAGACATTTACCAGTAAAGAAACTGAGTTCAAGAAGTTAAATTCTCACCTATGATTCCATGGTTACATGTGATCAATGACTAACCAGAGTCCAGGTAACTCCAAGTCCAGTGTTACTACCACTGGTATTTTCACATATCGTAAGTTATCTTTCACTTTTTGAAGCATTACCTCATTTGAACTCTATTATCAAACCAGGCTTTATCCTATGGGTAAAGGTCTAAAGTGCAGAGGAGAGATTAGATCTAGGGCTCAGGAGTTGGAATTGAGCTAGAATTGGTCCAGGCTGGTCCAGGTTCAAACAGAAATGTGCAAACTTTTCTCCCCCCAAGTAAAGCAGTGCTTATAAGGGCTTTATATATATTCAGTGTAGCAAGGGTCCTTTGAGACTCAGGATTTTTATAACGGGTTTATTGTGGTCCATGTGGAGGCCCTTTTATGGACAGCACCAGACTGATCTTCAGAGCCCAGAGATGCTACAAATATTTGAGCATCTACTGTCCATACAGCCAGGATCTCATGGGCTGTGATGTCATAACTGTGCAGCACCAAGAACTGCTTCACAGAGCTGTAACTAAAGTGATATATTTGCTTGCCTCAAAGTCACTCTCTTAGAGATAGAATAAGGCTTCTATAACATCTGGCAGCCTGTCAACTAACAATCAGAAACTGACCTCTCAATATCGTATATTCAGAGAAATAGTAGTACAAATGAATACAGATTTTGGTCAATAGCATTTGTACTTTTAAGTTCATGGCACATTGTTTAATCCTTAATTCTCCCAGTTTTGAACCAATTTTAATAGTCAAACATATTTATATAAAATACATGCTGTAAAAAAGAATGATATCTCACCTGCTAGAACATAGCTTTTTTTTCCTCCTCTTTTTTGATAAATAGAAATTCACTAGAGTTATTATCATTTTTATTTTGGGCAATGTACATTCACTAATTTCAGACACACACACACATATACAAACATGTATCTTCCAAACTACTTCCAGAAACTGGATATAGTCATGAATTTATAGATATTTTATATCTGATTATAAACATTAAGTATATAAATTATATCATTAACCTTTTTCAAAGAATTCACTAATTTATATGTAAGTATGCAAATATATTTGTAGATTAACTGCATATTTTTGCCTATAGTCATATATACATACATGTACATACACATGTACAAGTTTATAGAATTTTAAACGTTAGTATTTAATGTTCAATGGGGTAGTCCCCTTTCTACACCATTTCTCTTCCTCTAGAATACAGGTTCCTCCTCTTCCTTACCAATACCATCATCACATTCATTATCCTCATTATCACAAGTAACTTTCACTGGACACTTGCAATGTTACAATCCTCAATCTTCACAACAAATGAATGAAATAGCTACTATTATCAGTTCCACTTTACAGATAAGAAAACTGAGACTCAGAAGAATCAAGTAACTTGTGAAAGGTCACATAGTCAGGAAGTGGCAGAGAGGTGCTTGCCCTGTGAAGCCTGTGCTCACATCCTCCATCCTCTCCCTTAACTGCTGGGAAACGAGAAGAGGTGAACGGTGAGGCAAGATTCTGGATTAATCTTCATTTCTCAGGAAATAAACCCCCAGAGTGAGACCTCGTATATTCACATTTATGAACAAAAAACATTGTGGTTGACAGCGCATTTAAAAGTAATCTAAAAGAAAAATAAAGTAACTATGAATAAAGAAACAAACAGACGCATATTTTTACAGTTACATCCATTATCTACAGGACTATTAGTGATCCCTGTAGACCTAAAGTTCAAATTAAATACGATTTTGAAATAGGAGTATCTGTTTAATTTGTAAGACTTTTCTGAGCCAAGGGATCTTCCAAGACTCCATGCCTGTAGGGATGTGCCCTTGGCCAAAAATGCTCTTTGTCTTCATTTTTTTTTTTTTTTAAACTCTTTTCTATTCAACTTTGCCCAGGCAAACTCCTATTCAAACTTCAAAATCCAGTGAAAAAGGAACCTACCTCTTTTGTAAGGATTTCCCTAGTTCCTATGAACAGAACTGGTATACTAGGCTTTCGATTTCTTCATCAGTTTGTTCTTGCTTCTGCTATATTTATGCTTCTGTTTTGCAATTTATCTATCTACTAACTTGTCTGTCCTGCTTGACCATGAGATTCTTCAAGGCAGGGGCCATGTCTTAGTCACTTCTGATTTGCAAGCCCTGACATAATGTAAACAGTCAAATGTTTAGTGGGATGGACAAATTGGCAGCAAGAGCCTTAATATTTGGCCCCTGGGCGAATGTAACCTGCTTTGAAGAAAGTGTCCATGAAGGAGTCCCTGGCTCTGGTAACCTGTTCTAGCAGCCACCTAGCCTCAGGCTCCCTCCCCCACTCTCCCTGCTCTTGGGGCACTGGGTGTGTCATGCCCAGGGTTTTCCTGCTCAGGAGTGCATGGCCTCCTCAGAGATGATCCTTACATGTCTGCTACACTGTCAAATACTGTTTTCAAAAATGGGGTTGCTTCATCTCTCAAACCTGCCTTAATCCAATGGTGAAGAGAATGCCCAGGGGTAGGGTGGCTGCCCCTTGCCCAGGCTGCTCAGATGACTGGGAACATTACAGTTAAAAAGGAAGTATCTTTTATCAGGGCAACAATGGAGAAACAGAGAACAGACCTATGGACATGGCGGGAGGAGAGGAGGGAGGGGGTGAAATGTATGGATAGAGTAACATGGAAACTTACAATATCATATGTATAATAGATTGCCAATGGGAACTTGCTGTATGATTCAGGGAACTCAAACAGGGGCTCTGTGACAATCTAGAAGGGTGGGATGGGGAGGGAGGTTTGGGAAGGAGGGGACATGGGTGTACCTATGGCTGATTCTTGTTGATGTATGACAGGAAAATCACAAAATTCTGTAAAGCAATTATCCTTCAATTGAAAAAATAAAATGGGGGTTGGGGGGAAGGAAGTATCCTGTAGCCAGGGAATTGCAACGCATAGCTCTTTGGGAACCCGGGTTCTGTCATCATTTTTTAATGATTTTTCCTTCTTAATATAGTACTCTGAAAACAGGATTAAAATGTACTAAGAATCAAAAGATATTTTCTTTCAGGGACTACCTTCCAGGAGTTTAATTTAGGACATCCCACTGAGAAATCTGAATCAGGGTTTCCAATACGATGCAAAAAAAAGAAGCAGCAGGAGAAGCAGCAGCAGTAGCAGCCACAGTTGCCTTTGCCCAGTTCTGTGTTAGACTCTAGCCTTACAAAACTTGCCTCCCAAGAACCATCCTCAAAGTAAATCTTTTTTTCACGTGCAATTCACCTTTATTCACATCAGAAGAGGTTGGGGGAGGGGGAAGTTACAGACCCAGAAAGGTGGGAGGGTGAGGGGCGAGAGGTGGGGTGAGGGGCCAGCAGTGAGACCTGCTAATTACTGATCTCTTTTACTCTCCTGCTGTGCTTAACTGTCTGGACACGTTAAAGTGAAATTTTTCTGTGATTTTTCAAGTGACTAGTTCATGGCCCACTAGCATGGAGGGAAGCAGGAGAGGTAAAATGCTTTCGTTTACATGCAACATTTACTAACTGTGTGGGTTTTCCGACATTAAAGAGAGGACAGTGACCCAGGCCACCTTTTTCACACTCAAAAGAGCACTGAAAAAACAACTCTTCATTGGCTTACCTCAGGCTTCCCTGGTCCTGAACACCCTCCCCCCGGGGTATGAGCAGAAAGGGAAAAAAAGAGGGGATTTTATGCTCCTTTCTCTTCAACTTTTCAGGCGGTATAAGCAGCATTTAGCAAATTCAGCCCCAAATGGCTCCAAATGCTCAGAGCTGTAGGGGCTCATTCTTTGTTCTCCTCCCTCTATTTACACAGGATTTACGCAGGCTCTCCACTGAAGAGACCGAAAGCACTTCCATTCTCACCGGCTCGGCTGGGCTGGACCTGGGCCCCGCCGCTGGCCCAGGCCAGCACTGGGGAATTTCTGCCACCTGGAGAAGGCAACACGCTGTGCCCTGACTCTGATCCCCAGACAACCTGGCCTGTGCAGGCCACTGCAAAGCTCAGGCCAGAGAAGATGAGCTAACCTTCCAGGAGAGACAGGAAAACCCAGCCAAGGCTGTGCAAGTAAATGTGTGTCCAGAGACAAATAACATGCACTTTAAAATATGCAGCTATATGATAGAATGGAAAGTGGTGGGTGAAAAAAAAAATCAGACTGCAGCTTGGATGAAAACCACTTCACCCACTGGTTGGAAAAATAAAGTGTAAAAACAGACAGATGGACACATATGTAAATGTGGCAGTGTTTTAGGCTTTAGCTGGCAACGTGAGCGTCGTAGTATAGTTTTGCACGCCTGTATTTTCCATATCATGTTGAATCCTGTTAACTGTTGAACAGAAACATCCTCATACTGGTCCTTGACCAAATCAGTCCCCTCAATTTACCCGTCAGGAGCCATAAAATGGCTTTGTTTATTGACTGGAACCCTCTAATCCTTTATAGCAGAAGTGAACGAAAGCTTCCAAACTCAGCCTGTGCTTTCCTGAAGCTGGTTACTCTCATCTGCAATGTATATGTATTTCTAATTTATGCTTCATTTAACTTGATTACTCTCATTGAAATACATATATATTTCATAATTTATATAAAGATAAACTTTCATTTGACATTTTTTTAATCGAAGAATAGTCAATTTACAAGGTTGTGTTAATTTCTGCTGTACACAAAATGATTCAGGTATACATGTATATACATTCTTTTTCATACTCTTTTCCGTTATGGTTTATCACAGGACATGAAATACAGTTTCCTGTGCTCTGCAGTAGGACCTTGTTCTTTATCCGTCCTGTGTATAGAGAGAAAACTTTTTAAAATTTTTCAATAAAGGATATCTACTCCCCTAGCCTCCCACAGAATTCTCTAAAGGATATTGACTGAATCCAGTAGAAAAGTAAATTCCTTTTCCCATATAATTCAGCAGATCACCTAATCTCTGTAGTAGAGGATAATAGAATGTACTTGTTCCTCAGTTACCTGATAAGCACATATAAAAGTACAGGGTAGGTTCTGCTGAAGTTATTCACAGTACATCATAATAAAGCTCTTCTGGGCACTCTAATGATTCATTTTTAGTGATCTCTCAAATGCCCTTTTCCACAGTTAACACTCAGATTTTATTAAGGTGGAACGAAGGGACAAATGTCCACTCAAGTCCCAGCTCTCAAATTTGACTCTCCTTGTACTACACTACCTTCAGCTAAAGCTTTTTTAATGTTCTATTTGCCTCCCCAGAGTGGCATTTCAGCTAACAGAGTTCACAATCTTTCAGCCTTAAACACAGAAGGCTGCTATCTTCAAGTCATCCTAGGAATGTGCCAGATACCATCATCTCCCTCCTGCGATACAAAGAACCAGAAAGAGAGAGAGACCAAGAGAAGACCAAGCTGATCAAGTTACCAACAGCCCAGAATGCCCCTCTCAGAGGTTAATCTTTGAACCAGTAAATGTTATAATTAGGAGCCTTGAAGTTGGGCTGAGGCTGGTCATTGAAAGAAAGACTCTAAAAGAGAAAGTATGAATGGAACACATCTCTTTCACCTAGTGGTTTGACACAAGGGTCTTGATTTTTATGGGAAATTATACAAAAATGAGTTGTTATGATGCATGAGTCTCTTTTCCACATCTCCTACAAAAGAAAAAAGGTGGTTGGGGAGAGTTGTCTTCCCAATTTCACTTAGCTATGTTTCAGTACAAATTGTGAAAATTATGCAAATAACAATTTTGGCACCTTTGCTAGAGGAAAACATTATTAAATTATGCTCTAAGTATTTTGTCTGCTTTAGTAATTACTCTCATGTAACTGTAAATATAAATAGCTGTTATTCTGTTTAAATTTTTAATCATGCAAAATATTGTCACACAAAATGTCCTTCTGTTGCAGTCTAACTGGGATTTTCTTTTTTAAAATACCCATATTTAACTGAAGTGGACTATTTTTAGCATTGTAAAGTGTTTTAGTAAAGATAGCTGGCTAACATCTCCAAATCAACAGGTCTTTCAAGAAAAGATGTGGCCTTTATACTTGCAAAAAGAATTTTTTACAAAAGACCATTTATAAAATTATTTTTAACATTTTATACTAAACCAGAATATAGTCTTCTTCCAAGAATGTATTAACTATATCAAATCTATATGTTCAGTATGTAACAATAATAATGTTCTCATTTTATCGTTAACTATAGGATTTTATATCTTACTATCTCTCTTAGCATGTTTTAATATTAAATGAAACTAAGTATAAACTAATAATAAAATTTATTAGAAGGAATAACAAAAAGCCAAAGTTCTATCTGCAGCAGATATTTTTTGATACAATTTTTAGGATCCCTACTTTGTTATCATATTTGCTATCTAAAACAAAAATAATGATAATAAATTTTTATAATATCAGTTGATCAATTTGAATTCTTAATATGGCAATTCTATGTGGATTTGTATCAACAGATACCATTCAAATAAAAGAACAACAAAAAGACTCTTTGAGTATTTCTTCCACCCTCTAATTATTGTAAAAATACAAACAATACAATATTTTAATAAAAGTGCAGCTTCACAAAACTAACGTTAAATAATACAAAAAGAAATCCTTTCTCTTTAAAGAAAAGCTAGCCATCTCTATAATAATAATAATGCCTTCTAAGACAACAGATTGGAATATCTATCAACACTCCCTTTGGAAACTTTTCTTTTTTCACATAGAAAAAAGAACAATAGTGTCTTGAAGTTGATAATTGGTTTTAGGTGAATATTTTTAAACCATTAACACATCATAATTGGAACATGTATGTTATTTATTAGAAACTATTTTGTACATTTTTCAAAAAACATTTTCACACAACAGAGCTTCCTAATAAAACTTTGGATTTTTGTTTAACAAGTTTGTTTATAAACTAAATTGCTAACATTTACAAAGTAACTACTGTGCATTTAAGTATTTAACTTATTATGATTATTTTAAATAAATTTACTATAATTTGAGAGCAAGCAGATGTATTTTTATAACATAATGTAAATAGATATCCACAACATACATGTGATAGTCCTAAGGGAAAAAATAAGGTGATTGCTTAATACAAATAATCTAAACGTAAATTGATTATTCTTCGTATAGACTATGCACTAAAAAACTACAGACACAAAGCCCTTAAATTAAATGGAGAATGACTGCTAACAAGTATATATCTTTTGGAATGATGAAAATATTCTAAGATTGATCATGGTGATGGATGCACAACTCTGTGAACATACCAAAAATTAAAAAATTGTACACTTTAAATGGGTCAACCATACAGTATGTGAATTACATCTCAATAAAGCAATTATATTTTTTAAATGAATACATTTTGGTTTCCTTATTCAAAGAAAGCATACTGGGCAAAGGAGAAAAGTCTAGTAGCTGAGTTTGAAGTATCCATAATCTTTTACGAATTGTTTCCAAACAATGTGATTTCAAGGCCACTTAATATCATCTCAGCACCTTGCATATGCACAGACATATGTACTCAAAAACATTTGGGATGGATTTTATATGGTTTAGGTTACAAAGATATGATTGAAAGTAGATTGACCTTAATACTGAATTTAAGTATTAACCACTTTCAATCTCATTGATTACAGCAGAATCCTAGTCCAAATTATTTACCTCTTTCAAGGATTACTTTAGCTACCCGAATAACCCGTGACTTCCACAAACACACATACACACAACATTTCTTATACATAAATTTCTTTAAGTCAGGCACCATCTCTTTTATTTTTTTCTTGACATTCTTAGAACTTTGGATAATGTCAGGAGAAGGAGGTGACAGAGGATGAGATGGTTGGATGGCATCATTGACTCAATGGACATGAGTTTGAGCAAATTCTGGGAGACAGTGAAGGACAGAGAAGCCTGGAGTGCTGCAGTCCATGGGGTTGCAAAGAGTCAGACATGACTGAGCAACTGAATAACAACAATGGGTAAATATACACCTAACCTTTGAATGAATGGATGGATAACTCTCATATTCCTTGGAATATGTTTTATTCTTTGTGCATTTGTATCTAAAATTTGGAAACAGAAGCTAAGAATGTTGGTCTCTAAGAGTTGAAAACTGGTCATAGGTTGATGTTTTATCAGTTTTGAAGGCATTTTCCTGTAAGACATACTGCCTGGAAGAAGCAACTTTACTGAAAGAGATAATGAGTAATAGAGATGCCTATATTTGGAAGAGTACCCTATATCCATGGTTCACCCTTTTTCTAAATTTCTGACTTTATTCTACTTTAGGGGGCAACCGTACTACCCTGTCTGCACTTTGGAGGCTCACTTCTGACATATTCCTTGACCCTCTATTCTCATTCCTCAGCCCCATCCACAGGTAATCACAGAGGAAAATACCCTTGGGGGAAAATGATGCAATGGAAGAAGCATGAGCTGGGTAATAAAAGAGACCTTGTATTGAATTTCCAGATCTATTCTTTACTGGTTGGATATGACCTTGGTCGAAGGATTAATCCTCTAGGGCTTCTCTGGTGGCTCAATGGTAAAGAAACTGCCTGGCAATGCAGGAGACACCAGTTTGATCTATGATCTGGAAAGATCTCACATGCCACAGAACAGCTAAGCTCATGCAGCCACAACTACTGAGCTTGTGCTCTAGAGCCCAGGAGCTGCAACTACTGAAGCCCACATGACCTAGGGTCCATGCTCTGCTACAAGAGAAGTCACCGCAACTAGAGAGTAGCCCTGACTCACTGCAACAGAGAAAAGCCCAAGCAGCACAAAGACCCAGCACAGCCAAAAATAAATACATAAATAAAAGCTAATTGATTAATTTAAAATTTTTAAAAAATAAATTAATCCTCTACACCTCAGTTTCTTCATCTATGAAATGGGAAGAATCATACATACTGAGTAGGTTAATTATGAAAATTAAATGAAGCAATAAGGGTAGTAGCTAGCATTTATTAAATCCCTATCTTGTACCATGTGCTTTACACTTATTAAGCCAGGAACTTCATACATGGTACCTAACACATCAAAGGTGGATCAACAAATGCTAGTTATAGATGGAAATGAAATAAACTATGAAAGGATAAACAAAAGTGGTATATCTATACACTGAAATACTACTCAGCAATAAGAAAGCACAAAGTACTGACACATGTTACATCTCCAAGTCATCATGCTAAACAGCGGAAGCCAAACAAAAAACTATATACTCCATATATATATTCCAAATATATTAAATTCTATAACATGTAAACATATAGATGGAAAGCAGATCAGCAGTTGACTGAAGACAAAGAGGGAGGGATGGGCTAAAGAGGACTACAAGAAAACTTCTGGGTAATGATAGAAATGTGCAGTATCTTGATCATGGTGCTGGTCTTACGAGTATACACACTGTCAAAACTCATTAAATTGTATTTTTTAAATGAATAAATTTTTGTATGAAACTTATACTTCAATAAAGTTGATCAAAATAATGTTCAGTAGATTCTAGATAAATCCCCATAATCCTGTTATTTGGCATAAAATAGATGTTAGTGGAAATAACAGCTTACAATACAGAGGAGCAGGAGTAGGGGATTCTCCCAGTAATTGCAGTGAAGTTTTGAAAGAATTAAATGATTTAGGGCAGCACTTAAAAGATGCTGTGGAGAAAGTCCAACATGATATTTATAAGCCTGTTGTTTTATGCCATTTCCTTTAACTTCATGAAGATGTAAAGTAGATGATCACTTGGCAGATTTTACTCAAAAATATTTTTCCTCCATTGGTCAAATCCCATTATGAGAAATACTGTTAACAAAGAACTATTTGGGTTACCAAAAGAATTACTAATAATAATCAAGAAGGTAATAGAAATAATTCTAAAACCATTTTTAAAAACTCTTCCAGGAAATTCAGTATTAACTCATTCCTTCTAATCAAAAGAAGGTCTAACACTGGAGATCTCAGTTTCAGAGGAGAGTGACATTGCTATGAAAGACTCTGGGCACCATTAAGATAAAAAATGAATGGGAATATATAGAATTAATATTAACCCTTGCCAGCCAGCCTTCAGATAATCCCTGAATCCTTCATATGAATACAGAACTAACAATTATGGAGACCTCCTAAGTGCCAGGTACCAAAAGTATCCCCTCTTCCATGGGGCAGTTCGGAGTTTGGTATTTCAATCTCTTTAATATCTTTGGAAAGTGAAGCCAGACAGGTTAAGAAACTTGTCTAAAGTCATGTGGCTATTTATTAACGGAGCTGGGTCTTCATCTCAACTCTATGAACTGTATTTCACAACACAGCCACTATTCCCATATGGAATGGAATTCATATTTTTGAAAAGTAGACTGTGGGGGAAACAGGGTTTTATGGCTTTGAACCTGGGTGACTGGTACTTACTAATGCCTGATCATAGCCAAATGAGTCATCTGAATTTGGAGGTATGTGACATCTGGCTCACATCAGATAACCAATAAGAGTTAGTTTCACTTCATTCTTACTTTTTCCTTCCTTCTTTCATTTTTTTTTACTGACTCATTTGACAAAATTTCAAAAAAAAAAAATTATGAAAACAGAGTCACAACTGGCTGAAAACACGTCTCCTTAAAAAAAAAATCTTTCCCTCATTCTTCCAGAACTCATACTTCAAAATGGCACCAAAGCACAGGCTACGTTCGCCACTAGTGGCTCAGCTGGTAAAGAATCCACCTGCAATGCAGGAGACCTGAGTTCGATCCACAGATTTGGAAGATCCCCTGGAGAAGGGAATGGCTACCCACTCCAGTATTCTGGCCTGGAGAATTCCATGGACTGTATAGTCCATGGGGTTGCACAGAGTTGGACAGGACTGAGCAACTTCACTTAAACTCACTTAAAGGAAATATTACCACCCCTGATTGCCATCCATCTAATTGTGGAAAGACCAGGAGCTGAAAGCCAGGTAGCTATTAGTTTGCTCTAGCACATCCCCATACTTCTTCATGAAGACAGACAGCTCAACTTGAGGGCACCAATGTGAATTTTATTCAGGCCCTGTTGGCTGATAAAACAGAAGCTGCCAAAGTCTTTGAGAGAAAACTTTGTTCAACCATTTCCAAGGAGGAAAAGGAAAGGGTCTGTCTCTCAGTAGCTTTATTCCTATACCTGTGGCAAACCAACCCAACAGAGAACTGACATCTTTGCTGTAAGATCAGATCTCAGAGCCACCAATCAAATAGCAGTCCAACCTTAATATGCTGATGCAGCGAATTTCCAGATCTTGATCACACTAGGCTAGGGAGTCATTCTTCTCAGTGATAAAGTCGGTGAATGCACTCTTGAGAAGATAACAAATTAAAAAACCAGCTGACTCGACACCATTCAAGTGAGGAATTCACTGCTGATCCAGTACAACACGATTTCTACCACCAGTCAGTAATTACCAAAGAGGTGGCCAACTTCATTTCATAATTTTAAAACTATTCCTAACACGGTAGTCTCAGCACAGCTAAATAATAACTGTCCAATTCATATCTGCAGATCTACTGAAACTGATAATGATTTCCTCAAGTATTTACATCCTGAGTCTTACTTTATGTTAACATTCAAAGATTTTAAAGCAAATTAGAAGTTCTCAAAAGTGGTATCTTATTTTAATGGCCAGAAACATGACAAGAATTATGTAACTTAGAAGATTACTCCATTTTGAAATTATATTTTTTGAATCTATAGAATTCTCACTAAAATACCTAATTTTCTATAGTTGATGTATTATACTGGTGGAAAGCAGAGTTGACATTCTCTGCTTTCAACTGCAAAATATTAGGAAAACAATTACCTGACTAATTGTTGTGAAATTTGTGTCCTGGATTTAGAAATATGTGTTCTTGGAAACAAATACTTTATATTTACATGGTGATTTTTCAGCTTTCATATGACTTTTCTAACTCTTGATCACTACAACAAGTGTAAGTGGCATATCCTATTTATTCCCATTTAACAGATAAACCAAGCATGGTTAACATTTTTGGTAACTCCATGCCTCTGCTTGGCGCACTTTCCATTATGTACAGTCTACAACTATTATTAGGTTGAACCATCTGAAATTGCTAATATTTGACCAGTTCTAACCTACCAAAATGGCAAGTTCATAAAAGCAATATTTCCAGTTTTACTATCAATCATAATCTTGGCTGTTACTTTTGCTTTTTCTACTTTTCAATATGCTTGTTTTTACCAAGATGTCGTGCCTCACTCTTACAAATCCCTTCATTTTCTCTTTTTGTAGCGAGTAGATAAAAAGGCAAAATGAAAATAAACACTAATAAAGGAAACCCTAGCCTATAAGAAGCCAATGAAGTTACACACAAAAAACTTAGCAACGAACAATTAGGTGATGGGAGACATTGCTGTGTTTTTAACTAGGCTTGAAGAGAGAAGCCGCTTCATAGTATTCAGAAAAAGGAACTATTCTTGTCAATTCTAATTTCAAACTTCAACAACAGTAATTAGCATTGAGAAATGATTAGAATATATTCTGTCTCTGGAGAAACTTTCACTCTAAATATTTCCTATAAGAACAACAGCAACATTAATAAAAAAATATTTATTGAGTATTTACTCTGTTTCAGACACACTGTTAAAACACTTTACACGAATTACTTCATTTAATTCTCACTATCCTATCAAGATTGATTTTCCTTTTGCACATGAAGAAACTGAGGCTTGGAGAGGTTAAGCAATTAGGTCATACAAATAATAAGGGACAGAGACTGGGTTCACACCTGTGCCCTTTAGAGACTGCTGCCTATGATGACTGATACCTGCGACTCCTGAGCCCATCCAGCCAAAGTTTTCCAGCCTCGTGGAACTTCATAACATTACTTCATAACTTCATAACATTACTATACTCAGTATACTATATATACTGAATCATTCAGTCCATTCACAGGTTGTGGTCCATCAATTTAACAGGAAACTTACATTTCATCATGACCTGTAAGTGTCTTAAGGACAAGTACTAGGTTCATGGTATCCTCCTGTACTCAACATAGAAACAGTGCCCAGCTCACAGAAGGCACCAAAGAAGTGTTTCTTAAAAAGGAAACAATAATTCTTTCCTATGTGTTTTTTCCCTCCATTCTTAGGGTCTCACCTTCAGCTGTCTTCCTTGTGACAAAGTAAAGACCTCTCAGGCAATCATTCCATTCTAGCCGTTACTTGACTTGGAACCCCTCCACACCTGTCACTGCCACCACCATCGTCAGTCTTGCTAGAAGCTCTAAAATTAATTCATCTCACTGACAAAAAGAACCTCAACCACAGAGGTGGAGAAACCACTCCTTCTCCTTGAACAAATGCTGCTTTCTGATGCCCAGGACTGCCTTTCTTCTCTCGCTAAGGTTCACTAAGTACTGAAAGCTCAAGCCCAGTGAATATGGGTCAGGTTTGCAAGGCAACGACTCCACCCCTTTCATTACCATGGAATCAGTTAACAATACCACTAGTTCTACCCAAAAAACAAAAATAAAAAATAAAGTAATTGGTCTCAGGAGTTATTTAGGTGCTGAGGAAGTCTTAAAAACACACTATTATCTCCCCTAGTGACTGGCCAGCTTTTCCATGCTCAAACCAGCACATTGGGACTTCTAAATTACATACCGTAATTGACATAAAGTATCTGTCCCATCAGTGAATATCTTTATTAGCATCAAAATCACTCACAACTAGTGTTCCTCAATGTTATTAAACATAACTTGTTCTAGGTGTTGCTTTACTAATTAGTCAGGATGAGCCCGAGGAAGAAAATCTGGGTCATGTTAAATTAATTGGAATGAGCATGAAAATTAGCAGAGCAAACTGCATCAATTTTCTATAGAGAGTCTTTCTTCATGTTGAGAATAAAAATGGATATTATGAGGCATTAACCACACTGCCTTCTGTGACTGCCAAGAGGTGTGTTACAGTAGCCCAAAATATCATGCTCGCAGATTTTCAGAAGTTAATGAGACATTTCCAGGAATGGTAAATACATGGTGTTAAAATGGGTGTGCCTCTGATGGGAAAATGCCAAGTCATTTCATGTTTATTCAGGCATAACAAGCTCTTCAAAATGAGCATAATTTAAGAGGTGAATAGTGCAAAGAGGGCTAACATTCAACTAATTTTCCTTCAGAAAGAAAAGATTAAATTGGACCCCAAAAAAATGAATTAAGAGGTTTACAAATCAACAAGTCAGCCACCAGGATGGCAGCCTCCGCTCAGCACCGGCGAGGCCGCCCCCACCACGAAGTTTTCGAGAGATGTCCCGAAGGCAAGGAACAAAGCGAGCAGAACTGATTACAGCCCCGCTCACCGCCTTGCCGTCTCAACTCTGTTTGGCTTCCTAATGAGCTCACTAAAAACCTAATTCATCTCCCATAACCCTCTTCAGCCCTCCTTGAAATCCACCATTATGGAAATTACAGATGAAACATTTCCAGGCTGGGTTCAATTCAGTGCATCTTCAACAGGCAGGGCCCTGACCCCCACCTGGGACACCATGCAGCGGGCTGGCTCAGAACCTTCCAGAAAAATAGAGGCCGGACAAGGTGAAGACTCTCTGGGTGACAGTGATTCCCACCTTCACGCATTCTCTCCCCTGAATGTGGGGCTGTCGTGGGTTCCACAGGACATGGAATACAAATTGTAATTCAGGAGACGAGAAATGAGTTGTACTAATGACAAATAGCTGGAAATAGGCTAATGTGAATTCCCAGCCTGTTCATGAGGAAACTCCCCGGGTTCCTCATTACATAAAGTCAAATCCTCACGGCAGCTAGCCTGTAACTGGAAGATTACGGAATTGATGGATCCTTAGTTTAAAATGCAGCTGTTTTATTCTGCTTTAGTAATTAATTCTTTTTCCAATACTCTATTGATTAAGCGTAGACCCTGATAAAGTTCAAACTGAGGAGAATCTCTCGTGGCGTCCTTAGTCGCTCAGGAGAGTCAATGAAAACTTCCTACAATTCCACCTGCCTCCTCAGAGTGCTGATCCAATGAACAGAACAGTTTTTTTCTCATAAATTAGTCAGGCCATGTGGAGCTGTATTAGCTGATCGTTGCTTTTGTCTCTCTACTTGCTGACTTGCTTTTCAGTTTTGCTGGCCTTTGTGCTGTCACACACAAAGTCGGAGTGCAGCTGCCATTCTGAACCCAAACCAAGGTAAAGAACAATTCGTACAAACTACATTTTTGCCCCATTTTATACAGCTGCAACTCCCTGAGTAGTACAGGGCTCTGTGGGGCCTCCTGGGACCCAACTAGCTGAGAATTCAGTGCTAAAGCATGCAGACATTTTGTGGAACTGAAAAAAATTAAATTAAATTAAATTAAATAACCTATCTTCCTCAAGACTTTGCCAGGCTTTTGTGTCCTGACACCCTCTACCACACCTCCCACCCTCTCCTCCAAGAATTTGTGCTACCCTATTTCCAGCCATACTAAGCTCCCTATTTCATTCTCATAGAGGACATCAAGGAACAACAGAGGACAGAGTAAAGAGAGTGATCTGGAGGCCGAGGTCTGTATCCTCTGCTGGTCAGGTGGCATCAGAGAGTTTGGGAACGCTTATTAACCAAAGGGCATGGAGTGTAACCATATATAAATGGCCATTATGAACACAATGTTATTTAGTAATAAGAGGAATCACCAACGTGGTGCTCCTTTTCAAAGGGTCACATGTACTGGGGATCAATGCTGGTGAGTCGAACAAGCACGGTAACAGAAAGTTTCTCAGATTACAGTCCTGCACAATGGATTTTTGTTCCTACAAAGATCATCGCTACTGGGAATGCTTTTAGAGCAATGGACTTACTCTCTGTGTCGCTCCCCCCTTGCACCCTCACCCCCATCTACGACCCGTGCGCATAGGCCTCACGCTCTGCGTAAAAACAGGTCAAAGATGTGAGTTTTAGTCCATAAACTGGTGGAAAGAAGAACAGAGCTGATTTTTCCAATTGATTTTTGTTACTTGCAACATCCGTTTATAGAATTCATATTGTTTTTTGTTTTTACCTCTGTTTCAGATGGTAGGAGTAATAGTGAAGGTCTGGAATAACTTTAGGAGAATCCTTTAAGTTTTTGTCATCTAATACCAAATTCAAAGCTCAAACCAAGCTCTGCTCCTGTTAGCAGAGGGGCTGGGACTGTTTTCCATGGTCTCCCAGGCTGGGGCTGAGAGAACATTCCCCACCTTCACAGCATTCCTTCCTAGGTCAAAAGGTCATCTCTCACAGACGTCTCCAGCAGACACTCAGTTGTCAAAAGGTTGCATCATGTGATCTGGGCAGTCACTGCTAACAAAGCATTTTCCTCACTGGGAAACAAACTTTGCATGTCTAAATAACTTCTGAGTTAAAAATGTGTTTTCCTCCCTCCTTCCTACTCTCTTCAGTATCAAAACAATGAGGACAGCAGTGGGCACCAGATTCATCAGAGAAGCTTCCATGGATCACTTGCATCAAGACCCCACCACTTTTACTGGGCTATATTATGAGGAAAGATTCCTGCCAGAGGTGATGGTGATTTCCTGTATTTAAAAAGAAAACAGAGGTGTCCCTTTTCCAGGGGATTTCTTTTAAAAGGAAAAATACCAGTTTTAAAGCAAACATATGCATTTTGAATAAGTATAAAATTGCAAACAGAAAAAGTAACCTAAAAGGAAATATCAGTATTATTTGTAAAATCATTTCTAAAATTAAGATTGATTTTTGATTCATGTATATTCTATTGTATTTAAATGACCAACGATGTACATAGGGCATAACAAGCCCCCCTCCCCCGCAAAATGAGGGGGTAAGAAGTATACTCATTTGCTCAACGTTCAGAACTTAGCAAGCATAAAGTTTGCCATCAGTGATGTTATAATAAAAAAAAAAAGTCCCAGTTACTAGGGAAGCAGGCTCTGCCTTTTTTTTTTAAATTCCCTGCTGCCTAGATGAATAATATAATGATTTTCTCATTGTCGCGAATTGTTACTTAGAGCAGCTTGAAGCTCTCAGATGCAATCCAAAATGAGTCATTTATTTCGAGAAGGGAGTCAAACAAGTCTATCAACATTGCTTCTATTTATAAATTATATATTTAAGAGTGAAATAAAATAGTCATGGCTAAAATGCTACATATGGGAGATAAAGAATTAGAGATACTTTCAAATTATTTAGCCTAGACCTAAGCATCAGAATCTGAGTGCACTGAGAATTTTTCTATGAACTAAGCAATTTGTACATTTGTTTATTCAAAAAAGCTTAATTAATATTCGCAGACATAGGATCCAAGTTCTGACAAGTCTTTAGGATATTAAGGTTTGCAGACAGCAATATTTTCCTAAATATACTATCTTCATTTTAGTTTCTAATTATCAAACTTTCCAGAATGCATTTTTCAAAACTCATCTTAGAGACTTTCATTTGTCCTTTTTTAGCTGCCTTGGGATTAACAGGTACTGACAAAGATGCATATTATTAACAATGCGTAGTTTCAATTGGTATAATCTGCTAATTTGAAAGAGCCCAGTTTTATAAGCTTTCCTTTGGGTAGGTATTTTAGTGTTCTAAAAACAGTGTTAGGGGGCTGTTAAATTAAGCACATGTTCCACATTGACATTTTAGTTCCAGGAAGTTATTGTGAGCCAAATTTGCCAGTTTAGTATCTGTAACCTTGGAACATGTGCTCCCTGCCTTTTGCACAGGGTGTTTGGAAGGTAACTGAAAATAAATTAAACAACAGTGACACAGACTTGAACAGAAAAAAAGTATATATTACATGGGAGGAGCAATGGGTATCTGAACCTTTTAAAGAAGTTTAGGTGGGATCCAAGGAAATAAGGTGAATACAATGAATGCCTTTATGATCTTATAATGGCTTATAAGCTATCACCATTTCTGGTATTGCAAATCTCATACTGAGCATTTGGCATTAGCCATAGAGTGCAACAATTCTGTACGATTCTAACAATTGTAGAGAATGGCTCTAAAAATAGAAACTTTGGGGCCAGAATCATGTTTTGTTTTGTTTTGCTCCCTGCCAAAAGAATCTGGGGAAAAAATAGGTACCTAACAAAGAAATGGCATGAATTTAATTATTCTCTATTTTGAGGGTATAACATAGTTTGTTCCCCTATCAAGAAAGAAAATTAAGTACCAAGTTAAGAATTCCCTGCAGAGAACACAGGATGCAGTTAAGAAATTTAAATAGGGATGGTAAGCCCCCTGCCCAGAGGGGCATCTGATCCTCATTGGTGGTATGACTCCCTACATCCACACTCTTCATCACAATTACTACCTTGCCTGAACAAAGGACTCCAGCTCCAGGTCCTCCATCTCTAAAGTCAAAACAGACCTTCCCACTGGGTTATCCTGAGTGTACTATGGAGCAAAGAGTCAAATGGAGGGGAGAGGGGTAGGATGGAAGCCAAAGGGACTGGGGTGCCTTCTTAGAGAATACTGTGTTAGACAGCTCCACATACCCAGACACCATAAGGGAAGAGCACACAAGCCCACGGTGGAAGTGTCCAAGGGCTGAGAGAGAGCTAATTTACATTTCACCCAGGACGCCCACTAGTCTCTGCAATCCATGAAATTCTACCTGAAACAATGACTGCATCTGTAAAATATCTTTGACATTTATAAGTCTTCAGGTAAAACCACCAAACTACTCCATAGCAGGGTTCTTGGTTGCAAAGCTACCTACACTCAAAATATGTTCACTATTTCAGTAATAGCTGGTTACCATGCCCACCTTGTCAAGTCACTCATTAGGGACTTGAGCTAGCATCAAACCTTTTTTTGATACTGGCAGTTAACATTTTAAAAAACCCTTAAATGACCAAATTACTTCTTTAAAGTGAATCATACAAGAAAGTAGAAATTCTGGGTCTTTTGGAAGACGGTTGAAAAAAACGATGATTTGCAGTCACCCAATCAGTTTTCCTGAAACCCTTTTCAAAAGTGTAGCATTTCCTCTTAACTTTTGAAAACTGTCTCCACTCTAAATACAATAGTAGCCATGCAACACCTTCAAATCGCTTTTTTAAAACTTTAAAATTACTTAAAAGAAGAAGGCAGAATATAAAGAAATCAATACAGTTTTGTAAATTCAAAATAAGGCATTTTATTTCTCCAAGTGAATTGCTTAAGGTTATAGGGGAAATTGCAGCTGAGATTAGAACTTTCAGCTCCTGACACTCCAGTGCCAGTGATCTGCTCAGAAGCCAATAAAATGTTCTTACTCTGCCTCAACATCAACAAGTTGTAATAAAAGGCACAAGAAACTCCCACAGACCCAGGTGCCCAGGATAAGCCAGTGTGACCCATGACTCAGACTTCTCTGACTCAACACACTTCGAGTGTGGCACTAACTTGACAACTCAGTTTTTCCTCTTACTGATACCCTTGGGATCATTCTGATGCCCACCCCACATAAGAATGGCAGGGACCTAAGCATCATTACAGTATGACATACTCTAACTTGTCTTCTTAGAGAGAAAGTAGGATTGCTCAAATGGAAAGTTATTTGAGAATGTTCGCCCTTCAAAGGCAAAAGTTGTAATAAGAAGCAGCAGAAATCAATAAAGAGTTCTAGTTGCAAAAATATAAGGCCATGGAAGAGGGAGGGTAGACCCCAAAAATGTGATCAAAGAGGCAGAGGGGAAGAAGATATTTCATGTGGAAGGCTGGACATGCAACTTTAGGGCTTTCTTACTTTGTCTGTTATCTTGTCCTATGATCATGGAGATTGGACAAGTCAACATTTAAGATAAAAATGTGCTGTGCTATTGATTAAAAAAAAAAAACTGCCATGCAAAGGCAATTATTTCTTTAAAAAAAGGGGGGGGTGCTGTGCTCAATCAATCAATCATGTCTGAGTCTTTGAGAACTCCAAGGACTGCAGCCTTCCAGGTTCCTCTATCCGTGGAATTTTCCACGTATGAATACTGGAGCCAGTTGCCATTTCCTACTCCAGGGGATCTTCCCTACCCAGGGATTGAACCCACATCTTTTGTATTGCCTGCATTGGCAGGCGGATTCTTTGCCACTGTGGCCTTCAAGGAATGTGGTAAAATGCCAATTCTATATACTATCAAAAATTCTCAAGATTATATGTGGCATTAGAAACTTGCCACCAAATCAAAGTTATAGGGTAGATTTCTAGAAATGAGTTTGATTTTCAATGCTGCTATGCCCTACAATAAATCAACTTTAGAGAAATGTCTAGATGTAGGACAGAAAATACCAAAATCTCCTTGAAATTTTCAGAATAGGGAAAACACCTCCAGCCCCAAGTCCTGGACTGACGACAGGTATCTAATACCATTGACACCTCTTGTAGACAGTGTGGTCAAGTAAAGTCTCTGGGTTTGGGGGTCAGAGAGAGCTAAGTTAGAATATAAGTTTGGTTCCAGATATTTAAGGAAAGGCGAACTACTTAGCCTCTTTAATTCTCAATTTTTTCAACTGAAAAACCTACACAAAGCTATGAAGATTAAATTATACTATATATACATAGCACAATATCTGACATAAAGTTGTCAAATATTAGCTGTGATAAGGATGACAATTCTGCTATTGCTGCCAAGTTTGGGCATATATACCATAAGTTCTTTTCCTTCATCTAGCTCTTTTTGTCCCAAAATGGTAATAATTAAACAAAAGAACTGGGTCTCAGGCTATGATAAAGATGTAATACTAAACAAAGCTGGCATCTGGAAAGATAATGATCAGATATCAGACAGCGCTCTTTAAAATTCTTAAACAAGAAATTAACTCACATATCACATTAGTTTTTCTCCTCTTCATTAACATATAACACATTATAAGGAAGTCATTAAAAATGAACCACTATAAAGAGAAGATGGGCTTCCCTGGTGGCTTAGTGGTAAAGAATCCCCCTGCAATGCAGGAAACCCGGGTTTGATTCCTAAGTCGGGAAGATCCCCTAGAGAAGGAAACGGCAATCCACTACAGTATACTTGCCTGGGAAATCCCATGGACAGAAGAGCCTGGCAGGTTACAGTCCATGGGTGGCAAAAGAGACACGACTTAGCGACTAAACAACAACAACAAGAGAAGAAGCGTCTTCAGTGGGTGTTGAATTACAAGATCTGAATTAAAACTCTTGCTTGAGTCAAACGGTTCTTAGACTAGAAGGTAGGAAACAGAATAACCTCTTTAATGTCCAGTATATGAAAAACTTGATCAAAAGGACTTATGGTGAGTCAGGCAGTGATTTCCCAGAAGACTGTTTAATTTATAAAGGCAAAGAATAGACAGATATTAAGGTCCAGGTGACTTGTTATGGTATCTCAGCCAAAATAAAATATTGTCTTTTCTAAACTCGAGAAATCAAAAGTGAAAAAACCTCATCCGTGTCTGCATGCAATATAAAATCAAATAAATAGGGAACTAGGAAATTTAAGATGACTTTGTACACAGCCACTTATTCTCAGGGGTGAAAACAAACTGCCAATACAGAGGGACTATATTTAGTGTATCATGCTGATAAGGAATCTTTGTATAATTATTTAAATATAACATACAGTGTTAATACTGTAAATCTACACAGTTGTAAATAAACAAAACCTATTATTGTTTTCAAAAATTTAGAAGCCACAATGGAATATTACTCAGCCATTAAAAAAAATACATTTGAATCGGTTCTATTGAGATGGATGAAACTGGAGCCCATTATACAGAGTGAAGGAAGCCAGAAAGAAAAACAACAATACAGTATACTAATGCATATATATGGAATTTGAAAGATGGTAACGATAACCCTATATGCGAGACAGAATAAGAGACACAGATGCATAGAACAATTTTATGGACTCTGAGGGAGAAGGTGAGGGTGGGACGTTCTGGGACAACAGCATTGAAACATGTATATTATCATATGTGAAACAGAACACCATTCCATGTTTGATGCATGAGACAAATGCTCAGGGCTGGGGCAATGGGATGACCCAGAGGGATGGGATGGGGAGGGAGGTGGGAGGAGGGTTCAGGATGGGGAACACATGTAAACCCATGGCTGATTCATGTCAATGTATAGCAAAAACTACTACAATATTGTAAAGTAATTAGCCCCCAACTAAAATAAAAAAAAAAAAATTTAGAAGCAACACTATGAACATTTGAGGAATCCTTATAGTAAATAATATAGTAAAACGCATTTACACAGGCAAAGTGAATTGAGACATTTAAACAAATTTAGGTTGATTTCCTATTGACATGGCAAGTAAATATTAAACTTTATTTTCATTAGTCAAAATAATTGAATAATTAGTCAACTCTCAACTTAATTTTCACTCTTTAAAGAGCATCGGCATTGTCCCAGCACTTGAGCAAAAGAGGGTATAGTTAATTACTTACGCATGGGAAATTTTTATTGGATTGATGTATCAAAGGCCAGTGTCTTTAAGAAATCCTGAAACTCTATAGGTTCTAAGAAAGTCAGGATTAACTTCTCTTTAAACCACAAACCCAATCCAGTGAATAAAAATCAACAAACAAGTACAAATTTCTAAAGAGGGAATAAATTATCTATTGTCTGCTATCATTTCTTAGGCACCTAATTCCCAAAGAAATGTTGAACGCAAAGATAACTAGGTATCTACACAAGTACTTTTCAGACTTTACAAAAGCATAGAAAATTATAAAGATAGGACACTACATGATTTTGAAATGATGCCTTAATATTCTCATTCCTAAAATCACTCATGACCTAATATTGCACAGAAGTTTTCAAGATTGGGCCAACTAGAGGGTAGAACTACTAGGGTGTTCCCCAATTTAAAATACATTCTTTAAAAAAAAAGTATAATGTAAATTCTGGAAGCCCCAAGGTAGGCTGCAGCTTAAGCCCTTTATCGAGTACACTGTAAGCAATCAAACGTGAGGTCACAGTACCTGGGCATGTGGCCTCATGCTCTTGGGCTGCTATAGACACTGAATTCATCTCTGGAGATTGGTCAGGAACAGCCTTTGAAGTCAAGAACTAAAGAAGAGTGTCAAGAAATCCTTTAGAGAAGAAATATTGCCAAAGAGAAGAGGAAGTCCGATTGATTCTTTTTTATTCTGTAGGGGGGTAGAAAATAACTTCCTCAGAATACTGTGAATATCTTTCAGTATTTCAGGAGCTCTAAAGAATGTGAACAATATAGTGACTTGACATTATGGTTTGAATATTGCAGAAGTACCTTTCAATTAAAGAGTGTGATTTTATTTTATTGCTTCAATGTTTTCAAGCCAGATAAAAAATAAGATACCAAACCCATGTATCACTAAAAAGAACACATTCTGACTTAATTTTCTAAGCCCATCTAGTGAACGCTTCTACTAGGTTGCATAAGTAATTAAGTGGTCTTGGTGAGCAAGTTAAAAAGAAAATTGAAATGAGTTATTTTCAAGAAAGTCTTTCTTATGCACATAAAAGTATCTTTAAAAAACCCACAATATGAAATATTCACTAACTTTCCAGGTTTTTTATCCTGTTTGCTATGTTACTAATGGAATTGGTAGATTTCCTTTGGGTGGCAGAATTCTTGTTATCTCAAAGCCAATGGATGCTTAATGCAAAGAGCAAATAGTAGAATGCAAACACGTATTATCTACTTATATAGGAAGTTGCTGATTATGGAATAAGAGTTCTGGCAAGTCTTAGAAGAAAAGTAGTCTCATTAGTTTATGGTTCAGTACCTCTTGTATTCTTTGACATTTCTAAGTGCAAGGAGAAGAGAACTAAGCCTTTAGAATAGACCAATTCAATATCTGACCTCTTCTTTTCCTACTCCAAGACTGATCCTATGGATCATTCATGGGATCATACATCATACATGGGAGGAAAATAAGATGGAAAAGAAATTACTTTTTGAAAGCATAAGTCACTGATTTAAAATCTTTAACAAGTGGCATACAAGTGCTCAAGTTCCATTTTATTTTTATTTATTTATTTGTTCATGCTGCACAGCTTGCAGGATCTTAGTTCCCCGACCAGGGATTGAACCCTGGCCTACGGCAGTGAAACCAGCAAGCCCTAACCCACTGCATCGGCAGGGAATTTCCTCAGGCTCCAGTTTAAATTGATGAAATAAAAATAAAAGGTTGTAATAAAGAAATAATAGAAGGGTGGCAGCCTTTTGATTAGAACGATGACATGGGGGTTTTAATGACATTCTCAGGATAGTCAGTTGCCTTCATTAAATTTTACACCATTTGTGAACCCAGTGCCTTTTTATGCAAAGCTCACTTTGCAGGTAAAGAATAGGGAAAAAAAATTAAATGGCCTTGTTTTAATTCTTCTGCATCCTTTCTCTATGGTGATAGGCAAGTAATTGACACTCTTCAATTGACCCTCTGCCAAGCTGCCTTATCCGGAAAATGGGGATAAACCCAAGAGATACTAGAAGAAATCAAATGAAAATTTATGTAAAAATGTGTTAAGAAACAGAAATGTAAAACCAAATGTAAGGTATCACTTGGCAGATGTAATTTGGAATTTGAATGATATTATTTAAAAATTAATAGATATAGCATGATAAGAGTTGGAAAAAACCTGGAATCCCCTAATATCCGTGCCTAACACACAGAGATGTAAGGCAAGTCTGTGAAAGTTTAAAGAGATGATGATCATATTAGTAACAACTGTCATTTAATGGACGGTGAGTACATGCCAGGCATACATCACCTCACGCACTCCACTAAACTCCCTTACAGGACGTGAACCTAGGTTACAGGTAGCCGAGATGGAGCCCTGCCCAGGTTCTCCTATTCTGGAGTCTGAGCCATAATCTCGGGGCCTCCCAAACCCGCCCCATACTGTACTGTCCATGGGTTAATTGGAAGAGCCATATTCAGATTCTGATCAGCCAAGTTCACTCCATTCTAGCCTTCAGGTAGATAATAAACATTAAAAAGTACAAAAAGAGAGAGAGTGGGACAGCATGACATAGCACCAAAGCCTAGTACACAGAAACTGAGAGTTCTGCTCACATACTTCTCCCAGAATTTTTCCCCTTTTCTGAGCCTCCTCTTCCTACAAACCCTGTCTTCTGTGTGTCTGCGAGGACAAGGGCCAGGGGAAAATAGAGAAGCAATTATTCTTGAGCTACTATTCTCACATTTTTAGAAATCATACTATGCTGTATCCTGAAATAAGAATCCACAGAAAGTGTTATGAGCTTTAAGCTCATGTTGTGGATTCAAAACTAATAAAGAGTCAGTAAGCATATGCATATTATTATGGGAATGTTGTGTCACATAGGCCTGGTCCACCATTTAGAGCCTCAAATACATTATCTAGTTTAATTCTCACAACATCTCTATATAGCTGTGGCAATCTTCATTCTTTATCTGAGGAAATTTAGACTTTTAAATAAGTCACCTAAGATCACACTTAGACTCACTCCATGCTCTTAAGAACTACACACTTGAATTTCTCCATAGAGCACAGAAGCACTCCCCTTAAATTTGTAGGAGTTGGTGAAATCTCTAGCCATGACCTTGTCCTGGCTTTTGTGTACCTCACACAGTACTCAATTCCACCTAATAACCCCATCACAGATTTGATGACTGACATTCTGAAAAACTCAACTTTAGTGTGCTGACATTTCTGCGTGCTAAGTCGCTTCAGTCGTGTCTGACTCTTTGTGACCCCATGGACTGTAGCCTGCCAAGCTCCTCTGTCCATGGGATACTCCAGGCAAGAAGACTGGGGTGGGTTGTCATGCCCTTCTCCAGAGGATCTTCCCAACCCAGGGATCAAACACTTAAGTCTCCTACATTGACAGCCGGGTTCTTGAAGAAGGAATTAATTCCTAAGTCAATGCTAACACCATCTACTAAGTTGCTACAAGCTATTAGCTATTAACCAACTATCAAGTTGAGACAAAAATTTATTTGACCAATGTCTATTTATCACAAACTCTCTACAGAGCACTTTGCTAGGTATACAGAGGGCGACACAGAGAGCTGGTCTATGGAGCCAGTGGTTGGTGAGGGAGCCTCTGTAATCAAGATTGATTTCTCAGCTTTGTTTTCCTTACCTCCTGCTGTCCAGGGTACCATAAAAACTCAGCAAATGTTATCAGATACCATGCCTAAAAAGAGGCTAGCATGCTTCAGTAAGTTAAAAAAAAAAAAAAAGGTACATCTGTGTAGATGAAAAAGTTAAAATGTCACAGCTTCAGAGATGACTATCTCTGGAGTGATGTTGTATGAAACCAGAAGACATCCATGAACTCAGGGCTTTCTTTCACTCTCACAAAGCAGCCACATTTCAAGTTCCCTGACAACATTCACAGGGAAGCTTCCCTGATGTTTCTGCCTTAAATGCCCAACATATGCAACGGCACAGCAAAGTTTAAGAGCACCATTTTTTTCCTCTAATTTTCAAAACTCTGACACATTACTTTTTGGTGTAATTTTATTTCAGCTAGGGTCTAATTTTTGTTTTCATCTTTGCCAGTTGAAAGCAACTCATGCTTTATACTGGCAGAAAATGAGCAACTAAGATTCCATTTAGAATAAGAAACATGGTGAAAAGTTTCATCCATTAAGTGGCTGATAATGATGCTGAAATGTGTAGAAGCATCAAAATCTGGATGGATAAAGAACAGTAAACACCGTGTTTCTACTTAGGGGTTTAAAAGTTGATTAATGATATTAAAAACCAATGGCTCTCTGAATACAAGCATGTTCCTACTTACAAAATAAGGAAGACTTCCTTTAAAAATGTTGCAATTTTCTAAGCTAATTGTTATAAAGAATTTAGAAGCTTGCAGAAAAACTTTCTGACAAACAAGACAAAATCAGCCTTTTTCTCAGCATACTGCAAAGACCGTCTAAGTTGTACCACTAACCTGTTCTTGCTCATTTCGAAGCTGGAGAGGTAAGTGTGCTCAGCCTAATTCTCCCTCCTGCAGATAAAAGGGGGTGACACACTTTTGTGGGTAATTCCACCATAATGCTCAGGAGTAGAGTGTATGAACAAACAGGTCTTCCCCCTCACTTGGTAACCAAGTGCTTAGTCACTCAGTCATGTTCGACTCTTTGCTACCCCATGGACCATAGCCTGCCAGGCTCCTCCGTACATGGGATTCTCCAGGCAAGAATACCGGAGTGGGTTGCCATTCCCTTCTCCAGGGGATCTTTCTGACCCAGGGATCAAACCTGGGCCTTTTGCATTGCAAGCCACCAGGGAAGCCTCTTCATGATTAAGAGGGATTGCAATTCTGGCCCTCCTGAATGCCCTGGAGTATGATGCCTGCCTCCTGGCATTCTCTAACAGTAAGAGAACAAAGGAAAATTTTTTTGCCAATAGAGGCAACACTCGCCTGGTGCAACGAGTTCTAACATTCTACTAAACTGGAGATCCCAGAACAGCTAGACACACAGGCAGATTGGGGTTTTGCAGCCCTGTGTCCCAGAAAATTTCCACTGGGCAGATAGTATACCCAGTCCATAACTCATTACCGGGAGCAAACAGGGCCCATGGCATCCACTCCCAAATGGGGGAAGATGGTTTTCCCTCCTCCACTCTTGTTTCTGCCTCCATGGATTTACCATCTAGCCTCCAACTCAGCAGCCACTTTAAGAAATGAAAAGGGTTTGCTTTTGAGGAAGAAAAGTACCTAGTATGCTATGCATCAAACTAAGTGTTAATACGCTTCTCCTAGCAGTATTCTGCTGGGATCCTCATTTATACATTTTTGAGGGTGTAACCAAATGTACTGGCATTAAATCAAACACTCAACAGATACATAGGAAACATTGCTTGATTAATACAATCAAGGATAACTACAAGGATAGCTAAGTTAACGGAACATTCTGTACAAGTACAGCTGAAGTCCACAAGACTTCAGACCTTAGAGGAAATTGCTTTTTACAATACTGAAAATTGATCCTGAGCCCATGCTGACCTACCTTTTAAATACAAGATGCAAGAAGACTCCCTAGGATATTAAACCCTATCTGAGAGTACTTCAATGAAAGAAGCAGTCGAGGACAGTGTTTTCCACAGTGTGTTCTGAGGAAGATTGGTCCCCAGAGATAATGCAAAAAAGGGTTAAGTGAGTCTAAGAAGCCTCCTTACAGACTTAAAATGCACATTAGCAAATTAGAGGATCTGCACATTCCTATACTACAGGAAACCCTGCACTGTTCCAGCTTTCAATCTATTTAACCACAAAGTCCTTTTATTTTTTTTAAGTGATGTCTATTTAAATATCCGTGGAACCATAGTTTTCCAAATACTGCAGAAGATATATTTACTCAGTCCTGTTGAGTCATATCTAGTTGTTAATAATTATAACAACACTATAAAATTTTACCAAAATGTGTCCTCATAAATGTTCCTAGAATGAAGTTACATACTTGGGACCTTTGTGAGTCACAATAATTTTAGTGTATAAATTACTTTAGAGAGAATGTCAAGCTTTTTTTTTTCTTTTTTTAAAGCGATTTGAAATTTGCTTCTTCATTCAAAAGACTATCCATTCTTTCAAACAGACAGTATTTCAGGCAAGCATATGGGTCTGCTATTTTGACCATGGAAGACACAGTGGAGAATTCGTCATTGACATTCAAAAGGAAGGCGATTATGTCACTACCCCCATTCAAAAATCTTCAATAGGTCCCCATTACCTACCAAATCAAGCACAAACTCCTCAGCTTGCTATTCAATGTCCTTCACAATATGGACCCAATCGTCTTTTTTTTAAAAAATATTATTATCATCGACGGTCTTCTGTGTTATCATAGCACAATGAGGGGCTGAGAAGGAAGATGCTGAAGACATGGAAAGTGTCCTCAAGAATCTTACAGTCAAATAGGATAATAAATAAGACATGTAACCAATTACTATAACACAGGAACAACCCAATTGTCAGAAGAGAGAATCAGAAAAATGTGCAATGGGACTTCAGAGGAGAGGAATTACTTTCTACTAGATGAGTCTGAGGCTAGTGGCATCTTGCATTTAAAAGGTGACAGGGCTTAGGGCTGGGCTAAGGGCAGGTATCTCCAGCTGTACAACTCATAACTGTGTTTTCCCAAGGATAAATGCAGGATTGCATTTTTAGGTTCCTCATCCTGATGATAGCTGTACAGGGTCAGCTGTTAACTCTTTTTAAAGCAACATTTAAACAACAACAAAAAAAATTATAATGTTTTATTTACTATGAACCAAACATAAAATTATTGTCATTTTAGATAAATTGCATCATTCTTCTTTTCCTAAATCTATTAAATTAGATATCTATTACTCCTGTTTTACAAATACAAAGTGGAGGATTACCCAAGACAAATGACAGATCTGAAAATATCAAGGCAAGCAGAAAAATGTCAAAGGTTACCTCCTCAACCACTGTGCTACCCTGCCCCTAAGTACCTTATGACCTGCAAAAAAAAATCATTATCCATCCAACATGCATCATGCATTTCTACTTCAACAGCCTTGCGTGTGTAAGTGGAATATTATTCCCCGTCTTCTCCTCTGATTGATAGACGTCCATACTTCAAAAATTCATGGCAGGAAAAAAGAAAACTATCTACACTATGGTGCCTCCACCAAGAGAATGGCCTGCATGTGATATTGGACTCTGTCCTCTTCCCTTCTTCCTGCATGTAATCTATCAGTCCTCTCCCCTACATCTCCACTGCCACTGTCTTCATTTAGCCCTCACCAGCCCTCGGGACTATTAACCTTTACTCTATATAGAAGTCCCCTACCTAGGAACCTTCATGTTGCAAGCTTTCAAAGATGCAAACGTGCATTCACATGTCCAATCACATGTTAGTCCATGCGTCTGATGTACCCTGTCACGTGCCTGCATCCTCTACAAGTGTACTTCCATGTGCTTTACAGTCCTGTATAGAGTAGGGCTTCCCAGGTGGCACAGCGGTAAGGCATCTGCCTGCCAATGCAGGAGGTTCAATAGATGCGAGTTTGATCCATGGGTCAGGAAGATCCCCTGGAGTAGGAAATGGCAATGCACTCCAGTATTCTTACCTGGCAAATCCCATGGACAGAAGAGCCTGGTGGGGTACAGTCCATGGTGTCATAAGAGTCAGATACAACTGAGCACCCCCACACACACACTGCACAGAGTACAGTAGTACATTATCTTTATTTCAAGTTTTTTTAATGTATTATTTGTATTAAAAGAACTATAAACCTATTACAGTACAGTATTATATAGTTGATTGTGTTAGTCGGGTACCTAGGCTAACTTTGTTGGACTTACAAACATGCTCTTGGAACAGAACTCATTCACATGTAGAGGACTTACTGTACTTACTCTTGCCTACCTCAAATGTATTCTCCACAGTCTCAAAGAGCTTTTCCCAAAATACAAAATCTCATCATAAACTCCTTTTGCTTAATTTTCTTTAATGGTCAGTCCACATCCCTGGGGCTTGGATTGAAAATTCAGAGGCCCGGGACCTCCCATGGAGATGCTGACTCTGTGTGGCTGTGGTCTGCCTGGGAATCTGTATGGACAAGCCCCTTAGGAGCTACTTATCTCCAGGAAAGTTTGGTAAACAGTGCTCTACAGGATTAAGTATAAGCTTCTTAGCCTGGTAAACAAGGATCTTCACAGACAGTCCTTACTTGCCTCACCAGCCAGCCTCTTCCCAAGAAGCCTCTCTCACAAACGGCAGTTATCAATCTGGTTGTTGCCCTGAACATATCATGCTGTTTCACACTTCCAGGCCTTTGCACTGGCTCCTCCATCTGCTCCCCAAACACCCCCTACCTTGTTGACCTGTAAAAGCCTTTTAAAGCCTCCCCAATTTTGTGGCGCCTTCCACAGATATTTCAGATATTTCAGATATTTCAGTGCTCCCTCATCTGCTCCCTCATCTGAAATACCTTACAATTTGAATGTTGCACGTGATATTAGAAGCATGTACATTTATCTGTTTACATTTCTGAGTTACTTAAGAAAGAATATAAAGAAGAATGATATCACATCTTAGGAGTTATGTACCTCTAGCATGTAGGATAGTGATTCCCATCAATTACATGGTCAATAAATGTTGAATGAAGAGAATATTTGGGCAGTTCCACATTGGCTACCAGGTGATACTTAAAAAAAAAAAAAAAACAACTAATATTTATTTACTCCTAGCAATTACCCTATGAGATGGTTGTGCTGTGCTTAGTCACTCAGTCATGTTCGACTCTTTGCAATCCTATGGACTGTATCCTGCCAGGCACCTCTGTCCATGGGGATTCTCCAGGCAAGAATACTGGAGTGGGTTGCCATGCCCTCCTCCAGGGGATCTTCCCAACCAAGGGATCAAACCCAGGGCCTCCTGCTTTGCTGGCGGGTCTCCTGCATTGCAGGTGGATTCTTTACCGTCTGAGTCATTAGGGAAGCCCAATGAGATGGTTATTGTTCCCATTTCACAGGTGAAGAAACTAACATTCAGAAAGATCACTGCTTAGAAGTGGTGGGGCAAGGATGAGTGTTCAGAGCCGTCTGCTTCCAAAGCTCCATTCTTTGTACACTCCACTCTCTCTGGATCAACAAGCCTTCCTCCATCCATTCCCTAGCACTGAATATCTGCCTCACATAAGAGTTACCAGCATACTCGCCACAGTGCCTCCTACCTCACAAAAGATGGTAAGTTATTGAAGGCAGGGACCCTTGTAATTTTTATATTTTTATTTCCAGAGTGTCTTGTTCAATGGATATCTCTGTGTACTGAATTTAAGCAACATAGACTCAGAAGAGGTCTTGAGAGATCGAGAGCTTCCTGCCTCCAGAAAAGTTTATGTACATGTCAGCTCTGGTGTGTGTCACTGAAGGACACTCAAGAGGCAGATTTCATAAGCTTTCAATAATCCATGAGTTATCAACTTTTCTCCATCATTCACATTTAGTACATGGAAATTTTGGAGGTTTTATTTCAGCAGGTGGCATTTGTTACAAATGTTAACTCAAAGAAGAAATATGAGATTTTACACTCCTAGTCTGCTTTTGTACATCTCCAAATTAAAAAAAAAAAGAAAAAGAATGCTTAGTTTTGAGGCCACAGTGACATCCCTAGCTGGCAGCAAGAGTTAAGGAATAAGCCTTTTGATTAAGCACAAATTCTACTGACTAAAGGGTAACAGCTTCCTCTGGTATGAATTAGGAGTCTAAAAATAATTAGATACAGTAAAATATTCTTAACTGTATAATTCTCCTGAAAATTCTTTAGACTTTTGTAATTCATTTTAGGTGAGGACAGGGTCTCAGCCTCTGTAATGATTATCCTTTATTATTCTACTTGTGATGTACAGAAATTCCAACAGAGATTCTAATTGATTAGATAATGGAAGTTACTCTGTATTTACAAAATATATCTCACACTTCTGATAGTCATACACCACCTTCAGTGTCCTATACTTGGATTGTGACAATCTCCCATCCTCAGAATATCAGCTCTAAGGCCTGGTTATTCTCTTGCCAAACCAGAAAGAATAGTCTTTCCTCGTAAACAAAAGCAAGGAACAAAAAACATGATCTCACTACATAATAATCCTGTAAAATGAAGGAAATAAAAATGTTTCTGTTACACCTCTGATTTAAAACCAAACAAAACAAAAAAAGCAAAAACTAAAAAACTTGCAGTCTTTCTCTATGTTAAAATGCACAAAATAAAAAAGAAGACTCATGAATGTAAACATTAGATTCTTGGTGCTTGAATGTAAAAGATCATCTAATTCTGTTCTATTTTATAGGTGAGCAAAAGTCTGAAGAGATTAAGGGAGTCATCGAAGGCCACAGAGCTAATTAGAGTCAGTCAAGGACAGCAGAACAGGGGAATAAAGGAACTAATAGTTACTGGTTCCAGGCAATGTTATGTGTTTAACACATAGATCTCACATAATACCATCTACAGGACAACCTTGATGGTAAGCAGCTTCCCCCACTTTGCAGATGGAGAAACTGAGTCTAGCAGACGTGGAGTAAAACTGGGATTTGAACCCATGTCTCTCTGCCTCCTGAGTCTGTGTTCTTTTCAGTGCAACCCTAACCCCAGAGCACAGGCATCTTGACTCACAGTCCAAGACTCTGGACAGAACCTCAAGCAGATGAAAAGGGGGCTCAATACAGGGTTTGCTTACATTGCCTAAAGTAAATTAAACCCGCTCAAAAGCAAACTACAAGAAAACTGGAATGAACATGTAGGAAATCAACAAAAGCATGTACAGCCTAAAAATTCAAGAATTACTTCCAGTTTCTTTACCTGTATGTGAAGACTCCCAACTTCCCTCAAGGTCAACCTCATCCTAAACAAGAAGTGCAAGCAAAATGGATCCTGAGTTCATCAGGGGAAACTGTTTGCCACATTGAAGTTTCCCTATATACATTACATTACAAGACTTATATCCACACCGTTACTTTTGTATAGATAATATAGTGAAAAGAAGTCCCATGTCCAAATTCTGACCATATGTATATAATTTACCGTTACTGTTACTGTTAAGTCGCTTCAGTCGTGTCCGACTCTGTGCGACTCCATAGACGGCAGCCCACCAGGCTCTGCCGTCCCTGGGATTCTCCAGGCAAGAACACTGGAGTGGGTTGCCATTTCCTTCTCCAGTATATAATTTAAGATACCGTTAAATAACAAATAAGACAAATCCTATTTTAAGTATCATCTTAAAATACCATTTAAAATAAGAATCTAAAATTGAAGATCCTACCTATAATAGTCCATTGACTTATTTAAGATAGTGTTGCATACAATAAAATTTTAGTAAAATAAAATAGGTTTATTATCTCTTAAGGATATAAGACGATTTTTTCAAATGTATCAATATGTTAAATATCCAGCTGATGAGCACAAAGTTTTGATTAAACTGTTTCTACCTTACAAAAACTGAAATCTGTGGATTTGCTTATTGATTCAGAAAAGAACATTCTATTGCCAGACAGCTGAATAAGTAATCATTTCTGCCTTGGAAAAGCAAGGTGACAGACCAGGAACCAAATAATTATAACACAAAATGTGAATGATGCTATAATAGTGGTAGAAGGTGCCACTGGGGTGCAAAGAAGAGAACACTGGCTTATGCCCCCGGCAGATCAGGAAGGCTTCCTGGAGGAGATGACATTAGAATCAGAATTCCCTAGACAGAAGAGAGAGGGACACACTTCCCTTAGGTCTCTCTCCAGTATTGCGCTTTTCAAGATCTGGCTTTCTATCTGGCTAACGGACCTTATTGCTACAGTAGAAGGGACATTAAAGTGGTCGACTTTCATTTTAATGAGGAATTAGATTTTAGTGAAATCACGTAGTTGTTTTCTTGCCGGTCATTAGAAAGGGGGTGAATAGCTCAAGACTACTAAGGGATAAAGTTGGTAGATAAAAATGGTTTATATTATTGTCTGCTGTGACATCAAAATATTTTCAAAGGCCAAATTAAAAACAAATGTCAACATAGGAAGATGAAAAAAAAAAAAAAGCTATTCTCTTACTACCCTACCCCACCCCAGATTTAAAACAAGAAGAATGTCAAGGAATTTTCTGAGGGTAGAAATAAGAAGAACAGAGAAAGGAGAGAAAAATAACATGGCGTCGTTATAGACTATTCTTGCGAAGTAAAGGCAAGACAATGAAGGGAAAAAACAGAACACATGTATTACAACATATAGCACCATAAGGCTGTGTCTGATGCTCTGGAGGGCTTCAACAAGTACTGTTCAGCCAAAAATCAATTGAAAAATCAGCATGATAACAGAGCATGAGTTGCCCTATAATAGCCTTAAGACCCCCAAGGCTATGCAAGTCCCTTTCATCTGCCACACTGCACTGACTCCAGGGGACCCTCACTTCCCCTCCCTGAGTACTGTGCCTGGCTGTATTTTTAACCTACTGCCTTACCCTCCCTTAGAAATGGGAGCTGACAGGACTGAAGATGTTTTAAAGTGGTTCTGAAGAATTTTTTTCTTTCTGATTTATTCTTTATGTTTTCTGGACATTTGCACTCAAATTCATCCTAGAATATCCACTATTTCCACAATATGAAGTGGTCAGGCATAATCTCTTGAATAATCTAATAACAGTCTTGTGTTTTGAATGCCTTAACTAACCTACATGAAACTGCCCCTTAATAAAAATCAGAGTTCAGGCTTATGCAAATGTGGCATGTAAGCAATTCACAGCATTGTTATAAATATACATATACAGTTCATTCCAAGATTTCATCTCAATATTTCTTCAATCACTTCCTCACAATGTCTGGTTTGTTCAATTTATATTTCTACTTGGCATTTGGTGCAAACCCCCAAAGATAAGATACATCTGTCCCTTAGTCACAAATCTTGGCATTTTTACCTTAACTCAATTGTGAAATGATTGGTTGAAAAATTACCTTGCTTATTAGCAGGATTTCCTTATAATAAAACATTTTATTTCCAAACTTTTGAATGTGACATGAGATGGACCAACTCAGGAGTGACATATTAAAGCTTAAGGAGGACATATAAACACCCTGATCCGTGTGAGGGAAGGAAAAGCTAATTGGAAGTCAGCTTCCCTGTGATTATCAGCTTGTTTATGGGGAGGGAGGCCGCCTCTGAATGGCACTGTAAATTCATCCCTGATTGTGGCGTTAAAACCAGAGCTCATTTCCACAACCTCCCCGAAAACCCCCACCCAATGCATTTTGTTTAGTTACAAAGTGTTGTGCACTGTTTTCAGAGAATGACAGTTTCTCCTGCTTTGATTTTCTCCATTTTCAAGAAAAATTAATCAGTTGCACAAGCCAGTTGTCAGATTTCACTTCCCTCATGGCAGAAAGCACACATATTCATTGTCTGCTATAAGAATAAATTTTAGTAATTTTTCCCCATGTCAATATGAATATTAGACTGACCCAATTAATATGAAACGCTTCTATGCTGCTGGAACAGACAGTGCTCCAGAAAGAGCCATTTGCACAACCTGTTCATGATTATGGGCCATAAGGACACAAAGATGGCACACACATTTGTGGACCATCTGAATTCTTATACGGGAAGGGGAGGGGGGAGAGGGAGCGGCATGACGTGAGCTTGACTGTCGTGGGTCATGTTTTTTAATCCGGAGTATTGGACATGTAACACAGCAACAAGAGCTGATCATTTTGTTTAATCACCTTTTGGATCTTTGCCAGATGGTCTCTATTGAGAGCGCTGCAAACAGAGAGAGATGAACTGCATCTAACACGCCACCAGAGCTTTCTCGTAAATGTCTGAGAACTGATTCCAACAAGAATTTAGTCTCAGAGCAGAAAGGGATACATTTAAAAACTATGTGCATTAACTATACTTTTCCCCATAGAATCCTCACTTGGCATGAATAATTTACCCACTCTTATGCTAATGGGATCATGAAAGTATCCCTCGTCTTTAGTGCAGCTATTCTCAGCTTTCAGTAATTACCCCACCCAGTGAAAATAACATGGCTTCTGCATTGAATGGCCGACTAGTACCTGACAATTAGAAAGATCATGGCTGACAATGGACTGGTCCAGAACCCAGACAGAGAATGCTTGTAGGCCAAAGAAAAGTACAAGCGCAAAGTAACGTTGGTCATGGGCGGGAAGCGGGGTGGGGGTGGGGGGAAGTGATGCATGGGGTGGAAAGTAGAAGAAAAGAGGAAAAGAATCATTTTCTATTGTCAAGCTTTTCTTTCTCTGACTTACTATCAAGATTTCACTTAAGCAAAAATCTGTTCTTTACGTTATTAAGTGTAAAGGCATTCAAAACAAGATTCATTTTAAAGGAAAAAAAGAGACCATATCTAAGGAAAAGAACAAGAGTTATCTTTAAAGCACATCTGCATTAAGAATTTACTTAATCAGAATTTTTAAAAATCAAAGTAGTGGAAAATCCCCTACATTTTGATTATTGAACTGAAAAAAGATTACCAAACCAAAAAAAAAAAAGAAGAAGAAGAAGAAGAAAAAGCTAAAAAGAAAACTCTCTTTCGACCTCTGTCCACAAAACTCCATGTTAGGTAGTTCACTGTGTAAAAATTATCAGGCTAAAACATCTGGGAAAGAAAGCTATGAAACAGCAGGGAACGTGGCTGGTTTATTGTTTATCTTTTGTTTATGAGGCAGTATTCAAGTTTAATTACTACTCTAAATTAAACTCTAACTGGCATCAGGAGACATCCCTTTACATGACTAAGTTAAAAAAAAAAATCTAGAAATCTCAACTCCGGGCTTTTCAAGTAAGTTGATACATATAGGAAGAAATTATTCAAAATTAACAGCAATTATAGAAAGCTTTTAAGCATATATGGGCACCATTACATGCTCCTAGAGCATTTATTTATTAGAAGAGTTTAATTTTATTTCTAACGGTTGCTATTCTAAAACATCTTAAGAAAATCAACAGAAATTATTTGGATATTTGCTGATGATTAAGGATAGTATTCCTTTTGATTTTATTTGGGGAGCCAAAAAGGTATGAAAATGCAACATAAATATTCTATAATACAACAGCTTCTTCTGTGCCAATGTTCAACTCTCAATTACATTCTCAGTGAATTTTCTGATACAATTAGGAGGACAGGAAGGAAAAGAAATGTCACCATATTTATCATAACAGTAAGTGACCAGTTTTGGATGAACTTAGCTCTAGGAAAAATAAAAGTTAAAAGCAACTAGCAAAAGATTATGCCAGATGGCATCTGTCATATTGTATTTAGGGTTATTTTAAAGAGATTGCCGCCACTATGAAAACATTCCATTGACAGAGCTTTCCTAGACTGAATAAGAAATCCCAGTAGAACATATTCAGGACCCACTATAAGTGGGCTTGAGGGTTTCCCCCCGTCTTTTGACTATGTAACTGGAATACTTGGTGGGGAAGAATACTATTTCAAACATTGTATAATAATTCAACAGTGTAAGCCTGTGTTAGACTTTTGCTTACCTGTAATCATTTACGTTAAATCTATAGTGGGTATTTTTAGATTTCAAAACCATGATTGCTAAAGAATTGCATAATATCTAGTTATGGAATTTTAGTCTCATTGCCTGGATAATAGAGACATCAAAAGAGAGGTTTCGTAGGTGGCAGAGTTGAGGGGAACTACGCTGTGTCTTGAAAGATGAGAGACGCATAGATGCTTAAATACTAATGGATTTAGGTTAAACTGGGTCTGGCAACAGTATGGTTAACGTGCGTGTGGTGTGCAGTGTGAGCTCAGCAGTTACTGGGCCAACTGTCTCGGTATTTCTGGGAATCCTGCCTATTCACAGTGCAGGGATTGTTCAATTGCTGCAAAATGTACAAAATGAATTTTACAAAAATGAATTGTAAGGAAGGCCCCATTACAACGATTTTACAGCAAAGATGTCAACATCAATTTTTCTTTCATGCCTAGCTAATGATTAAAACAGCATATTCCATTTGCCTAAGACAATTTATTTCATATTGGCACATCAAAATATTGAAATACAAAGTTATCTTTACCCTGCCCTTTTTATTCACTGCTGCTGAACCCATACCATTGTTCAAATCCGGAAAAAATAAAACAAACTTGGCACGAAATACTTAAAACAAAGCCTCATCAATATTCTCCAATTTGTCAACATCTCAATTACAGCACTGGAAAAAATGTAAATTTCATGTGCTCTAAACACTGAGGGGTCTATTCTCCTGCCAATTCACATGCGTAACTCCCATCAGCGTTAATGGGAGTTACACAAACCCATCAATAATAATAATACTTTGTACATATATTGTGCCTTTCATCTAAGGCTCTCAAAGTGCTCCAAGAACAAGGGGGCTGCTTCCTAGTCTTTACACTGGGCAAAACCCACAATGAAATACAAAGCAGCTTTTGACTCAGCAGGTATAGAATTAGGGACCCCACGCCTTATTATCAAGCCCCATTTTATTACTGATGGGAAGCCAGACACAAAGAGGGCCAGTTACTTCCCCAGAGACCCAGTCTGCACCCTAATTCTGTCCCTGAAAAATAAAACAGACTTTTTTCTTCATTCTCATGTGACTAACAAGATAAACTCCATTTGGCTGCGTTTAGCCAAAGGAATCAGGGTGAATGAAAGTCTGGTTCATATTTATGTAGTTTACTGCTAGGCATGTGCTGTGTGAAAGAGACAGTAAAGTCAGGTTTCACATTTTATCAAGTTTGTTTCTTACAATATTTTTAAAATTTTATCTCCCCCCCTCCTTTTGGTTTGCTGCACAAACACGGAGGAGGAAAAGATGACCTTTCACCTGTGTAACTGTAGCTCTTTCCCTATCAAGTCATAAAATAATGAGATATTTTTAGGTTCCAAAGTAAAGGTTCATATGAATCATTTTAGTGGAAATATTCCCCAAATCATAAAGCAACATAAATGCATGTATTGTTTTATAGCATATGGCTATTAAAGTTTAATTTAAAATGTGTATGAAAACATTGTCTTTAGTACAATTCATCTCTATTTTTTCTGTTTATCATAATTTGTTTTGAAACTGAATCGTTTTACAGTTTTCCATATGCCTGTTGTGCTAATAAATTCTGAATAAGCAAGAAAACTCTTTTCTAAACTAAAAATCATGGTTCCCAATGAAACATTTTAATACATTTAATATGAAGAACATAAATTTCCTTCTTAGGCTTTCCATTAAACGTCAACCCTAAGATTTAACCTGGGATAAGCATATGTGATTTCAGTCAATATCTCTGTTGACTTTGCCCTGAAGCAGATAATTAATCTTTCCCATAGAAAGCTACTCTGGACAATTTGGTGGGACAAAATATCTTGAAAACATATTTAAAAGACTAATATGGGCACGAATATGACAAAATACACTCAAGTCTGACCTTTGAAATTTAGAATCTTTGGTAAAATACAGAATATCTTTCAACCCATGTTTCGGAGCCACTGATGTGGTCAGCCAGGTAGCAAATTCTCCATGCCCAGAGAGTCTCCATTTTCCAGGAATCAAAACGTTTTTTGTCGCTCACACTTCAATACAGTAAAATGACTGACTTCCTAGTAGTCAAACACATAAGCTACCATGTCCATTCTTTAATCCCATGGAGATATGATTAAAGGAACAAAATCCTATGGGGATCAAATCCTCCAACATGGCATCAGTGGGTGTGGCTAACCACAACATAGAGGTTTGTGAGTATGGTTTTTACTCAACTATATCAGTCTCAGTGCTTTTCTCTTTCCTGACAAAAGCAAAAGCAAAAACAAGCCAGCAAAATTAACCAAAATGATAAAACTCTATGCCTTGGCTGTGGCCGCAACTGTTCAGTGTTCCAAACCCCAGGGTCGTCCTTCTCTGCCTCCCCTTCTCCCTGGTCCTCTCCTGCCATCTCGCTGGCCATAACTCAACCAACCCAACTGAACCAGTCAGTTTTAAATTTCAGTTGGGACCTTGGTGACCTGTTAATGAATCTACAGAGAGGAGAAAAACTCACAGTGTTGAGTTATGCCTGGTGTTGCTAGCTGACTTGGAGTCAGAAATGCTTGAAGCGTTAACGTAATTGCAAGAATGTGAAAAATGAAGCGCTGGGCTCCTGAGCAAAGTGAAAGGTCAAAGCGAGCCTCACACACAAGTCTTTGGAAGATAGCCTCATTAGACTATTAAGGCTGCTTCTCCTTTCCCCCTCTCTTGTACCATGTTTAAGGTGTTTTGTTTTTATTAATAGAGACATTTCCCCCTTTGTGGCACAATGATTTGGGGTGGTGGGGGGAGAGGAGTCTTAGAAAGCTTTTCAGATTTAACCACACTGAGAAGTCTTTCTCCATGACACAGAAACACAATTAAAGCCACTGCATTACATATTCACTGAACTTATATACATTTCATCTTCAAAATGCTTTCTAGTTTAGTTTTCTTACATACAACCAAAGTGATCTAATAAAAAACAGTACAGAAAGCCTAAATAGATACAGTTCACCAGTTCTTCCACAATTTACCATCTGATAGTATTCATTCCCGTGTTAGTTGCAGCTTGCTTAAACCTAGATTCTAAGTTAGACCCATTCACAACTTAACAACATCCTAAAGGGACACTTCTCTAAACTATTCGAGAATAGTAGGAATCCAAAATCCATGACCAAGAACTTGGAAATATAATGGCACTCACCCTACATCAACTATCGTTTTTTAAATGGCATATATGACTGCAGCTCAAGCTGTTAAACTGTCCTCCACTTGGAAGACTGTCTAATGCTTAAATATTGTGGCCATAAACACAGTCATAATAGAGATGAAATAGACCTAGGAGATCAGACACCATCTAATGTAAAATATTAAAAAGTAAAATCTATATACTTTCCTGGCCCACATTCAATAATGCATCTTCTTTTAAATAATAATTTTAGCCATAGAAGAGTCAACCCTACCAATATATAATTGCTCTCTGTGCAATAGGTGAGCCTTAAATGGTAAAATTTATTCTAAATGACTCTAGGCTTCCTTGTCATCTGTAGTTGACATCCCCCTTGCCTTCTGATTATTTGAATTTTTACGATTTGTGACAAAAGTCTCACCATGGCAGCTGAATAGAAATGGGGACAAATAATCTAAGAATTTCAAAATCCATCTTCCCAAAATACAATTCCATATAAAATTTGCATGGCACTTTGGAACTAATAAGAACTGATTTTTGCATCATGTGTGCTTTACAGGCATCATTGCTTGATTATAGAAAACCCTTATAGTTGATTTACAAATAAAATATCCCATTTATAGTATAATTCAATCTATTGCATCACAGAAGCAAAGATCTGTCATTCTATTTACTTACACCCAGGAGTAAAGAGTAGATAACCAAATTTGTCAAAGAATTGGCAGAACTAATCGATTGTTATTATAATGCTTGCTTAAAGATTAGACAACTCTTTTTGTTTTGTTTTGTTTTTGGTGAGTAATATAAGTTAAGGGAAGGAAATACCGTCTCCCTAAATAGCAGCCATTTATACTCCCTAACCCGCCACTCTCCTGTTTACAGTGAGCCTGATGTACCAATATAAAATACTGATGTTATTTTAGTCATGCCCACTTTGCACAAGGAAAATCCTTGACTTTTTACCTTGCTCACTGCTGTTGTCTCCACTCTGGGACGCATGGCCCCCACTGGAGGGCCCCGGGGTGCCTGCTGAATGCGTGGAAGTTGCATCATCGTGGTCTCGCCAAGATGCAGGATTCTGATGTCAGAAGGCCAAGGAATTTTTCCACAGTTACCATTTCAGCCATAAATGACGAACCAAGGGGAAAGGTGCAGAGAGAGGCAAAAAACATGTACATATTAGTATTTGTGGAACTAGGCATATATAGATGCCATGTTACAGTATGTTGTCTTTTCAGCAATAGGTACCGAAAGGAAGAAAAGATGCACTAGAATCATGATAAAGTGATAGTTATGTCAGTGTATGTATTTGTTAAAACCAATTGAAACAAACACCTTAAAATGGATGCATTTTATGATATACAAACTATACTTCAATAAAGTGAATTTTTAAAGTTAGGGAAAAAAAAGCCTCCTTAAAAATCTAAAAGTTTGCTCTTTAATTAATTATGGCACACTCTTTCAAGAAATAACTCCCAATACTCTTGGATACCAAACACTTCAGAATATTAACACATCTACATCTACAAAACTCAACAACTCCCTTAAAAATTCAGATTGGAGAATGTATGGGACAGCCCTTCACATCAAATGCACTGCCCTAAAAGGCCTGAATTAACTCACAAAATTATTGTCAACTGATTATATCATTAACGAATACAATAACATTAATCACTGCATCAATACCTTCCTTGCTGTTTAATGTGCGCAAACGACAATCAGAAAATGAAACAACTATGAACTGTGATCCACCTGATAAACTGGAGAGGACTTCCTTTAAAGCTGCATAAAGTCACAGAGTAGCGCTTTTTCCTGAAAGAACTGCTCATTTTAAAGGACATGTAAGGTAAGCCGAGAGTTATAGTTCATGCTACTTTGCTGAGTGTATTCTTCTCCTGTTCCTCCTCCCCTTTCCTGATCAGTCCCAATACCCTGCTGTCGCTTAAAGGAAAACAGGAATTCTAATGTACAGGAAGGACTTTATCAGCACCACATGAAGGCAGGCAAGAGATGGAATTTCCTCTGGCAGAAACAGAGAGTAGGAACAGCATATGAAACAGACCAGCCTTAAGGTCAGAGCTGTACACTTGTCACCTGTATGCGATAACTTCGACTAAGCCCACAGATCTACTGGCAAGCAAATCTGTTGGGGGTGGGGGGGGTGGGGGGTGCGGTACTTTGAGAGCAAAATAAAAAGCCCCGTCAGTCCCTCAAAGCACACTATTTCTTCTTACAAGAATTGGTAACTAAGGACTCAGACAGACTGACAGGTCTATAGGCAACATGCCAACATCTTGACCACTTGAAGACAATCTTGCCGTGTTGTCATTATATATAGTTTATCCAGAAAAAAAGGTCAGTCTATCATTTGCTCAACCTCAACCCTATGATGTAATAGAACATAAAACTTCACCAAAATAAGGTCAAGAAACCAAAGAGAGAAAAAATAAGGAACTATTCTCATTTGGAACAGCAACAACAAAAAAATCTGTTTGCCTCTATAGATCTGTCTCAAACCACTGTAAGTTAATATTTAGCATTTCTGATAGATGGTGAAATGTCCCCAAATTCTAGAGATTAATAACATCGTATCAAATAATGCTATTGGCACCCCTGTCAGGCAAGCCACTGATTCAAAGCCAAAACCTTAAGCAGAAACTTTGTGACTGTAAGTACTGCACAGGTATATGTATCTCTAAAGTAAAGATACATTTTTGAAAGTATTGATAGATTTGGGAACAAAGTTGAACAGAATAAAACGAAAACCAAGGTTCTGCTGCCTGTATGAAGACAAAGTCATGCCTGTGATGTTTTTTATCTAAGTTCGAAACTCTTCCAATAGTTTCTAGCTAAAAGCAAACAGAATGCAGGGGTTCTTCAAGCTTTGCAGACTCTTCGAGTCAGCTGTTTGCCGGATGGTAATCAGATAAAGAGCTAGAAGCATTACAAAAAAAAAAGAAAAAAACAATAGCATGGCATGAGTTCAGTCTTGCAACAACACTAGCTACAGCCTTCTTTTAGAAACTGCAATAATAGTCACCTAAGCTAAACTTTTCAGTTAAACTTTATATCACTAAAACAGCAAGTGATGTGAATTTTATGCACTGCACGCTTTTTATTAAGCTGGCAGCTATAAAAGCTCCTTACCCCTCGTGAAAATTACAATAATTAACTACTAATATCTCAACTATGTTTTAAGGCAAACGTCATCTAACAGCTGTTATATAATCGTTCAAATGGGGCTCCAGCAAGTTTTTCTGTTTGGACATGAGAGTGATTTCAAGGAATCTCTCAGAAGGACTTCTTGCAATGGAAAGCACTGTCTTGTCCCCATCAGTCAAACCTGTACTGAGTTTTAAAGTCAGGCCTCACAAGTTTATAACTCAGTTGATTTCCTTCCCTGGTTTTCTGGAGGAGGCAGTCTCTAAACTAAAGGGGTGAAAAATAAGCCACATAAGCGAATAATACTTTTAGAGCAGCTAGTTCCTCCAAATCAGTTGGGTCTTGGGTTTTCAGCTCAGCCCTGAAGTTTGCTCAAGTTCACTTTCACTGTCTAACCCACCACGCCCCTGTTTCTTCCCCCTTACCTTCCCCACATCCTCAAAGACGCTGTCCTACAAGTGTCACAAGGTGTTTACCTCCATAGTGTGTTTCAAGTATTATGATCTACTTTGCAAGACTGACACAAACTAGTCCCAGAATATTCATCTAACTTGAAAGTAGGAAAAACAGCTGAATCCCTCTGGGGTTTGAAAGTTGCAGAGTTACCCCAAAGCTGTCTGTATTCAGCTACACCACAGTGACGTGATCAAATACAAATATAAATATTGATAATCTGGTCAATAAAAATTGCTACCTCCTTGATCACAAAACATTGGAAGCAACATGGATAGCTACAATACAGTCCTTTACACATAAGATTGGTTTGTTCTTAGACTGAAGTATTTGTTTGTATCACAACTCCTTTCTTCTTCTTTTCCCTCCCTAGATAGTTTCCAAGTTTACATCCTTCAAGAATAACTGCTTGGCTTTCTGCCAAATTATATGCAGAAGTTTAGTGAATCTTGAAACCGAAGTGGCATATGAAAGCATGTAAAACACATGACGTACTTAGAAAAATAAAGAGAAACGCTCTCTGTGTGTACGTGTGTGCTTGAGGAGTCAGGTAGGTGCATTCCACAATCTATGTCCTGCTCTTCAGCCCCAGGTATCATGAAGCCATTCGAGGGCAAGGAAGAGACATGTTTCTATTCCCAGGGGCTTTCATAATTAGGAGTCAAACACAGTACTCTTCTTGCTCTTACGTAATTGCATTAAAGAGCAGTGTTAGCAGGAGAAAAGCAGTGAATACTGAGTGGAGCACAATGGAAGGAGATGGAAAATAGATACAAGAAGCTAGGTCTCCAGGGGCAGTATTTTCTATTTGCTGGGCTACAGACTCACAGCTGATAATGCAAGTTGTAATTAATATAAAAGCAGGAGACAAGATGGGGAGAGCTTGTAGTAGCGGGGCCACAAGAGATCACTCTGCAGCTCTCCTCTGTTTCTCATTTACACACAGCTTTCCCTAGAAAACACAATTCTGCCAGTGTTTCCTCCCTTGAAAGTTAAAAAAAAAAAAAAAAAAACAACTGATTTAGCACCATCACTGAATTTTGCTAAATCTAGGAAAGAGCATAGAGCGAACAGGCATCTCTGGGCAGAAAAAGCAAATCCTCCATGCACCTCTTTTGTTGAGGCTGTAGAGATGGTGGACATTATAATGTTTTACACCATTTTGGTACTTCTAGGGGAGACCTGCCGACAGGATACTATTTAATAATTCCCAGCGAAGTGGTGGTATCTCCCTGTTGAAATGATTCCACCCAGCTCATGGTTCTTCGGTTGAAAAAGACAATGAAGTAAAATGTGTAAGTGTTGCTGAATAAATACAAAACTGAATGGGGAAGTGAAAAGTATTAGGTTTCCAGGAGTTAAAAAAAGAAGCCACACCACACACAAGTTCGACCTCAGATCATCTGAAACTCATCTTAGACTCCAAATGAAGAGGTGATGCAATGGATGTGGTGTAGGAGAAAGAACCCTAGATTGGAATTAAGACTCGAGGGTGCCACCTCCAACTGTCACATGACCTCAGGCGATGCACTTCATTCCCCTGGAACTTGTTTCCTTTCTCTCTTTAAAATTAAGAAGTCAGACAAAATAATCCCTAACGTCACTTCCGCTTCTTATTTCTATTATTAAAAAATACTTTAAGCATTTGATTTTCTAGAACCCACAAAACTAAAACATGATACAGAACACCAAGCCAAAAATAATGCAAGAACTTGGAAAATACTGTAAAGTAATTCAGAATATGTGTTTATAGGTAGAAAGAAAGAACAAACATATATAAAGATATTTAATCAGCACATGGAGCATGCAAAACTAATTTGACTCAAGATGTTCAAATGACAAAGTCAAGATATGCTCGCATCAGTACACACAATTAATGTAACTTACAGATTTCCTATGACTTTAAGATGCTTTCACATCTTAACAGTTAACATTGTGCGAAAATCATTTTTAAAAATAAGAGGAAGACTCCTATCATGAGGTAGTCAAACCTACAAAAGTTCAAGACGTTAATTGTGCAATTTGAAAAAAATGTTGGAATTTCAATTTCATTATTCTAAAGTTGATATAAGAACTCAGGAGAACTGTGCGTGCTTTCAGAAGGTGGACTCACTGTTTAAAAATGTAAATAGAACCGGGGTCTTTCCCTCATCTCCCTGCTTCCACCCTCTATTAAGCTTTGAGAATTAATATGTGAGCAACTGACATGGAAGTGGCAAACACTCTTTGCAAATGATTCCTCCTCTGATGGAGCAACTTTTAGAGAAGATAGAAATTTCTTATACTATTAGTGTACTATCATGTTATAAAAAGTCTCCTGTAATTTTGAAATGGGATATTGTATAGAATGTTAAGCCTGAAAAAAAAAAAAGAAAATGAATTTCTAAAATATCAAACTTTTCATCTGATAGTGAATATCTGTGGTTGTCAAGTGCACCTTTGTTTAATTTCATCTCATTGCAGTTACTCTGAAAGCATACTCCAACTGCACAACCTACATGATTTCACTAATGTAATTATTCTCGATGGGAAATTATCAGAAAAGCCATCAACCACCAGAAACTACACAACAACAGCAGAAAACTCATGCCCCTGGCCAGGTCTCCTTGAGCTGGTGGACAGGGCTCAGAGGTGGAACTTTCCTGAAACAGGTCCCCCAAGATCTTGGATAACATACCGTGAGGTCTAATCTTACACCAGAACATAAGAAATTATCAGATAAAATAAATCATTCATATTATGAATGTTATTTTCACATCCCAATGTCTCCTCTTTTATATTCTATAGACCAATCACTTAAGACTGCTCTCTCTCCTCACTGCCCATTCCCTGCTGATTTTTCAGACACTTGCCTGTATTGTCAGGAACAAGGTTCAGGGGATTCTCCCCTTTGACTTAACTCAATTTTTAAACACTGTGTAGACATAAAGAAATTTGACATATTCAGAGATGTGAAAGAAAACAACAGCATATCTTTACTTAAATTACAGCTTTCAAAATTTAAATTTAAATAATTTTTCTTTTATTACTCAGCTTATCAGAGCCAGTCAATTTTTAGGCACCTGCCATTAATTTTTAGTAGATACAATTGTATTTTCTTCCCTATACTTAATTTATCCAAACAAAAATACAATGCAATTTCTTAAGCACATTATAGAAATAACAATATAACTATGCACCTTCAGGCCAATAGAGCTTAGGTCAGAGAATGTATTTCAAAAACAAATATAACTCATTTATCTAAACTTGATCTAAAGATATGTAATATCTTTATATGTAAATGGAAAGATATATTTCATTCGTCTGCACTTGACCTAAAGACTTGATGTAAATTATGTAAAGTAGATAATGTGGACATCACCTATTATTCAGAAACACTACAGACTAGGAAAAGCATGATCATGCCACAACAGTTTTCAAGTTGAAACTTTTTTTTCAAGAATTGGTTTCTTGACAAGTTTATTTTAAAAAATAAATAAATTTGAATGTCTAGGAAACTTAACAAGAACTGCAGATGGAAAATGGAGTTCTATTTCTTTCACCATTATATTTTTCTCCCCAATATTCCAAAGAATACTATAACAGTTACAGGTAGCTGTTTCCTATCTATAACAATTACTCTTATATGATAATAAAAGTATAAGATGAAATCCTTATAATATTAAAAATATTAACAAGCATTCACTATGAATCTCCTAAACATGATAAAATTGTAGTCCATGTTGCAACTTTTATTTTCTATTCAATTTCAAACTTTTTTTGTTAGTATGCCCATCATGTAAGTGTCAACAGGAAACGAACAAATGAATTTAATGTGTGGAAGGTAAGACAATATGGCGGTCTTCCATTCATGCATCTACATTGCATCAGATTATTTATAGAATATTATAGAATGTGAAATCAACACGACAACAATCTGGTTCACTAGGCAAGAGTACATAAAACTCATTTTTAAAAGTTGGCCCAAAATACTTGCTTTCAAGATATTTATATCAATTAATTTTATATATTTCTATTTTTAAAAATTTTAATAAGAAAATCAAAAGCTTTTCTGGTGCCTAATACTTTGCTCTTGACGCTTCTGTCTTTGCTTCTCACTATTCAGAATCACACACTTATTCTTTCTTTTCTCTTTCCTTCTCTCTCTCCCTGCTTGCTCCTTCCTTAAACACACACACATACACCCTCACACAAAGTAGCTTGATACTACTTAATAAGGATAGAGGTGTATGTGTTTTGGGGGTGTCAAACAGCTGTCACAAACTGTCACCTCCAGAAGAGAAACCTTGGCACACAACAAATTAAACTACACTTCTTTTTTAGCTGTCATTATTCATAGCCAATAAGTTGAAATGTTCTCAGCATTTCATGTGCAAATAAAACCACGAGGAAGCCAGTAGATCAGAATAGTGGGCCAGCAGATAAAAAAGAGAAAACAACACGCTGTCTCGGTCCTTCTGAAGTGGCTCATCATCACCCCTGCACCAGCATGCACCAAATGAGATCCAGCCTGGGGCAATGTATTAAATATGCATATCAAAGCAAATGAAAAAGTAAACCTGGAGATTCAGATTGGATACATTTACATGCTGAAAATGTCCCACTCACACGACTTTTCAGGTAGTGGGTCTGAGGAGGTATGTTCACTTTTTTGTGGCTGGGGGGAGTTGAGGGAGGAGGAATAGCCTGCAGAAGAGGCTGAACATAAGAGGATCACTCTGTAGGGGGAGACTTGGGAAAGAATACATTCCATATACTTTTGGTGCCAAAGTACCAAAAAGGGTAAAAAAAAAAACTCTCCAAGGTTTTCTCTCATCTCCTACATAAAATTCATATCTGTGGCAAACTTCACCATTTCCCACTCGGATTGCTGGTGGAACAAATTATTGCTTCCTTTGCAAACAAATAGCAGGGGGGCTAAAGTAAAAATGTTATAGTTCAGACTCTAGGAAATAAAAGGCTTTAAATTATGATGCCCAATGAGGTGGTAAGCCCTCATGGGTTCAAAATAAATCAGTTGTCATATTTACTTGATTGGGGGCCTCTAAGAGAGGCAACAAATGTTACAGTTGATTCTTTTATTCAAAGATGATGACTGTCGCATTATTAAAGCACTATCTTCTTAGGTATAACTTCTTTCCTGAGTATAATTTAATATTCCAAATAGTACCATAAACTGGCATTGTTGATCAGCCAATTCTATAAACAGCCTAGTTTATCCTATCTCTTCTATATAAACATCAGCATGCTCTAGCTCCATATATCCACTTGAAAAAACAATTCCAAGAAACTATTCTAGAAAACCAAGTAGTCAAGACCCCTAGAAATGACATGAGAAAAGCTTTTGCTGCAGAAAACTGTGAACTTTTCATCCTACAAACCATGTAACTAGATGCCTTCCCAGTCCCCCCAATAGTGCAAAATGCACATGAATTTAGAAACAGGAAGCAATGAAAATAAACAAGTAAATGACGACAACAAATACTTTGAAAGCAGTGTCATGCCCTGCCGACCACAACCACACAGCATATAGCTACATATCAGCAAATAAACTTTCCATAGCTGCTTGTTGCACTCATTTGATTTCAGTGAATACACTTAATATACAAAAGAGCTCCCCAACATTTCCCTCCCAGAGTGATGGAAAAAGCCAAGAGTAAAGACAGGCATGGGAGCTTTCAACACCACAGTATTTATTCTGTCTCAGAACTGGACTTCGGGACTGACGTTTTCTTTTTTTTTTTTTTTTAATTAAAACTTTTGTCCTTAGGCTATGTGGCTTTCCATAGAGCACAAAGGCTACTCATTAAAATCTGTGACTGTATATTTTCAAAACTTTTGGAGAAGGAGGGGGAGAAACTTATTCTCAAGACATTTCAACTCATTCCTCTTAACACCTAGGAGTGGGGGGTGATGGTGGTGATAAAAACTACCTTCAAGCCTCATGCTCATTTAACTCCATGGAGTGCTAAATTAATATTTCAGCCACCAAGTTAGTAGACTATAGCCTGTATCATTTAGGTTGCGAGTTCAATTGACTGTAATCTATGGACACCCTGTCCCCCACCCCCAGGCTTGAGTTCCTATAAATAAACTGCTGTTCACACCCACTCTTTAACCTCGCCACTCTTGCCTTTCCTATCAGCTGCAATCTTTCTTCTCCTTGCTTCTTTTTCAAATTTTCAGTCTCACTACATATGCTTTTTTTTTTTTAAGCATCAGATTCACTAGATCAGTTCCAAAATAGGATTAAAAACAGAGAGAATAGAAAGAAATCTCCGTTCCTGGCCTGACACACATGGCTCCCTCCTTACTATACTTTCCGTTCTCATTCACCAACTCTTTAAGTGTTAAAATTCAACCACTAACCTATGTTTACTCAATCACAATTCCCTTCAGCTTTCTGTAATACATTGTTAATATTTGTTTCATCAAGGTTACTGTCTTTTATTACCAAGATGCTTCAGGCACTTGGCAGTAAGTTCATACACTGACAATAAGTTTCTATACAGCATAAGCTCAGAAAACTAGAATGTGTTCACTCTTTTTATTTCAAATGCAACGCAAGATTGACAATACTTCTCAGAATTGCCATCTCTGCGAGAGTCTGAGAAATCAGTCCTTGCTCCCCAATTCTCTCCCACCCTGTCCAGTTAACTTTCCTGCCTCCTTCTCTCCCTGCTGCACTGATTAGAGTTGAGAAAGCAGAAAAGGCAGCGGTCACCGTATCAAGCAGACAATTTGCTAACACTCAAGTTACCAAATCCAGGAAACTTTACACATCAGAAGCACAAATCACTCTATCAACTTGCTGGGTTTTCTTATTCTCAACATAAATAAGGAAGGGATCCAAGAAAAGGGAAATACAGATGAAAGAAAGGTGTGGAAGAAGTAGTGAGAAAGGGAGGAAAAGACTCCCAGAGAGACCAGATTTTTTATTTTAATAAAGAAAATTGTCAGTGGAGCTAGAGGTTAAAACAAAATTTTTAAAACTGCTGTGCCCAGTGGTCTTAAAAGAATGCCAAAAGCTCAGAGACTTACATGGTCAGCGAGATTTGTGGAGGAGCCTGAAAGCTCTTCGTGATCCGACTTGGAGCTGCCGTCTCTTTCATCAATGACGAGGTCTATAGGCATCTTCCCCTTCAAACAGCTAATGTACCGGTGGCAGAAGTTATCACACAGTTCATGGACCTAGAAGGAGGGTCATGGTGGAGGGTTCAGCTTGTATTGTTGTTGTTGTTGTCATGGTTTTGTTTCATTTTTTTAAGGGGAAAAAATATCAGGTTGCAAGGTTACATTTGGAAAGAGCAACAGTGCTATGTCTTCCAAACTAACTCTAATTAATGGGTGTAATAGTTGAAGGCAAGGAAACAATAGAGCAATTGTTGTAGCAGATATTATTCTCCAGAGACTTCCCTGAGCAACAAGTTACAATAAAGGGAACAGAAACAGGACTGGAAATAACTGGGTTCAGGCTGGGACTCCTTGGGGGGAAAATCCGATTTGATGATAACATCAAAACGTAAGGACGCAGGAACTGGGAACAGCATTAGCATTTGCGATTCAATAAGCTAGGAATTTTGTATGTTTCCAGGAGAAAATGATTGAGCTGCAGAGCAATGTAAAGACACCCTAGCCAGAATGATTCCCTCTGCTAGCACCTAATGCATGCCCTGGGCCTAATAGAGACGCAAGCAGGCTGAATGTCCAGTAACACAAATGGTTTGCTGCATTTCAAAATAATCCTGAATGCCTGGGGAAAAAAAGGGGGGGGGGAGGCGGCTACTTTAAAAGGCAGGGCTGTCTTAATTCACCCATCCTCCGAGCCCCTGGTTTTGAAGAGCAATTTGAGGGAAGGACAAGGTAACAAGTTGCTCAAAATCTCTCCAGGTGCTCAGACTGGAGGTTTGTTAAAAACACTCCCAACTCAACCAGGAGAGGGAAGTGACTAAACCAAAGTGGGGAGTGTCGTTTTCTGCTTACCTTTTCTAACTCCAAAAGGTGAAACCTTAGTACTTGTATTGCTTGTATCATCTGGAAGAAAAGTTTTTAGAGTGTGGAGTTAAGGCTCTGTGACTGCTGCCACTCGGAGATTCCTACTGGGGGGATGGTGAGGGGATTGGGTTGGGGAGAAGACGCAGGCAAGTGGCCAGGCAAAACCCACACATCAAGAAATCGTCAGGAAAACCAAGTGATTACTGATCATCTCTGCCTCATTGGCTACGGGGTGGGAATCTGACTCAACCTATGCCAAGGCATTTAGTATCTTTGCCCCTCACGTGTACTAAGCTATCTGCAAGGGCTGCCTTCCTAAGGACAGGCCTTCTTTCTCCTCCTGCGTCCTCTTTAACCGTCCCCTCTCTCAACCTCAGGCCAACTTGAAAAAAAAAAGAAGGAGAAGAAGAAGAAGAAAAAGAAGAGAGAAAGAAAAGAAGAAAAAAAGTCGTTTCTCTAGAGAGAAAGCTTTTTAAAACAGCACACCCTGCGAAATCCCTCCTCACTAAAGAAGGAAATACTCCAGATGAATGGCGAGGCAGGGCCTTTGAAAGCGGATTTAAGTACTTTTAATATTGAAATTGTGCAAATTAGCAAAAGAATCGCACCTAAAAGTGGCCTGCGCTGGCCTGCCCCTCGCCCCCCCCCTCCCCGCCCACCTCCCGGCCCGCCCTCCGCCGCGCAGGCGGTTACTTCCTTCGGGTTAGCTGCCCCGGGCTCGGCCGCCTGCCCCGGCAAACAGAGGAAATAACTCACTTCTCGTCTCCTAGCTCCCGGGGCCGAGACCTGGGGCGCATCCCCTGCTCTCGCGCTCGGCGCCGCGTCCCCGCTCGCTGCCTCCCCGGGGCTCCGCGCGCCCTGACGTCCAACCCGCCCCTCACTGCCAGCTCCTCGCCGGGGGCTCTAAGCTGTTCCCTTCCTCCCCGTCGCTCTGGAGCTTCAAAAAGAGGGCTCTGCTCAAACTCCCCGGAGCTCCGTGGGGGAAAAGCGGGTGCTTCTGGGCAGGGGAGGGGGCCCAGGCTGGGGACAGGCGAGCCACAGTGAGCCTTACCAAATTGTCCAGCTCTGGATTTGAGGAAAAAAGTGGCTTTTCGGCGCGAACCTATAGGAAGCAGGGGAAAGTCAGCATGAATTATCACTCCATTTTAAAAGAAGAAAACCCCCTGTCACCGACTAAACTGTCGTGTGCGAGTGGGGATGGCGGAGGGGCAATGGCGGAGAAAAGAGGCGCTTTGGTAAAATACATAAAAAAAAAACAGTAGGGACGGTTGAAAAGCAATCTGGACCTTCGGATCCTGGCCCCATGAAGGGGTAGCTGGAACCACCGAGCTGGAGCAGAGATCTCAGGGCGGTTCTCTGGGCCCGGGTACTCGCTTACCCTGCCGTCCAAGGGGCTGTGTTTTGCAGCCTCCCTCACCTCCGCGCCGGCGCCAACAGCCCCGAGAGGCGCCCAGCTTCCTTCCCTCCCGGGCACTCTCGGGGGCCCTCAAAGCCCCAATCCCCAATTCTTGTTCAAGTAGCTGCAGGCGGGGGAAAAGGCCAAGCCCCAGATTAGGAGCAGGTCAACTTTAATTCGAGGGTCGAGCCCCTGTATTCCTGGCTGGGGGGAAAAACAAACACCCATATTTATCTCCTCTTCCAATTCGCCTCCAGGCTCAAGGATGGGGAGGAGGCGCAGAGCGCGGACTGGGCCGGAGGAACAGATCGGGTGTCCCAGCCTCTTCCTCTTCTTTCAAGTAAAGCTCGAGGAAAGGGGAGGGGGAGTGAGGGGCTGCAGGAGGGCTAGTGGGTCAAGAAGGTTGGACCTGCTTGGCGAAGACCGCGATGTCCTCGTTGAAAGAGTCGGAGGAGCAGACGTCTCCGCCGGCCACTCCGGGTTCCCGCGGAGTGCAGGTCGCCAGCTCGCACTTCTCAAAGACCAGAGCTAACAGAGGAAACAACGGGTGCCTAACGGGCAGCGCCACGCAGAGACACACACACGGAGACGGGGTGCAGAGGGGAAGGAGCAAGAACTGTAATCAACAAGTTTGGAGGGTTCGGATTCCTGCCTTACTACCACAGACACGCATCACACTTTACAACCCTTCCTTCAGGCAGCCGAGCCTGGGCCAGAAACAGAAAGGAGAAACGGCCAGGCCCTTTCCCTCAGCTCAGGACTCCCTCAGATGTGGTGGGAGAAGCCCCTGGCCACTTTAGCCCTCCGAGTATAAACAGCCTCGGTTCGAACGTAAGGAAGCACCCAATAAGCTGAGGCAGTCTGGAGCCCGGAATTGAACCAGACCCACTCCCCACTCCACAGAGGCCGTCCAACCAACCCCGGAGACCCAGCCCTGACCTCCCAAGAGAGGAACAGTCGGTGAAATCCAAGATTGCTTTAACTTCTGCATAGGAGAAGTCAGAGGAGGCCCAAGGCTCACCTATAACCGCCGCCTCCCTCACCAGTGATGTTTCCTCGATCTAACCTCTCCACCCCCTCGCCTTATAAACTTGTTTGGTCCACTTCTAGTAAAAGCCTGGGTGTGGGGGCCAGTTACACGCGGTACATGCGGAAGAGCTTCCTTCCCAAAACCACACTTCTCCAGCAGGCAAAAATAAATAAATCGAGTGTTAAAACTTGGAAGTGTGCGTGCGCGTCTGCCCTTTGTGTTCCTCCGGGCGGTTTAGCTACACTTTGGGATGCTGGCGGCCTCTCGCTTCAGGCACAGTTGCTGTTTACTGACTGTCCCCTCCCCTTCGCATCCCACAGCCTTCCCTCACCTACCCTCCGCTGGGACAGCAGGAGTGGTACATGCTGGGGCCGTGCAATCCCAGCCCTCCCCGAGTTCTCTCAGAATTTAAAATAATTTCCAGCCATCTCCCTCACTCCCCTCAAGAGCGGCTCTGTGCAAGCAGCAGTCCCTTCCACCCCGCTGCACTTCAAGGTCTGCCCCCTTTATTTACAGAGAATTAAGAAGAGGGTGATTAGGACTTCCTGGCCGACCGAAGCAGCCCTGATCCCAGCTCAAGCTGCCTTTAGTGACTCCCGGACTCTCGATAGGAAACAGAAAAGAAAAAAAAAAAAAAGTTGCTCCTCATGGGCAGGAAACTTTCTCCTTCGTCAGGGCCTCTGTTAGGGGGCCCAGCTCTGCGTCCTTTGGCCAGGAATCCCGTCCTTGGGGAGAAGGCCCTGGCCAGATTGTGAGGACTCAGTCACTCCCGGCTATGGGGTCCAGAGTGGCGGGGCCTTGGGGGTAGAGGAAGCCGAATCTTCCCAGGACTCACAGTCAAGGGGCAGAAGAGCAGCGCGCCCCCCCCACCAGCCCCCCGCACTGTCCTTTCCTATGGCAAGAGGTTCTCGCCCCCTACCCTAAGGAGCAATGACTCCCCACTTAGTCGGCCACCCCCTCATCCCCCACAGAGACAAACACACACTCGCACTCGCACTCACGCCGTACGCTGGGTCGGGAGGGGGTGGGGGCTGGTTTACCCATAGATCGCGTCCTTGTCCCGCTTCAAGGCGTCGTTGACAGCGGATCCCATACTGGCCGGCATGACATTGGGGTGCGGGGCGTGAGCGCCGTAGTGCTGCGTGGCGTGAAGCGGCGGCCCGTGGTTCAGGTGGTGAACCGGAGGGATCGGCCGCGGCGCGTGAGGGTCTCCGTACATGGAAGCAGGCACCCCTACTCCGTCCATCCCGCCGTAATGGGGCAGCTCATCGTACTGTCAGAACCCGGCAGAGGGGCGGGGGGCGCGGGAGGTGAGAGAGAGCCGGGAGAGCCGAGGGAGGAGAGGGAAAGAAGCAGGGAGAAGAGAGCGAGCAGAGAAGTGGGGAAGGAATAGAGAGACGAGAGGGGGAGAAAGCCAAGGGAAGAAGAGAGAGGAGGAGGGGGCGGGAGGGGGAGGCAGGAGAAAAAGAGAGAGGAAAATACAAATAAAAACAAAGTCAGAAAGAAGGACCCAGCACGAGTTGAACACACAGAAACCAAACCAGCCGAAACAACGGAGTTGAAAGTTGGGAGGGTGGGTGTTTTTAAATTAAAAAAAAAAAAAAAAAGTATGAACCCAGAGCAGCGTTGAGAGCAGGGCGAGGGGGCGGTGAGGCCGGGGACCGAGGGGCGCCGGGAGGTCCCGCTCGGGCCGGAGGCAGCAGAACCGTAGCGAGCCAACCAAGGGAGAAGTGGAGTTAGTGAGAGGAGGAAGCCCCGGTTCCCACCCCTAACCCCCCTTCGTCTCCTCCAGAGGATCCAATAAATCAAAAGGCGAAATGAAACAAAATAAAGAGAAGAAAAACGCTAATAATCAGGACGAGAACGCCGAGGACAAGGGAAGACTGGGGCCAGTGCCTCCCCGGGGGCAGGGAGCGGAGGGTGGGGGTGGGGGGTGGGGGGAATAACGTGAAAGTTACCAGAAACATTATTTAGCAGCGGATTCCCTGCGTCCTTGTCAATTTCAGAGACAAAACAAGCAGCCCAGGCTAGTCTAGGCGGCGGCGCAGCGGCTGCGGCAGCGCGGCCCCAGCGGCGGCCCCGGCGGCGGCGGCGGCTCCTACGCAGCCGGTGCCCGCCCCGAGCCGCGGGAGCAGCGGCAGCAGCGGCGCAGCAGCGGCAGCGGCGGCAGCAGGAGAACCGGGGGAATCGCGCTGCTGGGGTAAAAGCTGGAGCGAGGCGAAAGCGTGTAACAATTGCACTCGCACACACACACACACCACTCACACGCACTCGCCGCCCGCCCGCTCGCACAGCGCTGAAACACGCGCGCCCAGACACGCACACACGCACGCACACACACTCGCACACACGCAGAGGCACGGGGGGGAAAAGAAGCCGATGAATAATTTTGCTGCTATTTTTTTAAGTACTGGCCGCCATCATCAAGCAGCGAGCAGCAGCAGCGTTGAAGGGAGAGGAGGCATCGGGACAGGCCCCTCTTAGGAGAGGATTTATATCTAGGTAAGTGTTGGAGATTTAAACCTACCCTTTGCGCCATCAGTCTGCGCTCCAATAAACTCCTGGATGTGTCGTATATTTAATATCCCAGTCCGGATAAGAAAGTGATCTAGGCTGAAGATTCCTGTTTTTTTTTTTTTTTTCCAAACCAAGGAGACTTCTCCCAATTTTCCAATGTTATTTTTAGGGAAAAAAAAAAAAGCCCAGGCAAGACAACGAAGAGTTTTTTTTTTTTCCTGTGATATTTCTTCTTTTTCTCTTTTTTCCTCTTCTTCCTCCTCCTCCTGATCTTCCTCCTCCTCCTCCACCTCCTCCTCCTCCCCCCTCCCCTCCTCCTCCTCTTCGGTCCTCCTTTCCCCCTCTTTCTCTTCTCTTCCCCTCAGTTGGAAAAAAAAAAAGAAAAAAAGAAAAAGAAGAAGAAAAAGAAGAAAAAAAAAATTGTCAAGCCCCCGAACTGAAGGTTACGAGCGGCCCGTCAGCAGCCCACATGTAACCGAACTGTCGTGTTTCATGGCTTTTTGCCACTCCAGCTGTCAATCAAAGCCCGGAATGTCAAGGTAGTGAATGAATGATGGTTGATGATGATGAAGAGGAGGAATCTTTCAGACCCGTTTTTTTCTTCCAGTAAAACTCCGCGAGGGGTTTCTGCTTCTTCTATTTTTTCCTCCCCCTCCCCCCTCTTTTAGCTTTGCCCCCGCTGTATCTATAATATGATCCTCTCTCTTTAAAGTATCGTTCAAAGAAAGCAGGAGGGGAAAAATCAAGAAAAAAAACGAATAGTTTGCAAAAATTGGACTTCCTCCCCCCCTTTCCTGGTAGGTATTTTGTCTCTCCCTCTCTCTCTTTCTCGCTCGCTCGCTCGCTCTCACTCGCGCTCGCTCTCTCGCGCTCGCTCTCTCTCGCTCTCTTTCTCTCTCTGGGAGATGAGTGAGTGTCAGTAGGTGTTGGCAGGTTGGCTGCTGCCTGGCTTATAGAAGAGCCTCAGTTTGGCGGCGCGGGTCGGCGGCGGGAGAACGAAATGACGGAACCCGGAAGTCGTGGTGGCCATAGCCCGTCGTACGGCTGAGACACATCCCGGGAGTGGGGAGCGGGAGCGAGGAGGAGCGCGCCGCGCGGAGCCTCTGATATGCAGCGAGTGCGATCGGACGGCCCCGGTTGGGGGGGCGGGGGAGGCGGGGGGCGGAAGGGGGAGGGGAGGCAGGAGCCCAGCAGACCCGAGCAAATCAGCGAGGCTGCTCCTCCGCGGGGATGGCGCGGGGGGAGGAGGGGAGGGAGGAAGAGGAGTGTGTGTCTGTGTGTGTGTGTGCGCGCGTTTGTGTGTGTGAGCTTGTGTGTGTGCGCGCGCGCGCGCCCACGTGAGGAAAGAGGGAGGGAAAGAGAGAATGAGAATGAAGAGGACAGGGAGAGCGCAGAGAGGAAAACTGCAGAAAACCACAGGGAAAGTACGGTACAGCTTCAGATTTTTAATTTTTTTTCTTTAAAACTTCTAGTTCATTTCCCCATCACTCCCGGCTCCTCCCTAACGGGGTCGTGTCGGGGACGTTTGGCACGGCGCTCCTGCTTTTGTTCCTTTTAATTCCGCGGCCCCCTACTCTACCAGCCGACTGTCGCGCCCCGAAGGCTTTCCGCTAACACTCAGTGGCAGCAGGATCTGCAGACCGTACCAACGCCCGGCTAGAGTTTTGTTTTTGTTTTTAAGTGGTACTTTCTTCCCTGTGCAGATCCAGGACCCTTGTTGTCAACATTCATTTTTTACTAGGACAAGAAGAAACCAGCTTAACTCAGAGAGCACTCCCTCCAAGCTGTGCGGACAAGGGCCACCACGGAGAGTCTTTGGGGACCGCAGTGCAATCAGGAGGGAGGAAGTGGGGAGAGAGTCTTTTGGGAACTTGATGTTGTCTGATGTTGCCAACGGGTGTGTGTGTGTATGTGTGTTGTGGGTGTGTGAATGTGTACACGCGCGCGCGACTGGTGTGCGACTCCGAAGTGGATCTCACTTAGAGCTGGGAAGCATGGGAGCGAGCGGGAGAGAGAGGGGGAGAGAGAAAGAGAAAAGAGATGCCTAGCGTGGAAGATTGGCCCGCACTCCCGGACCAGCTTTGTTGCGGTCGTTCGGGGCGCCGAGGCCAGGGCGCGGTGCCGCTGGCTAATGGCTGTGTTAATTACAGCGGGCAATTTAGGGCGATCTGGAAGATGGGGCCAATTCCGAATGAACTTTTCCGAAAATGAAAAGAATCAGAGTATGTGGGGGGGAGGTAGCTATCCCACACGGTTTGCGTAGAAAGTAGTTCTAGCCGGTGTCTCTCCGAATCCCTGGCTGGAGCTGCTCCCAGCCTCACCTCCGCGCCGCGGGTATCCCGGCGGCTGCGTGTCAATCACTGGGAGCCCCGAGCTGGGGGCGGAGCTACGGTCTCCCCGCGCGCTCCGCTCTGCATCCCCAGCCGTCCCCTGGCTCCAGGCAGCCCAGCAGCCAGGCCCTGCACTCGGAGCGCGCCCTCTCTCCCCAACTCCTCGCTCTCGCCGTGGTTCATGGTCCCAGAGAATTGAAAACAGACTGTTCCTCAACAGCTGCCTCCTTCTCCAACTTTGAACCCATTCTGGAGAATAGAAAGTAGCGTATCCTCTGCGCTGGGCTTTGACCGACTTCCCGAGAGATGGGGGCGGGGGAGGGGAGGGGAGCACAAGGAGAATAAAGGAATAAAGTAGTGTGTGTGTCAGACAAGAGAGAGAGGAAATGAGAGAGAATGAGAATATGAGAGAGAGAGAATGAGAAAAGGGCTGATAGGCTTCTCTCTCTTTTTTTTTTAAGTCCCCCTTTTATCTTCTCTGCTTCACTGTAAGCTTTCGGGCAACTCAACTGCGCTTAGATAGCAGCCTGCAGAGACTCCTAGCCGAGTCGGAGAAATTTGGCCCGGTTTTAATAGGGTTGCGGAATGAGCTCGGGAGGTCAATAAAGCCCTCCAAAAATGATGAATGATTGAGCACCTGTGATGATGATAGTGATTACCGGAGCAATTAAACAGTTTGATTAAATGAGCCATCATAACAATGATGTCTGCGGGAAATCGGCCCTCACATATAAAAGAAAGATAGTGCGGAGGGACTTCCAGAGGCGAGGGTAGGGCGACGTCAGAGAGTGGGGCCGTGGATCGTGCAGTGTTTGCCCGGGGTGGCCGGAGCAAGAACAGTCGGGCGCGCGGAGCCTCGGGATGAGAGTCTAGCCCAGGTTTTCAGTAACTCGTAAGCCAGGCTTCAAGCCGGCAAGAGCCGACTGGTGAGAAACCTGAACGTTGGGAGGAGGGTCCTTCCCCATCCACCTCCTCATTTTTTCTTCCCAGAAGAACTCCAAGATTAAAAGCATCCTTCGTATTTGTTGCTGAGTTGCTCATGGACATATAAGGAAAGGTGAGTAAAAAAAAAAAAAGAAGATGCAAAAGAGAAGAAAAAGTTGACTTCCAGAATTTTATTAACAAGAGGTAGTTGTTCGAATTCGGTTAACCCGAGGCGGGAAGATGACCGAGAGAGAAAAAAATCAAACTGGTCTCGCTACGGAGCATTTTCGACTTAGCAGAGGTCTTTATGTTGGTGGATCCACGGTCCCAGTGCAGCGCCGCTAGCTGAGAAGTTTGTGCTCAGTTTTTAAGTTTTTAACTCTTCTAACTCTTCCTATTATCAATATTGCATATTTGTCACCAATAGGGTTAGTATTGTTTTAAGTGTCCTATATAGTAAGCAATAGGCGCCAATTACTTTTCTTTTTTAAGGGATCTCAATTTCCTTGGAAATGTTTCTTTTGTAAAAATCAACTTGGAACCGAACCTCTGCATCGCAGTTTAAACATTCGAAGTTGCTATCTTCTACTTCTCTTACCATTACTTTTTTTTTCTTTGATATTGTGACGTGAGTAGCATTCCTACAGCCTTTATTTAGAAAAATTACACGAAGATTTTTTTTAAAAGTGTTTCTTCCACGGCAGTGCATCCGAGTAAAAACAATTCAGACCAATTAATGATTTCTATATTTTCAAACAGTTGTTAAGCTAGTGATGGATTGATTATTCCGTGATCATCTTGAGCTTTACAAAAGAAAAAGTTTTAATTCTATTTTCATGTGTTTTCATCCTTTGGGCGATGAGAAGGCATTTTAATCTGAACTTCTTTCTTCCTTTCTCTCCCTCTCTCTCTCTGTTGCTCTGATATTCTGTAACTACTTTCGAATTTTATTGAATACATTAAAGCAAATAATTAGGACAATCTGGTTAGAGGTGGGAGGGAGAGAGAAATAGAACATTTTGAGCTACTGTTAAGGAAAAAAACAACCAATCTTCCTTAACTCCAAAGACCTTAGTTAAGAAGTGTGAGAATGTTAAAAGTGAAGTCCTCCAGGAGGAAAATCTGTGTCATTTAAAATTTCACCAGTTTCTTAAAGGGAGAATCCCGAATTTCCTGCGACTTAAGAGATTTCACTTACCTAGTTGCATGTAATTATGAAACTGTTAGTTTAAAATAGCATTGCAGTGCAGTCAGTTACACACAAGATCAAGTTGGAGGTGATTCATGATGTCCATTCTTGGTCAATCTGATGAATTCAAAGGAGAATTACTTTTAATCACCAACTTGCTGATGTTTTATTAATAGAACTGAAGAACATTTAAGAACTTCATGGTCTCCCCTAACTCCCAGTTTTGCAGTCCCATTGAAACTACTCAAAAGCAGTGGAGTACGCAGGCTTTCTGATTTCTAGTCCGGGATAGTATCTCCCTGGTGCTCCGTTCTCAGCCTCCGAAACCCTTCTGGGACTTCGAGGCTCATCTGCTCTGCCACGTTTGGGGTAAAGGAAAAGTAGGTGGGGCAGGGCAGGGAGACGGGCGTGAGATGGGGGTCGCAGGAGGAGGCACACACCTCCGTCAATAGTCAGCCCCTTTTGCTCAGGCTGGAAATGGTTTTAACAGGCGGTAAAATTTCATCTTGTGGTGTCAAATTGGGGTCATTTTGGGGTTAGAGTTCTTAGTGTCCGAGAGGAGCTGTCCAGCTGCGTGGGGACTCATTAACTGCAAAAGATCTGTTTCAGTAAAAACAATTCAAAGACAATCAGAAGGCTGAAGACCTTCTACAAATCGCATTTTACAAGAGCCCCAGAACAAATATGGATGCTGAAGTCTATTTCTTCAGAATCCCAAATTGGCTACTGAGTTTGGAGTCGGGGTGGGGGCACTGAATGAAAAAGAAAAAGAAAAAAAAAGGTGAAGGGAGGGGACCTGATCGGGTGGAGGTGAATGGGAGGGGGAATTGGGCCTTTCAAACTTAAGGGTCTGTTTTTAATCACCTCTTGCTTATTGGAGCATCCCCAAGACTTCTGAGAACTGCTTCTTTTCTACTTTTCCTTCTCTCTCTCTCTTTGTCTCAACATGGAATAATATTATAGGTAACATTCAAGATGTTAAAAGAATAATTGAATCGCTCTACAGTTACTTAATTTAAAGGGCATTGGCTTTATGGAGAGTAATTTGAAATGAGCATCTATGAACCTAGACTCTCGTTTGGGTGAATTTGCCCACCTTCCTGTAGGAACTTATGTTCTTTTCCTCCTTTTCCCCCCTAAGAAGTTATAGGTCCTCAGCACAGAAAACTCCAAATTCCTCAGAACTGTAAAGTCTGAAGTGTTAATCTGTGTATTAAAATCACTGGGCTTAAAACCTTTTTGTCTTCTTACAACAGTAAGAACAATTGGCACCTTGCTAGAGGAACAAATAGATCCACCCTTAATCTTATTTGTAACTTTAGTTAATGTTTTGAATTGGAGTATTTTGGATTAAGCAGGGTTTGGGTTTTTTTTTTTTCTTTCTTTTCTTTCCTCTATAAGGTTAATTTTTATTTGTGGAGGCTCTCTTGGCTGGTTTGGAAGAAAGATATTAATTATTACTTTAATTCAAAAAATTCCTTCAGGTAAAAGCAAAGTGCCATTTTAAAATGAGAAGCTAGATGTGAGATGCCTGGGCTTTTAGAATAAAACTAAATCAATATTTTAGAGTAAATTATGGTTTGAAAGAAGTTTTCTTGCATTACTGACCTGAGCAAGTAAATAGGATCCGAATATTTTATTCTTCCTCTCTCTCTCCCTGGACTCCACCTCTGTCACTAGGTCTTTTCTCTCCACCTGCTTCACTGTTCTTTGGGTTCTGAATGCAACAGGGAATTTTTGTAGTCCAGCTCTCTTCTCCAAGCCTCCCAGAGTATAAATTGGTATTCAAGGAGTTTGGTTGCGGCCCTGCAGACACAGCCCTGAACCCAGCATCGCTAGGACAAAGGCAAAGGGGTTCTCTTTCTGTTCCAACCTGCTGGCTGACAGTTGGAATTTTTGATATATATTTTATTTGGTGTTTTCAATAACGTGTTTGCCTCTTGCTCCCCACTCCCTTGTAGTCATCTATTACTTTAAAAACATCTCCCTGTAAAGCTCAGCTCATCCTTGTGAACTGTTCTTGACCTTCCCAGCCATGAAACCAGAAGCTCTGAAAGTTGCTCTAGGAAGAATTTCACTTGCTTTCTTACCTGTTAACTTTGCTTTTTCTCTTTTTAGTTGGGATCAAGAGAGGGAAGGGGACCTCTTTTTGTTTGTCTTGGTTTTTAGTCCTTTCCCCACTTAGGCTTTCTACCATACACCCCTCCCCCCAATTAATAACAATAAGGCGCCCCACAATTTCTCTTCTTAAATAAGATGGGGTGGAATGATTGCACTTTCCTTTTGCTCTGCCTTATTTCTTATTTCTCCCAATTTTAGCTGCTATCCTATCTCGCAGTAGGAAAGTATTTCAATAAATAGCCCTCTAGCGCTATCTGGCGGGGCTCCAAGCACGACGTGCGCTCGCTCTCGCTGTGTCTGGCTCCTTCCCGCGCTCTCTTCCTCTCATCTTCCTCTCGCCTTCTCTTTCTCTTATCTCTTCCGCAGTCTTGATTCTGTCCCCTCTTTCTGTCTTTCCTCTCTTCCTACTGTCTCCTTTCTAGTTCTCAACCCCATTTGCCGGGCAGACAGCTGGAAAGACCCGGTCAGAGGCTGACACCATCGGAACCAGGTGATGCTCAGGCGGGGGAGCTCTTCTAGGACTCCCACCTTCACCCAACGTGGGCCACACACGTCCTTTTCCTTTGATTCGCATCTTACTATAGCTTAATGCGTTGCTTAAGTCTCATCGTCTCAGCCGGCGGTGGTTTGGAAGGACTTAAATTGCATTTGTGAAGTTTAGAGGAAAAAAGTCAGACGCTGGAATCCCGTCTAGTGGAGCCTGGCTAAGTTTTAGGTCAGAAGGCCGAGTCTCAATGCGAGTTTGACTGAAGGGTCGGGGCTTTGCAGGGGTGAGAATCGCCCTTCGGGAGAGGGCTGGGGTGGGGGCGCCAGCGGCCCCCCTTCCCTCCACCTCCCGGATCCCTACAGCACAGCAGAATGCTCCAGTTTATATCCTGGGCCTGTCCAGGATTTAAAAAACAATAAATTATTTTAAAAATAATAATAAATTAGTTTTACCCTCCCTCTGCCACCATCACTACCACATCAAATTTGGAGAGGAGTGGAAAGAAAAGTGGAAGTAGGAAAGCTCACTGGAAACCCCAGAGGGCAAAATAAAAAAGGCAACAGAGACTTCGGGGAATGTGCTTGAGGATGCAGTACTCATCAGTGTTCTCCCTCCTTTCTGGAAGACATTTGTCTTCCTTCTTATTTGTGGCTTAAAGAAAAAAGAAAAAACCAGTAGCCGGTAAACCTTTAGCATAGGGTGGGGAGTTAGAAGGGACAGGGGCAGAAGGAGAGATTCAACTCCAATTGGGTACTTTAAAATTTTCTCTCTCATACACACACACAACACACACACCCCTCCACACACTGAGCCTTAGAGACATCTTCAGTCCTCTCTTTGAGCAAATCTCTTCCATCTAGTTCTTGAAACGGAGGAAACAGTATGGGACCCGGGGGACTTTGTGATTGCGTAAAACTGCAATCATATGATCAACTTTGTGACTGCATTTTCTAAAATTTAGTTCTGACCTTGAGAAGTAAAAGCGAGGACCATATCCCCAGTATACGACCCAATCAGTGGCTACTTGCAGCTAGGGGCCTTCAGCCTGCAATGTCTGTGATCACACAAAGACCTCTTGCCACCTCTAAAATTCCCCCTTCCCCACAATCTCAAAAATAAAGTAGGAAGGAGGATGGCGGATGACTCAAGTATAGGTTCTGTTCCTCAAGAATTGCCCCCTCCTGTTCTCATCCTGAAGAAAGAAAGCACAATTTAGGTGTAATTAATTGAGGGCTGTTATTAGGTCATCATTAGCCAAGGTGCAAATAGTTGCAGCCCATTTTTACTTAAAATTGACCAGCCCCAGAGTGATAGATCGATTTGGAGTATAAAAATGATGTATCAAAACATCAATGTCGATTATTTGAAATATTGTAGTCGAATTTTTTTATTGCTTCATCAGTTAAGTGTCTGAAAGTGCAGTGTTCAAACATATATTTATGTTGTCAATACTGTCAGAACTGTCAGTTTTACTATACTGGATTTGTACTACATTTCGAATTTACTCATTTACATAAAATGCCCACCCTAGGATTCCCCCACCCCCAATCCATCTCTCTCTTTCCTCCTAGCTCTGGAAAATCCGCATCAGTTTCTTCAAAGGATTCAGCAATCTTTGCCTCAGCTACAGTGTGCAGTGCCTCTTTTACTCAATTTTCCACATCGGATTACATGTCTTTTTTACCACTTCTAACTTTCAGAGATCCTTCCTCCATTCTTTCCAACTCTGCCTACTCCAGCCTTTTCTCCAAAATAGTATTATAGCACTTGGAGTAGTATTGTAGCATTTGGACCATGTTCCAGTCCATGGGGTCACAAGGAATCGAACAGGACTGAGCGACTAAACAACAACAAGCACTTGGAAGGCTTCTGGTTTAAATAGCCTCATCTCAACTCCAAATAAACCGTTTAGGTAGAAAACCAAAAAACCAGACTTCACTGTACCTCTTTGACTGCACTCTTGTAAACCGGGCTTCACTGGGCACAGGAGATCGCATGTGTTAGGCTCCATCATCAAATTACCTGGAAGATTCAAATCTTCCAGAGAAAATGAATTTGGAAATATAAATACTTTTTCTTTTCACTTAAAAGCCGTGATAGGAGAAAAAGAAACAATACATATAAATGATCGGCACGTTTTACCTTTAAAAGCTTTTGAACTCAATGGAAAGACACAAGTTGGAAGCAGAATTGACAGTTTTAATTCTACCCATTTTCACCTGGCACATCAGATCAGAGGCAATCATTTATTTTATGAGGGGTAGATGGGAAAGTCAGAAAGCTTGAATCCACTGAAGTCTCTATCCTAAAAAAAATTACAGAGAAACTAGTGAAATGCAAACATTCCACTACTCCACACTCGCAGTCTAGACTAAGTGAAATTTATAAATTCATATTTTGCCTAATTTTATGCTTTTTATTTTGTTTTCTAGGATTCCCTCCAAGACTGATAGGAAAGACAGGGCCACTTCTGGACTATCTGTGAGGATGTGTTTCTTTCTACAATACTGAAGCACTTTTTATAAACCTTTTGGTGTATTTAAATCTATTTGGACATTAAGAGAAGTCATATATACAAATATAGCTTTGCTTTATTCCAGTAATCCCGGTATTAGAAAAAAATTTAACAATCTGAGAAGCCTTGGCCAAAAAAAAAAAGTTTTCTGCGTGCATCTGCATGTCTTCGTGCGCACGTTTATAAACATCTCCCAGTCCGTGTTTGCGTGTTACCTCCCTCCTGCCATACACTCGAAGGCAGAGGCGTCGAGGGATCGCCCCCAGAGAGCTGTGTTTACTTAGGTTTTTTTTAATCTCGCCGCCATGTATGACAAGTGTTACTTCAAGAAATTCATCAGCCTTCTATAGATACTTCCAGTTTTGCTGTAATGATCTGCAGAAGAGAACTGCCATCACTTTCTCACATCCCAAGGTGTTGCAGGAACTCACCGAAAGGGGAGAGTGGCTGAAACGCTTTAATTACAGTCGGGGAGGGAGGGGCGCGAGGCGGGACCTAGGGAGGGAGAGTGCGGAAGGTCTTTACCTGGCCTGGAGAAAGCTGTGAATCCTCGCGTTGAAAATCTGAGAAAGGTAGGATTGCCTTTTTTTTTTTTTGTAATGCCTTTGGGGAGAAGTGATACCCTTGTGTAACAATTAGCTCAGACAATAAAAATAATTGGAAAATCAGTTGGAATTTCTGAGTTTTTAATTACGTTTAATTTTGTGCTAAGCCGTAAAATTACGAATGCCCCTCAATTAAACACTCTCCTCTTGTAAAGCGTTTAACAACAATTATTCCTTAATCAGTCTGAATGTGAGTCACAAATGATGCTTTTCCACATCAAAGGGACGTCCTTCGATGTTACCTTTTAGTCATAAGTAAGAGGATTAATTCCTATAATTAGAGGGATAAATACGTGCATAAATACATCTCTCACTCTCTCCTTAAAAAAAAACAAAGCGCCACTTTCACTGTGTGAGACGTGACCGGCTGTGGTAGGGTAAGGATTTTAATTGTCCTCTTCGGCCCGACACCACTTTCCTGTCGGGCGAATCGAACCGTGGAGAGGCGGGCGCAAAGCACAGACCCCCCAGAGGGGTACACACGTGTACACAGAAACGCACACGCGAGTCAGGCAGGAGGTCTAGTACTCGGAATCCCAAGGCCCCCCGCCAATTCCAGTGCGATCCTCCCAAGAAAATAACACCCCCCCCCAACCTTGGCCCTGCCCTGCGCTGCGACAGAGTTCTCTTCCAGCGGTCCACTTGGCCTGGATGGAGAGCGGGGTTCCTGCCCTAAACTGAAGGTCCAGGTTGACTTTTCAGGCTACAAATAAAAATTGAGCACGACCTTTTAAAACTCCTGTGTGAATATCTCATTTACCTAATGACTTTATGTCACCTAGGAAGAAGGTCAATTTCCTCTTAACCTTTCCCCCGCTGCTGCAGTAAGCATTCTTCCCTAATCAATGGTGGCTGGAATAATCAATTCCCATTTTATGATCGCTGACAAACTCAGTCTCTGGGCGGGGTGTGAGCGCGGTGGGGCTCGTTCGGGCCGGGACAGAGGTCTCCCTGGGTACGCTCAGCTCCGCCCGGCGCCCGCCGAGGGAAGCTGCTCGCTCTTGCGTCGAGTTCAGAGACCTTGGCAAACTTCCCTCCCCCAACCCCCGGCGTGACTTTTGAGTTGTCACTAATCCGAACCTGATATTCACCAGAGCTCTTTCGGTCAGCGACAACGCTCCCCGCTGCTGCTGGGCCTCCCACCCTCTCCTCCTCAGCGTGTTTTTATTTCAAAGTCTGCAGGCAGGGATTGTCCCGACCCAAAGGAGTACGTGCGTGCGTGTGCGTGTGTGTGTTTTAGTTTCATTTACATTTTAAAAATTATTTTTGCCTTCTTCTGCATGCATCTCTTAGCTCTTTCACTGTGTCTCAGCCGGGCTCACTTTGCATAAACAAAGCAACAACAGAAGCTCCGAGTGGGTGGATTCGTGTGGAAATGAAGTCAACTGGCAGAGTTCTCTTTCTCTTTTCCTGTCTCCTTTTCCTTTTCCCCTCCCTCTCCCATCTCTCCTTCCTCATCTGTTACCTTCCTCCTCCTCCTCTACCTCCCCCAGCAATACTCAGTCATCCTAAAAGATGGGTTTCTAGATGCCACTTTACCCCTATTTTTATTTAGTTCCTGAGTGAGGGGAAATTACCAGGAAAATTACTAAGTCAGAGCTAGTTTGAAAGTGAATTTGGGATAGGTTCAACACCCTTGATATTTTCAGGGCCTAAATATGAGCTCCTCTCACCTTGCATCTCATAAAGTAGATGTTGCCTTTTAGCCACACAAGGCTTGTTTGAAGAGCAGGCTCTCAACACTGGTTCACCTCCCATCACTGGAATTTCTTTACCCTTATTCTGCCCTAACTCCATTTTCACTCACTACCAAGGTGTGATGAAGCTGCTGATGATTACCAGGTAAACAAAAAACCTGCTTAGCTGGGGTTCAAAGGCAGGCAAGACAATCACTTTTCTTGGAAAAGAAGTCCTCCACTTAGGTTTTTTCAGATTTCTTATGATTAGCCAGCTAGCTAAAACTGAGCTCCACACCTAAGCTTTTCTCCTGAGAGTGTTCTCTCAGGTCTTGTTGATGGCCTTTGAAGAGATCATTAAAAAATGCCCTCCTTGAAAAAAAAAAAAATGCCCCCCCCTTTAAAAATCTATGCACCTCATTACTCATGGGCAGGCATTCTGTTACAATAGAGAAGCTTGTCAAACAATCAAAACAAAAATGTAGGTGGAATAAACGATACATTGCTTACTCTGATGTAAACCAAAACAAAACAAAAATGGTATGTGAGTTCAAGGTGAGGCATCTCTGGATCAGAACACTCACTGTTCACTCACAACAGCCTCCTCAGGTCCTGTTAGGAACAGAGATAAATGACAAAGCCACCTCTCCAGCCTGCCAGAAACTCGAGGTTCATTCCTTTCTTGACTTGGGTCTGAAGGCTCTAGTGTTGTGACCTCAAGGAGGCAGAGAGAACAGCCCAGGTGCAGGACCTGACCTGGGATGGGGCCAGGCCAAGTTCCCAGTATTGTTACTTCCCTTCTTGCTTCATACCAGGAAGTACATCTGCAACTCTAGTTGAATTAGATTCTGGATTTAAATGGGTATTGAGGGCTGGTCCAGCTCTGATTCGCAGTTTATAGCAGATTTGTTTTTTAGAAGATTTGTTTCATATTCCCAACAAATGGATTAGATTTTCTGCAACTACAGCTTGCACAGGCCAGAAAGAAGTTGTGTGGGAAGAGTTCCCCATTACTAGGAGACCTAAGTGGGACTTTTATCTCAATTTGACAGGAGCAGACAGATTGGGGATGGGCCCCTTGACCTCAGATAATTACTACAGTCTTCCCTCTTAAAGAAATTTAATTCTCACATAAGAGTAATTAACAACCTCTGACTATTCACTCATTCTATGAGAATTTCCTTTCCTTATCTTCAGGGCCCTCACAGGGATATTGAATAATATGTTTAATATTAGTTGTTAGTTTCACTTCAGTTAAACATCTTGGATTTTGCTTACTTCTTCCACAGTCGATGGAATACATTTAGCATAGTCTTGGGCTGTGTTCTCATTCTAGCAGGTGAACCAGGAAATACAATCATCAGTTTACTCCCCTCTCTACTCCCCATACTAGATTACTCTTTGAACAAAGAAAATTGTCTAATTGTGCTTAATTTAGAAAGCATGCCAGAAGGGTTTTGTTTTTTTTTTAATAATAAAAATGTTATTCTCTCCCTTTGACTTTCTAACAGCTTTGTCTCTACCAGTGTCTTCCACAGGATTATAAGTCAAAATTACATGTCAGGATTTATAAACCGTAAGTATAGGAGCAGGAAGAAAGACCACACAGACCACTAACTTTTCAAAGGTGACTGAGGTCTCTGCAAGGCTCATGTCCTAAATGGAAAGACATCTCTTTCAAGCATCTCTAAGGGAGAGGGTTGGATTAGATCAGTTCTGAGGATGTCTCTAATCCTGGAAGGACAAAAAGGAACTCTCTAGCTGAGGATCAGTCAGGAGCCCAGGCTCTGGAGTCCGACAGGGAGGAGCCGAATCCTGGGTCTGTCCTGTGCTAATTAGGTGATCTCAAGAAACGTAACCTCTTTGAATCTCAGTAGTCTCAGGTATAAAGTCAGGATAACTATACTCAACACCATTAGCTCTTCCAGATTCACTCTTTGCTTTCTGCATCAGGCCCTGTGATCCTGGAGGCTCACAGGAATGATTTCAGAATGCCACCTTGGCCTTTGCTAGGGATTTGCTCGGAGTGGATAGAATGAGGGCTGAGCATTGATCCCCAGGGTACTGTGGGCTGGCTACATCCCAGCCATGGCTCAAGCAGCTTTCTTCACAGAGCTCTCTTTCTGGGCTCAGGTAACCACCTCCCTCCCCACGACCAGCCTAGGGGCACTGCCCCATTCCCTTGTGGTTTCCTAACACCCCCACTCACACCTTTTTAATATACTTCCTTTATGAAGCACTCCTCAAATTACCCAATTTGATATGCACCATCTGTTTCCTGCTGGACCCTGACTGATCCACCTAATAAACTTGTTTGGAGGATTAAAATTAAATGAGATAATGTAAAGCACAAAGCACAATTCCTTGCCTATAGTAAAAGCCTAATAAAGAGGACTTTTACTTTTTTTTTTCATAATTATTATCAGCTGCATCCCCCTCATTTTATACATGAGAAAATGGAGGCCCCAAGTGGTTAAGGTACTAATTCAAAGTCTAATTAACTCAAGATAGTAACAACCCTGGGACCAAGTCCCTGGACTAGCAGCTTTCAGTCCACTACTCTTTCTATAGCAGTTCTTGTTGAGCAAAACAGATGGGGGAGGAGGGAGATCCTTTTGTGATAGATGTTGAAAGAAGGGTTAGATGAGTTAGAGGCAGGGGTGTAGGAGATAATAAGCATCTTTCCATGTAGCATTAGATTTGTCTCTGCTAAACTATTGCTGAAAAAAAGCATGATATTGTGATTTGGAATCCAGTGATTTCACTAAGAATAGAATAGGTACATTACAAGAGGAGCAATGTATGCTTGGCAGGGTAAAAACAAAATTATGAACACATAATTGGAAGTTTTACCAAGAGGCATCATAATGTTTTTAAGACATGTAGGGTATACCAGAATTAATTTTTAAATAAAGGCTGATTTTTGGATTAGCAGTACAGATTAAGTATGAATTTTATAGTTCTTTAGAATACACAACTGTGCTATGAACTTGTACAATCAGGACACTACAGACATTCTATAACTTGATAATACTAACAAGTTGATGGACATCATTCAATTATGTATTCCTACCTTCAGTTGTTCAAACAAATATTTATTGTGTCTGTAGTATTCTCCAAGTCTACTATAGGTGTTAATATATAAAAATTAATTAAATATATTCTCTGCTTCAATGGGTTTACATAGTGAAATAAGTAGGTGTATCAACAGAGTTTGTTAAGAACAAAGGTAGAAATAAGCCTAGGCTACAAAGAAGCCTTGAAGAGGTTGCATTGCAAGAACAGGCTTTCCTGAGTTAGAATTGAATCTTAGCAAAGAAAAATTTGTCTCAGTGCAGTTATATTCTAGCCTTCCAGATCCTTCCAAATTATTGATGATATCATTTTATTAAAATTTAGCTCTTACTAATATAAATATTAGTGACAAAATATACCCCCATGTATAATATTGTTTTCATATTACACTTTACTATAGCAGGTTGGCTGAAGTATATGTGAAACAGGAAAATTTAAATAATATTTGTCTTGGTCACTATAGTGTATGACAGGAAAAGAGGTATACATTTAAAAGATGATATTTTACACAGACTCCTTGGAAAATGTTACCTTCAAAGAAGACTGCTTTAATGTACTTTACCACTTAGGCCTTATTTATATAATGAGTTAGATCAGGTTTATTTGAGATATAAACATATACTTTGAAAAATGAGTTGGAACCTATGCATGGAGAAGAAAAATAGGGCCATTTCTTCCAGAAACCAGGATGGATTCATATACAATTGGACACACTAATAAATATAACACAACTTAAAACAGGTTGTTTCTACATATTCATCACAAAATTGGTCATTACATCTCAATTTTAAAGGAAAAACATGATGCCTAAGTATAATTTACCTTACCATGGTAAAGCTGCTGAATATTTGTGTCTCTCTCTGGAAGTCCAAACTAAAAAGTTATGTAACTCTGGTTCATTTTCAGTTAAGTTGCTTTGTCTACTGACCTGAATCATCTTCACTCGGTTCTCTCTTTTTTTTGTCCACCCTACATCACAACCCATTTCTGTTCACATTAATTATGTGTGTGTGTGTGTATGTTGTGTTTTGTTGTTGTTTACTCACTAAGTTGCGTTTGACTCTTTTGCAACCACATAGACTGTACAGCCCCTCAGATTCCTCTGTCCATGGGATTTCCCAGACAATAATACTGGAGTGGGTTGCCATTTCCTCCTCCAGGGGAGCTTCCTGATCCAGGGATTGAACCTGCATCTCCTGCATTGGCAGGTGGATTCTTTCCCACTGAGTTACCAGGGAAACCCACCTATATATGTACTATGTATATATATCTCCATTTTAGCCATCCATAATTACACTTGGAACTTAAACTTACTTTCAAGATCTCAGATGTAGAGATTTTTTTCCCTATCATATCTTTATTTTCTATTGAAACAAACTATTCTGTCTTCATTATGCTGCTGCTGCTGCTGCTGCTAAGTCGCTTCAGTCGTGTCCGACTCTGTGCGACCCCATAGACGGCAGCCCAGCAGGCTCTGCCGTCTCTGGGATTCTCCAGGCAAGAATACTGGAGTGGGTTGCCATTTCCTTCTCCAGTGCATGAAAGGGAAAATGGAAAGTGAAGTTGCTTAGTCGTGTCCGACTCTTAGCGACCCCATGGACTGTAGCCTACCAGGCTCCTCCGTCCATGGGATTTTCCAGGCAAGAGTACTGGAGTGGGATGCCATTGCCTTCTCCGTCTTCATTATGACTCATTACAAATTCTGGCTTCTTGAACATTTTCTACCAATCTATCAGCCATATCTTGATTTACTTGATTGCATACCCAGTTAAAAGTATTAAGGAATTATTAACCATTTATCTTATTTTTCTTTTTAAAAAGTAATATATACTCATTAAAGACTATTTGACAGTGTGGAAAAGTGGGTAAAAGAAAAAAATCACCTATAGATAAAGTATCCAGACACAGTGCTGTCAAAATTTAATTGTATTTCTTTGCATTTTTTCTATATGTAGTTCCTTTTTCGTAGTTGTAATTGTGCTTTGCATAAAAATGCATTCTAGTTAAGCTTTCAAGTTCTTTATGACCATCAATCTAGATGTCATCAATTAAATTAAGTATCATAATTCACTTTTCCGTTACACTATTGTTGTGTGCTAATGTATTTTTCCATATTTTATGCTAGAATCAAGATTGCCGGGAGAAATATCAATAACCTCAGATATGCAGTTGACACCACCCTATGGCAGAAAGTGAAGAAGAACTAAAGAGCCTCTTGATGAAAGTGAAAGAGGAGAGTGAAAAAGTTCGCTTAAAATTCAACATTCAGGCTAAGATCATGGCATCTGGTCCCATCACTTCATGGAAAATAGATGGGGAAAGAGTGGAAACAGTGGCTGACTTTATTTTTTTGAGCTCCAAAATCACTGCAGATGGTGACTTAAGCCATGAAATTAAAAGATGCTTACTCCTTGGAAGGAAAGTTATGACCAATCTAGACAGCATATTAAAAAGCAGAGACATTACTTTGTCAACAAAGATCCATCTAGTCAAGGCTGTGGTTTTTCCAGTAGTCACGTATGGATGTGAGAGTTGGACTATAAAGAAAGCTCAGTGCCGAAGAATTGATGCTTCTGAACTGTGGTGTTGGAGAAGACTCTTGAGAGTCCCTTGGACTGCAAGGAGATCCAACCAGTCCATCCTAAAGGAGATCAGTCCTGGGTGTTCATTGGAAGGAATGATGTTGAAGCTGAAACTCCGATACTTTGGCCACCTGATTTGAAGAGCTGACTCATTTGAAAAGACCCTGATGCTGGGAAAGATTGAGGGCAGGAGGAGAAGGGAACGACAGAGGATGAGATGGTTGGATGGCATCACTGACTCAATGGATATGAGTTTGGGTAGACTCCGGGAGTTGATGATGGACAGGGAGGCCTGGTGTGCTGCGGTTCATGGGGTTGCAAAGAGTTGGATGCGACTGAGCTGAACTGAATGTACAATTCTGTAACAAGCATTTTTGTGCCTAAAGATTTTTCAGAATTCTTTTCGTAGAATGGATTCCTGAACACAGATTGAAGGGTGTGAATGTATTTAAGTTGAAATTCAAAGCCTCTATTGCTTTCTAAACATTTTATCATGACCTCCGTGACAATCTCCATCTTAATCACTTTCTGTTTCTCTGGCTGAATAATCAGCTTTTGAAGGAAGAAGTCCTGAATACATACACTTTATAATTATGGTCTGAATTTCAACTGGCCTCCTGAAGCTAAGGTTATTCTTCTACCCATTTTCTGTGGTGAATCCTTATTTTGACAATACCTCATTTTATCTTCTAATCTCCTGTCCCTCTCTCTTCCCTTCCTTTTCCCTCCTTTCCTCCTCTCCTTCTCAGATGACTTCACGTCCAGTGTCACTGAAATTGAGAATTTCTAGCATGAGTTTTGCAATACTCTCTTCTGTTATTTCCCACTCTCTCAGTCATAATGTAGTCTGTTTTTAAGAATGACCACTTATTATCTGTTTAGTCTTATATTGAATAAAATATTTGTTACATACAAAGCATATAGGGAACATATTTGGCTGTTACAGAGTATAATAATAAAAGGAACATTTGAAACTAGCCACCCAACTAAAGAAGGAGAACATTGCAAATACTCGTGTTCCTTTCCTTTCAGCTTTCTCCTTTCCCCTGGGAAACTACTAGCCTGAATTTTTTGAAAAATTCTGTTTTGTGTATATGTATTCCTGAAATATATATACAGCATATCAAAGATACAAATCATATATAATATAACATTATTCATATATTAATAAATATCAAACCTTCTCTCTATATACTATATATTGGTATTGTATGTATATACAGGTGAAGTGAAAAGTCGCTCAGTCATGTCCGACTCTTTGCCACCCCATGAATCACAGCATGCCAGGCCTCCCTGTCCATCACCAACTCCTGGAGTTTACCCAAACTCATGTCCATCGAGTTGGTGATGCCATCCAGCCATCTCATCCTCTGTCATCCCCTTCTCCTCCTGCCTCCAATCCTTCCCAGCATCAGGGTCTTTTCCAATGAGGCAACTTTTCACATGAGGTGGCCAAAGTATTGGAGTTACAGCTTCAACATCAGTCCTTCCAATGAACACCCAGGGCTGATCTCCTTTAGGATGGACTGGTTGGATCTCCTTGCAGTCCAGGGGACTCTCAAGAGTCTTCTCCAACACCACAGTTCAAAAGCATCAATTCTTCGATGCTCAGCTTTCTTCACCATCCAACTCTCACATCCATACACGACTACTGGAAAAACCATAGCCTTGACTAGACGGACCTTTGTTGGCAAAGTAATGTCTCTGCTTTTTAATATGCTGTCTAGGTTGGTCATAACTTTCCTTCCAAGGAGTAAGCATCTTTTAATTTCATGGCTGCAATTAAGTCTGGTTGAGTGTAAAAAGGTATCTCACTTTAGTTTTTAACACACATTTTCTGAATCACTAATGAGGTTGAGCAGTTATATGCTTCTTCTTTACTCATATTTTCTTTTCTGAGATATACTTGTTTATGTATTTCCCACATTTTCCTATTGTATTTTTGGTCTTTTTATTTATTAATTTTATGAATTCTATACTGCAAATATCTTCTTCCAGCTTGTGGTTTGTTTTTTCATTTTATTTGAAACATGTTTTGATAAACAAAAGTTTTAAAATTTATTGTAGTTTAATTTACCAACATTTTTTTAATGGACTGTGTTTTTGTGTCTTATACAAAGGACTCTTTCATATCCTAAAGTTATAAAGATCTCTTTCTATAAATCTTCAATATATTTGATTGGTTTTTCATTTTTATACTAATTTTTAATCAACAATGAATTTACTTTTTGTGTGTAGAAGTGAAATAAGAATCCATTTTCATCTTCTCTGTGTGGGTAACCCACATCCCAATCCTTCTGCTTCCTCAGTGATCTTCACCCCATTTCCATATATCAATTTCTCTATAAATTATTTGGGCCTTCAATATAGGTAATAATATAGTATCCAGAAAATGCAGTGTTTTTCCTTCTTTTCCAATCCTATGACTTTCTTTCTTTTTCCTTCCTTTCACCTTTCCTTCTATTCTCTCCTTCCTTTTTTTCCTCTTCTTTCTCCTCCTTTCTTTCTCTCTCTCTCTCTTTTTTTTGTTGATCTTATTGCCTTTTCTAGCACCAGCTCTCCAAGGCAGTGAAAAGAAGCTTTCTTAAGTAGTGGGCATTATTGTGTCTTTTCTACCTAAATGAGTGTTTCTAGCATTTCTCCATTAAGAATGCTGTTTACTATAGTTAATTGATAATAATCTTCATCAGATTAAGGAAAAATATTCCCCCCCACCCCGTGCCTAGTTTTCTAGGAGTTGTTTGATTGTTTAATAAATGAGAGTTAAATTTTGTTAAATTGTGTCTCTTTATGCAATAAAATGATCATTTTTTTCCCTTTACTCTGTTGTTGTGGGAGACCTCATTTATAGTTTTTCTAATCTCAAAGTACTCTGGTATCTCTGGACTACATCCAAGTTGATCATAGCACTACATTTACTGTACACAGCCAGATTTAGATGAACAATATTGTTCATGAGTTTTGAATTTCTATTGGTGCAAGAAAATAGCTAGTAATTTTCCTTTCTTCTTTTCTTTTTTCCCTTTAAATTTGTTATCCTCTTTGCCTATTCTTAGTAATAAGATTATATTGGCTTCATATAATCAGTTAAATTTTTGTTCTCTAGATAAATTGATATATGATTGAAATTATCTGTTTCTAAAAAGTTTGGAAGCATTTACTATGAAATAATGTTGGTTTTCTTTAAAAAACTGATTCTTAATTACTGATTACATTTCTTTAATAATTATTACATGAAAATTCAGATGTACTCATCTTTTTGAATAAGTTTAGAAAGTTATAATTTTATATGAACTTATCAGCATCAACTGTTTTCAAACTTACTTCATAATGACGTATACCTGTCTTTTCATGCTACATTTTTAATGTCTGTTATATCTGTATACATATGCACTATTTTTATTCATAATATTTTGTGACTGAAGTAGTCTATTGTGTTTTTTCATATTTCTTAAGTTGGATGCTGAGATGACCTTAATCACTATCAGAAGAGGAGAGAAGGAGTCGTGGAAAGGTTACTTGGATGTAATCTCATGTTGTTTTCCTGTTGATCACTAATCTCAGGGATTCTAGGTGTTGTTTCACTTATGAGCGATTTGCAGTTGATTTTGAAATGGTGTTTTTTTTTTTTATAGCAGAATTATTATTATTATTTTTAATTAGTTTATTTTCTATTTCTTTTAACTTTACAATATTGTATTGGTTTTGCCATACATTGACATGAATCCACCATGGGTGTACATGTTTTCCCCTTCCAGAACCCCCCTTCCACCTCCCTCCCCATCCCATCCCTCCGGGTCATCCCGGTGCACCAGCCCTGAGCACCCTGTATCATGCATTGAACCTGGACTGGCGATTCATTTCACATATGATAATTTACATGCTTCTATGCCATTCTCCCATATCATCCCGCCCTCGCTGAAATGTTTATTTAAAAAGAAATTCATGATTCTCTTTAAGGATCCCATTTCAACTTTGAATTAAACAAAAATTTTCAAACTAGATATACCTACCCAGGATGAGGAGATCAGAATTTTTACTTTAAAAAAAAAAAAAAAAGAACTTTTACTTTGAGTCACTTGATTTCTAAATACCAGTTTTTCCCTCTGTGTGTAGTTTTTTTGTCACAATGATTTATGAGCTTCATATATTCATGTAAAATCAACAAAATATGAACCTATGAAAATATGTGTTTTATAGTTTTATTAATTATCCAAGCAATATTTGGAAATACATGACCAATATAATTACTTTCACTTTAGAGTTAGGAAAATGGACACATTGAAAAACAATTTTTAAGACACCACAACAAATTAAGGTAAGAACCTGAATTAACTTGCCGGTATGTTCCTAATCTAGATTTTTAAAAATCTTCTATTAAACTTCATGTTTATGAATAGCCAAAGTGTCTCCATTGTTGGTTTTGTAGATTGATATTTATCAGATGGACAAAAGGAGCTTCTTATTCAGGGACTTTAAACATCCTCTCTGTGACTTTTGGCAAGAACAGAGTTACAATGGCCACTGATGCCAGCTGATCAAGTGCCAACTTAGGAGGATCACTAAGAAAACCACATTAAAAAATATCTTTAATTCTTCTATTTTAGTTTTCAGAAGCATAAGAGAGGACATTTTCTTACATACTATAAAGAAATCTATAGTAAAACAGGGGCTTCCCTGGTGGCTCAGATGGTAAAGAATCCGCTTGCAATGTGGGAGATCTGGGTTGGATTCCTAGGTTGGGAAGGTCCTTTGGAGGAGGGCATGGTAACCCACTCCAGTATTCTTGCCTGGAGAATCCCCATGGGCAGAGGAGCCTGGCAGGCTATAATCTGTGGGGTCCCAAAGAGTCAGACTCAACTGAGTGACTAAGCACATACATATAGTAAAACAGGAGAGTGATTCTGTATCTTAAAATACAAAGCACAGTATTTTTAAATAACCACAAAGCTGAGATATGATGTACTCAGGGTTTCATGGAGATAAATTAGGTAGCAAAAGTCTACCCCACAAATTAAAATGAGTAGTATATTCATTCATACATCTTTTAAGGGCCATTTTAGACAAAAGACATAGTGGTATATGGTGAAAGTGAAGCTGGCCTGAGAGTTAAAGAATTTGCTTCCAGCACTGTGACCCTCAGCACGTCTCTGGCATGGTCTGTGGCTGGCCCTTTAGATCATATCTGAAAATGTCTCCAGATCAGTGGTTCTATATAATCTAGGGCAATAGAGAATTACCTGGTCTCTCATCTCACTGCCTATTCAAAGGGGTACTGAAAGTATAATCCTGAGAGATCCTGATAAGATTAAATCATTGATAGCTTAGGGCAGATGGGGTGGGAAGGAACATAGAGAAAAACTGAACTGATTTGATACCATAAAAGTTTATTGTTTATTTTTCACTTGGGAATCACCCATTTTGATCATATAACTCACTATCTTGGTCCCTTAGAGCAAGCAAACTAGATTTATCCTGATATAGATGTCAAATAAGGCTTAAAGGTATCTTGTGTTTAGGTTGTATATACCAGGTTAAGTTGGTCAGCTAGAATTAGGAATATAAAACCATGTAACAAATCATAAAATAGTTTTCACTTAGGTTTCATGCCACTTCGATGCATGTGGTGCCATTCTACCTTGGGTTGTGGTTTCCTAGAAGGCGAAGAATGTAAGATTGAGTATATTTTTAAGCACTAAAATTCTGCAAGCTGTGGCTCTGAGATGAGGTTACAGCAGCAAGCCAGCGGTGGCATTCTTGCTTTGAACTCTATTCCTACAAAAGCAAAAAGAGCGCTTTGTGGGTTCTGCTGGTTATTAAGGAGACTGGAGAAATCTTGGAGGATTCACTTAATCTTTTTTCTATTTTCGGAAAACAGAAAAAACAAACAAACACGGAGATGTGGCTGGGACATCACTTAGAAAAGGCAGGCAGGATCTAAACTTGGGCGGGCACTGGACAGCTCTGCTCTGTGAATGAGTGTCGTGCTATGAGCTGGTGTGTAAAATACATTGTTTTTGGCTGCCTCTCTGAATCAGTTAGAATGTTTTTGGCTGCAAGTAACAGAAAACCCAATTCAGACTGGCTTGAACAATAAAAGAATAAAGCTATGCCATTGGCAAGAGGTGAGGTAGGCTCCATCTCACTTTCCCTTCAATTCTCTTGGCTCTGCCCTCTTATGGGCATCAAATTTATTCGCAGGCTGGTGGCCAGATGATCTGAGCAGTTCTGAGCCTCTGATATTCCCAAAACAACCCAGAGGAAGAACACCTGTTTCTCTTTCTTTGGATATTGTCAAGGGAATATGGGTGCAAACAATTTGAGAAGTCACCAGCAAACTTACCCTCACATCTCATCCGTACATATTTGCAGAATACTTGAATAGGCTTAACCAGGTATCTTGAAACAACTACTGGTTAGAGGAGGACCCAGTCCTGAAGGTAGGAGCATATACTTTCCTGTGTTACTGGTACAAAATGGGCCGAGAGAAGGGTTAGATTCTGAGAAGACAATTTTTTCTCAGTTTAAAACACAGTGGACTAGGGACTTCCTGATGGTCCAGTGGTTGAGACCCATGCTTCCACTGCAGGTGGCATGGGTTCAGTTCCTGTTTGGGGAACTAAGCTCCCCACATGCTGCCTGATATGGCCAAAAAAATAGAAAAAAAATGCAATGGACTAAAAGCTAGTACAACTTCTGGCAAACAATGGACTTTCGGAGTAGTTGTTCCATATTTAGCACTGACCAGCTGCTAGCCAGTGACTCTAACATAATCTTAGAACCCTTGGTCCTAATAGTTCCAGAGCAGAGTTCGCTGATCATGGGCAGAGATCAGGATGTAATAGATCTTTTACTTATATGAACAATAATAGCATACTGTTGGGAAGTCCCTTGGGTAGCATACTGGGGGTTCCAGTGAATCTGTGATGTTTGGTTTTCAAAATGAAGGAAATAATGACATTATTATCATAAAGAAAATGATAAAGTTGGAAAAATTATGAACTTTTCAAAACAAAGGGAATTTGTTTAAACACACACAAACAATAAAATATCATGACAGCAAAACATTTCCCTAATAATTAAAAATTGGGTTTTCTATGTGAAAAAAATGACTACAAAAGAGAAAAGAAATTTAGTGACTTTTGGAAGGAGATTCTGTTTCCTGAGGGAATATGTACAACTGCGGGACAATGAATAATTTGTATTAAAAAAAATAGTTTATCCCAGGAAAAGCTAGACCAAGACCTGCAGCCATACTTTATACAGCATCATTTAGGGAATGCGGGGGCATCATTATTATGTGATGGATGGCAATAGGTGATCAATGATTTCTTTATAGCTTTATAGGTAGTTTAGACATTGAACATGATGCAAATTAAGGAAACACCAGCTACTGCACTATCAATGTTATTAACTATCTTTCCATTTTAGCTACTGACATGAAAACATACATATTTAAAATTGTTTTTTTTTTTTTTTTTGGCAAAGTAGAACAATTAGTTGTTTGGACGTTCTTAGAAATCACAATTGAGAAATCAATTACAAAGAAATGTTCTTTACTCCACTTTTTTTTGGATATGACACTTTCTATTTGTCCCTGAACAGGTTTTTCAAGAAGAAACTCTGCCCATTCTGTAGGCAGGTGGCTCCCTGCTCTGCTGTTTCAGACCTTCAATCACTAGTGACATGCCTGCAATCCACAAAGTCCTGGGTGTCTCTTTTAGCTATCATCATCTAAAAGACATCTAAAGGGCTTTTTTAGTGCTTGAAAGTATTAGGTTTCATTTTTTGCATTCCACAAGGTAAGTGGAAAAGTTGATCCACAGTGACATGAAGGGCTCAATTCTGCATGAACTTTTTGTTTTTCTACCAGAAATAATCCTTTCTTTCTTATTTTGTAAGGCTCAAGTTCATCTAAAAATTGGTGACTCTTTCCTAGAGACACACAGCCCAGCAAAACTAAGCCCAACTCACTGAAATTGACATCCACCAGCAAAAGTATGGCTATTTTAATACTAGAGACACATTCACAGAATGACTCAACTTGCTAAGTAGCAAAATATAGAGATAGTGTACTGAGATCAAGAAGAGTCAATCATCAACCACTCTGATTATTTTTAAATAGACTTACTATACTTTTAAAGGAGTATTATTTTAATAAAACAATCCACAAATAAATACAAAACAAAAGGGCAAATGTAGAGACATATTGCAAGTAAGCATGCATACCAAAAAGGTAAGTGCAAATTAGATTTGAATATTCATGAGTCACAAATCATTGACAGTTTGAAATAATGCAAAACAGCTTTATAAATGAGGTTAAGGCAAGGGACATCAAAGAAATGCATAGCTAAATCAATAGCAATTTGATTGTGCATATACTTGTAAATTGCAGTTACAATTTTTGTGACATGGGAGAAAAAATACTGTGTATCTGATGAAGAAGGAAGATACATAAATATTCCTTTTGTATGTTATATTTTTCCAATTCATCAGGTACTTGGCCACCAGCCAGGTAGAAAGTGGTTGGACATCTTCATCCCCACTCCCACCTCTCCAAGACATAGTTTCCTTTTCAGAATAAGTTTCAGACTGTGCCTGAAGTGCCCTTGTTCTGCTAAACAGAATTAGATTTACAACAATTCCTACAGAGTTGGTTTCTGATCTAGCATACATGACTAGACAATGGCTCAACTTAAACCTTCATGACAAAATCCTTTCCATTGGAGACCATATAGTTTTAACAAATATTTTCTCTATTTTGAAGAAAGTAGATGAATTCAATGGCACCCCACTCCAGTACTCTTGCCTGGAAAATCCCATGGACGGAGGAGCCTGGTAGGCTACAGTCCATGGGGTCGCTAAGAGTCGGACACAACTGAGCTACTTCACTTTCACTTTTCCCTTTCATGCGCTGGAGAAGGAAATGGCAACCCACTCCAGTATTCTTACCTGAAGAATCCCAGGGACGGCGGAACCTGGTGGGCTGCCGTCTATGAGGTCGCACAGAGTTGGACACGACTGAAGCGACTCAGCAGCAGCAGCAGCAGCAGCAGATGAATTCAAGGGCTTCCCAGGTGGCGCTGGTGGTAAAGAATCCGACTGCTAATGCAGGCCATATAATGAGATGTGGGCTTGATCCCTGTGTCGGGAAGATCATCTGGATAAGGGCATGGTAACCCACTCCAATATTCTTGTCTGGAGAATCCCATGGACAGGCGAGGCCGGTGGGCTACAGTCTATAGGGTCACAAAGAGTCAGGTACAGCTGAAGCGATGTAGCTTGCACACAAGCATGAAGAGGAATTCAAAGTATGGGAACAATTTGGAAGAATATTTTGAAATAATTTGAGATGTAAAATATAGGCAACCTTGTAATTTAAATGAATATGTTTTTATTTTGTTCAGCAATTAACTAGTTATTAATTTGTTACTAGTTCTTTTGGGGATGTGTGTGTGTATGTGTGTGTATGTATACAAGTGCATGCTATGTGAAGAAATAGTTAGAATGGTAGGGCTTACAAATTACAGAATTGGTTAGGGCCTGCCTTAACGTACAAATGTTTCCGGTTCATTTTTCTCTGAAGTTTCCATTGGGGTTACTAGCTGTAAGTTATGAAGTATTTCTCTAGGATGCTCTCTTCTGCCAGCCTCTTTATTGTGTTCTGTCTGCTTTCTAGGATGATTGATGAAGTTGGTGACATCATGTGAAAATCATGGCACACAATAGCACTAATTTTGGAAGAGGCTGGGGGATTGTGGTCTGTTTAGAAAATCAATCTATATCTTCTTGCTGGGCCATGGTTTCAGGCAGACATCTAGACTATAGAGGTAAAATCCAGATGTGGAATAATTAGAAAGAGAGAATTTTGTATTGTCTCCAATTCCCTGCTCTATTAGGAAAGAAGGTAAGACAACTTCCATGCTATTAATAATCAAGAGTATCCATAGCTTCCAAAAGCAATGGCCTTGAGAATTTTTAAGGTCTTTACATGAAGTCTGCAAATCATCATTTGTCAGTTTTGATTCAGCTCAAGCTTAGCATTATATCTGCAAACAATACTTTGTTATTTTGGTTCTATAGCTAAAAGTTTCTCTCAAAAGTTATTAGCTCATTTGACCTTAACAAAAAAGTATCTCTATTACTCCTTTCAGCAAATGTTTTGTCATGTTTTATTATGAGGCTATTTAAATTATTTACATTTCTTTTAAATAGTTTAGGTACAGTATTCAATGATTTCTTGTGGTAGGGGTCTATATAGAAAAATTTATTATTCTTCTATTCTAGTTCCGTATATTTACTTCCTCAATATAATTCCAACATTATTTTAGTTCCATTAGGTTAAATTACTAAACTTTCTTGACATGGAGGACAATTTACAGCACATATATTTGATTATTTTGATTAAGTTCTTCTTCATATATGTGTATATTTAAATATACAACATAAAATATACATCAGTTCAGTTCAGTCGCTCAGTCACATCCGACTCTTTACGACCCCATGAATTGCAGCACGCCAGGCCTCCCTGTCCATCACCAATAGCACTATATATATATATACTTATCATATATCAATAACTTAATCTCTAAGTTAAAACATAACACGCTGGACTAGGAAAGGAACATAGACTTTTTGTTCTCCTTCTTCACAATCTATGGGATGAAAAGAAAGTCATTTGGGTTTTTTATTTTCTTGCCTTTTTAAACTAGGGGAGATAATATATCAAACTTTGATTTCAACAGCAGGAAAGTGCCTGACTAGCCAGTGCCATCACTGAGATGAATTTCTTTAACCATCTCCCTTGTCTGGGATCAAGAAGTTAGAGGGCCTGGGAGCTGTCATTTCTGGTAATTCAATATCAAAATGGAGGAAAGATAGAATAAAGTAAAAGACTTAGCATTGATTCTGAATTACTTAACGCTGTCTTACTGAATTCCAATGAAGTCTTGTCTTATCATGGAAAAGAAACAGTCTCTCTCTATCCTAAATGTCACTTTGGGAAACTCTTGGACCTCATGCTCATTTTGCTATGTAAATAGAATTAATTTTATCTTGAAAGAGCAGAGGAGTGGCAGTTAAGCGACTTCTATTTCCTACGCTGCCACTAAGTACTGCTGCTATGAACTCGTACAGGGTACTTCAAATTCTTTGGATCTCTGTTTCCTGAATTATAAAGGAAGAGGTGGGTCTAGAAACTATGCCTCTGAATCCCTAGGGCTGTGAAAAATCAGCAAGTCTTAATGCAGGAGAGAAGAAGAGCTGGTGGAACTCAGGACAAAGACCAGTATTTTCTTCCTTATCTCTATATATAGACCTTAGCAAAATTTAATTTGAGAAAAGGAAAATGACTTAAAAAGTCTGAAAACACTGAATTTAAAAAGTTATGATTGCTAAGATTTCTTATGGTTTGTTAATTTTGATTTGCCACCAATTTGTTCCAAAACTAGTCCAGTGAATATTGAGGTGGCAAGAATTGTCATGTTCATAACTTCTTTTAAATACAGTTATATACATGAAAAAAAATCCCTAAAACTTTAAAGAATGGAGACCTAGAAAAGACAAAATGGAAGGTGAAATTTTAACTGAACTTCTATACATTGTTGCTTAACTGAATGATGCCCTTGAGGTTGAGCAATGTACCACTTACATGTCTATCCCAGGTGTGGACTCTACATCATTTCTGTCCAATAGCTGTTTCTCTTTTTAAGGTCTACTTCAGAGATCCTTAGGTGGTCCACACTCTGTTACCATCTCCTTTCTTCAAGAGTTAATTGCTCTGCACTTTTAGGGAATTTTGTTTCCAATATTTCTGGGATACTTACAGCACTGTGTTATAGTTAATTGTACTTGAGTGGCTGGCTTCCTTGTTAGGTCTTGAGCATTCAGTTATTTATTCTGTATCTTGCTGAATGTAGGATCTTAGTTCTCCAACCAGAGATTGAACCCATCCCCGCCGCCCCCCCCTCCCCCAGTACTGGAAGCACAGAGTCCTAACCAATGGACCAATGGACTGACAGGAAAGTTGGCTGGTCTTGAGTTTTCAGAACGCAGGGACTGGACATTAACTGTGTTTGGATTCTCAGTCCAGAACTAGTTCTGGGGTTTGAAATACTCAGAATGAATATTCTTCAGAAAAGTGATGAGTAGTAAATGTACAACAAATTATCTATATAATTACACTGAAGTAATTATCTTTCAAGATCTTCATAAAAAATGATTGTGGTCCTCTTTCAGACATCTATATTCAACCATTCAATTCACCGCAACAAGTATTGTGCTGATTGTGTGGTATTCTACACTTAAAGGAGTGTCATGCATGAACCTCATCTGGGGATCAGAGGAGTTAATAAGACCTACAACCTTCATAATTAAAATGTGAAACAGTACATGATTAATGCTGTAATATGAGCATGACCAAAGTGCTTTGGAAACTCTAAGGACTGGGGATTAATGGAAGGGTTGCACACAGAATCTGTACTTTGATTTGGAAGTGCAATAGGTTTTCAGGCAAAAACGCAGAATGAGATGAGGGCAATGTAGAAAATCATATGCCTGCATAGTTGTGTCTGACTCTTTGCGATCCCTTGGACTGTAGCCTGCCAGGCTCCTTTGTTCATGGAATTTTCCAGGCAAAAATACTGGAGTGGGTTGCATTTACTTCTCCAGGGGACCTTCCCAGCCCAGGGATTGAACTTCTATCTCCTGTGTCTCCTGCATTGGCAGGTGGTTTTTTTACTACTGAGCCATCTGGGAAGCCCATAGAAAATTGTAGGTGAAAGGGATTTCCTGGTACATGAAGAAGTACATTAGATACAGAAATTGTATAGATTTTGCAGTAGTTGGGGAGAAGTCTGGAAAATGAGGTAGAAGACTTACTTAAATACCATACTAAGGAGTTTTAATTATTTCCATGAAAATTAGAACTCACCAAAAGAAAAGCAGAAGAATTCTAGTTTACAAAGTTTTGTCTGGTATTACCATATAAAGTGATTTGAAGGGCAAACTTTTAAGATGCAGAGAACAGTCCAAGCAAAAGAGAACCAGAAGATTCAGTTTGTAAGGTGGTAGCAGGAAAGGAAAGTAGCAAATAAAGTTGACAGTGAGATAAACTAAAGGATAACAAGTTCAAAATACTTCTGAAATTATTGAATAGAAGATATGTGACAAAGATTATTATGCAGGACTTCAATTCACTAATATTAAATTCAACACTTTTGATGCCTTCCAAATTATTTAAAATATTAACAAAACTAATAATTAGCAATATTCATGTTTATTTTTTACTGAGATGGTAATGTTATTCCTAAATCTGTTGTCACACTTGTCATACTTGCCATTAGGTAATCAATCTATCAAGGGTCTTATTCACAATTTTAACAACTGATGCCTTAAATGTCTCATTTTCCTATTTTAGGGTTCAGACTTGGAATACTTCTTAATAACTTTAAATAAAATTCAAAAACACCCATGCTGATAACATATGTGAATTTAGAATGCTATAATTTTAGTACAAAACCAAGTTATCATCTAACATTTTGTTTAAAATATAAATAAACTATCTCTTATTAGTAAATTTTGACAAAATCTCTTCAAAGCAAAATGAATGTCCCATCATAAATTGTAAAAAGGTACCTCCAAGATGGGTGGTATTGACACAAGATCCAAAGATGGGAATGTGCCCATGAGCCCAGGGAAGGTGTTCTGGAAAAGAAAAAAAGAAACAGGGACATACTCAAAGTTACATGGTGCTGCTGAGTAATGACAAGATTGGATTCTGCTATGGACTGGTGGTGGACTGGGATGGAGTCCACTTAGGAATGCAGGAGAAAAGGAGGTGGAAAATGAAAGAGCAGATGCCTCTGGGATCCTTTGGTCTCATGCTATTGTTCTCAAACCCCTCATCACAGAAGACCCTCAGGACCTACCCTCCATACCCCTTCAAGACGCATTCATCTTCACTTCTTGAGTAAAGGCTGTGGGATGGCTAGGTAATTCGAGGAATCTTTTCCTTAATAACTTACTCAGAAGTGTAACCATCAGTCATCTAGACCCTGAGACCCTGATCTTGTCTTTGAATGAGGGATCCTGTAATACAGTCAATGGGTTGCTAAGAGTTGGACACGACTGAGCGACTTCACTTCACTTTTGAAAGCATCATTTATAAAAGTGTAGAGCGCTGGATAGATTTTAGTGATATATGCAGATAGAAACATTCTTACACTCCACAAAATTCTGATTTTTTTTTGGTAAGACATTACTGGTAAAGAAACTGCCTGCCAATGCAGGATACATAAGAAATGTGGTTTGATTCCTGAGTCTGGAGGATGCCCTGGAGAAGGGCATGGCAACCCATTCCAGTATTCTTGCCTGGAGAATCCCATGGACAGAGGAGTCTGGTGGGCTACAGTTCATAGAATCACGAAGAGTCAGACACGACTGAAGCAACTTAGCACACACACACTTGATTGAATAAAAATTAACTGATCAAAATTGCTTCTGAGTTTCAGTTGTCTCAAATGTTTTATTGTATTTTTCTAAACAAATAGGCAGTATTCAAAATCCTTATGAAGCATTTATATTATTCCAAAAAAGAGAGAAAAGCAAGGGGCTGGCTAACATAAAATTCAGGATAATGTTATCTATGGAGGAGAGTGGGAAGAAGAATATACATGTCTGTTTATTTACATACTTGTGTGTCTTACATGTATGCTATAAATCTTACGTTTAATTCATTTGATCTTTGATAAATTACTTACAGGAGAGAACTATAAAACGTGGTACAAATAATAATGATATCATAATTTTCAACTATTAGGGTTGTGGAATTAAACAACTGACTATTTCGCAGTGTTCTGAATTTTCTGTTCCAATCTATTAAATAAATAGCAATGGTCCCTAATCTTTTTGGCACCTGGGACCAGTTTTGTGGAAGACAAGTTTTTCCACTGTCTGGAGCAAGGAGGGGAGATCATTTGGGGATGATTCAAGTGCATTACATTTATAGTGTACTTTATTTCTATTATTATTATATCAACTCCACCTCAGATCATCAGGCATTAGATCCTGGAGGGTAAGGGCCTCTGAAATAGGGCATTAAGTACTATGGGGAAAAGGAAAATATAAAAACAGAAAAAGACAGAGGTATGGTGCAAAGCAATTTCTACCCTCCCAGAGAATTCTTGCTTGAATAGGACTGGTGGTGTGAACAGCCTGTATAAAACACAGCAATAGACTACCCACAACTGGCTGTAGGGTGTGTGTTTTGCATGGCCCTTCCTTGAGTTCAAATCAAAATGTAAGAATTCAGCCACATGATATCGATCAGTTGTCTTCATTTTCAAGATAATCACTGTGGCATTATTTCCTTTCAAAATTTTAGATTAGTATTTATTGGTTTATCAATTCTAGTATAAGACTGAAAATGGAGAGCTGACACCATTCTTGAAAATGCTCAACTGAGTTATCAGTGGTCTGGTTCCTGAGGAATCCATCTCAGTCATTACTCTGTGTTTGTTTCTATTCTTCCTGTTCAAACAGTATTTGCTCTGAATAGTTGAAAAATGCCCTAGGCTTTATTATGAAGTGGGATCTTCATTTAGGCAGAATTGAAAGTAAACTCTGTGCCCTGGGAACACTCATGACTTTTGGTCTCTTCAGCCTGAACTGGAGCTGAGTCAGTAGCCTAAAGGTGAAAGCCTCTAAATCCTTTTATTACCCTAAACCCTATAATCTTTTTGTTTTAACCAAGTATACACAAGAAAGGTAGCAGAACTTCCCAGTTGACAAGTCAAGAAATCTCTACCTCAGATAAGAATCCAGCACTTTGGTTTACTCTCAGCACAAAATATTTAAAACCTAAAGAGGCCCTTTCAGGGGGTTGTTTATTTTGATGACCAGATACATTCTTTTGTTTTGTAAAAGCCACATGCCCATTTTGCCTTCTTAGGAAATTTCTGTTTCTAGCACCCTATCATTATTTGCTACCAAACTTCATATCTTTTGTTTGAAGTATCTAAAAATAAAAGTAGTTGTTTAATTTTCTCTTGAGCTTAATTTAGCAATTATCAAATCAGGTTTGTCAATACAATGACTGAATCAGATGTGACCCAGACATTAACATTTTTAAAATCCTCTGTAGCCTTTTTCTATTATTTCAAGTTATAGTAGCTACAAATAAAACCTTGATGGGGTCAACAGAAACAAAATGTACTCTCCTCTGTCATTTCAAAGTCATCTGTTAAAGTAACTCAAATATAAAATTTGACTGCATTGGAATACAAATAGAACAGAATAATGAGGCTTATGTTTAGAAATGCAAAGAGCATTTTGGGAAGTATTTTAGGAGGAATTAATCTAATTCTAACTATTAATATTCTTTCAAAATTTGATTTTCATTCTTGTGCATGTGGATGCCACAAAAATGCTATTTAAGGTTTATCTTTCTTTTTCTCTTTCTCATTCTCATGCTGATATTTCTTGCTATATACTGGAACACTTTGGAGAATAATTTTTTTTCTCAGACGTATGAAGCTGATGTGAATATCAAAATGATATAGAGGAACCAGGAAGAATAACATTTGAAATCATAGGTTAGGTGAACTCATATTTAATTAGGTTCTTGGTAAGTATGCAGTGTATTATTAATGACTGCTTATTTACTCAGGAACCATGTTTGTTTTTGGCAAATTAATTTTATGCTGTGATGTAGAATAGTACTTAGCTTTCTGTAACTGTTGAAAAGGCACTAGCAATATTATATCATATGTTATGTTTAATAGCCATTACCAAGTCTACCCAGAAATATGTAAGATGGTTAAATAATAGCATTCATTTTGCTTTCACTATTCTTTAAGCTTCCTAACACTAGAAAATACCAATGAAAGCTTAAACATTGTTATATATGACCAGAACTCAGTTATTTTTTGCCATCATTGTAAGGAATACTGTGCATCTTATATATCTTGATATCCTATGTACAGAAAGTGACATCTACTGGAGAAAGCAGAACTGAATATTTACTTTCCAAACTACTTCCCTGCCAAACTTCCAGACAAACTGCACTGTCCTCAAGATTATCCCAAACTTCGAAAGCAAAGAAAGGTTTTATTTAGTTCAATATAGTGTGAAGTCTGGGTTGTTTGGGGTATCATTTTTTCAAAGATGCCCTTTGGGAAAAAAAGTGGTTATGAGGGCCACACAAAATATCTCATAAGCAATGTGATTGGAGGAGTCTGGAAAACACAATTCTAGCACATTACCTTAAGGGTAAAACTGAAGTTTTAAATAACCATAAGCCATGAAGTGGAATATTGAAACAGAATTCCTTTGTAACAAATAGTTTGAAAACATGTTTGGAAAATATGTAACTTCTTTAAATGGTCTGGAAATAGGAGTTGTAAAACATAGTATGGGATTAGAATATATAATTTCTCTCTCATGAAAAGGCATCCTCATAATTCTTTGAAGCCTAACCACTTTATTTATTCATCTTGGAAATATGTGTGTCCAACTCCATGATCTAATATCAAATCTCTGTTCTTAAGGCATTAGGGGATTCTTCCCAGATGTTTTTCATCTTGGTCAAAATTAATGGCATCAGCTTCTTTCTTGTGAGAATAATTCTCAATCTTTAAGTAATCACTCTTTCTTAAGGACAAAAGCCTTTCTTAATGGAAGCTACTGTGATAGCCATTTTCAAGATGGAGAAAGTGAGGCACAGCTGTATTCGATGAGTTCACAAATATCATAAGAATATGTCTAAGCCCTGTCTCTTTGGTTCTAGCTTATCACCTCTGTGATATTATCAAGGCTGCTTCCATATTTAAATTCTGCTGTCTTATTCTCTGTAGTTTGATTTCAGATTTTCTATTTCTAACTGTTGTTATCACTTAAAATATTTTTGATTTTTGTTTTTGTAGCAATGCTCTTGCACTCCCTCTGCTGGCCTTGCTAATTAGCAAAGCCAGTGGCCAAGTGGTCCTGATGTGTATCAGTGATACCAAGCAGATGACTGGTGAAAACACATGATTCTGTGTTGGAACCCAGTAAGAAAGTCAAGTTGATTGGCTTTCATAAGCAATAAGGCAAAGAAAATTTATTTGTAGATAGTTAAAACAAAAAGCATGGTTATTTATATATTTTAAAGAAAGAATTTAGTGGAATGAACAAATTCACAAATCTTAAAAATCTGCCTTTCTTTTCAAAACAATAAAACCAGTTATCCATATTCTATTAAAATGTATGTATATTTAGTAAAAGGCATTTTACTACAAGGTGTATCAGTTTTGAATCTCTGTTTTCACTCTTGAGGGTTAAATGAAAGGTTGCCTGGCTTTGTTGGTCAGACTCTGGACCCTGATTAGATATGTAGCTGTCCAATGGATCAGCGTCCCACTTCTTAGAGTTCCATTATGGAGTTACAAAGAGAATGACAGCGCTTGGCAAATCCCAGGCCTAATCACAGCATAGAGAAGTGACTTTAGGAAGGTACATTACCAAGCAATTAGGACCCATTTAATAAATTACCCCTTATAGAACACTTTGAACCCTAGTGGTCTGAAGAGGTTAATGCACCTCCCACAACTGAGTGCTACTCACTTTCCAGGGGTAACTTCAAGGCCATGGTTAATCCAAACCTTCTTCTCATCAATGGCCTCTTAGTCTTGAGTCGCTTCTGTAGCCTGGCATCAGTAAAGGCCACACACTTGCATTTTGCCTGTGCGTTTCACATGCTTCATTTTCTTCCAGCTGAACCCATTGGGCGGAGTATTCACAAGGCCAGATGACTTTGTGCTGCATGTTAACTTCCTTTGGCTTTCATGCTTCTTATTTGGAGTCTTTCTGTTTTTCTTATTTATAGAGTCTTAACTTCTGGGTTTAGTTTAAATGTTACGTCTGATGTAATATAGTTTCCTCTAAAATTGTTGAGTAGCAACCACATTTTAAATGAATCCAATACACAAAATTAGGTTTCAGGATATTATTAAATTTGGAAAAAACCCACAGTAGATATGTATTTGTACACTGGAATCTTAACATGGTTAGATACTAAAAAACATTTAAAATGTAACTGTAAGGGAGAAAAAGCTTAGTTTGATGCTAGAATATAATTAGACTCATTGGATTTTAATTTTTAAAATAAATTCAACTTGAGTTTTGGGGTTGAAAATGCTGATGAAACACTGAGTACTTTTATGTAAAAAGACAGCCAAGGGATGGAATTGGAATAGATAGAAATAGAATGTTCTTAATGTATGTTCATAATGGCTGACTTTGCTTTAACATATCACCGGTTTGCTGAATGATATTCCTGTAAATCATGATCAAAATCATCATGCTTTCTAACACATTTATTGAATATATACTCTATCCAAGGCTCTACTGAAAGCTACAGGACATGAATAAGCCATGACCTATGACTTTAAGAAGCTGATGATTGTATTGTAGAGCTCATATGTAGGTATGTGGTAAAAGAACCATAGTGAGTAGAAGATTACAATACACACCAAGATTGTGTGCACCTGGGAGTTTCTAAGGGAATTCAAAGAATGAATAGGAGTCTCTATTCAGAAAGGCCTGATGGAGAATGTGGAGTTTGCTCAAGCTTATGATACGAAAGCTATCATAGGAAGTGGCTAGAATAGATTTTGGAATCATACAGTCAGTATCTTGGTTCATTTTCAAAATCAGACCAATCTTTGAAACCAGTGGGTTTTAATCAAAGCTGGCTTTATAGGAGGAGTATAATGTATGCTCTACTGTTTTAAAACAGTTAGTGTGAGTGTGTGTGTGTGTTTGTATGATTGAGCCCATTTATAGCAAGACTACACTTGTTAGAAATAAAGTACCCATGTAGATTAACAAAAGAGCATGTAGAAGTGATCTCAGTTGAAAATAGAAAAATGAAATTCAATAAACTCTGTGTCAGCCTTTCAAAAAAAATAAAATGAAATGTTCCAATGTTGAGAAGTAATTAAGGTTGCCTTTAGTTGTTATGTTTGTGAATGTATTTTGTAGGCTAAGTTTGGGAGGCAGCTTTTCAACATGAGACCAGACATTTTCTGGAATATTCTACTTTGCTTTACCTTTATTGTTGTTCAGTTGCTAAGTTGTGTCTGACTCTTTTGTGACCCCATGGACTGTAGTCCACCAGGCTCCTGTGTCCATGGGATTTCCCAGGCAAGAATACTCGAGTGGGTTGCCATTTCCTTCTCCAGGGGATCTTCCTGACCCAGGGATCAAATCCTTGTTTCCTGCATTGCCAGGTGGGTTCTTTACCACTGAGCCACCAAAGAAACCCTTACATTGATTATATACAGAAAAAAGAAATAAGAGAAAACACATTTTCAGTCAAATACTGTAATATAATATGGAAAGCATTGGTTGTTGTCAATCTGATAATCAGGATATATTTTCAAGGTGTTTTTTTTAAAAACAATATAACTATAAAATGACAAATATCTTTTTGCAGGATATTTAGTGATTCACTGAATGAATCATACCTTTTGAAAAGTCTCTTCTCCTTTTATTGTAATTTGGAAGTTTTCCATATTATAGACTGTGTTTTCTTACATGCCTGTAAGAGACAAAGACTGTATTTGTAAATCTAGCTTCTACGTGAATCTATACTATTATTGTAACATGGGTTTATATGGTCTGAAATTCTCTTATATTTGCTCTGAATAACTTGATTCTTACCCAAATTTTTAAAAAGTTGTCCAGAGATGAGACACAGTCTTTACCATGTTATAATTGCGAAGGTTTTTGGAAAGACCTGAGGGTTGTGTAGCACACTAGATGTGGTACACCATTGGGTATGACTTTCCTTGTTGTGTCTTGAAAGCTACCTCTCCTTCCACAGCAGAGTTGCAAATGAGAAGTGAACTATTATATTTTGTGGTAAATAAACATTTGAAAAACTGGAGCCCAACTCTTAGGTGTGTTGGTGAGATTATAATGCTTTCCATTCGTACCTAGAAGCACCTTAATTTGATCATTTACTCCATAAGCAAAGCATTACCGTGTACACTATTCCCTCTTGTTTTTGCGTCTCGCATCGTTCACACTAACACCAAAGCAGATTTATTAATACCAGCCTGCAAATGGCTTTATTCCTCATACTCTGAGAATTTACATCCTGGAATAAACAACACTTATGGAGCAATAAATGTAGCACAAGTGGAAAAAATCACATTGTCTGTTGTATTTTTTCCTTCTGGCATTTTAAGTGCTTTCAAATTATTGATCAGCAAAACTTCCTGAATGACCACTGTGTTTGGGCACTGCATCCCAAGATACAGAACTCTAAGAAGAGTTCTTGTCTTCAAACAATGCAGAGACTAGCTGTAAAAGGAAAACACATGGGAAATGCCAGCAAACATAATAGTACTCTATAAGCACATAATAAATAGTATAGTGTAAACTATTCATGGTGTAGACATGAAAGTGAAGAGAAAGTGAAAGTCTCTTAGTTGTGTCCGACTCTTTGCAATGTCATGGACTATATAATCCATGGAATTCTCCAGGCCAGAATACTGGAGTGGGTAGCTGTTCCCTTCTGCAGGGAATCTTCCCAACACAGGGATTAAACCCAGGTCTCCTGCAGGAGGATTCTTTACCAGCTGAGTCATCAGGGAAGCCCAAGAATACTGGAATGGGTAGCCTATCCCTTCTCCAGGGGATCTTCCCAACTGGGGAATCGAACCAGGGTCTCCTGCATTGCAGGTGGATTCTTTACCAGCTGAGCTACCAGGGAAAGCCCCTGGTGTAGAGATGCACTATCCAATATGAAACCATTAGATACATATAGCTATTGAGCATTTGAAATGAGGTTATTGTTAGCTAAGATATAGAAACAACCTAAGTACCGATCAATGGATGAATGGATAAAGTAGATGTGATATATACACACATATATATAAAAGTATTACTCAGCCATAAAAAATAATGAACTCTTGCCATTTGTGATGATGTGAATGAAACTTGAGGGTATTACGCTAAGTGAAATAAGTCAGGAGGAGAAAGACACATATCATATAGTTTCACTTATATGTAGAATATAAAAAACAAACAAGCAAAAAAACAAACAAAAATCAAAATAAATGAACAAATCAAGTCAAACAAAAACAAACACCTAGATACAGAGAACAAGGTAGTGGTTACCAGAGAGAAAGGAGTAGAAGGGTGAGGAGGGTGAAATGGGTAAAGGAAATCATCTGTACGGTAATGAATGGAAACTGAATTTTTGGTGATGAGCATGCTGTAGTGTATAAAGAAGTAGAAATATAATGTACACATGAAATTTATGTAATATTATAAACCCATTACCTCAATAATAAATAAATTAAAAGAAATATGGTTATTGTGAATTGAAAGTGCTTTAATTGTAAAATATACACTGAATTTAGAAGACATAGTATGATAAAGGGAATGTAAGATATCTCATGAATAATTTTAAAAATATTGATTACATGTTGAAACAATATTTTAGATATATTGGATTAGATAAAATATTATTAAAATTAATTTCACCTGGCTTTCTTTTTTTAAACTGACTATATAAAATTTAAGATTATAGATGCGATCCACCTTATGCTTCCATTGGAGAGTGCTGCTGTAAACTTCAAAGAATGGACCCAGCAGCAGCAAGTGCTTAAAAAATCTGAAAAACCAGAAAGAACAGGTGAAATCTCTGCTAGGTCTGTAAGGATGCACACACAGGCTTTGAATCAGAAACTGAGAGAAGGGTAAGTATGTTCTAGGATAGGAGAATAAAGTAAATGAACAGATGTGGGAGGGTAGGTGTTGGAAATCAAAGCTTTATTTTAGGTAATGGTGCAGAGTGTTTTGTTATCTTTTTTTAGGCTTAAAATGTTTATTTTAAAGGATTTAATACAGACTCAAGGTTTTTAATAAAACACACTGTATAATTTCAGTAAAGGAATATGTTATCTTATAAGGGGTGACAAGTTCTGAGCATTTAATCTACTAATAAACACAGATGCCAGTTACTGAGTGCTTAGAATATGAAGTTTACATATATAAATTTTCATTTAAATGTGAGAACTAGCATATAATGCACATTTTATCATATTCATTTTCCAGAAGAAGAGGCTGAAGTTTGGACTGGCTTAGTGAATTGTCATAAAACCAGGAAAGAATTGACCTTAGCGTGTTTGACCTCAAATCTGTAGTAGAGGCAGATTACCATGAAGTTTTACTCTTTTGGGTCCCACATGTATATGTATCCCTTCCATGGGATATGCTCAAGGAATGTGTTCCCATAGTCATGAGCTTTTGGAAAGTTTGCCAAATTAAACGATTTTCACCATAATCAGTTATGACTGCTCTGTTTGCATTCTGACTTCCCCTCAGTCACACTCTCCTTCATGTGAGGTAGTTTTGGATCAACATTTTGGAGGATCTGGCTAAAGAGAGAGTTTAGTTGACTATACACTTGGTTTAGGTTTAGGAGGTTATTTATGTGTTTCACAGTTGCTTTTATGTGTAGTTAGGGTTTTTCTCACCGTCTCAGAGTAGGAATTGCTACCCTGAGTTCTCTTACTGTCCACTCCACCAGTTCACTGGGATCTTGACCAAAGGTATAAAGTCAGAGGTCAAATTGTAATATTGTCTAATGATACCAGGGCTTCCCAGGTGGGCGCTAATGGTAAAGAAACTGCCAGCCAATGCAGGAGATGTAAGAGATGCAGGTTTGATCCCCAGGTTGGGAAGATCTCCTGGAATGGGAAATGGTAACCTGCTCCAGTACTCTTGGCTGGAAAGTCCCATGGACTGAGGAGCCTGGCAGGCTACAGTCCCTGGGGTCACAAAGGGTTGGCCATGACTGAGGGACTAAGCACACACAACCAGAGGATGTAGGTCATGGAAGAAAAAGAGGAAAACGTTGAATGTAAACAGCCAAAACTAGTTTGTGGGATATCCTTCCAATCTCTAGATGTGTAAAATCACAAGTGGAGAGTTCAATTCTCATTGAAATCTAGTCAAAATGAAATATACTACTTGATTAAGCAGCTTCTGCAATTACAAAATAATGCACATTCATTTTTCTTTTTGACGTGAATCATGCAAAATCATGGTCTTTCCTGGTGACTCAGATGGTAAAGAATCTCCCCGCAATGCAGGAGACCCAGGTTCAATCCCTGGGTCAGGAATATCTTCTAGAGAAGGGAATGGAAACCCACTTCAGTATTCTTGCCTGGAGAATTTCATGGACAGAGAAGCTTGGTGGTCTATAGTCCATGGGGTCACAGTCAGACATAATTGAATGACTAAAACTTTCACTTTCATGCAAAATAACATTTAAGAATTCCTATGTTTTTAGACACAAGTCAGTAATGGGACTCTGAGCAAGGAGTATGACCATGTGGTCTCACCTGTTTTTACATCCTAATGTATAGGATTTTGTTTTAGCTCATTTTTGACATGATGGAGTCTAGTGACCCCAGAAGATGAAACATGTCAAAACTGCCATTGACAGAGCAAAATGAACTGAAGCTTTCCTAAACTGCTACTAATAAAAAACAATATCTGATAATCATACTATATGAAAGAAAGAACTTTCTTGCTCTTCAATTAAAAAAAGAAGTATGCAGCTGAAAAGTACTATCTTAGAGATGTCAGACAGTTAATGAATAGAACCCTTATGTAATTTTTCTGAGTTTTGTGATGTTTGTGGTACTTAGTGGCCTTCAGTCTTTGTAATTTGTCATAATTTCTTTCTTATCCTATGGAAAGATTCATTTTGAGGACCTAAGATAGCACTGGCAATTTTTTCTTGTATATCTTAATAGCTTCCCAAATTATATATGTATCAGGTGTTATAAGATGTGAAGTCATCCTTGAATGGAACTGTATAGCTTCACAGGTATTATTGTGGATTTTGGGGAAGCATACATAGACCATGTAAAGGTCACAAAACCTTAAAGAATTTGTTATTGGTTCTTGCAACTTCCCTTTGCAAAAAAACAGTGGGTCAGTGAGCTCTCCATTATGCAACTAGAAAAAGTAGAGCCCAGATGGATACTACATCAGGTATCCCAAATTCCACAACTGAGGCTGATGATCATGTTCACCTTATCACGAAGAGATTAGACTACCTCCAACAATATAGCAACACAGAGACAAGATGGTGACTAACAAGAAAGACATACATACATACAGACAGACTGAGTGAAGGAGGGTGGGAAGAGGTGAAGAGGTGAAGGAAATAAACGAAATTTTATTAAGGGTCTGCTGCTGCTGCTAAGTTGCTTCAGTCGTGTCCGACTCTGTGCGACCCCATAGACGGCAGCCCACCAGGCTCTGCCGTCCCTGGGATTCTCCAGGCAAGAATACTGGAGTGGGTTGCCATTTCCTTCTCCAATTAAGGGCCTGACTCTATAACAAATAAAGAAGAAACTACGATGCATTCCATTCTTACTGCCTGATTTTATGACTTTGTCAGACCTGTCTGGGCTGCTCCTGACCCAACAAGGAATGAGGGTAAAGAAAGAGGGCTCTGGAGTCACTCTCTAATTTCAGATAGATATATTGTGAAAACAAAAATTTACCCATTATATCCAATGACACTGTAAATATTTTCCTTGAGAGTACAAATACTTCCTAATTTGATCCAGGTTTGTAAAGCAGTTCTTTTTTTACTCATTTAAGGAAGCATCTTAACTTAGATTTAGAAATGTGCATCTTGCTGATCATTATTATGTGAAACAATAGTTTTGATTCATGCTTCTTCAATCTTTTTCATATGTATTCCTGAATTTAACATCATACACTCACAAGATACAAAATGATTATTTAAGACTCCCAACTAGATTTCTTAGGAATCGAGAATACATGTCTTTCAGGGACAGTCCATGATTATTTTTATATGAAGTGTCACACTATTTTTTGTGACTTTTACATCCAGAGACTGATCGGACTATCTGCTCATTGTCATCTTGAGTATGAAGGACCTCATGACAAACACTGTGCATGGATGTTCCTAATCCTGAAAGAGTATCTTCCATGTGGTTTTATTCTGTATCTGTACAAAGTAGATATAAAATATATCACCCCCTGCCCATTCTCTGCTTCTTAATGTGGTTTTCTTTGGAACACATCCTGAAATTGCATTTCCCGTATTGTGGGCGAGGTGCTTTCAAATATTGTTTGATGACCTCATTACATCAAATATCATCAAAGGCTCTCAGATCATGCTACTCTTTGAAATAGTAGAGAGAATTGGGCTCCACAATGCAAACCATTTTGAATGACTAAACTTACAAACAGGTTAGAAGTATTTAAATACGAGAAATTTGCAATCCATGGATGCTTGGATCTGTAATAGGGAAGAACCTTTGTATTCTATTACAAGTTAATCACTAAAAGAATGTTGCCTGTAAATTTAACTTAGACATAACAGGCCCATCTCTGAGAATCTTGCTTCCCAGGTAATAAGCGTTAAGCTAAAAAAACCATTGTTTAGCTCACAGGAAACAGCTTGACCAGACCCGCATGTGAAGGAAGGAAGAAACTGACACATCCCCTCTGGAGTCTGGCTGGAACCAGGTCTCTACCCTCTCTGTTTTTAGTATAAAATAAGCCTGAATTCTAACTTGGAGAAGATCTTTGGGACACTTAGTTCACCATCTTCTCAGTCTGCTGGCTTTCTGGATAAAGACATTATTCTTTGCTGCAACAACTCTTTTCTGTTTATCCGCCTGTTGTGCCCTGAGCAGTACAAGCTTGAAATTAGTAACAGATCCAGTCATTTTTGTTTCTTTGTAAGCTTCTGTTGCCTTCATTGTGAAGAGTCTATCCAACGCGGAGTGAAAATGCAGCACACACAGGAGAGTGCTATGTCTGCTTCCATTGGGGGTGTTATCCTCAAAGCATCTTTACAGACAGTACCTGAGGCAGAATTGGCCCCTGATGACTTCAGGTGTAATAAATATACTCCAAAAATAATCACGCAGCCAGGCCAAAATATTAACCTTGAAATCAATGTTATATATTCTCATAGCAGAGTGTATTTCTGACATTGCTATGGAATTTAAAGAGGAAAATAATTTTCAAAAACCTCCCTGGTGGCGCTAGTGGTAAAGAACCTGCTTGCCAATGCAGGAGAGGTAAGGAGACAGGAGTTCTATCCTTGGGAGCTGGGAAGATCCCCTAGAGGGAGGGCATGGCAACCCACTTCCGTATCCTTGCGTAGAGAACCTGTGGACAGAGGAGCCTGGCGGGTTACAGTCCACAGGGCACAAAGAGTTGGACGTGACTAAAGCAACTTAGCACAGCATGGCACAAATAAACTGATTACAAAACAGAAATAGAGTCACAGATACAGGGAGACGGATGGAATAAACCGGGAAACTGGGGTTCACATATGCATACTACTATATATAAAACAGTTAACTAGTAAGAACCTATTGCATAGCACAGAAACTTCTATTCTATACTCTGTAATGACCTATAAGGGAAAAGAATCTAAAAAAAGAGTGGTTATATGTATAAAACTGATTCACTTCGCTGTACAGCAGAAACTAACACAACATTGTAAATCAACTATACTCCAATAAAAATTAATTTAAAAAATCCTATTGTATAAGCACAGTTTCTGGTAGAGTTCTTTTTGCTAACTTAGGGGCACCTCCACAAAATTATAATGAGTTTCATCAATTTGAACTCTCTGCATGGAAAAGTTTAATCCAGACATTCAAATGCCTTGATATCCAGGAGCATTATCCTGTAATAATTATTGATGATACTTGCAGTGCAAGAATTTGGGCTGATCTAGAGCAGTGAAAGTTGTCCAAAAGTCCAATTTCAGTGCAGTGAGCTGAGATCAAGACATCACTACTGTGGTATAGTTAGCTTCTTAAGTCATTTGTTGCCAAGGAAGATCCTGAGAAATTATATTCCAGTAACTTTTGTTTACTGACATCTGAAAGTGCTGGCATTGGCGAGTAATATGGATAGTTACAAAATTAAATATGAGTACCTAGTTTTTCATAAAGATTTCAAATCATCATGTTTCAACCCCAATACTTGCTGGAGGTTTGAACATTAGCCAAAAAGAATCATTTATTAGTTATTTATATAAATGCCTTATGTGGAAATATAAATATTTTCAATTTTTCATTGTCTATTTTGTACCAAGAATGGAAACTTTAAATAAGTTCAGCTAGAAATGATTACACTTTGTTACATGACAGCTCACTATGAATTATTCACTGATTAAAACTCTCTGCCCTGTAGTGCCTGATCCCCTTCTGCTCTGCATGCCTCAGAACTGCTCACTGCAACCCTGGCTTAGAAGTGTGGCTCTTCCCCATTCCTGAGAGTTTTACAAGTAGTAGTATAATTATTGTACTTAATTAATATTTATTTAATGCATAAAAGGGAGAGAGAGAGTCTTAAAAAGATCCATTAATTAGTATATATGATCATATTAACTACATAAACCATTCTTAAGAATATGCTAAATTAATTTGTAAGTTTACTGCCAGTTTTAGCTCCTGTTCAGTTCTCATGTTTGTGTCTCCACCCTCCACCCTCAGTAGAAACTGAGGCCATGCTGGTATAATAATCAGTAAATGGTTTTATGTATAAGGAAGAAAGAAATGAATTTGTTAGCACATGACTTCTTGGAAGGTTGCTAAACTTTCATTTTCATTTCTTGTCAAAATTGCCAAATAATCAGTTCAAATTCTCTTAATTTTGACTTGACTGTCTAACAATTATGAGCATCTTTTGTGATCTGGGTATTGAAATATTAAAAAAATAAGCAATACCAGCTACTTCCAAGTTTACAATCTTGTGTTTGCCACTTATTTGTGATTGATGCTACCAGAGCTTAAACCAGACTCCCCTCCCTTGGAACTAGTTTACTGCTCTTTATTTTCTGTTTCGAAGAGAAAGGATTTAAGTGCATTGGGCTTGTTTGGACTTTAGAAAGAGTTGATCTTATCAACCTTGGGGAGGTCATTTGGTTTTGAACTCCAGGCATCAAATAAAGGTGGACCTACTGATCAGATGATTTCAAGTCATGGATGGGGACTCCCAGGAAGTAATTTATTTTAGCAAACTGGTGAGCATAAAACAATAATAGTTTGGGACCAAAATTCATAGTTTATTTTAAAATGGTAGAATTCTGAAGACTTGATTTTAACTCAAAACATTTCTTCAATGATTTGTTCATTGTTAATGCTCAGAAAATATTAACCATTACAGTCAATCTTTTTTCTTCTTTACTCATCTTTTAGAATGATTTTGCTTGTTATGACTCAGATAGGAATTACTTTCCCATGAGCAAGTTATTACAGATTAATCTAAATTAAATCTTATTCCATTTAAATTTTTTCCACCTAAGATCTTCCATTGGGCTTGCAGTTCTTTCTATTTTGGTGCTCACAGCTATTACTTTCTCCACAAGAGAATTAATTTGGACATTTCATTTAGCACTGGTCCCAACCCTATTCCTACAGAACCCCACTGTCCCCAATTTAATGATGATTTACTAACAGTTGCTTATTATTTATAGTCCATCAGTCAAACTGAGAATAATCCTAATGTGACAGAATCTTACCAATGTCTCTATTCTTTTTTGTTTCCAAAGGAAATCCTGGAAAATTGAAGAAGCTGTTTATAGCAATATATTAAATAATCTTCATGGTGTGTTTTGGAGAGAAAATGGAGTATTTGTGCCATTTTTATTTGCTTAGTATAAAATTATGCTACTTGTAATAAAGTCCTAAAAATAAGTCCTCATTTGGTAGAAAGAAGAGGGGAGGATTGGAATATCCCATTTTGGAGAGCCTGGTCTATCTTCAGGCTTCCCTGGTGGTTCCAATGGTAAAGAATCTGCCTACAATGCAGGAGACCCAGGTTTGATCCCTGGGTCAGAGTCCATCTTCATTACCTTTGGGCTATCAAACTTTTCCTGCCTTAGTCATCTAAAGACCACCTTCCTTTTCACCCAAGTTTTTAAAAACTGGGGGTGAAACAGTAATTCAACTGTATGACATAGTGAGAATAACATGAAATAATAGATATAAATAAGTTTGGATAATTGAAACCACTTACATGCAATTTTTTTACAGGAAGATGACTTTGATAATCCACTCTTTGGAGGATATACATTTTAGGAAGCACTTCATAGTATTTAGTTTTTTGCCTGTTTTTTGTGATATTAATGGCATATACGTACAATGGAGTATGTGGTGTGTGCATGTTTCATGTGTAAAATAAGAATATCCTAAGGAAATATTTCATTATACAATGTATTGCTTTTAACATTATGTTTTAAGCTTCCAAGTGCAAAGTTCCAAGTCTTAGAGGGAGTTTTTATAGCAAAGGTAGGACACGACTGAGCAACTAACACAACAGCATCAGGCTCATCCAGGAAGTCTCAGGCATCCACTTATGCTCTGTAGGAACTTGCTCCCTTAGTGACTCTCTGGCCCTTTAGTGCTTTCAATTTTCTGTCCTCCTCTAGCTCAATTGCCATGACCTTGCAATAAATAAGGGTTTTTTCTATGTTGAAAACGTGTTGACTTGACTCTCCTATTTATAATATTTAAAATTTTGACTATTTAATCTGAAACCACTGTTACTCATTCTTTTCTGCAATCTTTTATCTGTTTTCTAGTATTCACCATTCTTAAGAAACAGCTCTTGTGCAAATCCCCTCTAACCTTTGTGGGTGGAGTGTGTGGAGGTAAGTATATGAAGCTGAGCTTTTGAAAAGCTGCTAGGAATGGTATGCTCATTAAGACTGGGCTGACAGTACTGAAAGTCACTGCCTCAGTGCTTCTGGGTGGAGCAAAGGTGGTCTATTAAGACAATAGTTAGGTGCAGCTGCTTGAAAAGAACCCAGATGCCACAAAACCTCCAGAGCCTGGAATTCTTTTAAGCAAGTACTGTTTATAAATTCAAACATTCATGTACAGAAAACTGTTAAGACCCTGAGTTGAGATATAAATTTCCTGATTCCATAGTCAACAATTCTCTATTAAGTTCGAATATCAATTGGAGGAGCTATAGATAAACTATTTCCCCTCTAAGTTCTAAGATCGAGTCCAAGAATGGGAAGTCCTGACTCCAAGAGAAAAAGGGAGGAAACTACAGTGACCCTGGGCTACATGAATTTACATTGCCACTGTCTTCCTATGCTTAGTGTAATAGAGGTAATTCCTTATCCCCCTCTTTGTGTGAATGAGAGAAATACCAAGTAAAAGCTTTAAATTACTCAACAACATGAAATAACAATTCACTATACAACCTTTGCCACAAAAAAGCAGCTTCTCTTGAGATTCTTTAGAAAATACGAAAGGGGTTGAGAGAATGCAAATCTTTATTAAAACAAAGGAATAAAATAAATTCTCAATACTATGGATACTTATATAAAATACTGTAACATCAATGTTAGGAAAGGGTAACAAGGATGGTTAAAGAAACAGGAAGTTTTATATACAGTGAAAGTGGCCAGGAAAGACAGAGACATAGAAAGTAGCTTGATGGAAATCGTTAGCTTTTTGAAGGCTTTAGTGAAATTTGCCAACTAATAGGAGAATAGGAGGTCACACTGTGAAATTAATAACCAGTAAATTTAGAACAAATAAAACAGAAATGCTTTTGCACAGCATTTAAGCAGCCTGTGGCACTGGCAACCGCAGGAGGTCAGGGAGTTAAATGCTGTCAAACCGGAATTAAAAAGAGCAGAGTAACATTGTCACTCTTACCATCGTCATTTGCAGTTGGACGATGATTCGGGTGACTTTACCCTTTGCTTTAGAATTTAATTATGATTGCACCTTGTGAAGAGCTAATAAGGATGTAAGACAAACAGCAAGAGTGAAAGTAGATAAGGGCCCCTCTCTGTGAGCCTACTAACATATTGAACATAAGACAAGTATTAGATGATACCAACAGCTGCTCAGTTTCAAAATCTTGCAGATATGTGGGTAATTCAAATCTTGAGAAGTTTTCATTTAAACTTTCCATCTTCAGGTAGGACAACATCCAGTAATGCTTGGGAAATTAGAATTCCTTTTAATTTACAAAATCTACTTGAAGAAGGATTTTTTTTTTATCATCCCACTCCCCCTAAATACAAAATTTAATAAACTGTTGTCTTCTCCTGACCTGTTAACCCCAGATGGCACCCCACAAACAATATCTTTTGGCAAATACTGATTTGATGATGATGCTATTATTGGTCCATGGGCCATTGTTTTCCATACCACAGGAGCAACAGCATCTCATATGGACAAAAGATGTTCCACCTAAGATCATTAGTGTATCAAGCATCGTAGCACCCAAGCCCTAGTCCCAGTTCTAAAAATGAGTCATTTTACAACAGTCTTAAATGTGACTTTTAGTTTTAATGCTAACCATAATCAATGCCTGGCCATTGATTCCCACCAATCTTTTTATGCATAGATGGAGACATAGGTGCCCACCCCCCTTACTTCTCCATCCCTAGCATATTATTGTCAGGTTGAGTTAATGTTCAACTAGGAATTACTTGGTGTGATGGGGAAGTAAAAAGAAAGGGACATTTAATTTTTCATTAATCTCTTCCTTGCCATAATTAGCAAAGGTGTAAATATTCATACCTTTGATCTAGATGTAAGCTGAAGCTATCATTCATAAACTCATTGCCACAAAGGCCACATTCTTCAAAAACAATGACACCTGACCACTTCACTCAGCATCTTAATTTGTTCATATTTTGGCTGCTAAGCATTCTGCTTTTCTGTTATTGTAATATAAAGAATCGAGCTCCATCAGTTTGTATTATTTTTCACTAACTTCAGAATTGTTAGGTTGAAATTGAACAATGTATTTTTTGGTTATTCTCACTCTCTTTTTCTCCCTTTTAAAATGTAGTTAGCTTTATCCCCCTCCCCTAAATAAATAACTTTTTATTTCAGTATTTTCATTGTAATCATGGTTATAATTGACAGCTTTAGGATACCAGGGGGCACAGTTGAGGTCTCTTTTTCTTTTCAAACACCCTTCTCAACCCACAGCAAGCGCTGTTTCCCTTTGTTTCTTTGCTGTCTGAGAAGAGGCAGAAGATCAGAGAGAGTTCCTGGCGGTGGTAGAATATTACATTCCATTGTAACTAGTGGTTTACATAGACTGTGCAACCAAATAGCCCATAAATACAATTGAAAATGACTTTTCCTTTTCCTTTGCAAATCCAGCATTTTCATAAATCTGAAGGAAAATTTGTGGTTTTGAAAACCTGAGATATTTGTATCAACTTTTTAATTGTTGATGTGATGATGTCAGACCGCCATGCTGGATATTTTTAGTACCTATCCCCATGACTGATGGTGTGTGTAGAAATCAGAAGTAAGGGTATCACTCCTGGCAGAACTGGAGTGAATTAGAAATTCTGTTTTCAAGACATTTTAAAATATTCACTTTTTAACCTCCTTTTAAAGCTACTTCTTGCTGTATTTTGCAAGGGTGGGGATTTCATGCATGATGCCTACACATGTGTACATAATATTCTCTACCTTTTGTCTTTAATATTCCTTGGTTTTTAATTATTAAAGATAAGTATTTGAATTATAAATATTCTAGTTATACAGGAATAGGCAAAGCAGGCATATACCCTCAGGCAAAATTCTTCCATTATCCATAATCCTTCTGCCTCCTGCCTCCATTTCTCTGCTTCCTATCTTTATGTTGCCTAAAAAAAACACAGAGATATTCTTTTAAACTAACCTTCTCCTCCCCACTTAAACCATAGAAATCCCTTCTCAATATGTATAGAGGCCTCTTCCTTGAAGTGGGATGTCATACTTGTCCTAAATATAATAAAGTGCTATCTTCAAGGCATTTCTGCATCCCAAACACTCTGCAGAAACCTGCCGAGCCCTCCCATCTAACCAGTCTGAATGTCACAAATCATAGCCCAGAAACTGCTTTATAGTGAATCATTAACATTGTCAGGAATGACTTGGCAGAGGGAAAAAAAAGCTTTCCATTATTGAACTGAGGGCGAATATACAAATGACAGCATTGTCATCCCCTTTCTATTGTTTTATAAAGCTCAGAACTGATTAGTAAGAGTTTATTACAGAGGAGTACAAACAGAGCTTGCATTATGTTAGGTGTTTTCGTCTCTTTCTCCTTACATTTTTAGAGCTTCGTCATTTGTTCTAAATGTTTTGTTTTTAAAATTCTGCTTGCAGGGCTGAGTGAAATTTTATAGGATGAATATACCCAATGTATGGTATGTGTGTGTGCATGTTCAGTTGTGTCTGACTCTTTGCAGCCCCATGGACTGTAGTCCACCAGGCTCTTCTGTCCATGGTATTTTCCAGGCAAGAGTACTGGAGCTGGTTGCCATTTCATACTCCAGGGGATCTTCCTGATCTGGGGATTGAACCCACGTCTCTTGCATCTCCTGGATTGGCACACAGATACCATTAGCACCACCTGGGAATAAAGGTGTTAAAATGGGGATGTAGATGTATGCAAAATAGCTGACCTGATTATTTGTAGGTGAAAATCCATTTTGGGGGCCACTTGCCTAGGATCTCTGTCCTCCAAGTTCTTTTGCTCAGCAGGGATGACTAAAAAGGACAGGATGCTGCACCAAGGATGAGTGAGAATGAATTTGGATGAGTGTTCTCTGTGTTCTCTGAGCTTACGTCCTCCGACACTGGAACAGTTAATCAAGAGTTGATTGCCTGATATTCCTTTGTCTATTTTACCTTATGTTGATATGTATAGTGGATATGGTGGTGCACAACCAGATTCCCACTGGTATGAATGTACTCGTTCCCCAGGGGCCATGGTGTTCCCTGCCATTGTCTTACTGTTGAGTGCTCCTCCAAGAATTGCCCTGGCCAAAGGGAACTATCTTTCCCAAAGTTGCCTCCCTTCCCAAGGTCTAGCCTGAATCCCATGACTAAACCATAGTTCAGTTGAAGATATTTCTGATGGACCATCCCAAGCTCAGAACTTCTCATGGGATTGACTGAGGTCTCAGTTGTGACTGCACTGCAGTTCAACATTGCTCTCTGACAAATCCTTCCTCACACATATCATATCCAAGAGCAGTCTCCAGTGAACCATTTGTATCCAAATCTCAAGCTCAGAGTCTGTTTTATAGGAAACTCAACCTATGACAGTTATAGTGGGGATGGTTCTAGGGGGTAGGCTCTAAAATGAGACTGTGGAGTTGAATTATCTACTTGCTGGCTGGCTGGTGACCAAGGACACCATTGCCCCTTCTCTCAGAATCTACCCCCAACACCCCTCTTGGTTACCAAAACAATATCAAGGATTAAAATAAAGCAGGGGTGTAATTGTTAACACTTTCTCTGATCTTTAATTGTGATGGGATATCAGCAGAAGAGAAAGCACTGCAAAGTATAATACTGCAGATGTTTGAGAGTTTAGGGGTAAATAGCAATTAAAAGACTATAGAATTACAGAGCTGTTGCTGCAGCTATCCATGCACTGAAAAAGACATGAAAGATTGAAGGTGATTAATCACCAAATTAAAGTAAAGTTATACGGCCCCCTTGGCAGTGTATAAGGAGATTCCCATCTCCTGTAGCTGGAAAGCAAAATGTCTAAGGATCTGACTTAAGACTTACTAGTGAAAGTAGATTATCTTCAGAGAAGGTTGACATTTTGATTCCAAGTTATCTCTGACAAAATTTGGGCCAAGGGCTGGGACACTGGGCTAATAAGCTTCAAAGTCTTGAATCTCTAGATGGCTGAAATGGTAAAGAATCTGCCTGCAATGTGGGAGACACAGGTTCTATCCCTGGTTTGGGAAGATACCCTGGAGAAGGGAATGGCTATCTACTCCAATATTCTTGCCTGGAGAATTCTATGGACAGAGGAGCCTGGTGGGATACGGTCCAAAGGGTCGCAAAGAGTGGGATACGACCAAGCGACTAATATTTTTTTCCTTTTTCCTTTCACTCTGTCAAAGACTCTAAGGGAAGGAGCAAATATGCTACTTTAAAGTTTAAAGAAGGTGATAGCCCACACCAAATGAAGCAGAAAGTACCATGGTGCTGGTAAAAGAAGGGATCTCTAGGATCCGTCCCCCCGCCCTCTCCCCTCTCCAGAAGTGGTAATCCTATAGTGGATTTACATAAGGCCCAAATCCACCACCTGAGTGTGTTCTATGGGAGGATCTAGATGAAACTGTTTACCAAAATAAGGAATGAATTGGTGAGAGGGGCAGGAGGATCACTGAAATGCTCAGTATATGTCCACTGTACATCAGGGCTCATGCATGGCAGGAGATGCTATTATCGAAATAGTTTCCTGCCAGGCTCCTCTGTCCATGGAATTTTCCAGGCAAGAATACTGAAGTGGGTTGCCATTTCCTTCTCCATGGGATCTTTCCAACCAGGGATTGAACCTGGGTCTTCTGCATTGCAGGCAGATTCTTGACCAACTGAGTTACAAGGTAAGGCCAATAGGGATGATAAGATACAGAAATCCTAGAGGCCAGGTGGTGGCATTTTCTTATTAGCAGCAAGGAATGCACAATTTTCATAATGAGTGGCAGGGTTGGAATAATAGCCAGGAAGAACTCACCCACAGAGAGCTATAGGGATGGTTGACAGAACCTGGATCAGAGAGCAAGATAGAAGGGGAGTTTACAAGGGCATTGCTAGATCTATAAAAGCAAATGAATTCAGGGATGGATGATCATAAAGCTGAAAACAACCCACCTAATAATAAGTCATGATTCCTTTTCCAGTTTCTGTACCTGAGTCAGCTTATAGACCCAAAATTCTTGACAGAGCACCCCACCACATCATAAAGAGTACATATAGTTCTCTTAGTCTTTTCCAAAGGGCACTTCTGACTTGTTTACTTGGGTAGCTGTTCACTGAGGAAGGGGAACACCCAAATATTTTTAGGGCTGGTGACATAGGTCCAAAGCATTGTTTAGGACACACTTAGCATGAGAGTATCTCGGTATTTGGTAGAACCCCCACATTTATTGTTGAGTCTGTGGGATTAGACCCATCATGGCAGGAAAGCCAAGTAGAAGCCTCTGAAACTGCCTTTCCTCCTAGATAATAAAGCAAATTAAAAAATATATATACTAGGGTGAATAGCAAGAATTAGTGCCACCATTAAGGACCTAAAGGACAAGGGATGGTGGTCTATGTGGTACCCTTATTCAATTCAGCATTCTGGTTTTACAAATACCATATTGGACTAGTGAAAAGTGCTAGAGTAAGAATATATATGGACTCATTGACAGTGGAAATATGCTTGGATGTTTGGTTAAGATCCTGGAAAGAGAAAGATTGGAAAGGTGGGGTCAGTAAGTTTTGGGGAAGAGGCATTTATATGCACATATGCGTATGGTCACGAAGTGTGAAGACCTTTGTATCACGTGTTGATACTCACCAGAGAGCATCACTATGGAAGATGCACCAAATGACCAAATAGGTGGAATAATGAGCAAGGGGACATCGTTAGCCTCAGTCGTTAACTGCCCAAGTTTTGGCACAATGTACATATGAACAGAATAACTATGGCGACTGGGATGGGAGCTATGCGAGAGCCCAGGAACATGAAATCTCACTCACCAAGGCTGATATAGCAACAACTACTGCCAAATGTGAAATCTGCAAGCAGCAGAGACCAATATTAAGACCTCAACATAGCACCATTTCTTGAGAGGATCACCAGCCACTTGTTAGCAAATTGATTGCAATGGATTCCTTTGATCCTAGAAGGGCAACACTTTATCTTGATTAGAACAAATAATGTTCCAGATTTGGATATGCCTTTTTTTTCAGTCCACAGAGTCTGTATTGGTTTTCTAAGCTGCACTGTGACTTACCACAAATTTAGTGGCTTAAAATAATGTACATTTATGATCTTATACTTTCTGTAGGTCAGAAGTCTGCACGTAGATTAATAACTGGGCTTTCTGCTTCAATGTGCTACTAGGTTGCACTGCAAATGTAGACCAGGGCTCTGATCTCATTAGTGGCTTGACTCAGTTCAGTCACTCAGTCGTGTCCAACTCTTTGCGACCCCATGGACTGCGGCATACCAGGCTTCCCTGCCCATCACCAGCTCCCGGAGCTTCCTCAAACTCATCTCCATAGAGTCAGTGATGCCATACAACCATCTCATTCTCTGTCATCCCCTTGTCCTCCTGCCTTCAGTCTTGCCCAACATCAGGGTCTTTTCCAATGAGTCAGTTCTTCGCATCAGGTGGCCAAAGTATTGGAGTTTCAGCTTTAGCATCAGTCCTTCCAGTGAATATTCAGGACTGATTCTCTTTAGGATTGACTGGTTTGATCTCCTTGCAGTCCAAGGGACTCTCAAGAATATTCTCCAACACCACAGTTCAAAAGCATCAATTCTTCAGCGCTAAGCTTTCTTTGTGGTCCAACCCTCACATCCATACATAACTACTGGAAAAACCATAGCTTTGACTAGAAGGACCTTTGTCGGCAAAGTAATGTCTCTGCTTTTTAATATGCTGTCTAGGTTTGTCATAGCTTTTCTTCCAAGGAGCAAGTGTCTTTTAATTTCATGGCTGCAGTCACCATCTGCAGTGATTTTGGAGCCCCCACAAAATAAAGCCTCTCACTGTTTCCACTGTTTCCCCATCTATTTCCCATGAAGTGATAGGACCGGATGCTATGATCTTAGTTTTTTGAATGCTGAGTTTTAAGCCAGCTTTTTCACTCTCCTCTTTCACTTTAATCAAGAGGCTCCTCAGTTCCTCTTCACTTTCTGCCCATAAGAGTGGTATCATCTGCATATCTGAGGTTATTGATATTTCTCCCAGCAACCTTGATTCCAGCTTGTGCTTCATCCAGCCCTTATTTACAGTCAGTGCCACTATCTGAAAGCCTAGAGGATATCCAATATTCTGACATAGGATTTCACACCACACTGCATCAGACTGCTTGTATGCTGTGGACACAAAGTCATGGGGTTCACTGGTGCTATCACACATACTGTACTACTCAGAATCTGCTGGCCAATAAAGCAATGAAACAGCTTTTTGAAGATATGTCTAAGACACCAGCTTGGAGATGATACCCAGATGATACAGATCTCCATCTTCCATGATTCAGTATATAACCTAATCAATGACAATTTTATGACGCCATGTACCAAAAAGGTAGAATATATAGGCCTGAAAACAAAAGGTAGAAGCAGGAATGGACTTTTTGAAACATCAGTTCCAGTGATCCACAGGAATCTGTCCCCACAACTCTGTAAGTCTTGAGGTGCTGGTTCGCAAAAGAGAACCCTTTCACCAGGTTACACAGTAAGAGTACCACTAAACTTTAAGCTATAACTACCCCTTGACCACTTCACAATCACTTCATGTCCCCTGTGCCAGGAGAACCACAGACAAAAAAGGAGTCACTATTCTGGCAGGGAAAACTGACTCTGATCATGAGAAGGGGGTGGGGGCTGCTCTTATACAAGAGGGATAGGAAAACTACATTTAACTCTCCTTTTGATACTCTCATGTTCAAAGTGAAAGTGAAAATTGCTCAGTCATGTCCGACTTTGTGTAACCCCTTGGACTGTAGCCTGCCAGGCTCCTCTGTCCATGGAATTTTTCAGGCAAGAATACTGGGGTGGGTTGCTATTTCCTTCTCCAGGGGATCTTCCCAAACCAGGGTCTCCTGCATTGCAGGCAGATTCTTTACTGCCTGAGCCACCAGGGAAGCCCCTCCTGCCCAATGTGGATGATAAATGGACGAGAGTACCAGCTGCATTCTGAGAAGGGTATAGCAATAAGGGCTTCGAAGATGGGGATTTGCCAGAGGAAACAAAACAGTGACTTGAAAAGATATCACCACCCTCATGTTCATAGTAGCATTTCTTTCTTTCTTTTTTTTAACAATACCCAAGACATGGAAATAATCTAAATGTCCATCAACAGATAAATGGATAAAGAAGTCATATTAAATATATAAGAGAATATCATTCAGCCATAAAAAATGAGAAAATCCTACCATTTGCAACAACATGGAACTTGAGGGTATTATGCTAAGTGAAATAAATCAGACAGAGAAATAAATATATTTAAGTATATCATATTATGTAAGTATGATGTATTATGTAAGTATGATATCACTTATAAGTGGAATCTAAATAAAAAATCTTATAGAAAAAGAAATCAGATTTGTGGCTACCAGAAGTGGGGGTGGATAAGGGGAGGAAGAATTGGAGGAAGGTGGTCAAAAGGTATAAACTTTCAGCAATAAGGTAATAAATACTAGGGATGTAATATACAACATGACTACAGTTAATACTGTTGTAGGGTACATAGGAAAGTTAAGAGAATAAATCCTGAGTTCTCATTACAAAGAGAAAATCCTGTATTTCCTTTTTTAGAGTTGTATCTATGTGAGATTATGGATATTAACTAAACTTATTGTGGTAATCATTTCACAATATATGTAAGTCAAAATTTTGTGCTATACACTTGAAACTCATACAGTGATGTATATTAATTGTATCAATAAAACTAAAAAAATTACGTTGACATTCATATGCTAACAGATACTTTCACAAATGACAACGATGAGAAGGAATGGATTTATAGACAGAATTCCAATTCTACTTGCAACTTTTCCTGCCCCCGCCCCCATGCCCCAAAGATGAGGATTTGATGCAGGTCACTCTCCACCATCCTCACTGGTCAGTCAGCAACCTGTAGGGATAGTACCTGCGGCTGAGGGAAGTCTAGAGGGGGTAATGGAGGAGGGAGAGGATGAGTATTCATTGTGGCCATGAGATGAGCTGAGGCAGTATAGGCTGCAGTTTTTCTTGCTAAGCTTCCTCTTGTTAGTTTCTTCAGGAGAAAAAGGTCACTGAAAATCCTGAAAGAGCTGCTTCCAGAGGTGGTGAACTTATTGTTTGAAACAAGCGAATGTGAGCGGTGAAAGAGGTTGACTGTAGCCGATATGGGGGTGTGCTGCCCAGATTCCCCCTCAAGGACCGAGATACTCATTCCCCAGCTGCAATGCATGCTGCCGCCTGATGGCTCTCAACTGAGTTCAATCTAGGGCTTGTGTTCCACCAAAGACAACCACCTTGCCCGGGGTAACAGCTCCCACCAGTGACTGATCCATACAGGGGTTACAAAGGTCTGGTCCTTTCCACTCAGTTTGGGACGTCTCTGGAGGACTATCCCAGATTTACGGCACTAATAGGATTGCTGTTGCAATCTAATCACACTTCAAATCTCTCTCTGCTTCCTCCACTCCCCCTATTACGGGAGAGTAATTCCCAATAAACCACTTGCATTCAAATCTCTGTCTCAGGTCTACTTCTGAGGTATGTGACCTCCAAAAATATGGGATTCTTAGAGTGAAAAATTTTGATAGAATGAACTCAATTGTTTACTAAAACGAATTGCCCAACCATTGGCCTCTGTTTATGGATTTGACTGGCTACTGATCTGGCAGGACATACTGGGCCTAATTTCCTTTATGGGAATATTATCATAAGTTACTGAAGATATTTTAAGAACCATTTTAAAACTCAGAATGTTATTAAATGTTTTTCTTTCATTTTGAGTGAGACAACATATGTTAATGCTAAGAAATGTTGCATTCTCTCTGCATACTAAGTGTAAGTAAAGGAAGCTGGTTTGATCAATATGTTTTCTACAAACATGCATATTATGTATATGCTGTAAATTAAATTTACCACCTTCATAAAAGGCAATTGCACCACATCTTGTATATATCTAGCTGTCCTCAAAGATAAAAATATATTGAACTGCAAGCGGTTAAACGCAAGGCAAGAGTGCCATCCTGTGTAACACTCAGCTAGGCAAAAGCGGAGAGAACTAATCTGACTTGACACCACTGGCCCTGCTTCACCATCTTGCTCTTGGCAGAATTCCCACTGACGTTCATATATGCTTTGCTATAGGACCATAGGATGGAGTTCATGGATTTTCTCCAGTGCAAATATGTCAGACTTTATTCCTTGGGCTTCACATTTGAGTATATTCTCACATGAAAATCTAGATGTAGGCAGAGCCTGAAAGAAACCAAGTGGATTAAAAGCATCACAAGGACATCACTCTCTGCTGGAACCAGCTGGGTTGTATCTGCATGTTTTTTACATAGTTCTTCAATATCATACAGAGTATACCAAATTCTTTATGTATACAGAAAATTATCACTCAGATTCAGTTAACCTAGAAATGACTTAAGTCAGAGAATTGGCTCTGTAACATTCTAATTTCTTTAGTAAAGAACAACATGGAGTGATTTACTCCTAACATTTCTAAAAATATGTGAATGGTCCCTATGGTTGAAACCAAAATATCCTTGGGTAACTACAAAAAGTAAGTGTTCATCATTCTTACATCTTAGAGTAATGCCAGCTTTTTATCTGAATAGAAAGTTGTTTACAAGATAGTTTATCTTTTTTTAAAAGATTTTATTTATAACTATAAAAATTGCATATGTCCATGCTGTAGATAATTAGGAAAATATAATGAGCTATTACATGCATTGTGTGATCTTTGATTTATGTTGAAAAATACTTGGGTTATAATATATATTATATTATACTGTGTTATATTATATACATGTGTATATTTTTGCCATGCTATATGGTTTGCAGGATCTCAGTTCCTCAGCTAGAGATTGAATTCGGCCAGGCAGTGAAAACCCAGAATCCTAACCACTAGGCTACAAGGGAACTCCCCAACTGTGTTATAATATTAACTAAAAAAACAAAGAAGACAAAAAGTTGTATATATTATACATACATTATATACTGTAAATTACCTATCCATTTCCCTACTGTAAGAATGCACTGAAGAATTATTCACTAATTAAAATACTACTCTATGAATAGTTTTGTGCAAAACATTCCCACATTTTGGATTATATTTGAAGATTTCGGTAAACAACCGAGTTAAAGGTGTGGGCACTGTAGTGTTTAGCATTTTGACAAGTGTTGTTTCATATATCTTTCCTAGTAGTATATGAGAATATTAGTTTCATTTTATATGGTGGAGCTGAAAGTTTGAAGAATAAAATATATATGAATCTTGCTTTATTGTTTGTTATTGATCCAAATGTTTTCTGAAATAAATAGCAGGAGAATACTCCCCAAATTTTACCTTTTTAAATTTTTATTTTTAAAACTGAGATATAATTGACATATAATACTGTGTAAGTTTAAGGTGTACAGTATGTTAATTTGATACATTTATAAATTGCAATGCGATTAGCACCATAGTTTTAGCTAGCACCTCTATCTCCAGGACTTATTTATCTATCTGATGCAGGTTTGTATACTTAAATAGCATTTCCTCAAAATCCCCCCACTCCCCTAGCCGCTGGTAACCATCATTCCACTCTCAGTTTTTATGTTTGGCTTTCTTAGATTCCACATATGACATTATACTATATTTGTCTTTCTCCATCTGACATATTTCACTTAGCATTAAGTCCTCAAAGTCCATCCATCTTATTGAAAATACCAGGGTTTCCTTATTTCTCACGACTGAATAATATTCCTTTGTATATAAATACCACATCTATTCATTGGTTAATTGACGCTTAGGTTGTTTCCATATCTTTGCTATTGTGAATAACGCTGCAATAAACGTGGGAGTACAAATATCACTTCAATACCCTGTTTCCATTTCCATTTTACCTTTATCAGCAGAAACATATCTCAAATTTTATGCCTTATACTACATATATTTTATACAAGTTTGAGAAGACAATGCTTTAGCACTGCAAATTGAAATATAATCTCTTAAAAAGAATAAAATAAATTTTAAAAATAGGCTCTCAGAAAACACAATTTGGTTACAAAATTCTCAGTGATGTCTACCAACTACTCCACCTTTCTTTAATCAATGAAAAAATATTTCCGTGAACTGAATGTAAAAGAGCAGGGGAAGGAAGACAGTAAGTGCCAATAGAGAGGTGTGTTTTTGAGTCAGTTTTTCAATATGATGGGTTTTTCAATATGAAGAAATGAAGGGAGGCAGAGGAACAGAAAAATAAAGTTTCTTCTGTTATGAGCAAGAATATATAATTTACTGTATTTCTTTGGTTTGCATTACACAAATGTTGGTTCCTTTTTTCTTTTGCTTCCCCTGAAAAATATCCTGCTAATTTCTAGACCTGAAGACTGTCTTTTACGGAGTCTGTAACAAGTGGCACCCCGCTCCAGTGCTCTTGCCTGGAAAATCCCATGGATGGCGGAGCCTGGCGGGCTGCAGTCCATGGGGTCACTGAGTCGGACACAACTGAGCGACTCCACTTTCACTTTTCACTTTCATGCCCTGGAGAAGGAAATGGCAACCCACTCCAGTGTTCTTGCCTGGAGAATCCCAGGGACGGGGGAGCCTGGTGGGCTGCCGTCTATGGGGTCGCACAGAGTTGGACACGACTGACGCGACTTAGCAGCAGCAGCAGCAACAAGGGACCAGCGTAATCTTGCAAATAACGACACATGCTTTTACATCTACAGAAAGGTATTTACAAGGTCATCCTCAATTACAAACTCCATTTGAACTACCAATCTCCAAACAATCCAGTGGTTTATTCTACCTTAGGTGTGTTTTCCATAGATTGTTGTGTTTATGTATATTCGATTCACATTTCATATTGCTTTGACAACTCTAACATTTAAACAGTAAAATATTGGAATGTGGTAAGTATAGAACTTTCAGATTCTACCGGTATGATCTTGGTGTAGCATACACCGTCTCATATGGGATAGATACCCTGCAACCATTTTTAATAAGGAATTACACTGGTAAAATTCTATGTAAAACTGAACAATTGGCCAACTTTGGGGGGCACCTGTAAATACTCACAAGGGCTTTCCTGGTGTCTCAGACAGTAAAGAATATTCCTGCAATGTAGCAGACCTGGGTTTGATTCCTGGGGCAGGAAGATCCCCTGGAGGAGGAAAAGGCAACCCACTCTGGTATTCTTGCCTGAGAAATCCCATGGACAGAGAAGCCTGGTGGGCTACAGTCCATGGGATTGCAGAGTCGGACATGACTTAGCAACTAAACAGCGACAACAACAGTATACTCACAGACTTCTAATCACAACCAGCTTTTAGGTTTTGTTCAGCAAGTACGTAGTTATTTATTATTATCAATATCATTATTATTATCCAAACTAGAACATTTCTGGAAGTGAAGGGAGGATGCTATGAAATAACAACTACAGACAACAGGAATGAGCCATGCTTAAATGAGGGGCATATTTTCACCCTATTTGTAAGGCATAGGGGGAATTATCATCATGGCTGATTACATAGTTTGTAGAGCCAGCTATAAAATGAAAGCATGAGGTCCTTTGTTAGAAAAGTATTAAGAATTTCAAAATGGTGATCCCAGGGAATTAAACCAAGCATGGGGTCTTTCCGAGTGCAGGGAATCTGTGTGATGCACAAGTCACATGCCCATGAAGCTGGTTCTGATTATCACCAGTTCCAGAACATTTCTCTCCACATCAAGCAAATGCTAATACATACTTTTGCCTCATTTCATTAATTTTTAAAAGTTTTAAACAAATTTATGATCATTTTGCTAATTTAAAGTCCATTTGTATAAAGTAAAATTTAGTGGTCTCGAGCTCTTTGTCTGCATTAGAATGGAGGGCTAAAAGGAATGGAATTCCAGGAATTTCACATCTAAGGAATTAAAGAGGTTTTCTGTTTGTTTTGCTAAGAATTAGCTAGTGTTAACATTATTGATGAATTTTTTTCTTCTAATCATTTAGGAGAGTCCCCTATTTATTAGCAAACGTGAAAAGTGAAAGTTGCCCAGTCATGTCCGACTCTTTGCGACCCAGTGGACTGTAGCCCGCCAGGCTCCTCTGTCTATGGAATTCTCCAGGCAAGAATACTGGAGTGGGTAGTGCCATTCCCTTCTCCAGAGGATCTTCCCATCCCGGGGAATGTACCCAGGTCTCCCGCATTGCAGGAGGATTCTTTACCGTCTGAGCTACCAGGGAAACCCATTTATAAGCAAAGGGTTTCAGTTTAGGAAATATAAACATTTGATCTAAATATTTACTAGGAAAAAATATGGCTTCCCTTGTGGCTCAGCTGGTAAAGAATCCGCCTGCAATGTGGGAGACCTGGGTTCAGTCCCTGGGTTGGGAAGATCACTTGGAGAAAGAAAAGGCTACCTACTTCAGTGGAACAAATACAGTAAAGAATGTTGCACAAACATCTGTAAAGAACATAGAAAAGCACAATTAATGCAGAGAGAAAGAGGTTGGGAAAAGGATGAAAAAAACCTAGCATTTATCAAGAGGTAGCCATACCCTTCCCTGATGGCTCATGGATAAAGAATCTGCCTGCCAGTGCAGGAGACACAAGAGATGTGGGTTCGATCCCTGGGTTGGGAAGATTCCCTGCAGAAGGAAATGGCAACCCACTCCAGTATTCTTGCCTGGGAAATCCCACAGACAGAGGAGCCTGATGGGCTACAGTTCATGGGGTCTCAAAAGAGTTAGACATGACTTAGTGACTAAACAACAAGCCATACCTCTGGCATCTGGATGACGTAGCTGAGTAACAAGTGGCCATCAGGTGCTTCTGCTTAAGGGTGAAGAGCTTGGATGGCCATGGAGTTTTGGAGAAATTGTCTAGGAACTGAAACACAGCTTATAAAAAGAATGACTCCAAATGTGGTCCATTAACTAAAGGATTCCTGAAAGGAAACTAAAACTAGCTTAAAAATGAACAAACACGACAGCCAAAGAACAACGTTAAGGCAAAATAAAATTATGGCATGTCATCTGTTGTGGATTCTTACTAATGAACATGGATCATACCTCTTAGATTGATATTGATTTTCACACTAGATTTTTTTTTTTTTACAGTGCTGTGTGATGAAAAAGAGGTTTTATTCAGAGGTATATAGATTACTACTCTCCGCAGTATGATAGTCATGATACTGGAAAGGCTCATTACCATTCAAAATCTCAGTTTTTTATCTGTTGGTAAAAGTCTGGAATTCTCCAATAAAACTAGTTTCCTTAGAATCATGTTGTTAGGAAGCTGAGTTGCAGGCACTACAGAATTAACATATTCCTTGAGGAAATGTAATAGTTTTTGTCTTGTTTACCTTTGCTATTAGTCTGTTTAAAATCTAATTTTTCAGTTCCAGAGTAGAGTTATAGTTGATTCTCTCTCTCTCCCTTTTTCTCCAAATGGATAGACACAGTGGTGCACGGTATGGAGAGGACTTAAGCATCCTCAAAAAAAAGAAAAAAAGGGGGGGGGGATCCTGATCAGAAGCCTGTTTTAACACTATGGACAGATTCAGGAGAAGAGGAGGAGGGCTGTCATCCCACAGGCCCTCAGGAAGATGGATGGCATTTTGTAGGTCCAGAGGAAGGAGAGCGTATCCTTCAAGGGGTTGAAACACATTAACAGCAGCTACACAGGTTGGGTGTGAGTCCTGTTTCCACGGAGCCTCCTTCTATGGAGTGGCCATGTGGGCAAAGGCCTGCAGCCTAATTCCAACAACCTATTGGAGTATATCAAAGGTTAGCCAGGGTTCAAGAGCAGGGTGAAAAAGAAACATTCAGACTTTTTTTTTTTACTCCTCTCTTTTTTTTTTTGAATAATTTTATTGATTTATTTTATTTTTGGCTGTGCTGAGTCTTCATTACTTTGAGACGTTACTTTGACGTCAAAGGTCCATCTAGTCAAAGCTGTGGTTTTTCCAGTAGTCATGTATGGATGTGAGAGTTGGACTATAAAGAAAGCTCAGCACCAAAGAATTGATGCTTTTGAACTGTGGGGTTAGAGGAGACTCTTGGAGAGTCCCTTGGACTGCAAGGAGATTAAACCAGTCAATCCTAAAGAAAATCAGTCCTGAATATTCATTGGAAGGACTGATGCTGAAGCTGAAACTCCAATACTTTGGCCACCTGATGCGAAGAATTGACTCTTTGGAAAAGACCCTGGTGCTGGGAAAGATTGAAGGCAGGAGAAGGGGACGACAGAGGATGAGATGGTTGGATGGCATCACTGACTTGACAGACATGAGTTTGAGGAAGCTCTGGGAGCTGGTGATGGACAGGGAAGCCTGGTGTGCTGCAGTCTGTGGGGTCACAAACAGTTGGACAGGACTAAGCAACTGAATTGAACTGAACTGTATTTTCATTGCTGCACAAGCTTTTCTCTATTTGTGGTGATTGGGAGCTCTTCTCTAGTTGCATTGTGAGGGCTTCTCACTGTGGTGGCTTTTCTTGTTGCGGAGCACAGGCTCTAGAGTGTGCAGGCTTTGGTAGCTGTGACAAATGGGCTCAGCAGTTGTGGTTCCCAGGCTCCAGAGTACAGGCTCAACAGCTGTGGTGCATGTGCTTATTTGCTCTGCAGCATGAGGGATCTTCCCAGACCAGGGATTGAACCTGTGTCCCCTGTATAGGCAGGTGGATTCTTTACCCCAGAACCACTAGGAAAGCCCCTCGGATTTTTAAAAGTACACTGCTAATAACCAGACACACAGTCATAATTCAAATAATGATTTTGGTACCTACATTTAAACTGCTATATTTAATCAAGTTCCACCAACCCCATTTGTATCCATGGCCTGCAAACTTCAGCGACTGTATGGAATGGTCTGATTCCGAAAGACAACTGTGGAAGCAAAGTGGTATCTGCTTAAATGACTCTAGGTTTCCAGAAAGGGAAGCTAATGGGGATTGAACTGGAGACCTGACTGGCACAAATTCTTTATGCGGCATAATTTCTGACTTGATGAACAAAGCTCCCTGGAAGAGGTGGAATTACACAGACAAAAGCAATGAGAGAAATCCATGTATGACTGAGACCAGATCCTTGGTTTCCAATGCAGACAAAGCCTGTGTAAATTTCTAAGCTGTTGAGGCTGAAAACTGTGTCGTAAGTTTTGTTTGTGCATGCGTGCTAGGTTGGTTAAGTCATGTCGAACTCTTGGCAATCCTATGGACTGTAGACTGCCAGGCTCCTCTGTCCATGGGATTCTCTAGGCAAGAATATTTATATGGACTGCCATTTCCTTCTCCAGGGGATCTTCCTGATCCAGGGATTGAACCTGTGTCTCTTATGTCTCCTACATTGGAAGGTGGGTTCTTTACCACTAGTGCCATCTGGGAAGCCTTGCACAGTTTTAAATTGCTTTAATTTCATTAATAAAGATAAATTTGTAAAACATACTCTTGTAAAAGTTTTTTTTTTTTCTTTCTTTCTGGTATGCTTTTTTAGGGCTTCCCAGGTGGTGCTAGTGGTAAAGAACCCACCTGCCAAAGCAGGAGACATAAGAGATGCATGTTCAATTCCTGGGTTGGGAAGATCCTCTGGCGGAGGGTATGGTAACACACTCCAGTATTCTTGCCTGGAGAATCCCCATGGACAGAGGAGCCTGTGGGCTACGGAAAGGTAAGATTCAACCAATAATTCATAGGAATTTTCAGATGGGTTCAGGTAAAATATCTGGTGCCTTGCAAAGTCATAGGCTACCAGTTCTCTCCTTTGGGAATATAATCAGAAATAATCACTTTACTGAAAAATAAGCTAATGCTTACTTTTCTGGTGTATTTTTTTTACTCCTAAGACATTCAACCATTCTCCTTAAAGTATGCGGAAAGCTTCAATAAATGGTGATAGAAAATTTTGAGAAGCATCCTGGGAGAATGGGAGGAGAATTGGACTTGGGATTCAATCTAACTGTGTGATTTGGGCAAATCACTTGCTTCTAGGAAGCTCAGGATTTTTTTAGCTATAACATGCAGGTAATAATATCTGTTCTGCCTGCTGAACAAGGTATTGTAAAGACCAAATTAACCTATACAGGTGAAAAAACTTTTAAAAAGTGATGTACATGTATAAATATTTTTATATGTTTGTCAATAAGAAGAAAATAGTTCACAACCAAAGGATATACTTAAACCTTGTACTGTAATTATTACAACTGCCTATTCCAAACCATTGGAATAGTGAGATATATTAACTTCAATTCTGGTACTCTTTATAAAAGTGAACTAAAAACTAAAGGGATATTAGGTATTTTTTAAAGAGGAATTTTCCCTGATAAACCTCAAGGACCTTGTGTTTGTTATTATTCATTTCTGTTTCATTGGTGCCTAGCATATTTTGGCTGCAGATAGTGTCTGACATATTATGATTACTCAGTAAATCTTTAATGAAGGAGTGCCCAGAGTTTGAGCATCACTGAGAAACACTTCGTTTATAGAGTTGAAACTAAAGCCCCAATAGAATTTTAAACTGAAATTATTTTTACATATTGAAATATTGATACCAGTGAGTAGAGGGAACTTCTTAAAGAACAAGGCAGTTTTTTGTTTGTTTTTTCAGACAGAAGTTCCCCTGTAAGAAGTTTTATTTATCATAAATATTCAAGAAAACTTTATTCATCCATCTGGAAACATATTTGTCAGCAAAAAGGCATTGTTCTGTGGATATCTACTACAGTCCATTCAATACAGTAAGAGTTTTTTTTACCTATTTTGTCAGAGGCAGTTGGACTTGGAGAAAAATACATTATCCTATATCTAAAAAGTAAACACACATTCCGAGCACGTTGGGGCGAGCCACTAACTACCCATTTAAAACAAATCTTCCCATTTGATTTTCAGAGCAAAAATGGAAACTGTCTGTTTTGATTTAAATCTGTCCCAGAGCAGTTTCCATGAGTTAACACAGCTGAATTGTAAACCTGGGACCAAATAAACAAACGAATACCCAAGTGGCTTTGAACAACAGAACCACTGCATGGTTTCCAGTGGGTGCATCTTTCTCCTCAAGCCTGCCTTATAATTAAGAGGTTACAACGGAAAGAAACTTGGGACAATGGTATGGGGAAGAGAATGCTAAAATAATGAGAGGAAAAACCCAGGACAATCTGTTTAATAACCTCATGGCCGTGGTTCACATCTGAGTGACAAACAGTCTAACATGGCAGAGATCTTGTGTCCTCTGGCTGTTCAGCACTGCCTCCACACTTCTTTACTGTGCCAGAACAACTTAGCTTCTTTTTACAGCCCTCACACACATTAAGTCGACAAGGGACGGAGAGAGCCTGCCATTGCAGCTTGGGAGAGATAGGAGAGTGAAGAGGAATTGGGTCAGACTGATTAAGGGATAAAGATAAATCTTGACTAGACATACAAAGGGCAAGATAGATAAATAACACACACACACCAGATATTTAAGTGTTTAGTTCTGTGTATAAGCAATAATCAGTATCCTTTTGTTTTTTTGGTTTCTTTCCCTGAGTTTCAGGCTATAACAGTTTTAAGAAATTTCTTAACTGGACTCAAATTTTCATTACAGTAGCTAGGGCATTTGAATTAATAGAAACAAAATTTAAAAAGAGTTCTAGAAAAGGTACTTTGACAGATTTTAGGATCCACTTTTTGATGGGTGTGAAAGTTATACTGAGGAACGATGAGTCTGAAGGGCAGAGTGCTTAACACTTTTTTATGGAGACATGCAGTTTCAACTAGGCCAATTGTTCATTGTAAGGTGCAAAAAGACCAGGGATCAGCAATCTATGTGCCTTTAGGGTACAGAGATAATGCATAAATGCATACATTTGGCCAGGCATGAAATAAAAGGGACTGGCAGGGATTTTCATTTTATCCATGATAAACTAGTCCTCCTACAGAAGAAATATAAAAGGTAAATTAAAAAAAAAATAGCCACACATACATGAAAGAAACCATAAAAAAACCCTTTGAAGGCATTAGCAAAACCAAAGAATCTAGAAGGGTAACATCTTCAGATGAGCCAGACCTTGTCTGCTCTTATTCTATTCCTTAGGGTTAGTGTTAGAGTTAATTCCAAGCATGGTGCATAGAGGCTGAACTGAAAGCATTAGTTTAGAGCTTGTACCGGTTTCTGTGGGCTTGGCAGACAAAAGTTAAAGTTTAAGGTTACCAGGATAGCCAGGACTTAAGGGAGAAATGGGAACTGCAAAGAAGTAAGCTCAACAAACTACATGGAATTTCCCCCAAGACATGTGTAACCCTAAATTGTACTTGAATGAAACCAAATGAAAAAACCAGGAAACTTAAGTAAAAAGCATCTGCTAAGAGCCAAAAGGCCAAGCAAGGATATGGTAGCCTCAACATTCTGGAAAGACATAATCTGAAGTTCTGGGCCAGCCACGAAGGAGGGGCTATGAAACCCCCAGAGCTTCACTTGAGACCTCCTGAAGGTCTATGCCCTGGGAGTAAGAGCAAAGAGAAATATATAGCCTTGAGTGACTCAGAGTTACCTTCACATACTCTATTTGCCAGAAGAAAATTATATTTTTCATGAAAGAGATCATCCAGATCCTTTACAACTTTTCTTACATAATGTTTGACAGTCAATCGAAATCAGCAGGCATCCTAGGAAATAGAACCAAATGAGCAAAAATAAAAACAGGCAATAGAATCAGAACAATAGAATATTAAGAAATTGTAGTTATGAGATTAGCATTAAAGTAACCATGATTAAATTGTCCAATAAAATAAATGAAAAGATGAATAATTTACCAGCAAACAGGATTTTTTTTAAAGAAGAATTAACAGAAAATTCCAGAATTAAAATATATAACAACTAACATAAGAAACTCAATTGATGGGTTTAACAGTAAGTCAGAGGGATGAAAAGCAAAAATAAAATAGTAGAAAATACCCAGGTTGAAGCACGAATTGCAACGAGGATGAAATAATAGGAAAAAGAGACAAATGAAATAGTCAAGAAAGCCATGATATGTATGTAATTGGGGTCTCAAAATGAGATGAGATAAAATAGGGAGCAAGATATTTGAAAATATACTGGCTCAAATTTTCCAGAAATACTGGATCTATTTAGCTGTAGATTCAAGAAGTTCTACAAATTGCAAGCTTTTCTTTCTAAAGTTATACTTAAGTATATGCTGGTAAAGATGTTGAAAATTAGAGACAAAAACATAAATTTTAAAATCAGGCTCCTCTCCAGCAAGATAGTCAAAAAAGTAGAAGTTGACCAGGAGAAAAGGTTATACAGTCAAAGTGCTGAAGGAAAATATTAACTACTAGCCTCAAATTCTATCCAGAGAAAATATTCTTCAAAAATGAAGGCAAAATAAAGATACATTCAGGCTAATAAGAATGGAAAGAGTTCATTGTCAGAAGGTCCAAACATAATAGACATGCCAAAGGAGACTTTTTTTGGAAGAGTGAAAAGAGTAACAGAGAGATGAATGTTAATGCAAGAACAAATGAGTAGCATCAGAAAAGATGAATGAGTAGCTATATGTTTATTGACTTTTGAAAGTAATAATAATGATGTACTTAAAATAGTCTTCATTAGGTAGAATTATAATATATAATCACCATAACATAAAAGAGCAGGCGGTGAATAGAGTTACAGCGTTAATTCAGAACAATAAAAATACTCAAATAATCCAAAACAGAGTAAGAAAGAAAGAAAAGAAGGATGAGATAAACAAAAAACAAATAGGTTGATGATTTAAATCCAAATATATCAGTAATTACATAAAAAATGGATTATATACTTTTAATTAGGCTATATAAGCTTTAAACAACTGTAATTGCCAGACTGGATTATCAAACAAATAAAAATTAACTACATCCTACTACAAAGGATGAAACATAATAAAATAGTTAAGCAAAAGGGTGAAAAGGGATTTACCATACTAACACTAACCAAAACAAGGTTGGTATAATTCTACTGATATCAGATACAGTAGACATATTTAAATTTCTGTTATTAATTTCTAGATTTTTTGCACTCTGGTCAGAAGACATACTGTATATGATTTCAACCCTTTGAAATTTCTTGATACTTGCTTTATGATCCAGTATATGTTTAATGTGTATATGTGTATGTTTGATAATTTTGTTATTCAGTTCTTATTTTTCTTTACAGATAAATTTTTTAAAATACCCAGTTGTAATTATGGATCTTTTATCTTTCTTTTTGGTGACATTTAAAAAAAATTTTTTTATACTTTATGTTTTGAAACTGTATTCTTAGTTGCTTATAAATTTAGAGATATTCCAGTTAAATTGATCATTTCACAGTTAGAAAATTTTCCTCTTTTCCAGTAAATATGCGTGCTAGCAAAGTAATGCTCAAAATTCTCCAAGCCAGGTTTCAACAGTACGTGAACCATGAACTTTCAGATATTCAAGCTGGATTTAGAAAAGGCAGAGGAACCAGAGATCCAAGTGCCAACATCAGTTGGATCATAGAAAAAGCAGGAGAATTCCAGAAAAACACCTACTTCTGCCTTATTGACTACATCAAAGCCTTTGTGTGGATCACAACAAACTGTGCAAAACTCCTAAAGAGATGGGAATACCACACCACTTTACCTGCCTCCTGAGAAATCTGTATGCAGGTCAGGAAGCAACAGTTAGAACCGGACATGGGACAATAGATTGGTTCCAAACTGGGAAAAGAGTATGTCAAGGCCATATATTGTCACCCTGCTTATTTAACTTATATGTAGAGTACGTCATGCGAAATGCCAGGCTGGATGAAGCACAAGCTGGAATCCAGATTGCTAGGAGAAATATCAATAACCTCAGATACACTGATGACACCACCCTTATGGCAGAAAGCAAAGAAGAACTAAAGAGCTTCTTGATGAAAGTGAAAGAGGAGAGTGAAAAAGCTGGCTTAAAACTCGACATTCAAAAAACTAACATCAAGACATCCAGTCCCATCAGTTCAGTTCAGTTCAGTTGCTCAGTTGTGTCCAACTATTTGTGACCCCATGGACTGCAGCACATCAGGCTTCCCTGTCCATCACTGACTCCTGAAACTTGCTCAAACTCAAGTCCATTGAGTCGGTGATGCCATCCAATCATCTCATCTCCTGTCATCCCCTTCTCCTCCTGCCTTCAATCTTTCCCAGCATCAGGGTCTTTCCCAATGAATCAGTTCTTCGCATCCAGTGGCCAAAATATTGGAGTTTCAGCTTCAGCATCAGTCCTTCCAATGAACACTTGGGACTGATATCCTTTAGGATGGACTGGTTGGATCTCCTTGCAGTTCAAGGGACTCTCAAAAGTCTTCTCCAACACCACAGTTCAAAAGCACCAATTCTTCGTTTCTCATCTTTCTTTATAGTCCAACACTCATATCCATACATGACTACTGGAAAAACCATAGCTTTGACTAGACAGACCTTTGTCAGCAAAGGAATGTCTCTGCTCTTTAATTCTCTGTCTAGGTTGGAGAAGGGAATGGCAAACCACTTCAGTATTCTTGCCTTGGTAACCCCAGTCCCATCACTTCATGGCAAATAGATGGGGAAACGATGGAAACAGTGAGACTTTTTTTGGGGGGGGAGGGGGCTCCAAAATCACTGCAGATGGTGACTGCAGTCATGAAATTAAAAGACGCTTGCTCCTTGGAAGAAAAGCTATGGCCACCCTAGACCACATATTAAAGCAGAGACATTATTTTGCTGGCAAAGGTCTGTCTAGTCAAAACTATGGTTTTCCCAGTAGTCATGTATGGATGTGAGAGTTGGACTATAAGGAAAGTTGAGCGCCAAAGAATTGATGCTTTTGAACTGTGGTGTTGGAGAAGACTTTTGATAGTCCCTTGGACTGCAAGGAGATCAAACCAGTCAATCCTAAAGAGAATCAGTCCTGAATATTTATTGGAAGGACTGATGCTAAAGCTGAAACTCCAATATTTTGGCCACCTGATGTGAAGAACTGATTCATTGGAAAAGACCCTGATGCTGAGCAAGACTGAAGGCAGAAGGAGAAGGGGACGACAGAGGATGAGATGGTTGGATGGCATCACTGACTTGATGGACATGAGTTTGAGGGAGCTCTGGGAGCTGGTGATGGACAGGAAAGCCTGGCGTGCTGCAGTCCATGGGGTCGCAAAGAGTCAGACACAACTGAGCAACTGAACTGAACAACAGAGAAAAGTATCCATTTGTTACTGAGTGAAATAAAAAGATATAAATAGAGATACTGTGTTTACAGGTTGGAAAAATTAGTACTGAAAAGATATCAATCCTTTCCAATGTGTGTGTGTGTGTGTTTGTGTGAGTTTGAAAATGAAAAGGCTAATGCTAAAATTTGTATAGAAATCCAAAGGGCCAAGGTCAGCAAATAAAATTTGACAAAGAATATAAAAGTAATTGAACTTATCTACACACGTGGTCACCTGATTTGTGACTAAGGTACTACTGTAATGCAGTAGAGAAAGACAGTATTTTTAATTAATAATCACAGATCAATTGGATATATATATATATATCTAAAAAATGACAATTCCCCTATTTCCTACCAAACACAAAGATCAATTCTAGACAGACTGATTGTGGGTGTAAAATTTTAAAAGTTTAAACAATACAGCTTGTAGAGGATAACAAGAAGAGATGTCAGTAAAATATGGTCCAAAGGAAAAATTCATCCTGCCACCTATTTTTGTAAATAAAGTTTTATTGGAATATAGTCACATCCTCTTATTTATATATTGCCTCTGACTGCTTTTGTTCTGTGATAACAGAACTGAGTGGTTGTGACAGAAAGTGTAGGGCTTGCAAAGCAAAAATTTTACTATTTCATTCTTTACAGAAAAAGTGTCAGCCTTGCAGAGAAGGCAATGGCAACCCACTCCAGTACTCTTGCCTGGAAAATCTCATGGATGGAGGAGCCTGGTAGGCTACAGTCCAGGGGGTCGCTACACGTAGGACCCGACTGAGCGACTTCACTTTCACTTTTCACTTTCATGCATTGTAGAAGGAAATGGCAACCCACTCCAGTGTTCTTGCCTGGAGAATCCCAGGGACGGGGGAGCCTGGTGGGCTGCCGTCTATGCGGTTGCACAGAGTCGGACACGACTGAAGTGATTTAGCAGCAGCAGCAGCAGCAGTCAGTCCTTGACATAGAAAAATACTGTCATGTCCTTGTAAGAGGTAATGACTTCTTAATTGAATGCAAAAGTACAAATCATAAATAAAAATATTGGTAAATTATACTTCATTATCATCACAAATCTCTTTTAATTATAAGACATTATTAAGTCAGAGTGGTAGAAAATTTTTGTACTTTGTTTTTAACTGTGGTTCAGTGTATTATTTAGTCATTGCTATTTTATCCCTGCTTTCCTCTGCCTCCTTAATCCTCCCCTCCTTCTCTCTGCCTCTTTAATCCTTCACTCCTAATCCTCCCCTCCTTAATCTCTGGGGAGAGTCTACTTCCCTGACCTAGAGACTTTGGGCTTGGTTTTGTGACTTGTTTTGGCCAGTCGTCTGTAAATGGAACTGACATTTTTCATGACTGAACAGATGCTTTTAGAGACATTGTTAGTATCTGTTTGCTTCTTGAACCATGAGAACAGGATATCTCAGATAGTCCATCTACAGCTTGTTTTCTAGAATGAGAACACTTGTGAGGCCAAACCCAGCCAGGAAAAGCTGAGTCCTACTTAGTCTAGCAGAGTCCCAAAGAGTTGAAACAGATCTGCAACCAATATGTAAAGTAAATATAAAATATGTATTTGTTATTCTAAGACAATGAGATTCTGAGGTTGTCTATTAAATGACATAATCTCATGAAAGCAGACTAACAGATACACAAAAGATACATATCCAGAAAAAATATTGTGCAAATCAATGAGAAAAATAAAAACAACACAATTAGAAATGTGTAAGGAAGATATCCAAAACAGCCAATAAGCATATAACAAGTTGCTCAAAATACAACTTAAGCGGACATTAAAATTAAAAAGATATGTCACTACATGCCCACCAGAATAGCTAAAATGAAAGAAAAAAGCCTTGATAATATTAAGTGTTGACAGGGATGTATAACAACTCTAACATATGATAGTGGTTGTAGTTTAAATTGGAATAAGCTTTTCAAAAACAATTTGGTAGTATCTACATGAATATATTCATAATTCTATTACCCCACTGTCTACTCTTGGAAATATACCCAATAGAAACATATATAAATGTGTAAAAAAAGGCATTCATAAGAATTACTGAAAGTAGTATTATTTGTAATATCCTCAAATTGGGAACAATGCAAATATTCATCAATAGCAGACTAGATATATAAATTGTGATACATTTCTTAAAACACTACTATAAAGCAATGAAAAAGAAGAAACCACTGTAAAGCATACTAACATAGATGGATCTCACAGGTGTAGTTTTGAGCAAGAGGACCCAGATGCAAAAGAGTATATACCATATTTTATGTTTTATAAATTGCAACAATAGGCAAGCTGATTTTGGAAAAAGAAAGATTACTGGTTACCTTTAGGTAAGCACTGAGAGGAGGCTTAAACATGTTCAAGGTGCTTATAATTTCTATATTTTGATCTAGATGATGATTACATGGACATGTTTTCCTTGTAAAAATTCTTTGAGCTATAGACTTAAGATTTGTGCACTCTAATACATGTTATATTTTGAAAAACTATCTACCAAAAAGGAAGAGTGGGGTCTATTAACTGGGAGTATTTGGGAGGTGAGTGTGCACACTGGTGCTCACACTGACACACATACACACATGTATTGCTCGAAGGAATTCAAACAAAACAAACATATTTTGAGGGATAAAGTCAGCTTACATGCCTTTTGCTTAAGCAATTGTTTTTTCATTTTGTAACAACTAAAATTTGAAGATTATTTTTTTCCTTCATGTAAACATTATATTAGGCATAAAACTAAGATAATACATAAACAATTTATAATGTTTTCTATTTTACTTTTAAATCTTACAGTCTAAGAAAAATATGCAATAGTAATAGGTCCCTGGTGATACTAACAACTGAATGTGAACAACTATTCTAGAACAGTATTTCTATTAAATGTAGAGTTAGAATATAAGATCCACAGGGGCAAGTATTTCATGATGTCTGTACACCACTCTATGCTACATTTCAAGAAATTTGCCTTGTTTGTGGTAATACTCAATAAATAGTTATTGAATTAACATAAAATTAGATACTTTCTTTGTTCAACACAAATAATTTAAATACTATAGTTCCACTGTGTCTGTGCATGCCCATGCTCAAGCTTCTAGTTTAGGATGGCAACTTAAGAGGATCCTGAATTCACTTCCTTCTAAGAACCACTGAAGCTCCAGCTACATACAAAACAACCTCATCTGAAAAAAAAACCCCAAAAAACTGGCACAATGCAAAGGAGAGAAAGCCCATATGGAAGCAGGTGGGAGAGGCTGGGACAGAATCTCACCAGAAATCCCATCCTCGGCATAGTGACCCGTAGTAGGGATGGAATTCAAAACCTGGAGCTTCTCACTGACTAGCAAAGGGTTTGAATCCCACAAAGGGCACTCCCAATTTTTGAGACATGTACCTGGAGGCGAACCCCAAAACATATAGCTTTGAAAACCTCATGTCCATGACACTTAGAAGGCTATAAGCATTTAAAAAAAAAAAGGTCTTAAAGTGCTCATGATATTTGGGCTTGTTTGTTATCTGTATTTGAGTCTGTTTCTCTTTCGTTATATTCCCTTGTTTGTTGTATTTTTTAGATTCCACATATAAGTATTTGTGTTTCTGTCTGACTTATTTAGCATAATACTCTCTAAGTTCATCCATGTTCGCTCAGTCGTGGAATTCTCTAGGCCAGAATATTGGAGTGGGTAGCCTTTTCCTTCTCCAGGGGATCCTCCCAACCCAGGGATCAAACCCAGGTTTCCTGCACTGCATGCTGATTCTTAACCAGCTGAGCCACCAGGGAAGCCCAAGAATACTGGATGGGGTAGCCTATCCCTTCTCCAGCGGATCTTCCTGACCCAGGAATTGAACTGGTGTCTCCTGCACTGCAGGCGGATTCTTTATCAACTGAGCTATCAAGCCCCCATGTTGCTGCAAATGGCAAAATTTCATTCTATTTTATTGTTGAGTAGTGTTCCATTGTATATGTATATCTACCACATCTTCTTTATCCATTCATCTCTTGATGGACTTAGGTTGCTTCCATATCTTGGCAATTGTACGTAATGTTGCTATGAGCATTGGGGTGCATGCATTTTTTCAAATTAGTGCTTTTGTCCTTTTTCAGATATATACCCAGGAGTAGGATTGCTGGGACATAGGGTAGCTCTATTTTTAGTTTTTTGAGACACCTTCATACTGTTTTCCATAGTGGCTGCACCAATTTACAATCTCACCAACAAAGTACAAAAGTTTCCTTTTCTCTCCATCCTGGCCAACATTTATTATTTTTGTTCTTTTCGATGATAGCCATTCTTACAAGTGTGAGGTGATAGCTCTCTGTGGTTTTGATTTGCATTTTCCTGATGATTAGCGATGTTGAATATTTTTTTGTGTGCCTATTGATTATCTATATATCTTCTTTGGAGAAATGCCTATTCAGGTCTCTGGCATATTTTTTAACTGGATTGTTTGATTCTGATGTTGAGTTGTATATTAACTCATTGTTAGTCATAGAATTTGCAAATATTTTCTTCCATTCAGTAGGTTGTCTTTTCATTTTATCAATGGTTTCCTTTGTTATGAAAAGCTTTCATGTTTAACTAGTTTCCATTTATTTATTTTTGTTTTTATTTCCTTTGCTTTAAGAGACTGATCCAAAAATATTGTTGAGATGATTATGTCAAAAAATGTTCTCCCTACATTTTCTTCTAGGAGTTTTATGGTATCCGGTCTTGTATTTAGGTTTTTAATCCATTTTGAACTTGTTTTTGTAGATAGTGTTAGAGAGTGTTCTAATTTCATTCTTTTACATGTAGCTGTCCAGTTATCCCATTTTTTGAAATCTTCATTCAAAGAAAAAGTTGACCTGAAGATGGGCCTCAAATAACTAGTAAAATCTGGACAGTCATAGAAAAGGGACAAGAATACCGATTTTATTAAACAATGTCATACAGTCTGTGGGAAAAGTACAAAATGGTAGAAACTACTGAGATTAGCTTGCTGGTATCAGAAGGCATATGTCAGGATTAGAGGAGATCTGGAACAAGCAAAATGATGCCATCTGTGAGTGGTCTAGCACAGAGACTTTCTAGCAGAGTGTGTCCATGAATTGTCCTGTTATAAATTAGATTGTGATTCAGCAGGCTTGGTTTGGGCCTGAGCTACTACATTTCTGATAAGCTCCCAAGTGACGCTAATACTGCTGATCTGTAGATGCACTTAGAAGGAGCAAAGTTCCAGACTACTTAACAAGGAGATTTCAAGTTTGATATGTTGGGAAACAGTTATGTAGGACTGGAGAGGGAAGAAAACGGGTAGATTAGGTTACTAGTGAAAACAATAATAATCACTTACTGAATTTTTACATAAGTTATCTCCAATTCTTATCTTGGTTAGTTACAGAAGCAACCACCAAGGAGCCAGGAATATCAGTGTAAAAAACAGGGATGAAGAGGGAGACAGGAACTCTATTAAGACAAAGGATGTCAGAGAGGACTAAGAGAATAATGAAGACACAATGCACAATGGCATGCTTCAGAGTTTGCTTTGGAATCCCATAGCAATATTAACATGTCGAGGACACGGGGTTTCCTTAAAGGCCTGGAATTACTTTGAAGCAATCAAACAGACCTCCACGTGAGCTTGAAACATCCTCTTTTATAGTCACAAAAATCCAGTTCATAAGTTGACTTCAAAAAGAAAACTTGAAACTAAGCTCTTCTCTTTTGGTTGTTTGCTAGGTTATTCACCTCCCCCCGCACCTCTCCATCACCAGTAATTTTCCTTTCAGTGCTTGTGTGTGTGCATGCTCAGTTGTGTCCAACTCTTTGCTACCCTATAGACTGTAGCCTGCCAGTTCCTCTGTCCATGGGCTTTTCGTGGCAAGAATACTGGAGTGGGTTGCCATTCTCTCCTCCAGGGAATCTTCCCAACCCAGGGATCGAACCCATGTCTCCTGCATTGCAAGTGGATTCTTTACTACTGAGTCACTGGGGAAGCAGTTTGTGATTACCCAGTGTAACAGTCTGAGTTCACATTAGAGACTGGAGGTTTTAAATAAGGTCACAAGATGTACATTAGTCACCTGCTAGTTGAGCACTGGAATTCTAGGCTCTCACCTTACAAAGCAGAATACTTTGAGGTTTGTAGATAGTATAAGGGATGTGTAGACATTTGAATACAAAATTAAGGAGAGTCTCTCCTAAGTCCAATTGTGATGATGAGTAACTTGGAAGCATCTTACAAGGTTAAGAGGGTGGAGCTGGCCACTCTACTCTTTTATGAAGTGAAGGGAAATACTAGTAGTGGGTTCGTCCTAGGACAGATGAATGACCTGCCCTGTCAACACTGTCCAGGGGTCAGTATCCTCGGGGATGAGGATCTAAGGCCAGATGCACATAGGATCTGCTCCCTGAATCCACTTAATTTTCTACTGCTAATATATGAATTTTCAATATGTGTTTATTCAGCTGCTGCTCAGTCATAAGTGTTTTGTTTTGTTTTTGCCAGAAAATAGAAATGCTAGGCAGAAAAATTTTTTCAAAATTAAGGGGGAAATATATTCATATCCCAGTAGTCTGCTTTATGAAAACAAAATTTTAAAGTTAGCTAAAGCATGTTCTATTCATTTTAAAACATCATCAGGGTCAGATGCATAAAATTTTCAGATAAAGAGGTGTGCAGGGCGATGAGAATTGTATGTATCTTTTCATTTGTGTTTAAATAATTAGAAATAATTTTTCTCATTCTTATCACAGAGTAGTACATTATCAGTATAGAAACAGGAAAATACCAGTAAGTAGAAGAGAATGTAGTCACCCACAGTTCCACAGCTTAGTTAACATTTTGCTCTGTATTTTTCCAATCTCTTTTCTATGCATGTTTTAGTTGCTATTCGACATAGTTGTTAATGTCCATATTAATTTGAATCCTGCTTTTGAAAGCTAACATTATACCAATTCTTAACATAACAGATGAAGCCTTCTGGGGCATTTTTTTTTAATGTTGAAGTTATCAAGCCTTTCACCCTTGGAAGGTTAAGAGGATTAAAATAAATAGATACTTCTATTAAGTAGAATGCTCATCCCAGGAAACAGCTTTTGCTTTTAGTGGTAAGTCTTGGTAAAAGCAGTTTAAAACCTTTATAGCATGCATCTCTATTTCTATCAGACCTTGAAAAGGAGATTGCACTGTGAGGAGGTAAGATTTCCTTTTTTCTTGCTGAATATTTGAATTTGTGTAAGAATCCATTTCCAAAATTTTAGTTAATGAGGTAAATTCAGTTTTTGTGTGTGTGTGTAGAAAATAGACACTGAGATGATTTTTCCCCCTTATTGACCTCCTCCATGGCCTTAAATTTTCTTTTTAATTTGAAATACAAACTATCAAGGTATATTTACATAAAATAAAATGCACCTACTTTACATATACAGGCTGGTGAATTTTGGCTTATTTCTACACTCATGTCATCACAACCACCATCAAGACACAGAACAACTCCATCACTCCAAAAAAGACTCTTGTGCAGCTTCCCAGGTATTCTCTTCCCAGAGTCAGACAACCATCAGTCTACTTTCTGATTCTATATACTAGCTTTGTTTGTTCTAGAGTTTTCTACAAGTAGAATAATAAATGTTCCATTGTACTTCACTTCTTCTGGTTACTGAAATATTTTTGAGATTCATTTGTGTTATTGTACCAATTTGTTCTATTCTAAACCTCAGTAGTGTTCCATTGTGTGAGTGGTTCAGAATTTCTCTATTCACTAGTTGAAGGACATTTAGATTGTTTCTAGAAACAGTCATGTATACGGGTTTTGTATGGATACAAATTTCCATTTCTCTTGGACAAATACCTCAGAAACAGGATTTCTGAGTCTAAGTGTGTTTAACTTGACGCGACACGGCAAACTGTTCTCCAAAATGGTGGCATTATTTTGTATTTCCAGTCAGAATGTCTCAGGGTTCCAGCTGTTCTGCATCTTCATCAGCACTTGATGTCGTCAGACACCTTGATGATCTGAAGAGGTGACTCCATGTAGTTTTAACTTGCATTTCTCCAGTGACTAATGATGTTGAACATCTTCTTATGAGCATCTTTTTTGATCACGTACATGTTTTTATTGGGAAAGTGTCTGTTCAGATCTTTTGTTCATTAAAAAAAATTACTGCTTGTTAGGATTTTTAAATAAGTTTTATTGAGGTATAATTGATGTAAGTAACTGCACATCTTTAAAGGTACAATTGGGAAGTTTTGAGATATAAATACACATGATGCAATCACCACAATCAAAATAGTGAGCCTAACCATCACTCCATTACTTCATGCTTTGTTACCTACACTCCATGGCCCCTCTATGTAACCACAGGCTTCCCCAAGCACTTCTTGATATGCCTTTTAGAACTAGAGACATTACTCTATTTAAAATAGATAATCACAAGGACCTACTGTATAGCACAGGGAATACTGAATTCTGCTCAAAATTCTGTAATAACCTAAATGGGAAGAGAACTTGAAAAAGAATATATATGTGTGTGTATACACAATTATACAGTGGAAGTGAGAAATAGATTTAAGGGACTAGATCTGATAGAGAGAGTGCCTGATGAACTATGGACAGAAGTTCATGACATTGTACAGGAGACAGGGATCAAGACCATTCCCAAGAAAAAGAAATGCAAAAAAGCCAAGTGGCTCTCTGAGGAGGCCTTACAAATAGCTGTGAAAAGAAGAGAAGTGAAAAGCAAGGGAGAAAAGGAAAGATATACCCATTTGAATGCAGAATTCCAAAGAATAGCAAGGAGAGATAAGAAAGCCTTCCTCAATGATCAGTGCAAAGAAATAGAGGAAAACAATAGAATAGGAAAGACTAGAGATCTCTTCAAGAAAATTAGAGATACCAAGGGAACATTTTATGCAAAGATGGGCTCTATAAAGGACAGAAATTGTATGGACCTAACAGAAGCAGAAGATATTAAGAAGAGGTGGCAAGAATACACAGAAGAACTGTACAAAAAAGATCTTCATGACCCAGATAATCATGATGGTGTGATCACTCACCTAGAGCCAGACATCCTGTAATGTGAAGTCACGTGGGCCTTAGGAAGCATCACTATGAACAAAGCTAGTGGAGGTGATGGAATTCCAGTTGAGTTGTTTCAAATCCTGAAAGATGATGCTGTGAAAGTGTTGCACTCAATACGCCAGCAAATTTGGAAAACTCAGCAGTGGCCACAGGACTAGAAAAGTTCAGTTTTCATTCCAATCCCAAAGAAAGGCAGTGCCAAAGAATGCTCAAACTACCACAAAATTTCACTCATCTGACATGCTAGCAATGTCATGCTCAAAATTCTCCAAGCCAGTCTTCAACAATACATGAACTGTGAACTTTCAGATGTTCAAGCTGGGATTAGAAAAGGCAGAGGAACCAGAGATCAAATTGCCAACATATGCTGGATCATCAAAAAAGCAAGAGAATTCCAGAAAAATATCTATTTCTGCTTTATTGACTATGCTAAAGCCTTTGACTGTGTGGATCACAATAAACTGTGGAAAATTCTGAAAGAGATGGGAATACCAGACCACCTGACCTGCTTCTTGAGAAACCTGTATGCAGGTCAGGAAGCAACAGTTAGAACTGGACATGGAACAACAGACTGGTTCCAAATAGGAAAAGGAGTACGTCAAGGCTGTATATTGTCACCCTGCTTATTTAACTTATATGCAGAGTACATCATGAGAAACGCTGGGCTGGAAGAAACACAAGCTGGAATCAAGATTGCCGGGAGAAATATCAATAACCTCAGATATGCAGATGACACCACCCTTATGGCAGAGAGTGAAGAGGAACTAAAGAGCCTCTTGATGAAAGTGAAAGAGGAAAGTGAAAACGTTGGCTTAAAGCTCAACATTCAGAAAACTAAGATTATGGCATCTGGTCCCATCACTTCATGACAAATAGATGGGGAAACAGTGGCAGACTTTATTTTGGGGGGCTCCGAATTCACTGCAGATGGTGATGCAGCCATGAAATGAAAAGACGCTTAATCCTTGGAAGGAAAGTTATGACCAACCTAGACAGCATATTAAAAAGCAGGGACGTTACTTTGCCAAAAAGGTCCATCTAGTCAAGGCTATGGTTTTTCCAGTAGTTATGTATGGATGTGAGAGTTGGACTATAAAGAAAGCTGAGCACCAAACAATTGATGCTTTTGAATTGTGGTGTTGGAGAAGACTCTTGAGAGTCCTTTGGACTGCAAGGAGATCCAACTAGTCCATCCTAAAGGAGATCAGTCCTGGGTGTTCACTGGAAGGACTGATGTTGGAGCTGAAAGTCCAATACTTCGGCCATCTGATGTGAAGAACTGACTCATTGGAAAAGACCCTGATGCTGGGAAAGATTGAAGGCAGGAGGAGAAGGGGACGACAGAGGATGAAATGGCTGAATGGCATCACCGACTCAATGGACATGAGTTTGGGTAAACTCTGGGAGTTGGTGATGGATAGGGAGGCCTGGCGTGCTGCAGTCCATGGGGTCGCAAAGAGTTGGACATGACTGAGCAACTGAACTGAATGTATAACTGAATCACCTTGCTGTACACCTGAAACTAACACATTATAAATCAACTACAGTCCAGTATAAAATAAAATTTTAAAAAATAATACATATTTCAGCTACATAAATAAAACTGGAGAAATCTTTGTTCCGTTATTTTAGTGGATGCTTTAGTTACAAGATACAGCTTTAACTTACCACAGTCTAGCTTCAAGTGGTTTTGTTCTATATAGAGTAGATGAGCTTTATAAAACTGTTTCTTCCCTTCCTTGACTTTAGCTATTACCATTCATTTTACATGTATGACAGTTTATAAACACAATACAGTATTGTTATTTTTATTTAAAAATCAATTGTATTTTATTTATACTTTTTAAAATTTCTTAGTGTGTTTAAAACATATACCTTTAATTAAAGCAATCTACCTTCAAATAATATTATATTACTTCCTGTGTAGTGTAAGCAACTTACAACTGGATGCACCAAAGTCTTCTTTCCTATCTAATATGCTATCTTTTCAAAAATATTAGTTTTATATATATTTTATGACATAGTGTTGCCACTGTTTACCTTAGACAGGTGTGCTCAGTCACTTGGTTTTGTCTGACTCTTTGTGACCCCACGGACTGTAGCCTGCCAGGCTCCTCTGTCTATGGGATTTTTCCAGTGAGAATACTGTAGTGGGTTGTCATTTCTTCCTTCGGGGGATATTCCAGACCCAGGAATGGAACCCCTGTCTCCTGCATCTTCTGCATAAGCAGGCGGATTCTTTACCACTGCGCCACTTGGGAAGCTTCAGGCAGTAAATTATATTTTAGGATGACTAAAACTTAGAAATAAATGTTTTAGAAGACTTTTAGCTTCATTTTAACAATTTCCAGAGACGTTCCTTTCTTTGTGTAGAACTCAGTTTGTCTGGTACCACATTTCCTTTTGCTTGAAAAATTTTCTTTAATATTTCTTGTAATGCAAGTTTTCGGGAAATTAATTGTTTCAGCTTTTGTTTGTCTGAGAAGAGTTTATTTTCAGTGGGTGTAGTAGTCTTGCCTGGCTTTTGTCCATTCAACACTTTAATGGTACTATATTGTTTTCATTCTGGCTTTTGTACTTTTAAATAAGAAGTCTGCTGTAATTCTCATCTTTATCACTTTAAATATAATGTCTTCGCCGCCCCCGCCCCGCCCCCCACTGGCTGCCTCTTCAAGATTTTCTCTTTCATCTTCAGCAGTTTGAATACACCATGACTAGACTTTAAAGTTATTATTATTGTTATTATCATTATTAATATGATTACTCTTCGTGTTTTCTGAGTTCCTCAGAGTTTTGAATTGATGTATTTAATCATTTTGGGGAAAATTCTTGGCCACTATGTGTTCACTATCTTCTGCCTAATTCTCTCTTCTCCTTGGGATTACAGTTATACATATTTTAGACTGCTTAGTAGCTCTTGGATTCTCTTTTCTGTTCTGTTATTGATTTTATTCCTTTTGGTCTTTGTACTTTGGTTTATTAAATTTCTGTTGTCCTATCTTCAAATTCATTGATTCTTTTCTTAGTTGAGTGTGTTTATGAGCCTGTCAAAGACATTCTTCATCCTTTTACCATGATTTTTATTTCTAGTATTTTCATTAGACTTTTCCATCTATTGGCTGAAATTCCCTATCTCTTAATACATTTGCCTATCTTTTAAACTTGAGCCATTAGCATGTTAAGAGTACTCACTTTTAATTTCTTGTCTAATACATTCAATATCTTTTCATCTCTGGGTCTGGTTATGTTGATTCCTTAGTTTATTGACAAGAGATTTTTTTCTTCTTCTGGATGCTGATGTTATGTGTAGAACAGTGAGGATCTAGGTAAACAGTATTTATGCCTAAAGAATGGGCAAGGCTCTTCTGCTAGGTCATTACTGTTGCAATTTGCATCCATGTACTCAGTAGTTGAGCTGTGTTTGTCTTTTGTTGTTGTTGCTATGATTATATTCTGTGCAGAACCCAAACTGCAAACCCCTCTAGACCTGCTTTTTTGTGTATAGTATGGGCTGAGGTGCTGGAGGGTTTTTAAGATGTTCTTTCTTCATCTTCTGCTTTTGTCCTTCTTGAACCTGTGCTTAAGAAGGGGATTTTGTCTTCATGCTCTTGCTTTCTTATAATGGAAAACTCCTCAATGCTTTCTAACTTGGGGGGAGGGGGGTGGGGAGGCAAAGGTAATTCTCTGCGTTCTATCCCAGCCTCTGTTTTATATCTGCCACCTATCCTGGAGTCTCCGTGATCCTGCTTCTCCTCCATGTGGCAGCAGGGGAATTTTGCTTTGGGGGATCTTTTGTGTGAGTAGGTTTCCAGCCCCTTTTCCAGCAGTTGTTGTTTAGATGCTAAGTCATATCTGACTCTTTTGTAACCCCATGCCAGACTCCTCTGCCCATGGGATTTCCCAGGCAAGAATTCTGGAGTGCGTTGCCATGCCCTTCTTCAGATGATATTCCTGACCCAGGGATCGAACCTGCATCACCTGCATTGCAGCTGGATTTTTTATAGCTGAGTCCCCAGGAAACTCAAGCCTCTAGTAGTAGGAGACCACTAACTGTCCTAGCACCCAGGACAATTTTTTAATTTTTTCCCTAAGAATCTAGACAGGAACTGTTATTTTACTCTTTCTTCAGACTCAGTAGGTCTTTGTGTACCCTGGGAGTAATATGTTTTTTGCCCTTTACCCATTGGGTTAAGAGTCTTATTCCACAGAGGAGAAAATTTGGTAGGGCTCTGGAATTTTTTCACAGTAGTTGCTCCCCAGGTCTGTACAACTGAGAGGGGATTTCTCTGGTCTCTTGCTGTGCCCACACTCTTTCTCCTTAGTGTTCAGTGGATGTCAGTGGAAAAGAACCTGCAGGTAGACTCCCCTTGAGTCAACAGGTCTTGGGGATTTTATAATCTCATGCCAGTTCACAATGAGCCCTTAGAAGTTTGTTAAACATTTTAGCTGAGATCTTACTCACTTATGTAGTGTGCAGCATTTCTTTCCCACATAGTCTACTATGATTGAACCAATATTCACTTTCTTTCTCTTTGGATGGGCTTGTCTTTCCTTAGATTTCAGGCTACTTGATTGCTTTGTAGTTTTAGTTTTTGAATGAACCCAAGAAAAGTAATTATCTTTAGGTTTCTATAGCTTTAAAATATTATTGTTAGGGAGTTTGAGATTGACACGTACACACTGCTATATTTAAAATAGATAACCAACAAGGATCTATATTGTACAGCACAGGGAACTCTGCTCAATATTATGTAATAACCTAAATGGGAAAAGAATTTGAAAAAGAATAGACACATGTATATGCATAACTGAATCACTTTGCTGTACATCTGATACTAACACAACATTGTTAATCAACTATACTTCAATATAAAATAAAAAGCTAAAGAATTATTGTTAGAGTAAGAGTCTCACTTCATTTTGAATACACTCCTATAGTGAACTTCCCCTGTAGCTCAGAGGTAAAGAAACTGCCTGCAATGCAGGAGGGGCAGAAACCTCAGGTTTGATCCCTGAGTCGGGAAGATCCCCTGGAGGAGGGCATGGCAACCCACTCCAGTATTCTTGCCTGGAGAATCCCCATGGACAGAGAAGCCTGGTGGGCTACAGTCCATGGGGTTGCAGAGAGTCAGATACAACTGAAGCAACTTAGTATGCACACATAGATACAGATGTTTTTAAAGTATTAACAAAATCTTTTGTGTTTGGGACATACCTGATGTATTTACCTTTTTATTCAAAGATAGAGCATTTGGTATTCATGGCACCCTGGTCTTATTTCCCAAGCTTCTCTGAAGCCCTTTTGGGGAAAAGAGGTCCATGGTATTCTATAACAAATATTGTATGAATAATTTGGGATTTGGGGAATGAGGAGACTTTTACTAGCTTGTGTTCAACTAGCTGTGTCAAGCTGAAGCATCTGGGAAATTACCAAAAGCATAAATTATAGGCACAGAAAAATAAACTTTTGGGCACACTAGTTTTTTTTACCCACAAAGTCTGAGCGTTGAAATTATATTTCAAAATAGAATATACATTGTGTCATTGGGAATGAAATAGCAATGTTACATATATGCACATTTAAGTTAGCCTTAAAAACAAAGATATTTACCGATGACTCCAGTAAGGTAGATCCTATTCAAATAGTTCAAGAAATAAAATTATTATCATGAACGATTGACTTTCAGAAAGTGGCCATGGTAGATATGTTATGTATTAGTAAGTGGAATTGCTCTCAACAGTTTAAATTTATTTGTCCATTGATGATGATGTACTTGGAAAAACAATTTTCTCTAAAATGTTATCAATTTCTTCTAAGTTATACAAGAGGTATTAGTATTATTTCAACTATGGTAGGCCAACAGAATATTGTATACATTATTAAATAAGATTATCTGGTAGATTATTAGTGTGCTATGACCAGTGTACACTTATCCTACCTCTGCAGAAAAGCAATGGATTAATTAGCTTTGACAGTGCCTCTAATTCTCATGTGAAGTTTTGAAGATGAAGCATTAAATATGATATTATTTTAACTCCTCATTTCTCCATTTTGTGGCTTTTAAACTTCATGAGGATGGCATAGTAAGGGAAGGATTCTTTAACAGTCCACTGAGTCTTTTCAAGGAACAGCCATTGAACTCTCAGTATTTTATTGTCATTTTTAAAAAATGTAACTTTCTCCCTTTTTTCTTCTCTTTCTCAGTTCTTGAGTACATTAGTGAAGACTCATGTTTTAGAGCTGGTCAAGCTAAGTAAGACAACAAATTGAAATTTGTTGAACTATTTTGTTGGTTTCATTAATCTTGCTCTTTTCGAGGCTGTCATTAGTCATTTTTAAATATGTGAATTAGTTGTTTTTATCATAAATTAAACTCAAGGCCTAATTAGCATTCTCATGAAGGATGCAATTAAAAATGTGAAATGAAACAAAAACAACAGCTAGTACTTCTGCAGACTCAGCTTGCTTAATTTTTCAAAGTACTGTTAATAAAACCAACATTACTAATTTGAATTTATGAATGGATAAATAGACAATGGAAAAGGAAAAATTTTCTTTGTGTTCAGAACAAAGTGAAATAAGAAAGCAAAATTTCCTTTATAAGTATAAAACAAACAATGTTCAACTAGATCATTTTTGTAGAACTGAGTCAATATCTTAGTAATGTATCTAATATCAAAATTCTTAATCTGGGAGTAGACTGTGATATAATTCCACAAGCAAAGTATTTATAGAATGACTAAAATGAAGTTGCTTATCAAGTGCCAGAGGTATGCCCCCAAATCATTGTTGCGGTTGTTTATTTGCTAGGTTGTATCTGACTCTCCCATGACCCCATGGACAATTGCCCAGGCGCCACTGTCCATGGGATTTCCCAGGCAAAATACTGGAGTGGGTTGTCATTCCCTTCTCCAGGGGATCTTCCCAACACAGAGATTGAACCTGAGTCTCCTGTGTTGCAGGCAGCTTCTTTATTGCTGAGCCACCAAGGAAGCCCAATCAATGTGATAACAAAAATCAATCAGACAACAACAACAAAACATTACTTCCAATTTCCAATATACCCCTGGGAGCAGTAGTGCTCCATTGAGATCCACAGGCTTAAGGTCACAAGGCCAAAGAACTGGCAAGGGACAACAGCCTCACAGTTTTAAACTTGGAAAGCAGATGTGCTAGTAGAACAAGCAGAGCTTAGGAAGCTGACCCTAAGCCAGGAGTCAGGAAAACTGGCAAATAACCTGATTCATACCACAGAAACTCAAAAAGGCTCAAGATTTGTGATCATATATATCTCCAAAAATGGAGGTGAAGGTAGGTTAAAGCACCGGGGTATTGAAGTCTCTTTCAAGTTGAATCTGGAGGTGCTGACTGAAAAAAACATGTGAATATTCCCACCTGAACGAAATATTTTCAGTTCTAACACTTGATGCTATTTGGTTTCCAGTATCCTGGCAGCCTGTATTGAACCCCCTGGTCTACGGCTTGTAGTATTCTTCTCTGGGACTCACAAAAGCCTAGAGGAACTAAAGATTCCACCTCAGGTGGCTCAGATGGTAAAGAATCCACCAGCAGTGCAGGAGACCTGAGTTTGATCCCTGGGTTGGGAAGATCCCTTGGAGAAGAAAATGCATTATTGACCTTGAAATCGCAGAGTCAGACACAACTGAGTGACTAACATTTTCACTTTACCTGATAAAACAACTCAGCCAGCTCACCGTACAGTGAAACTCTTGTTTCCTTTTTATAAACCCTATTTTGGAGCTCAGATTTGCAATCAATTTATAGATACTGTGCTTTGCTGCAAGTAGGAAATCCACACACAGTTGAGAAAAACTTCAATGTATACGTTGGAGACTCAAACTAAAAAAATGCAACTTCAGGTGGTGCAGTGGTAAAGAATCCGCCTACCAATGCAGGAGATGCAAGAAACATGGGTTCAGTCCCTGGCTCAGAAAGATCCTCTGGAGAAGGAAATGGCAACTCACTCCAGTATTCTTGCCTGGAAAATTCCATGGACAGAGGAACCTGGTGGGCTAAAGTCCATGGAGTCACAAAATGTTGGACACAACTGAGCACACACACAGGAAAAAAGAAGTAGGCTTCAAAAAAGAATTTTTGAAGAAAACTTCAAAAAATAATCATTAATATCCTTACAAAATAAAACATTCTTAAAGTGAATAAAAATGGGTTTTTCTAAAAAGGAACATGAGAGACAAAAAAAGTTAATGAAATGGGAGGAAAAAAGCTAGAATAGAATTAGAAAAATAATTATTAGGTAAGATCAGGATATCTCCAAGAAAACAGACTCAAAGTGCAGAGAGAAAGACAAAATGATTGAAAAGATAAGAAATTTAATCTCTTCAGGAGTTCCAGAAAGTGAAAACCAAATGGAGAGGAGAAAACCATTGATTAAGACATTAAAAAAAAAATTCCCCTAAATCGAAAGCTTTCCTTAATTTGCTTCTAGTGTTATCCAGGGGAGCCCAACAAAGAGTTACATCTTTTTGGATTCCTTGTTGTTTAGTCACTCAGTTGTGTCTGACTCTTTGCAACCCATGGACTGCAGCACGCCAGGCTTCCCTGTCCTTCACTGTCTCCTGGAGTTTGCGCAAACTCATGTCCATTGAGTAGGTGATGCCATTCTTAGGGCACCTTTATTTAAGGAATATTGCCAATATCAATTTAAGGGAAGTCAGTGAGGCTCTCGGAGAAGGCAATGGCAACCCACTCCAGTACTCTTGCCTGGAAAATTCCATGGACAGAGGAGCCTGGTAGGCTGCAGTCCATGGAGTCGCTAAGAGTCGGACACGACTGAGCAGCTTCACTTTCACTTTTCACTTTCATGCATTGGAGAAGGAAATGGCAACTCACTCCAGTGTTCTTGCCTGGAGAATCCCAGGGATGGGGGAGCCTGGTGGGCTGCCGTCTATGGAGTCGCACAGAGTCGGACACGACTGAAGCGACTTAGCAGCAGCAGCAGCAGTGAAGCTCTAGGTCCAGGAAATGGAGAAATTGACACAAAATCGTCCTCTGGAAGACTGAAGGACTAACCAAGAAGTCTTTAAGTCATTCTGAGGTGCTTGGGATCAAGCAGTGTATAATAATATGCAGGAGGCAGTTAGTAAATGGTCATTGATGTGAACTATTCCATGCTAGCCCTTGATTATGCCTGACCAAGACTGGTGGTGGTCTCAATGCGTTGTCTTCTGGACATTCCTCTTGGGACTGCAGCTTAAGCAGAAAGAGATTTGGATTTAAATATGTCTTAGGCACGGTAATAGCATTTTTCTAAAGGAAAAACAGGAACTCTTATCCTTGCAGGTAATTTTCTTTTTGAATTGTAAATTTATTATATGAAAAGTTTTACAAAGGTATACAAATTAAGTGACATTTAATTTGTTAAAAAGAATAAAATTATATTGAATTGGATGTGCTCCAGAAATTCTAGGCTAACTGCAGTAGCCTTAGGTTATAAATGCAAATGTATTTCATTATAATTTTGCACTACAACTGGTGCAGCTTGCATAAATAAGCTGAGTAAAGCTAGATTGTGATAAACTGAAGTATCAATCAATGGCACCTGAGGTCCTATAACCTATTGGCATCTATTGCTTTAGAAGGTTGAAGTTTTTAGAGATGGCTTTATTATTTGGCATCTACCTATCGACTGAAGTGACTTCGCATGCACGCACCTGTCAAGATTTACGTCATAAATGTAAATTTCTACTGGATAAAGGCAGGCTACAAAGTTTCTTTCAGATTCATTGAGAAAGGCCTATTTATAATAGTGAATTACAGGAAATGATTTCTTTTAGGGGAAATCTGAAAATTAAATACCTGTAAGACCATTACTTAGAATATAAAAAGTTTTATTTTTGTGATCAAGTTAAAAGGTAAATAAATTGGGTAACTACAAGGTTGCAATATGCCAATTTAGACCACTTTGATAGGACTATGTCTTAACTTGTTTTCTATCTTTACTTTGTCTTATTGAATGTATAATACTCTTTAGCAGTCTGGATCTTTCTCCACATTTATTTTATGTGGCAATGATTATTCATGTTCTTGGATGTAAACTATACTTAGAAAATTGAATCTGTTTGGGCCAGGGAACCAAGCAGACCATATCTACCTTTTCGTATTTGGAACTGTAGCTTTGGACATTTCTGATAGTTCTCTTGCTCAGAGTACCTGAAAATTTCTCATCCATATGGTGGTATCCAGGAGCTCTGGAAAGGAATCAAACCCTAGTGCTTTTCTATTGAAATCCGATTTGTTTCATTATTCCTTACTTGTAGGCTTAACTGTAATTGGTCAGCCAGGCAAATGCTGTTGTGAATGCAGAATTAGACACCAGTTTTTTAGGTGAAACTGAAACAAGGATTGTCTTACTGCCATTCAGGTAGATTTAATCTTTTTATCCTTCAAAGTCACTCAGACTGCTGGCCTGTCATCTCCAAATCTTTCTATTTGTGCTCCCGTATTTGCCCTTTCATTTTCATTCTTGATTTCTTTGGCTTAAGGAGCCCCAACAATGGTGGCACCAACTACTGAAGAGTGACATATTCAGACTAACAGTTGGGATTTTGCTCTGTTCTATAAAATTACTTATTGGATATTGTTTGATAAGTAAAATGTAGTAAAACCAGAAGAAACTACTCCTACCTTTTCTAATAAACACAACTCATTCATTTAAAATTAGCCTTAACATATGTCCTTCTGGAATCTCACACTGCATGGGATTCTCTGTGAAGAGAATCTCATCATCCAACATGATATGTTTCTGTGTCAAGTGAACACATTTTTAAAATAATCTTTATTTTTGGCTATGTTGGTTCTTCATTGCTGCATACAGGGTTTCTCTAGTTGCAGTGAATGGGAGCTACTCTTTGTTGCGATGCTCAGGTTTCTCACTCAGGTGGCTTCTCTTGCTGTGAAGCACAAGCTCTAGGTGTGTGAACTCTGGTAATGGTGGTGTGTGGGCTCCGTAGTTGCGGCTCATGGGCTCAGTATTCATGGTGCATGGGCTTAGTTGCTCTGTGGCATATGGAGGCTTCCCAGACCAGGGATCAAACCTGTGTCCCCTGCATTGGCAGGTGTATTCTTATCTGCTGTACCACCAGGGATGTCCAAATGAACATATTTTACTTGGAACATGACTTAATGTTTCATATCTACTTATAATTATAATGCCATTTTTTTCCTTTCTTATTTTTCCAAGCATCCTTTCCTGAACTATTTTTCAGACCTGACTACATGCAAAGAATTAAATAGACACAATCTTTACCTGGAGGAACTTACAAGGGAGTGTGGGAAACATAGGTGTGTGAAAGTAACTATACAACAATGCAAATTGCTAACACTTATGAATGATCTTATTATGAACTGGTCACTGTACTAAGATCACAGAGAATCTCATTTAACCCTCAGAATAAACAGTACAGGGTAGGTTAATATTGCTTTCATTCTAGCAGATGAGGAAATAGGCCCAGAGACTTTGAGTCTTTGGCCTAGATTGAAGAAACTTTATGGCTCCAAAAACATAGGGAAATTTTGCACAATAACTCACACAATGTCCCCAAAGGCAGAAATGTAGATGGACGATAACAGTTATCCCAAAAATAATGCAGGTCACACCCCAGAAATACAGATATAGTAAGGTGGGGAATGTGAGATGCGGGATGGTTTGATGGAGTAGGTAGCAATTAAACCAAAGCATAAATGACAGTAGGGTGTTGAGAGAGAGAGAAAGAAAGGGAGGGTGTGTGTGTGTGTGTGTAAGGCACCAACAAACCAGGCTTCCAGCCTTGAGAAAGCTGGGCTTCTTTTTGAGTATATTTGCAGCAACTTTATCTGAGTCTTATCTGAGCTCTGAGATGGCTGCTGTCCATTGAGATAAATGGTTTGTCAAAGACCCCACAGCTTATAAGAAGCAGAGCCAGGAGCAGGACATGTTCATACTGATACAAATTTAATTGGCTTTTATGTTTTATCACAACTCATTTAATCATAGTTCACTGTAGTCAAGAAAGTTGATACAGAGTCTTATGCCCAATTATTTGGGGCTACACCTGGTGACTTATTTCCTGTTCCTACAACAGACTCGGAGAAGGCATTGGCAACCCACTCCAGTACTCTTGCTTGGAAAATCCCATGGATGGAGGAGCCTGGCAGGCTGCAGTCCATGGGGTCGCTAAGAGTCAGACACGACTGAGCGACATCACTTTCACTTTTCACTTGCACGCAATGGAGAAGGCAATGGCAGCCCACTCCAGTGTTCTTGCCTGGAGAATCCCAGGGACGGCGGAGCCTGGTGGGCTGCCGTCTATGAGGTCGCACAGAGTCGGACACGACTGAAGTGACTTAGCAGCAACAACAGACTAGTGTTAGGGAAATCACTTGACCATAATAAGGTTAATCATGTTTCCTTAAAAATGGAAACAATCAGTGTGTGACTGATATTGTCAAATAAACTATTAGCTGTCAGATTTTTCAATATATGAAAAACAATTCAGAATGTTTTAGCAAAGTTAAAAAAAAGACTTGGGAAAGAGTTCCTTTGAGGTAATAATGAGAGATCTCAAGAGTGAGAGTCTTTACCTTGGAGAATAAAAGGTTAAGATATTGTCAATGTGTCAAGTTTAGATTGTCATTGTAATGTGAAAAGACAGTCTACTTCCACTTTTAGCTCTGTACATGTTCAATAAAAATTTTAAAAATGCACACTGAAGTTCAGAATTTGGTGTTAGAAAAAAATCAATTTCATTCACTTTATATGTTTGAAAAAATTTTTTAATTTTTTGGAAAAAGACCCTTTTTATATAAGCTTATGAGACTTCATAGAAATTACATTTATAATTTTGGTTTTTAGAGAAGAAAAGGGATGTTAACAGTATAAAACATATGTAATATAAGATATATAATATTAATTATAATACAAAAGGTAGTATATAAAAATTCTTTTAATTATATGCTATAAAAAGGAACAAGTTAGTTATTATAATATGGGCTAGTTATTATATTAACCTACTAGGTCTTAGGAAGAATCACTATGACCAAAGCTAGTTTAGGGGATGGAATTCCAGCTGACCTATTTAAAATTCTAAAAGATGATGCTGTTAAAGTGCTTCATTCAGTATGTCAGCAAATTTGGAAAACTCAGCAGTGGCCAAAGGACTGGAAAAGGTCAGTTTTCATTCAAATCCCACAGAAGGGCAAAGCCAAAGGATAGTCCAACTACTGTACAGTTGCACTCATTTAACATGCTAGCAAAGTTATGCTCAAAATCCTTCAAGCTAGGCTTCAGCAGCACATGAACTGAGAACTTCCAGACATACAAGCTAGGTTTAGAAAATTCAGAGGAGTCAGAGATCAAATTGCCAATATTTGTTAGATCATGGAGAAGGCAAGGGAATTCCAGAAAAACATCTACTTTTGCTTCATTGACTATGCTGAAGTCTTTGACTGTGTGGATCACAGCAAACTGTGGAAAATTCTTATAGAGATTGGCTACCAGACCACATTACCTGTCTCTTGAGAAACCTGTATGCTGGTCAAGAAGCAATGATTAGGATTGGACATGGAACAACTGATTGGTTCAAAACTGGGAAATGAGTACGACAAGGTTGTATATTGTCACCTTGCTTATTTAACTTATATGCGGAGTACATCATGCAAAATAGGCTGGATGAATCACAATATGGAATCAAGATTGTCAGGAGACATATCAATAACCTCAGATATGCAGATGATATTACTATAATGGCAGAAAGTGAAGAGAACTAAAGAATCTCTTGATGAGAGTGAAAGAGGAGAGTGAAAAAGCTGCCTTGAAACTCAATATTAAAAAGAAAAAAAAAAAACCCTAAAATCATGGCATATAGTCCCACTAGCACATGGCAAATAGAAGGGGAAAAAGTGGAAGCAGTGACAGATTTTATTTTCTTGGGCTCCCAAAATCACTGCAGATGGTGACTGCAACTATGAAACCAAAAGACAATTGCTCCTTAGAAGAAAAGCTATGACAAACGTGAAAGTGAAAGTTACTCAGTCGTGTCCGACTCTTTGTGACCCCATGGACTATACAGTCCATGTAATTCTCCAGGCCAGAATACTGGAATGAGTAGCCTTTCCCTTCTCCAGGGGATCTTCCCAACCCAGCGATCAAACCCAGGTCTCCCACATTGCAGGTGAATTCTTTATCAGCTGAGCCACAAGGGAAACCCAAGAACACTGGAGTGGGTAGCCTATCTTTCTCCAGGGGATCTATCTTTCTCCAGGGGATCTTCCTGAACCAGGAATTGAACTGGGATCTTCTGCATTGCAGGCGGATTCTTGACCAACTGAGCCATCAGGGAAACTAGATGACAAACATAGACAGCATATTAAAAAAGAAACATCACTTCCCTGAAAAAGGTCTGTAGAGTCAAAGCTACGGTTTTTGCAGCAGTCATGTCAGATGTGAGAGTGGGACCATACAGGAGGCTGAGCACTGAAGAAGTGTGGTGCTGGAAAAGACTCGTGAGAATTCCTTAGGGTATAAGGAGATCAAACCAGTCAATCCTAATAGAAATTGACCCTGAACATTAACTGGGAGGATTGATGATGAAGCTGAAGCTCCAATACTTTGGCCACCTGATGCAAAAAGCTGCCTCATTGGAAAAGACTCTCATGTTGGGAAAGATTGGAGGCAAAAGGAGAAGGTGGCAGCAGAAGATGAGATGGCTGCATAGCATCCCTGACTCAATGGACATCAATTTGAACAAATTCTGGAAGATGGTGGAGAACAGAGGAGCCTGGAGTGCTGCAGTCCATGGGGTAGTAAAAGTCAAACATGACTTATCAACTGAACAACAACAACATCAACAACAATATATAACCCATTATAATATAGGCTAGTTTCATAAATTATGACATTTGCTTTAATTGACTCATTAGTATTACTTGTTTAATGACTCATAAGATTAGTGCAACATAAAAGTTTAAAAATAATGAATGATTTAAGCATAATTTGGAATTTTATGAATAATAAGAACGTGAGTGTTAGCTATATCTTTCACTGGAAGATAAAGGTAACTCAGAGTGGTTCAAAGATAATAATTCATTAAAATTTTTTATTATCATATATTACCAGCATATGCAACATAAGTCAAGTGTGGTGAATCCACATGCTCCCATCATCCAGAATCAATTATTGTCAACCTTGTCACCAATGATATTCCATTTATCTTCCCTCTTACATTTTAATTTTTGCTAGGATCTTTTAAAATAAATTTTAGACATAATGTTATTTCACTCTAAAAATTTTACTATATATTACTAACAGATGAGAGATATTTTTTGAGTGTCCATAATACCATTATCACATCTAACAAATTAATAACTTTTTGTTATTTTCTAATACATAGTCAATGCTCAAATTCCTTCATTTGTTTTCAAAAAATGTTTTTTAATAGCTGGTTTGTTTAGTAAGAGATTCAAAGAAGGTCCAGGCAAGTACACTTTGTTTGGTTGATATGTCTTTTAAGTCTCTTTTAATCTGTAACAGATCTTCCTCCCTTTTTAATGGTGTTTATTTGGAAGAAATAAGTTCATTTGTCCTGTGGCATAGTCCCTATTGTGGATTTTACTATTCCCTCATCATATCAAATAATCTGTTTCTTTATCTTCTACTTTCCATAAAGGGTAGTAATATTAGATTATATTTAATTATGGGACTTCCCTGGTGTCTCAGATGGTAAAGAATCTGCAATGTGGGATACCTGGGTTCAGTCTCTGGGTTGGGAAGATCCCCTGGAGAAGGAATTCTTGCCTGGAGAATCCTATGGACAGAGGAGCTTGGCAGGCTAGAGAGTCCATGGGGTGGCAAAGAGTTGGACACAACTCAGGGACTAAGTATATTCAGGATAAGATGACTCATTTTAAAATTTCTTGAAATGCTTCAAAAAACCAACTGTGATTATGTTATACAATTAGTGTCTCAAATAAGTGAGTCCATAATTTTTACATGCAATAAAAACAAGTTATATCTTGTGGTGTGGTGGCACATGTGGTTTAGTTGCTAAGTCGTGTCTAACTCTTGCAACCCCATGGACTGTAGCCCACCACGCTCCTCTCTCCGTGGGATTCTCCAGGCAAGAATGACTGGAGTGGGTTGCCATTTCCTTCTGCAGGGGATTTTCTCAACCCAGGGATCAAACCCACATTTTCTGTATTGCATTCTTTACTGGATTCTTTACCAACTAAGCCACCAGAGAAGCCCAAGGTATATTTTACATACAATAAAATATACCAATCTCAAGTATTCAGCTTGATATGTCTTGACAATTTTATACCTATTTCCCCACGACCTGTAAAATAAGATATAGTACATTTTTACCAGTACAGAAAGCTCCTTTATGCTCCTAACCAGTCAATCTTCCCTTCCAGAAGCAACCACTTTCTGATTTCATTCACCACAGATTAGCTTTACAGTTCTTGAATTTGATATAAAAGTCTTCTTTTTCTCAATGAAACATTTTTGAGATTCACTCATTTTGTTGCATAAATCACTAGTTCTTAGCTTTTTATTGCTAAGGAGCAGTCCACTCTATGGTTATACCTCAATTTGTTTATCAGTTCTGTTGAGGAATATCTGGATTGTGTCTAGTTCTTGGCTACGATATATACAGTTTCTCTAAGCATTCTTTTTCTCAGCTGTAATATAATCTAAAGTGTACAATGATTTGATGTACATTATGAAAGACTCCTACCATTGAGTTAATTAACAGACCCATCCCCTCACATATTTATTTATTTTTTCTTTTGGTGAGAACACAAGTCCTACCCTCTTAGCAAATTTCAGTTATACAATAGAGCACACATTCTTTTTGTGCCTTCTTTTCTCTTGGAGCAAAACCACAGTGTGTGCTCTAAGACATTCTCCTGGAACTTAAAATTTTGCCTACTGTAACATTGCAAAATCTTCTCCTAATGTCTTTTTCTTGGCAGCTTTATAGTTCTAGCTTTTATGTTTATGTTTGAATTGATTTTGAGGTATGGAGTAAAGTTGGGGTCAAGAGTCTTATTTTCTTTCAGACAATTGTACAGTCTTCTCAGCATCATTTGTTAAATACACTTTGCCTTTGTTAAAAATCAGTTGCTTTGTTTACATGTAAATCTATTTGCTCCTCCTTATTCCAATAATTAACTGTTTTGAAGGTGAAAGTTCTTCAGCTTTGTCTTTTCAAGATTGTTCAGCTATAGTTTGCATTTCATTATAAATTTTTGAATCACTGGGTTGATTTCTTAAAAAAATGTTGCTGATATTTTGTTACTTATAAGGGATCTATAAATCAATTTGAGGAGAATGAATATTTAACAATATAAACTCTTCCAGTTAAGAACATGGCCCCTCCCTCCACTTGCTTAGATCTTTAAATTTCTTAGCAATGATTACAGTTTTCAAGACACATTACACATTTTCTGACAAATTTATTCCTAAGTATTCAATTTTTGGAGGCTATTATTAATGCTATTAAAAATTTCCCCCTTTTTCTTAGTATAGATAAACATTAATAAAACTAATTTTTGTATCTCAAACCTTTATCTTACAAATATGTTCAATTTGCTCATTAGTACCAGTATTACTATTTTTTTTTTCCCTCTTTGGATTTCTTAGAATCGGGTTTGTTGAGATGAATTCCCCTGACTTTGTCTATTTGAAATGTCTAATTTGCTTTTATTTTTGAGAGGTATATTTGCTATATACAACATTCTATTTTTGCTTTCAGTACTTAAAGATCTTCTTCCATTGCCTTTTTTCAAAATGAGGTCAGCCGTTATTCTTATTTTCTTTTTCTTGCATGTATTGTGGCTTTCTTCCCCTTGGCTGTTCTTGAGATTTGCTCTTTATCTTTTGTTTCTTGTAGCTTGATATTTTGCCTAGAATCTGTGGGTTTATATATTTCATCCATTTTAGAAAATTCTTAGCCATTATCTCTTCAAAATAAATGTCTGCCCCATTCTCTCTTTCTCTGTTCTCTTTCTGGAACTCCAGTTATACATATATTAGATGATTTGATGTCATTCACCAAGTCTTGGCTTCCCCATTCAGCTTAAATATTTTTCTCTTTGCAATTCTGTTTAGATGATTTCTATTGTTTTCCAGTTAACTGATCTTTTCTTCTGCTGTGTCCCATATGCCCTCATGCCCAATAAGTGAATTTTACATTTCTTACATTATTTTAGCATTTCTACTTAGCTCTTTTGTATAGTTTTATATATATATTTTGAAATTTTCAATCTCTTTTGGTTCAAGTTTTGCTAGATTCTGTGACATTTATCAGAGTTAAAGTTCTCATTAGCTAAATAAAATATCTGGGTCATCTGTCAGCCTGTATTTGTCTTTTCCTTATTGGTCACATTTTTCTACTTCCTCACATGTTTTGTAATTTTTATTCTATGGCAGTTATCTTGTGTCAAGAACAGTAGAAATTGCCAGTAAAGGGCTTCCCCCTTCCTCTGTCAGACTGCCAGCACGGATGCTGAGTCAGTCTCATCTGTCACTGCACTGAGAATAGGTTCTGTGGTAGATTTATTTAGATTCAGTTTGTCAATGGCTTCAAACACTTTGAGGACAGGATCAGGACTTTTTATTTCTCACAGCAGGGCTTGAAATATGAGCATCAGTAATTCTCTAGAGATACTTCAGTGCTTTAAAACTCAGTCCCAGCTTTCTGAGTTCCTGGAAGTTGTTTTTGCTCTCTAACCTGCCCTGGTTTTCTGTATGTCAGGACAGCTCTGTTGATCCTACCTCAGGGGATGGTTGGTTGGTCTACCTCGGGGGATCCCTCGGTTTTCCTACCCTGTTCCCATCCTTCAGTGGGCTGTGGCCTTGAAACCTGTGAAAGATCCAGTTAAAATCCAGTGCAACTTTCTTCCTACTCCCCAGCCTGCAGCCATTGGCATCCTCTGCCTTGTGCTCTGGTGGAGGCCTTCTGTGCCAGACAAGTTCAGTTCTCTTCTTGCCCCTAGCCTTTAGCATATTGGCCCTTCTCTGGTGGCTCAGATGGTAAAGAATCTGCAATGCAGGAGATCTGGGTTCAATCCCTGGGTTGGGAAGATCGCCTGGAGAAGGGAATGGCTATCCACTTCAGTATTCTTGCCTGGAGAATTCCAGGGACAGAGGAGCTTGGTGGGCTACAGTCTATGAGGTCACAGAGTCAGACATCTGTGACTAGGGCTCCTTGGATCTGTAATCTGTCATACTAACTTACAGAAGCTATTTACAGTTTGTTAAAAATTGAGTTTGTCTCTCTTTACTTTCATATGGAAGAACAGTTTCTCCTACTTCTACTACTATTCTATCAGTAAACACAGTCATATGATTCTCTCTTAGGAAAGACTTGCCCATTTTATTTTAATTTTTGTTTAAAAACATTATTTTTATTTTTTGGCCACACCTTATGGCTTGTGGGATCTTAGTTCCCTGACCAGGGATCAAACCCAGGCCCTCAGCAGTAGAAGCATGGGGTTCTAACCATTGGACCACCAGGGAATTCTCCAAGATTTGTCCATTTTAAAATTTAATTCCCTTAGGGTTTTTTTTTTTTTTTTTAATCATTAGCTCTCTGTGCAGATTAACAGAGAATAGACAAGTGGACACAGCAGGGGAAGGAGAGGGTAGGACAAATCGAAAAAGTAGTATTGACATATATATTCTATTGTGTATAAAATAGATAACTAGTGGGAAGCTGCTATATAACACAGGGAGCTCAGCCTGGCCTCTTGTGATGACCTAGAGGGGTGGGATAGGAGTAGGGAGGGAGACTCAACAGAGAGGGGATATATACACACATATGATTATGACTTATGCACATTGTTGTATGGCAGAATCCAGCACATTGTAAAGCAAATATTTTCCAGTTAAAAAAACCAACAAACAAATCATTAGCTCTCTGATACTCTGAAAATCTCTAATTTTGTACTTTTTAAGGTGGGGATGATGGTTGTATTAATTTCTTATCATTACTGTAAAAATTGCTGCAAATTTAGTGTCTTGAACTAAATTTATTATGTTACAGTTTTGTAGGTCAGAAGTTTGAAATGAGTATTACAGAGATAAAATCAAGGTCACAATAAGGCTGCATGCCTTCTGGAGGTTCTAGGGGAAAATTTATTTCCTTGTCTTTTCCAGGTTTCAGAGGCCACCTGCCTTCCTTGGCTCTTGACTCCTTCTTCTGAAGTGATCTTCAAAGAGCATCATTCCAACTCCTGCTTCTTTTTCACAACTCCTATTCTTACTCCAGAAAATAGTGAAAGACAGGGAAGCTTGGCGTGCTGCAGTCCATGGGGTCGCAAAGAGTCAGACACGACTGAACAATTCTTACTCCTTCCTTCTAGCTACAAGGATCCTTATGATTACATTGGGCCCACTGGGATAATTCAACATCCTTAACTAAATCACATATGCAATGTCTCTTTGCCATATATGGTAACTTATTCACAGGTTTCAGAGATTAGCACATAGACATCTTTGGGGGGCCATTATTCACTCACCACAGTGTTCTATTGCAACTTCCTCCTTCCTAACAGAAATTGGAGATAAGGACATCATTTAAAATCATACATTTTATTCAGTTCAGTTCAGTTCAGTTCAGTCGCTCAGTCGTGTCCGACTCTTTGCGACCCCATGAACCGCAGCACGCCAGGCCTCCCTGTCCATCACCTACTCCGGGAGTCCACCCAAACCCATGTCCATCGAGTAGGTGATGCCATCCAGCCATCTCATCCTCTGTCGTCCCCTTCTCCTCCTGCCCTCAATCTTTCCCCGCATCAGGGTCTTTTCCAATGAGTCAGCTCTTCGCATAGGTGGCCAAAGTATTGGAGTTTCAGCTTCAACATCAGTCCTTCCAATGAACACCCAGGACTGATCTCCTTTAGGATGGACTGGTTGGATCTTCTTGCAATCCAAGGGACTCTCAAGAGTCTTCTCCAACACCACAGTTCAAAAGCATCAATTCTTCGGTGTTCAGCTTTCTTCACCGTCCAGCTCTCACATCCATACATTTTATTCCTTTCACAAATAAAAAATTTTATAGGTAGTGCAAATAAAAGAAATATTTCATCATGGGTTACAGCTAAGTGTTTCTTCTTTTCCATAGTAAATCAAAGAGGGAAACCAAGAGTACTAAGGCTTGGCTACAAACTTGTTATTTATCTTCTTTGACCTCTGTTAGCTTAAATGGGAATTGCTATCCTGCACAAATTTGTTGTAATTTTGGTGTTCAATGCCATAGGTATGGTTCTGATTAATGATAACATGATAGGAACTCAACAAATAAATGTTCATTCATTTTCTTTTTCTCTTTCTTTAACATATCAAATTAGAAGAAGGAGGACAGGAGACTAGAACTGCAAGCATGCAATGGCAACAATGTTCAAGTTGAGAGTTGCCCTTTGAAATACTTACCAGCCATTATTTCTGACCTTTACCTTGGTAGGATTGAGGTGTGTCTTACTGATAGTTAATGGTGTAAAAGATCAGAGTTATTATCAGCTGATTTCTTAACAGAAACTCTACAAGCCAGAAGGGAATGGCACCATATATTTTAAGTGATGAAAGCAAGGAAACTACAACCAAGAATACCCAGCAAGACTCTCATTGAGATTTGATGTAGAAATCAAAAGCTTTACAGACAAGCAAAAGTTAAGAAAATTTAGCACCACCATTCCAGCTTTACAACAAGTGTTAAAGGAACTTCTCTAGACAAGAAACACAAGAGAGGGAAAAGATCTACAAAAAATAACCCCAAACAATTAAGAAAATGGTAATAGGATCATACACATTGATAATTTCCTTAAATGTACATGAATTAAATGCACCAACCAAAAGACAAACACTGGCTGGGTGGATGGAAACGTGTGCATGTATGTACTTCATTTCCCACATCACTATACTAACCCCCTAAATTGTATATAAATTATTTTATATTGTTAGGTTAAGCATGTTTTTATTATGGTTTGCGATTGCAATTATCTTTATTTATTTTTTTGGTCTGGTTATTGACTGTGAAAACTGATAAACATGTTTAACTATTGTGATTGTGTAACTATTATTCATTTTAATACCATTGTATTAATTGGTCAACAGAAAATAATAGAATTCTATATCACTAAAACTACCGTTTAAAAGAAAAACCTGTAATCACTTTTTAAAATCCAGATGCACATTAGAATTATCTTGGAATTTTTTGAAAAATCCAAATGCCAGGTATTTGTTTTATTTCTTTTTTTGTTCTGTTTTCTTTTTTTGTTGTTTTTTCTCCAAAGCTCCAAATGTGATTCTAATGAGCAGCCATTTTTAAAAACAACTGGAGTATAGGATCTTTTCCTTTTATCTAGATTGTTTTACTTTTTCTATTTCATATTCAGTGCTCCTATTTCCTTTAGTTTATGTTTTCCAATCTCCCCATCTCTCTTTTTTTTTAATTGTTCTTCTTTAAGCCTTTATCAAGTGTAGAAGAAAAGCTTTTGCGTATATGTATATGTGTGTGTGTGTGTATTAAATCGCTTCAGTTGTGTCTGACTCTGTGACCCTATGCACTGCAGCCCATCAGACTCCTCTGTCCATTGGATTCTCCAGGCAAGAATACTGGAGTGGATTGCCATGCCCTCCCCCACATACATATACATATATATATATATATAGTATGTATGATACAAGTATTTTAGGAAACTTATGAATTTTTGCTTAGCTAAAAATTTACAACATTTTGGTCCCACTTGTTTGACTAAGTATGAATAGAATGCTAGATTAGAAATTCATATTCACTCAAAATTTTGACATAGTTCCATTTATTCTGGCTTCTAGTATTACTGCTAAAAGTCTAGAAAGCTTATTATCTTAGTTATTTAAAAAAAATTGAATGAGGCTTGAAACTTCTAATCCAATTCTGAGAATATAAAGAAATATTATGTTATTAATAAAGGAAATTAACATGTGATACAGTATTATTAACTAAAGTACAGATTTTGTTCAAATTTCACAAAATTTTATGCTAGTGTCTGTATTTGTTTGAATACCTTATTCAAGAGTCCACATTATAGTTGCATTGAACACCTTCAACTGCATGTAACAAATTCTGACAAATTCTTTTTTTGCTTTTATTCTGTTACAAATATTTTCTAATTTTCCTTGTTTTGGCGTCTGAGATACACCCATCATTTAAAAGTGGCATTTAATTTCCAAATACATGGAGTTTTTAAAAGTATCTTTGATATTAATTTCTCATTTTAATGCTTTCTTTTCTGCAATCATCCTCTGTTTTTTCAGTTTTTTTTTTTAACTTTATTGAGGCTTTCAATGGTTAAGTCAAAGATCTCTCTTGGTAAATGTCACATTGCACTTGAATATACATGGGTTATTTTCAAATATCTTTTGATATTGATTTCTAACATAATTCCACAGTGATAAGAGAATAGGCTCTGTATGATTTCAAGACCTTTAGACCATGAACTTTTTGCACCTTGTTTTATGTTCTTGGATATATTTCAGTGTCTCCTGGTTTATAGTCTATGGGAACTTGAATAGAATTTGTATCCTGCTATTGTGTGAAAATTGTATAAATCTTAATTATATTGAATTGGTTCATAGTGCTTTTCAGGCCTACTATCTCCTTCTACTTTTCTGTCTATTCATTCTATTAATTTTTTAGAGTTTGATACTGAAACTCCTACTAAAAAGTTTGTCTACTTAAAAAATAATTGTAATATATAGTGGAACCATATGTAACTTTGTTCTATATTTTCCACATGTCCTGAAAATGTGCTATCATACTTTATAATTTAAAAAATAAAAAAGAAAGATTCCACCTAAAAAAAATCAGAGTTATATTCCATGAGATTGGCATCTTGTTTTGTCTACTCTCCTGAAGTCTCCTCTAGCCAAATTCAGATTCAACCCTCACACGGTGCAAATATGTCTAACACTACATTCTTCTGACCTTTAATTATTTCCATGGTGATTGGCCCCCAAAGAAATATCCTCAAAGAAGATCTTATATCATTGTCACCAGAGTAACCTGGCAATGGCTGATGGAGTAACATCAGAACTCCATATACAAATCTTTTCTTTGTGGGCAGTTTTTCTCCTAATGAGTACCTACTCAATACAATTAGTCATTTCATACCCTATATTTTAGAACTATTCATATGTGGCTTATAAATAGCTGGCACAGAAAAGTGGTTTAGGTTTAATCATGCCCTCTATTTTAGATGACACTAAGTACCCTGTTATTCCTAGGAAAATAAATAATAATATACTTCTTATAAAATGCTAATCCCAGTCCATTATTATCAGTTCATCCTATGGGATAGGATAGAGACAATGTGACATATAAGTAAAAGGATGAGTGGTAATTATACTTGAAGATGTCCCATAATTAAAGTAAAACCTTTATAAAAGAGAACATTTTCTATAGTTAACTTATAACATCTCTTGCAAGTTTTTGCTATGTCCATTTTTACATTTTCAAGTAGTAAAAGTTACAGAGAAATATTGCGAACCATGAACGTCTAAGCGCGAATGCAATTGCTGTGATGCTTTCTCTTCTCTTCTTTCCTAAACAAAGTTGGTGCACAGGAGTACAGCGCTTTGAGCTACTCATCTGTCCTGACCGGCAGGCTGCGGAACATAGATACAGCAATCTGCTTGGCTGACTCCTGCCACACGTTGGAAGTCACGGAATAGGTCTCAGCAGGTTAAGAGCCATGTACCTACGCACAGCAGAACGCTGTGATTACAGCAGGTAGGTGGCTCGCGTAGCAGAGAACTTCAGAAAGTGGGGAGTCCGACATAATGTGATGTGTGATTTATTGAAGTTGGTGGGGACACACACTATAATTGTATGCTTGATCTCATGTCTGATTGTTGTGTCTTTCAAACCCTCTGGAGGCCAGCCCCCCATGTAAGTGATAACCCACTGGCGCTTTTGTTGTGAGTGCAATTGAAATATATGAAATGAATAGCAACTGATTAATTGAAGCCAGCTACATTTTTGGAAAACAAATCAAAGTGATTTGCATGAATCACAATTTGTTATATAATACGTTTGGAGGGCACAAATTACCTTTTTAAAGCCTAAGACACATATATACACAGTGGAACAAACGGAACTACAATAAACTGGGCTATAACTACATAATTCATATTGAATACTGGATGCCAAAACTGATATGAAACAAATGATTTTCCAATAAACTACTCAGGCAGAGCCATATCTGTTCTAAACTTTCAATAGAATATTATTTATAATACCAATAATTCTTCCCAATTGTTAGCCATGGAATGAAGGAACAATCTATTTTACATATTAGTTTGGGGGGGGGGGTTGTATATTTCCAAGTTGGAAACTGATTTATAGTCATGTCCCAGAAGATGTGATAAATAATAGTAACTTTGAGAGAAGTACTTGGAGGAAAACTTTCATGGCAAAATCATTATTGTCTTGTTCTAGTTTTGAATAAAAACCAAAGTAGTAAGAATAGTGTTGTCAGCATTAAAAGTAAATATAATCATCATCATTATATATTTCTCTGAGTTTATTATCTATAATAGATTTTTTTAACTTTTACTTATTTTTCTCAAATTTATTGTATCATTTTTATTGTTAAAAACTACAGTATACAAATATGAAAACTGAATTTCACACTTTATTGATAACCACTTTTAGTATTTAGCTATTTTTCCTCTGGTTTGGTCCTAGATATATATTAATATTACATACAAATGTTATATGCATGTATATATCTATATGTACATACATATACGTACATACATATATATGAGAAATAGTCTCAAGAAAATATATGAAATAGACACAGGTATATTAGAAAGTGGGATTGTACCATATCTACCACTTTATAATTGCTTTTTTATATAACAAAAGGTACCAAACATTTTTCTAGCCAGTAAATATATACCTGTACCATTATGGAATATCATTATTTGTTTTACCAAACACATTATTTTTTTACTATAATAAACAAAATACCAAAGAACATCCATATACATAAATCTGAATAAACTTGTTTGATGATTTTGTGGAGATAAGTTCTTAGAAGTGGAATTATTGAATCAAAATATATGCAGATTTTGAAGGCTTTGGTTCACATTGTAAAATCACCCCCCATAAATTTGTATCTGAAACTATTCCTCCATCTTCTTAAGCCTCACAACTCCTAACCACAAATGCAGATGTCCTTCTATAGTTGTCGAGGCCCTCTTTTCCTTTTCTATCCTCCTTCTTTTTTCCCTTTATTCCTGTATTCCTTTAGATATTAATAGATGAAGAGCAAAGTACCTCTTAATTTTTAAGTGCAAAACCTTCATTCACGTAACAGAGATTTGCATAACTGAATGGTGATTTTTAATAATTTCTCATCTGTGCATTAATTTACTCTAGGAAAGAAAATCACTCACCTCTAGAATTTTAGTACTCCATGGTGTCATTTCTGTGTCTGACATCTTGTTCCTGTTAGTGTCATTAAGATATTTTCCTAGGAAAAATCAGTATATAGACTTTAAATGTTATTTCATTTCTTTTAAAAGGAAATGAACATACTATAAAACTCCTAAGCCAAATTTTTGATTACCAAAGTTCTAAGCAGGCCACATTAATCCTTAGTAAATTGAAAATGGAAATGATCCATAGAGTTTTTCCTCTCTCTTAATTCATTAGGTCTTTTTATTTAAATTTAAAATTCTTTGCATAAACCACTATCAATACAGTAAAAAGGCAACCCACAGAGAAAATATTTTTAAGCCACATATTTGATAATGCATTACTATCCAGGATACATAAAGAATGCCTAAAACTGAACAATCACAAAAAACAAACACAATTCAAAATGAGCAAAGGTCTTTTCATTAGGTCTTTTTAACTAGAGGTTTATTATCAGGAGAGCAGCACATATCTTGGCAGATAATTGCTTGGCTTTCATAGAAGCTTTTAGTCTCTGATATGATTGTATGTATTTTACCTCTTCTTGACAAGTATATATAAAATCTGAAATTAAGAGATTTGAAAGCAAGCTAACATATTTGGACAAAAATAATTTCTGCAAGTGCAAAGTTAGAATTAGTGGAGGCTCTGGTTAATAAAAAATTAGAAATTCTTTAGAAATTTCCCCTGAAAAATGGTTACATAACATGAACTAGGAAACTTATCACACTGATAAGTTCTTATCTTTAAGAAATTTATCTTAATAATATGATATTCCAAGAAAGGCACAGCAACATTGATATAATCAATTGATATATTGATTGGAAATATTTTTTTCCAGCCAAATGTATTTTCAACTTAATGGCATAGACACGTTAGGAAAATAAGTTTCATTTAATTAGAGAGAGAGTGTGTGTGTGTGTGTGTGTGTGTGTGTGTGTGTGTGTTAGTCACTCAGTTGTGTCCAAGTAGTCCAAATCAAAATTGTAAACTAAGATTGATCCTATGTATATGATACCACCTTTATGGCAGAAAGTGAAGAACTAAAGAGCCTCTTGATGAAGGTGAAAAAGGAGAGTGAAAAAGCTGGCTTAATACTCAACATTCAAAAAACTAAGACCATGGCATTTGGCCCCATCACTTCATGACAAATATGGGGAACAATGGAAACAGTGAAAGACTATTTTCCTGGGCTCCAAAATCACAGATGGTGACTGCAGCCATGAAATTAGAAGATGCTTGCTCTTTGGAAGAAAAACTATGACAAACCTAGACAGCATATTAAAAAGCAGAATTACTTTGCCAACAAGGTCTGTCTAGTCAAAGCTACAGTTTTTCCAGTAGTCATGTATGGATGTGAGAGCTGGACCATAAAGAAGGCTGAGCACCAAAGAATTGATGCTTTCAAACTGTAGTTTGGAGAATATTTTTGAGAGTTCCTTGGACTGCAAGAAGATCAAACCAGTCAAAGGAAATAGGTCCTGAATATTCATTGGAAGGACGATGCTCAAGCTCAAGCTCCAATACTTTGGTCACCTGATGCGAAGAACTGACTCATTGGAAAAGACCCTGATGCTTGGAAAGATTGAAGGCAGTAAGAGAAGGGGACAACAGAGGCCGAGATGGTTGGACAGCATCACCAACTCAAGGGACATGAGTTTGAGCAAGCTCTGGGAGATGGTGAAGGACAGGGAAACCTGGCGTGCTGCAGTCTGCGGGGTACCAAATAGTCAGACATGACTGAGCAACTGAACAACAACAATAAGATTGATCCCAGGTATCTTCCTAACTCCAATTTCTCATTTGAAAAATTACTAAGCATATATAATATTCTACTCATTGCAATAAGAGTAAAAGAATAAGGTAATTTCTCTAATCTTGAAATGTGCTCTGGAAAAATAAAGGAAGTGAGTGAAAGGGTCTTCCACAGGAGGGAACAACATTTGCAAAGATCGAATGCAAAAAAAGAACATAATACTTTTGAGGAAGTGCAAAGGTGCAGTTGGAGTTCTTTTATACTCTTCGCTGAATTTGCTAACTCCATACTATAGCTGTTCAGAGTCACCAACTCATGTGGGTTCCCCTTTATGCAATGGACTAGGATCAGAACTTTTCTGTTTTATTCTCCCTCTTCACAAAAATTCTCTCCACTGTAGCCATTTGTTGGAAAGACACTAACATCTTCGTGTATTACTTGCCATTGATTTATAGAATATTGCACATGCGGTCAGGGGAAAAACCATATTGCAAAAGAGGGTAATGCCTAATGGAGCAAACCTTTAATGGCAGAATTTCAGGCGATGGCAGCAATCCTTTGTTCTGAAGATGTTTTGGGATCTTTCAAATTGCTTTTCCTAGGCAGCCATTTATTTTGGCCACAAATACATCTAATTTTACATTTAAAAGAAATCTTTGTAATAGAAAGCTTTTCTGAAGGAAAAACGTATATCCAGTTGTGAGTGACACCTGTGCCATGTGTAAGAATTTGCTGTAATGTTACAAAACTTAACTCAACAATTGCCTTCCACTGTTTGCTTATTTTGCTGAGTATAGGTGACTACCATTAACTTGTTTGATTCTCTAGACAGTACATATTATGAGATGCACTTATGATAGTCAAGATCAGAGTAATGGCTGGAGTAGTTTGAGGCTGAGGTTCCTTTCTTATGAAAACATTGTGAGTTGGCTGGTGTGTATCTTTCTGGTAACACATCTATGAGTTAAGGATGCTTCCTATTGTAGGTCATAGGGTCTGGCGCCTGCAGATCTCCTGGTTTTGGCTTAGGCTTGTTTTTCACATTAATGGGAATTAAGCTTGTTGGTAGCAGTTCCATCTTTTCCATTAGATGCTCATTAATAAAACTCCAGATGCCCATTATTCATCACATCATAATGTACTGGACAGCAGTTAATTCACCTGAAGTTTTCACATTTGATAACTTCCTCATGCGTGTTAATTGGGTACTTGGAATTTTCCATCAATCATGGCATCTCAGGTTTTGACTCTCCTGAAAGAGTCCATTTATGAGACATATATTATGTGCTAGAGGTACACAAGTAAAATTAAGTGTAGGATTCAGTTTCAACTATGACTCATGTCTGCTTCAACTGAAGTGCAGGGCATAACTCGGCCCTTCAACAGGTTCTTCCGCAAAAGAGGCAAGACGTTACCTTTACCTCAGCTCTCCTGGCTCAGAACTCCACTGATCCATTGTGCCATGAGAAAGATTTACATTCAAGGAGGCTTTGAAAGGACATTTGCTGCAGGGAGCTGTGTGGAGCAAATGCCTGGCAAGTTCTGAGCACTTGGAGAATTAAGTTCTTCTCTGAGTATCATGATTTTGTTCCTTGTGCTTCTTATCTGTAAACCCTAACAGTTGAAATCAATGGTCTCTTTGGATCATTCTGCTCTTCAATGTGGCCAGAATCTGTTGGTGAGAATTCTTGAGGTCTGAGGGAGTACTATGTTGATTTTCTCTACCTTGCTACAATTATCTCCCCTGCTTCCACTCACCTATACTTTCCCCTTAAAGAAATGTATTGTTCTTTTATTCAAAGCAACTCCAAAATCCATGCTGTTTCGCTTCTCATTGTAAAATATTTTTTATAAAAACAAGAACATTGGTGGTATACATTTCATTTTTTTTTTCTACTGCTTTTACCATAAATGGTTAAAATTTAGGTATAGCCCATTTCAGTGAAAGAGAAACTCAGCAGAGGACACAAGCTCAGGCCGCCTTTGTCCATGACACGGGTCAGTCATCTTTCCATTACGTGATTGGCCTGTGACTGTGGCAGTATCTGCTCACTGGGCTGAATTAGCAGTCATCCCATTGGTTCGTGTACCCTCCAAGGTCAAGTAAATAAGCAATTCCTACAGCCCCAAATTTCTCCTTATGCCATCATGCCGCCAGGATACTAAGTAGGTCACAATAGGACCCAGATAATAATTCACTTCAGGTTTCCAGGTTGCTAAGAGCCCCAGTGGTTGTCCTGTGTATGGCCCACATTCTCTTCAATCTTGCTTGGCTCTTTCCTTTCCGAGGTCTTGATCTCAGATCTGCATATATTTACATGTTTTAGCTTGTAAGCTCTTTAGCTGCAAATTATATGAAATAGAGGTCAGCCCTCTGCCAATATAATTTTCTTTTTTCCCTATTTGCTTACTCTAAAAAATAAATAAAAACATAAAGAGAAAATAAAAAAGTGAAGTCTTTCCATAGTCGTCTTTTAATTCTGTCAAGATGATTGTTTGAATACTCTTCTCCAGAGAACTGCATTGTAGCCCCGACTTCCAAGGTGTTTTGCTCCAAGTTGGTATTTTCCCTACTATACATGGAGGGAAATTGGTGATTCTCAAAGGTTAAAAGGCTTATGATCTCTCCTGTTGAGGATGGATGTCAAGTCAATATATAGACTTGGTCAGCCTGGACCCTCAATTAAATCGCTAATGTGTGATCTGGGTTTCTGACCATTCTCAGTTCAGTTTTGTTAGTAAAGGTATATAGTTAGTGATAATCAGTGGGCTGGGCCTTTCTGTCTTCAGGATAATTGTGGTTCTTACCCCTTTAATCATATTTCTAGATGATTTTTTTCTTTTGAAAATCTGCAGAATGATGTTTTTTCTTTTGAACTTGTGTTTAGTTTCATATTTTTGTCTATCCATTCTAATTCTTAAGTGTTACTGCTGCTTAACTTACTTTCAATTTCAGGTTCATCTAGCATCCTTCAAACTTTTTTCAGTTTGTGTCCTTCTTAAACCATACTATAGAATATTATGCGTGGATTTGGGAATGAAGAAGAAATACTACTAATTTATAAATTCAGTAAAATTTCATCTCTTGCACTTATGTGCTGCTAGTTTATTTGACATATTTGTGTACATTAGAGGAAGCCTGTCTTTCCTCAAGACATTTTCCTATCTTCCAGAACAACAATCCTAAACAATAAAGAAATCTAAGATGACTATGAACAGTTCTCCCTGGAGCTGGCTAAGGTACAAGGTTTACCACTGTATGCAGGAGACTCCAAGAGTCATTAACTTTACTTAAATACAGTTGCTCTAATTATACTTGTATACTTTCCTGAAAGAACACCATCTTTATGGATTGACTATGATTGTTGAAAAGTGGAACTGAACTTAAAGTTCAGTAAGAGGTAGTGCTTCATCAATGACTGAAATGATTGCTCCCTTTCTTAGGATTACAGTGTAAAACTCCTTTATTTATTGAAAAACAGCAGAGGTACAAAGTCCATCTTTTCTGAAGAGACTGCCTCCAGAAAAAACAAAACCCCAATGTTAAATAGAGAAATCAGTAATATAAATCATGTACTACATGATTATTGGGCACATTATAATCTGTGTATGTGCAGTATTTTAAAATACATCTGATGATTAATAAATCATCCATGTGTAATGACATATGGATATCAGAAAAATGGTTCTCTGAGTACTGCTAAAATCTGCAGAGTAGAATATTGGAAGGTTTCCAAGACTTGATTCATATGCTCTTTCCAAAATCTAAACAACAACGGATCAGATGTTTACCTGGATTAACGATTTAAGTTAATCATTCCATTTATTCTCAGAAGACCATAATGGGAGTCAAAGGTTATGATCTAGATTTAATGCCATTCAAGTTACATCCTATTAAATGTTCATCTTTTTTGAATGAAGTATAAAAATGAAACACCAGTGCCTAAACTAGAGGGTAAAGTACACTTTTAAGCAAAGCATAAAAAACTTCGCTGGCCAAGTTCACCCTCTACGTTCTTGTTGGTGCAAGTGGAGGAGGGGGGGAGGCTTGGGCTCTTCCATGAGCTAGGGTCTTCAGAATCTGTCCCATGATCCAGGGTAAAAGAACCAAATGGAGCTAATGTTTGTGTTCTATATGAAAGCGTGCTCATGGATAAATGAAGAGCTTTTTGAACTGAATCTGAAGGGAAAAATCTGCCATGGAGATGAGGTAAAATTTCTGAAGAATGAAACAGTCTGTGGGGTAGAGTGTATTTACATTTTCAAACACTTACCTCTTCAACTCCATCTCCTACATTTTGAACACTCAGTATACTCCAGCTACACCAATTATTACTTTTCCCTCTGCCTTGAAAATTCTTCCCATCACCTCCTACCTTTTGAACTTTTTTTTTTTTTTAATCAAGTCTCTACTTCTGTGAGTTACTTCTTTATCTGAACCGTTAGGCAAACTTGGATGGTAGCATATATCCTAAGACATTGTAAGTATTTGAGAGTAGGATAATACCTTCTTTAATCAGTCTATGTCTGTAGATGGAATCTAAGATTCTCTCTGTAGAGTTTGTGGATTAAATAAATGAATAAATAAAAATTATCATTACTGAGATCTGTATTTTGCCCTTATGCATAACAAATACTCCCAGTTACGTTATCAAGCCCCAAGTATTTATGGTCACTTTCCAGGTGCCAAAGCCTCATATTTGCAAATGTTTTCTTGGGATATCATGGCTTATGTATGAGACATAGACTTTATCATCGATTAATTTACAATGTAACTGGGGAAACAAAATAGATATTCATGAAATCAGTAGGAAATGTGAAAGTTAGTGTGTGACACGTACTGCCTTTGGTACAGACCAAGTTAGTAAATACCTCAAGTGAGGAATAAATGGTTTGAAATAAGCCCTTCTGGGACTTCTGAGAACTCCCTCACTATTAAAGCTTCTCATCGAGTAGACAAAGGAATAAAAGACCATAGGCATAAAAAAAGAATTTCTTGGGACTGCCTTGATGATCCAGTGCTTAAGGCTTCCCTTTCCAGTGCAGGGGGTGTGGATTCGATCTCTGGTTGGGAGCTAAGACGTCACATGCCTCGTAGCCAAAAAAACAAAACAAAAGACAGAAGCAAAATTGTAACAAATCCAATAAAGGCTTTAAAAATGGTCTGTTGGGAGCCGTTCTGGAACTACTGCCGGGTGACAAAGTCACGGCACCAATCAAGAAGAAACTGCAAAGCGGTTTCTCTCCTGGATCGGAACCTTCCCTCCTTCGTGTTTCTATGCTTTTGTTGTGGCTAACTCTGTTTCATTCTTTGATGGCTGGAGTTGTAGGGGCTTCCATGATGAGGTCATGCTGCTACTGCTAAGTCACTTCAGTCGTGTCCGACTCTGTGCAACCCCATAGACGGCAGCCCACCAGGCTCCGCCATCCCTGGGATTCTCCAGGCAAGAATACTGGAGTGGGTTGCCATTTCCTTCTCCAGTGCATGAAAGGGAAAAGTGAAAGTGAAGTCGCTCGGTCGTGTCTGACTCTCAGCGACCCCCTGGACTGTAGCCTACCAGGCTCCTCCGTCCATGGGATTTTCCAGGCAAGAGTACTGGAGTGGGGTGCCATTGCCTTCTCCGATGAGGTCATGAGAGTCCAGTAAAAAGAAAAATGATCCCTTGACCCAGAGAAACATTCCAAAAATGATTAAACCTACTGAAGCCCCTGGCTCGTGGGTCCCTAACACTCAGCCAGGGAATAAGGCCATGATCATTTGGAAAACAAGCCCTAAGCCTATTGTGATCTGGCCTCATGAGGAAATTGTTATTGATGACTGGAAAACTTGGGTCATGTATCAGGGAAAATTACAGAAACTAAGCCAATTGCCTTTTCCCCTCAGAATCTAAGCATAAACGGAAAACAAATATATAAATTGTATTGTAAATAGTTTCTAGGTAAACTGCAAAAGACTTCCCCCTGCCAGAAATAGTCTTGTGGTATGTGAGTAGATAGATGGTAAAGGAGCCACCGCTGACAATGGCTGTACTATGAAAAACTTTGCCCTTAGACACCACTATAGTACTTATTCACTGAAGCAAGACGCTGTATTTGCTGTAGTAGCAGGCTGTACAAAATAAGTAGATGGAATAATATGATTTATAGACTATGTTTTAGTAAAATAAAAATAGGTTTCAGGGTAAACATGTAACCGAAATGTGACAATAGACTAGGAAAAAACTTTTAACACATCTTAGAATCAGGGGATATGATCTGAATGGAAAAATATTGTAAGATCATTACGTAGAAGAACATGTGCTATATAAATAGAGACTAAAACAATAAAGACTATGGTCCTTGGGCCATCAAAAACTCTGTCTCCTTTCTTTTCCTTTTGCCAATGCCATTCATCCCTTGGGGACCCCTGGACCAGCTGGAGCTGGACTGCGGCAATGGTCCACATTAAAAAAAAATCTTAAAAAAAGAATTTCGTCATATTTACATTGGAATAAGAGTTTGAGTACTTAACAAGGTGAAAGGCGAAGTCTCTAACAACCGTGAGGTTTCTTGTAACTATAAGGCAATAACATTGGGGTCTGGGTGGTTTATGCTGCTCCAGGAAGGGGAAGAACATGATAATGTCCTTTGTCTGACAATATGCTTCTGTTATTAGGACCTAGGGCTTCTGAAGGATGTGCTAGTGGACCATCACACAGGTTTCTGATTTCCTCTCCTTTTGTTTGAGATAACAGTGTTAGAAAATTTTCAAACTAAGTTAAAATTTTTCAGACATAATCTTTTCTTAATGTCCAAAATAGCCTTGGAACTAATCTTGTCCTTCCCCTTCTCAAATGGATCATGTAAGCATTCCACTATTTCTTATCATTAAAGCCGAATTGCTACAGAAATCCCACAGCTTTCAGTGTGCCATCACTAAGCAGCACCACTAAGATGGAGCATTCGAGTCACTACTCTGCAGCTAATGCAAACGCATATGAAAAGACATTTGTTTCTGTAACCACATATGTATTTACTAACTTACCCAAATAGTTGGCTTTTTTTTTCTTCAACAATAACTATTTTCTGACAATGCCAACCTAAACAAGAAAAAAAAGAAAAAGAATGCTATTGCAGTCATGGTGTTGGGATTCCTATCATTTTCTTTCGACTCCTATTTCACAGAAATAAGGGCTAAGAAAGCCAATACATGACTGAAGAGCATTTTCTAAGACAAGCATTTTAGTTCAGGCTAATATGGCATCACTCAGATACAGCGCCATTTGCTGAAATGGTGTGTGTACTTACAGTTCTTTCTAAATGTAGTGATTAAAGTGGGGAGAGCCATTTCTTTCTTTCTTTTGATTTTTAAACTTGAATTTACTTTTGTATGAGTAGGAAAGAGAGACAATATATGAGCAAAATTACTTTTCTTATTCTTTCTTTCCATTTGTACTCTCATATTTAGTCCAACTATTTACTTCATTTTCAGATTATCAGTGTATATAAACCCATTAAGGATACATGCCTGGAGCAAACAGATACCGTACAGACTTATACAAAGATGCAAATGCAGTTTAGAGACTTTGTCAGCTAATCAATTATGAACTGTTTTGACAAAGAAATTTGTGGTTTTGTTAAAATACCCATATATGTTTCCTTATATACTCTGATTCATTGCTGGATATTTCTGTAGACTGTCATATTCTTCTGAAGCTCTTTTTAGCCAGTAATTATGCTGACAACAATCTAGGTCCTGGCACTCTTTGGGGTCACCTCTGGCTGCTAACAGAAGCAATCTAGACCCTAGTATGTTGCAGTTAAATTAAATTATCATAGAGATGTAATATGTGCTCCTACACCACTCTAGCTGTGAACCCAGAATCGAAAGAAGATTGATACACTACAGGAATGGATCAACAAATAACTATGTGGGTGGTACTGTAAGATCCTTACTTCTATAAATATTGATGTAGATAAGTGGAACAGGGATTAAAAAATTATATTTTCTCCAAAAGGGAAGTTTTGTTTGTTTTTTTCTATAAACAGCTATCAAATGATACTGACGGTGTATTCATGTTTACTGTACATAGGTCCACGGGATATTTTGACGTAAGATTTGCCTTCAGTTAACATTAAATCATTATTGGATGAGGTCACAGGCCCTTTGTGCTTGACACTGACCACTTCTTACTCCAGGAAAATGTTCCAGAAATGATCCATTGGAAGGTGACCAAAGAAATGCAAGCCTTTTCGCTAACTGTGGAGTATGGACTGGCATCTATGTAAAAAAATATTAAAAAAATTAAAAAAGGAAGAAGTTGTAAAATACACTTGGATATGTCTATAATATAGCCACCATTTAATACAATGAATTATAAGAAGTAATTCCATGATGGCACTAATATTTTGTGTCTATAAATAAAATGCAAAATTAATTTTAGTTTGGAATATCCAATGAAAACGTTTTAATAAAATAAAATTAAAGAAGCCACTTAGTTTTTAACATTTAACTCTTCATTTGCATATTCATCTTCTATACATTCTCTAAACAGCAAAGGAGAATACGAGATAGTCATTTCTTTTAAGAAGACCTAGAAATGAAACTGGCAAGTGAAGCAATTAGATAAAAATATAAAATATAAAGCTCTAGCCATATAAATCTCTGAAATACATAGACACCCATTATTTGGGATTCTTAAAAAGTTCTCAGGTGATATGGACATTTTAAAACTTAGTAGAATCTGATACACATACTGCCTTCATTAGTTTTCAAGAAATTCATCCAGATGGTAAGAGATGATAGGTAATAATAATCATAAAACCAGACAGAAAGAAGTTCATAAGAGCATGTATTAGATGAGCTAAATCATACCACCTTGAAATATGTATATATCACATAGAGGCAATAAAATAACATTATGTAAGAGAATAAAATGTCACAAATACATTTCTATTGTGTACTACTCATAATAGAAGTGTTTCTTTACTTTTCTGTTAAAAATAGAGTATAGGATCTCATATAATGCTCAACTATAAAATGCCATGTATCCCTCTCTCAACCTTGTTTACAATGGCATGTAAATTTTTTGCTACGGAAATAAACCAGACATTATGAGCAGACGCACGTCAACACAGCTCTAAATAGAGGGTGCTTGTACTCATGGCTAATAAAAATTAATTAATATTAAATTAACATTACCTCAAGAAGATATGACATCATCATGTCCAGCATATCAGTTATTAACAGATTTTATTGTTAGAACATTCTTTCAAATGGAGAAACATTGGAATTGAATGGATTCAATATTAAAGTTCAAATTACTGGTGACCTATCTGTACTTAATATGATTGAGCTAGACAGGGCTTAGGTGTTAGCCAATACAATTTGTTCACTTTACAGAAAAATAAAGCTCATTAATTCATTCATTCAACAAATATTTATTTTGTCCCCACCGTGTGCTAGTCATGTTTCAAGGGATGTTGGGAGATGGAGTCATGTTGGGGTTGGAGCTAAGAGCAAAAAGAATAAGGACTTTTCTCCATGTAGCTTACATGGGTGATTCGGAAAGGCTTCTCTGAGGAGATGATACTGAAACCGATGGATGAATGACAAGAAGGTGTCAGCTGGCAAAGATCGAGAGAAGAGTATTCGAGGCAGAGGTACCAATTAGTGAAAGGTTGTAAGGCATGAATAAGCCACGAATGATTGACAAACAGGAAAAAAACACTCACTGTGACTTGAGCATAGTGAAAACAGGACCATGAAGGAAGATGAGGTGAGAGAGACAGGCAGAGGCTGATCATGTTAGCTTTAAAAGCCAGGATAGGACGTTTTGATTTTTTTCCTGATAAGAAGCCATTGGAAGATCTTAAGCATGAGAGTGACATGATATGATTATGCAGTGAAAGGATCTGATGGCTGCTGTGTGGAGAATGGATTAAAGAAGAAAAGAATGGAAGAAGGGTGATTGCTTAGGATGTTACCATATTCATCCAAGGCAGAGAGGGTGGTTTGTCTACGTTGGTAATAGTGGAGATAGAATTGTTTTCGTGTGAGATAGCTTTTGAATCAGAATTATCAAAATCAGATGAAAAAAATGGGTACTGAGAGTAAACAAACTGTAGAAATCAAGGACGACTCCTAGGATTTTGGCTTGAGTTGCTGGGAGACAACAGTACTGCTAATTGAATTGGGAAAAGCTGAGGGGCTGAGGGAAGAGCAGGCTTGGGGGAAACTTTAGATTTTGTGAGATGTGTTTGGTATGATTATTAGATACTCATGTGGCACTGTCAGATAAATAGTCAAATGTAAAATGGATGGTACTTAAAGCTAGGTAACAGTGAGTTCAAAGAGGAGGAAGCGTGTGTATATACAGAAGCAAAGAGAACTTAGATACAGGAGAGGAGAAAGAGAGACCAAAGGAGTCTGAAAAGGAGAATTAGGGTCACACTAGGAAAATGATAACATGGAAGCCAGAAAACAATGTTTTAAGAAGATTGAAACTGTTACTAGGACAAATGCCATTGAGATAAAAGGTAATACATGATCAGAAAAATAACCATTGGTGTTCATCATTATTGGTTTCTCCAAGAGTACCCAGAAGAAAGTACTTAAATTATTTGTGATTTTTCTGTTCCCATTCACAAAACCAGAAATCTGTGTCTTAACATTTGAGGACTTCTCCCTTTTGGACTACATAGAACACTCTTCTCAAAGGCATATACTGCCAGGGCTCTCTCTCAGCAATAAGTTGGGCATCTTTAAGGCAAAAAGGGAGGACATGTGGGCCTGTTGTTTCCTGGAAGACTGCAAGAACCTCTGAAGCTATAAGAAGAGAGAATTTTACCTGCAATCTTCCTATTCTATGCTAGGCCATCTTCTCATCAAAAATGATGAAAAACTGTCAGTACTGAAAACATCAAAATGACTCAAAAAATCTCCATGTTAATCCTTATACTCTGGACAGGCATAAAGTGAATAAACTGTAGTTACTGCATTTGTCAAAAATGCAGCTTCATTCATATGTGACTCTGGTGATACCTAGAAGAACTATTGCATGTGGCTTAAGTTCAAAGGCTTTGATCTTAGCAAATCTGATTTATGATGGATTCTTTTTTTTTTGTAAAGATCATTTTAAAGATTATTTCTCCTTCTGTTGGATCTGGGAACATGACAAAGATTCTCTGACAGAAAGTACTTGACTCTTAGGAGCTTATACTCTAAAAACTTTACATTCTTTTTTTTTTTTTTTTTACAAAGCCTTACATTTTCATAAAATATGACCTAAATGTAAGTAAGGCTCTTGTCAAAGTGAGCTTTTAAATTTTCCGTGATTTAATTTCTGCTCTTTGACAACTTCACAACCCTCCTTTTACCCCTATCTCCAATTTGGTAAACTTGGAGAGGAATAAGCAAATAGATGAAAGAGAATTTACCACCATATACATTGAAGACACAAGTAATATTTTAGCTAGAATAGGTCTCGGAGAGCAATCATTCAATCAGCTCTTTTTATAAATGAAAAGACTGAGGCCTAGTGAGAGCGCTATGTCTAATTGGTGAAGACAACAAATTGAAATCCAAGAGAGAAGCAGTTTGCACTTTAATTGGACAGTGATATTCATATGTCAAAACTCTGCCTTTGCCCTGCTTCATTTTGTACTCCAGGGCCAAATTTGCCTGTTATTCTGGATATCTCTTGACTTTCTACTTTTGCATTCCAATCCCCTATGATGAAAAGGACATCTCTTTTTGGTGTTAGTTCTAGAAGGTATTGTTTGTCTTCATAAAACTGGTCAGCTTCAGCTTTATCAGCATCAGTGGTTGGGGTGCAGACTTAGATTACTGAGATAGTGAATGCTTTGCCTTGGAAACAAACCAAGATCACTCTGTCGATTTTGAGGTTACATCCAAGTACTGCATTTCAGATTCTTTTGTTGACTATGAGGGTTGCCCACAGTAGTAGGGTCATCTGAATTAACTTTTTTTAAAATTTGGACACAACTTAGTGCCTGAACAATAGCAACAACAATTCATGTGTCAACTCGGTGACAGTTAAGCACTTCCAAAATATGACCTAGGACCGAAGCTAATTTCATCTTAGTCCATATAAATAAAACTATTGTTTTCAGAAAAAGTAACCAGACCTCATAAAAATTATCACATTTTTCTCTAGGTGCCACATTTTAAAAGAATCCTTGAGGGAAAGTAAGACGGACATAAGAGATAACCAAATCAAAGTCACATGAGAAATAGCCCAGACAACTAGAAATGCTAAACTGGACTCAAAATGTCTCTTGGAAGAGAAGAACTAGAACAGGTAGCAAGGCAGTGATAATGATGTCTGCATGGAATCAGTTTATTTTGCAAGTGAAAGTGAAAGTAAAGTCGCTCAGTCGTGTCCGACTCTTTGCAACCTCATGGACTGTAGTCTACCAGGCTCCTCCATCCATGGGATTTTCCAGGCAAGAAGACTGGAGTGGGTTGCCATTTCCTAAGATCAAATGTGTATATATTTCAAGGAGGTAGTATTCCATAATGGTTGGGAGCACAGTCTTTAGAATCAGACAGAACTAACCTTTGTTCTCGTGGAAGTTTCCTAAACCATGTCCTCATCACTTCATCTTTCACATGGATTTATAATACTTCAAGTGGATTTAAATGAGAATGTGCATATAAAGGTCCTATCGCAATGTCCAGGATATAGTGAATGCTACGTAAGTGGTCACTATTATTATTTAACCATTCACATTCCTATGGAGGGAAGGTTTCACTTAAGGTAAATATCACATAACCGGAGGATAATATGGGCAAACACAGCTTCTCCGAATGGATGTTGCAGAGAGGAATTCATGCCCAGGATGGATGGTCTCTAAGTGTCCTCAATTTAAATATAGTGATGTTAGGACTTTGGCATCCCACTTAGTGTTTTCACTACTATCCTGTGAACTTTAGCAGGAAACAGCAAATCAAGGGAATGATTTTAAAACCATTCATGAATCTTCATTATTCAACAAAATGTAGGTTTTAAAAAATAAACAAAGTCACAGTCCCATGTGCAGTGTCATTTCTGCACTAGTAAAATTCACCCAATAGTTATTTTCTTCCATGTGTTTTCAACTTTATCTGCTGAACAGCTCTGCTGTGATTATGATCCTGATGCTAGATGTTTGAACCAGTGTTTGTTCCTTATTCTGTCGCCATTTCACATATGGAGAAACAGTACGATGAGTCCATTGGCTGACATAGAGGGAGAAGGGGCAGGCAGAAGGAATGGGAGAGATGTAATACGAGCTGGAGGAGAATAAGGAGAAATGAGGTCCAGCTCACAAAGTAAGCTATTTCTGGAATTAGAATTTGCACGCATGGAGCTCTCATTCCTTAGCTCCAAGCTAGGCTGGCTGCCTTCTAAATTTTAATATACTATTTTTCTCAGATTTAATTTACATTTTTATGACATTTAATGGGTGACTTGTATCAAATGGCCATTTGACTGCTCAGGCCCACATCTCTCACTCATATTTTCATTGAGGCAAAATTTCACAGTTTTGAATAATGTTAAGGATTTTCCGGAGGTTTCCATACTGAGGTGGGAAAAACAGACACAGACCTAGCTTGGCGCTAGCAAGGAAGCAGCAATTCAAAAACAGATAGTAACTGGCATTGGTTGTTACAAGGAGACTTGTAACAACACTCCAGCTCTCATCGCTCTCATTTAGAAGCCTCTTGGTGCTGATGAATCAATACATACATGACAGAGAATGAGGCCCAGTGATGGGGGAAAAGGGCGATAATTTTTTCATATTTGTTTTGTAAGAGATAAAATGAAAGTCCAGAAAATGAGGGCTTTGTGATCACTGAAGGCTAAAGTTGTTTGTTATCCTGAGATTAGACAGACATTTAAATATTAGCTTTCATACTCAATATACCCAGATCCTTGAACTGGAAACCCTGGTTATGTTTAGAAAGCGAAGGGTAATTTTCTCAGCATCCTTCAAAACTGAATTGTTTTCAACAATAACAAAATGAGCCCCACTTTCGTCAGGTAGATGACTATTTAGCTGGCCTTGTATGCTGATAAAACATACGTGATTTATGAAACTTCAGTAACCATCTCATCAGAATAACACAGACTTCTTTGCACTATGCATCAACCATATTCTTTCTGGAAGAAATCTGGTTAGCAAATCTACTGAAACCTCCAAAATTTGGGGTCAAAAGGTTTTGGCTTTTCACCTTCCCTTTTACCTTTGGGAAAAGAATGACATATAAGTTGTATCTTAGGTACAAAGAGGTTCAAAGCAGGATGTTGCGATTGAAACAATGAACTACATCTAACTCGCACTAATGCATTATGCAAAATAAAAATATATACAATTCAAACCAAACATGAGTGGTCAAAAATTGCATTGCTTGATAAAAACAGACTTTCCCCTTAAGTAATGAGTCTGGAGGATGTATTTACAGGGCTATCAAAACAATTCGAAACATCATAAGGCATAACATTTGTTTGCCTTCTCAGGAAAGTAACTGTGCAGGCTTATGGATCATCTAAATTAGACTTTACTATTTTGATGTCCTTGCCATTTGTTCTTTTAAATTTCGAGCCTAAGGGGTATAGTCTCCTATCAATGTGCATGTGTAAGTCCCATTAAGGCTAATAGGAATTTGGTGCCTGAACCCAAAGAAAAATCTGCCTCTAAGATGGCACTATGCATATGTAACACACAAAGAAAAATAACCCCCCAAATCCATTTCTTTTTATCCAAAGCACATAAAACAATTATATTAATTATAAGTACAAGATAGAGTACTCTCTGTGGAATTTTAAATCAATTTAATAAATTTGCAATTTTAGGCATTTCCCTTGCTCAAAATTGCTTTCTGCTTTAGGTTGTCTCAGGCTTTGAAGAACCTAGTGACGGATGGAAACTAAGAGAAACAGGAGTGGCGGGAGTGCATTTCTCAACATGGTCTTCATTTATTTATATTCTGCAGCGCACGTAGTCATGATGTTTCAAACTTATTTCCATGAGATTCAAAATAAAACCTGGAACACAAAACAGCTTGCCCATATTTTCTTGTTTAAGGCTCTATCTCCTGAGCTTTCCTTTGTATCTCAGTTTTTCTAACCACATAAGAAATTTTCAGGCAAGAGTCGGTATTCAAATGAGATGTTAATTTAAAAAATTGCTCCATCCTTCTGTTTATTTTGGTAGAAGGGAAATATTGGTTCTTGGAGTTGCATTAAAACCTAGATTAAAAAAAACAGTTTTTATCTTTATACATCTTTTGGAAAAAAAAATTCTACCTCAAGAAATTTCTTTAACAAAGAGAACATTATTTCAGACTCTAACATTTCTGTCTGCCGATTATCATTAGTCATAAGCTAAGCCCTGCACTAAATGTCTAGTGAGCACAGATAATGTTCATTTTGTCTGGAAGACAGGTTGCCGCCTGTCAAGGAGCGATGGAATAAATGACAGGTTTTGACTCTGTGCCTTGCAGGCATATTAGGCTAAGAAATCGCCAACATGATGAAAAATTATTTTGTCAAAAATTTGTAGGTCACCCATCATTGTCTAATGTATTCTGTGATTAATTGCTAGCATAGATCAGCATTATGTCTTTCCAGTGAATCACTTAATTGTTGCCTGCTTCATGCTCTTAATGTAATGATGAGGCATCTGCTCCTTTCACATGTGCTTTTAAATGCCAGCTTTTGCATCCAGGTTACAGGGTTGGTAATATTCAACTTAAAGAACTAGTTCAAATTAAAAGTTGGGGACCGCCAGCTCTTCTTGCTTTTTATGGGAGTGTGCGCGGAAGGCTGAGTGTTAGTGTTAATGTATGTAGATTTTATTTCTGATGAGTGATTATTTGACTGCTCATTTTACGAAGATTTATGGTGTGCTTTCTATCTCCTGACTGCAGTGCTACTCTTATCTTTAATAAAGGAGATGAGGACATTAATCAGCCATTGTCAGGGCTCCTGACTAAGACATTAAATGTACTGTATGGGATAGGTAAACACGCTCCAGATCCTTCTCTACTCCACTAGATCAGGCAAAAAAACACTCATTATATTTATCATAATTTCACATCTGCTGTTTTTGAAGCAATGTACCATGAGGCCATAAACTGTATTACAACTGTGCATAAATTCAACTGATTTGTGGCTGGAGTAACTAATTCCTAAAGTACATTTTAGAAAAACAAGCAGTGAGCCCTGAAATTGCAATTCCATAAAGGCACTAAATTACTGACTGCAGAATCAAAAATTTGCTTGATGTGATTCTGCAGTGACCATTTTATAAAAAGTGACAGTGTGCCTGTGATTGAGTCAATAAAATAAGAACGAGTGAGCTGTACACTCAAACAAGATTAAAGAGAAAAGGAATGACAGAGGACAGACTCATGGTATACAAATAGAGGAAAGCATAATGTTTCCCCCCAAATAGCTTAAGGATGCAACTATTTTAGCAACAATAATGATTTGTCAGTAAGCTTTTCATGATTTTGGAGGTGGAAGAAAAATTTTAATTTCTCTATTTATTCATTTCACAGCATGATCAGGAGCTACTTAATATGCTAACAAAATGGATTTAGAAATACTTTTTTTAAATTGTGGCATCACCTATTGATTTGAGCTTGCCACAATATTTTCTAAAATTATAAATGATAATTCTGTATGGATTATTTACCCGTCTCCTTATTTTTAAGAGTGTATGCCTAAGTAAGCTCTTTGTTAAATCATCTAGCCATTTTGGGGTAGAAAATGTGTGTGTGTGTGTTTACGGGAGGGGGGAGTGTGTATTTCTCTATGGTTTTTTTTTTTTTTTTTTACCTTTATGGATGTGTACCACTTCAACTTTTTACAGACTTGATCAGTACCTGAACTTGATATAATATCTTCTATGAAGGAAGGGAGAGCAGGAAGTGATCTTTTATACAGGACAAGTAAAACCAGAAATACCATTGTTTTTGAAGACAAAATGCTCTTGACATTTGTTAAGATGAAAACCAAAGGCAGACCTGACACTTGGAATCCTGAATAGAGGTGTGAGCCCACAAATGAAACCTGTTAAGGATGGCAACCATGTATGTTCTCTTGGAAGTAGGATGTGATTGTGTGATTATTTATTGACTAGAAAAAGCAATTTAAGGGAAAAATAACTGGAACTGGACTTTCATTGCTTGGGTTTCTCATGCTGTCCATTGCCTTTCACCAATTATTTCATGCATCTCTGCGGTTGAGACTGGAAGTACCACTGAGCTGCATTTGTTATGTGTGACTAACACGCATATGCATTCTTTGTTTAATATTCTGTGTTTGAAGGCTCCTTCTGATCGAATGTGGGCAATTACTTGCTACCCAAGGCAAACTGTGAAGGGCATTTATACAGAACATGTTTTTAGATTAATATAATCCTATTTGGTTTTATTTACAGAAGAGTATGTTTGCCGTCTTTTATCCCTTTTCCTGACCACTATCCTGGTCAACTTTAACGGCAAATCTGGAGCTGGCACATCGAATATTGCTCTATTCTTTACTCATAATATCAAGTCAAAAATGGTCATGTTCATAAGGCATTGCACAGTTTCTATCTAATGGTATCAATCTGTGCATCACAGAACGTTTCTTTTCCTGACATTATTACTTTACTGAAATTAAGCTTGAAACAATCTGATGTCAGATACTGTATATCTACTTTTATTGCCAGCCTTTCTGAGCCCACCATATTGCCAGGACTGCATCTCATTTTAGATGGGTTTAACCAGATATATATTCTCAAGTTTATTGAGAGTTGGATAGATTACATTTCCCATTCTCAAAGAGCAGGCTGGTCCTTTCAGTGCATTTTATAGAACAAATGTAAATTCCCATGCTGCAGTTGACAAAAATTCATGGTTCTTTTCTTAGTGTCAAAAATAAATTCAGCATAGCATTGGAGATGAGTAAGTGTGGTGTAGAGGAGCAGGCTTCAGTTCACCCTTTCTGATTTAGCAGCAATTTCGATATACTTGAGAAATATGTAAAAGTTCAATTATTATGGTCTAGGGAAGGAGATTTGCTCACACAACAGAGCTACTGTACTTGGGAATGAATTGTAAGGACTCCATGAAATGCAAAGCACCTTCTGAGCACAGCAAGCCCCTCTTCCTCCCATCTCCTCTGTCTCCTTCCTTTCCCTATCTACTTATATATCTTATATGAAGTCTTTTCAAAAGAGGCTTTCACTGTAGTTAAACAAAATGCAGCATAAAAAATCGCCAAATCACTCCATTAAAATGTAATAAAAATTAGTCTTTTGCTACATTTTGGAATTTATATATTTAGGAGTTGCAGGATATGCAAAGAATAGCTATCAAATAAATTTATTAGCAGCTTGGCTTGATCAGTTTGTCAAGATTGCTTACATATGTATGTTTTAGAAGGAAAGGAAGATTTGTATGAAAAAGGTGTTTATAGCTAAGAGTAAACCAAACATACTGAATCATGGAAAAAAATGCTCTTTCAAATACCATGCATTTTTATCAACAAACACACAGCTCAGATTGTGGACTGTCTGCTTAAATGCCAAGAGTGTGTCCTTATAAACAAACAGCACGTCTTTCTATATTTACATTCATTGGTTTGATTCTTTTTTCTTGGTCAAAGTGAGGGGTTTCCTCTAACTATCCATCAAAAGTTGTTGTTGCACTTTAAAAAAAAAGTGATGCAAAAAAAATCCCAAGAGTATTCTGTGGAAAGAATGTAGCCTGTAGCCTGATTACTGTAAGAGTCAGTCCAAGTATATATGCACTAAACATTTTTATTTTGTCATTTCACTTTGCTACCCCCAGGTCTGAGCAATTAGGTAATAGGTGCAACTGGGAAGAGTTCAGAACTACATCATTCCAACAGGGGGGAATGTGATCAGACATTCTTAAATAGGAAGATCTATTTCCCTTACAGTCACATTTACTCTCTTAGGCATCTTCTTCATGAGAAGATCATAAATAAGGTGGAATCTTGTGGAATCTCAGAGTATGGTCCTTCTCTAGGCATTCGTGAGGCAAGGACAGCCTTTGGTTACAAAGGGAAGACACATCTGGACACACACACACACATACCCAATTCATATAAAACATATTACACAGATATGGTATATGGTTATGACTTTACAGTTGTAGATGTAAATATATATTTCAAACAGTCTTTTTGATAATAAAAAAAATTTTTTTGCCTGAGTTTTTGCTAGATCAATTTAGGCCAGTATTATTTTTTTAACCTGTAACATGAATGATGAAACACATGATTAGGAATAAGAGAAGGATTACATGTGTTTGCATTGCTGCAAGTTTTCTGCAGGAAACTTCTAGAGCCATAAGGTCATCTTGGGAAGGTTAGTTTAGTTAAAACAAGATAACATGGAGGCCTAACTGGGTGAAAGTAAGCAATTATGCCCTGGGATGGGCTGAAACAAGGCCAAGTCAGGAGGGCCCCTCCCTGCCCTTGTGACATTGCCACTTTGTTCAGACTCTCTCTCGTGCTATATATGACACGTGTCTGAATGACGTCGCCAGTCTTAAACTGAATATTGAATTTTAATAAAGATTAATTTCCTTCTTACTTTTACCTAAAAATAAATGTAAGTAGAATTTCTAATGTGTTATCTCACATCAGTGGCTCACCCTGAACACTCTGAAGACATCTGGGAGAGAAAGTGAATCCCAGAGGACAGTAGAGTGTTTAGGGAAGTAACCCTGGCTTCCCTCCAGTTGGTCAGCTTTACCTGAGGAAGTCCAGGTGGACAGACTCCCAGGTTTTCAACTTTGAAGGGTTCAACCGTTACCGAGAAATATATTTTCTGCTATGCCTATTTTTTTTTAATTTCCAAAGAGGTCACCTGCCCACCTCCACCACACACACATACCACTACTTTGCCGATGTGTAAAACACCAAGTCAATTAGATAGCAGGTAGCATTGTGAACATTTTCAGGATTGTCTGCTGTTAACTATCTCTGCCCAACTAAAAACAGAACCCAAATAAATAGACTGAAGCTGTAATTATGTGTTCAGGGATTTGCTGGTAGTGAGGATTATTCAAGATTAGAATGTGCTTTTAATAGTCCCCATTCTTATGTATGTGGCCTGTGAAGAGTGATATAGGGAAGGGCCTTGCTTTGGACAGCATTATTTTTGGTCCTTTCCAAGTATGAGTGAAGGAGAAACTGGCTTTTGTCTTCATAAAAATTGTACAAAGACTGGTGTCTTACTTCACTTCGATTCCTGAAGCATAGCTGATATTCTGAAACAGCTGGGCAACACACTTCCTACTGTACAAATTACTTGTATTACCTTTTTATTTTTAAATTTTTGCTATTGTTGTTGGGAAGCAGATCCTATTTCACTGATTCCAAGTAAACAGTGAACAGTTGACTATGTCTGCCTCACTGCTGCTGATGGAACCCATGCTCTGCACAAAGAACAGTACTAGTAAGGAATAGTCTCACAATTGTAACTTGGAGGTGCTGTCTACTTCAGCAGGAGTCGGCCAATTTGTAGTTTACATCCTATATAGGCTGCATATGGAAGTCGGAATTTACTGCCCCACTGATTGAAATGATGTTCTTGCATCCCTTATAGATTTGATTTCAGGTGCATGAACAGGCTTACTGTTGGTCCTTTATCCAGCTCTGTACAGAAGGATAGTTTTAATGACTTGTTAAAATTCCCCTGTTGCATTGAGAATCAAATTCAGGGACCATAATCTAATTGAATCGTTTCAATAAGAAATCAGGATTTTCATCTAATTTTTAATTTAATCTACTCCAAGGAATTATACTGAGGTTTTTTATAGTATCCTTTCAACTTCAGCAACAAAGGCATCTCCCTATTCACAAAGAAGAACAAAATCTTTATATGTGGCTGGTTCTTTCAAAGTAGATGGAATTCTCTTGCCTATTCTCTTTCCAAATGTGATTCTATGCTGTTTGTCTGGTTAGCGTGTTAATGATGTACATATGTGCATGAAATGGGATCAATACATTGAACTTTGCATGAAGTGAATATGGCGTGATATCTCAAGTATATGATAAGTGATCTGGACAGCACAGTCAAAACAGTCATTTTGGCCATCTTGGCAATCAATATTGACCATTTCAACTGCATGCTAGGGTCTGGAGTCTGCCTTATTCACATGGGTGGCCAAGATGAAGAACAAAATGCCTCAGGATTCCATTTCTATTTTTCATATGGGCACAGTCTTGGTCAATGTTTAATATGGACTTTGTTCTGAAATACTCAGATATAGTGTTATAAATCACAAATTCAAAGGGCAAGGGGGACAGAAAATAAAAAAAAAACCTAAGGTCCTAATTTCCCAAATAAAATACACAGAAGATTATATTCATGCATGGTTTTGTGATTTCCAACATCTTCCTTTTGTGATAAGTGCTATTTCTAGAACTTGGACCTAAATTTCAAAAAGAAGAAAAAAAAGCATTAATCAGATGCTAATTAGCATGTATCATTAAATGTTATAGACTGAGACAGGAAGCTCACCTCCTTATAAGTGGCTGATTCCATTTCTCCTATACTGTCAGATATTTGGCTATTTCTCTCTCTCTCTCTGATTCAGTTCTTTGCTGTGCAGACTGCAAAATATAATAACTTCTAAGCAGTGTGTAAAACAAAGTGCTCAATTCACTTTATTAAAATATCCAATAATAATTGATTTAAAGGCAATAAAATGTGTTCATTAGAGGGTTTATATTCAAGAAATATTGAAAGTATACCTAAAACTGTCACTTTTATTGTGAATGAACAGGATAATATAATTTGAAAAGAGTGTGATCATACTAAAGATTTGTCCTGCAGCATTATCTGATAGCTCGTAAAGTGCTGAAATTTAATATGATGCTTTCAGTCAGTTTAATTGAAATTTAATTGCCACTTTGGGCAGAAGGTTTAGATCTGATCAATAAAATATTAAAGATTTTGTGCTTTCACTTGGAACAGCTCCTTTAGTGATGCATCAAGAGGACTCTATATTTTCGGAAATATTTGTTTGTTATAGTTCACACACTGCTCGATATCACTTTCTAATCTGAAAGTTTTAATGTGCTGTGCAGACAAATAGTGGAAATAATAAAGCAATAGTTGATTCATTTAATTACAACACGATGAAAGAAATAACGGTCACCTTCAGATTCATGAGAAAGGCATTAATGTAAAAGAGCAATAAATATTTTGAAATGTCAAACCTCAGAAAGACAGAGTCCAACTTGAGCTGGGTTGTAAATCAGACTGAGGGAAGGACCTTGAAAAAAAGATGGTTCTTTGGTATTTTAGAAATAATTACTAATACAAAAAGGGTAATGATGAAACTATAAATTATATTAAAGAGGGCCATTAGAGGAGGATTAGTTTATAAAGCTGAGAGATGGTTCTTAAAATTGTCCTGCTGGTTATTTCTACTTTTCATTTTATTCAGGAACCCCCTGCTCAATTATCTGATTATTAATAAGCTAATTGATCATGCTTTGCAGTTCAAATATTAAAGTCAACTTTCTCCTTTTCAGGGACTCCCATAGGACTTCCACATTGCTGATATTTTAGGAAGGGAGAGAGTTGGAGATTTAAGACATATGAACGGTAAACTGGAGAATGACTTCAAGCTAAGTAATGTTAATGTCTCAAAATTGTAATTTCTTTCATATAACTGTATTCAAAAAATGATACTTGTGTTCTTATAATTTTTTCTAATTATCACTGGAATAAGTTTTTTACTAATGATCTTTTTTAACCTATAGAATTTCTCAAATGCTCCATGTTCCAGCCCACGCGTTTCTTTAATCACCAGTCTTCTGTAAGATGTTCAGTTCAATAGCAAGGCATGTTGTTTTATTTGGTTTGTTATATCTCTAAAGTATATTTCCTCTTTACAACCACATTCAAACAAGACTAATTATCTACAAGGATCATAATCAGTCATCTTTTTTTCTTTAACCATCTCTGTCCCAGGTTTCTCTTGGTTAACCATCCGCTATCATCATAGTTTTTAACCTTATAACCTTATCGAAATAGACTATTTTCTTTTGAAGCAGACACACATTTTTTTCCCCTGTTATCAGTCAAAAATTGTTATTTTATGACATCTAGATGCTGGGAGTTATTCTAGGGCCTGGAGACACAGCAATGCCTAAGGAAAACATTTCCGATTCCAAGAAACTTATATTCTAGTCTGGGAGAAAGACAGTAAACATAAACAAAGAAGATAATTTCAAACCCTGACAAGTACTATATGGAAGATAAAATAAGCCCTATCTCTAGATTAGTGTGTGTGTGTGTGTATGTGTGTGTGTGTGTGTGTGTGTGTGTACAAACAACTTTAACTCCTCTGAGGAAGTGAGATCTAAGTTAACTCCTAATGACAATAAGGAAGCAGCCTTGTAAGGATTTGATGGAGTTTTCTAGGAAGAGAAAAGAGCAAAGATAAAGACCCTGAGATAGGTATGAGCTAGATGTCAGCATCTATAAAGAATTTAATTTGTGGCACTCTAGCACTAATCGGGCTTCCTGTGTGGCGCTAGTGGTAAAGAACACACCTGTCAATGCAGGAGATGTAACAGATGCAGGTTCAGTCCCTGGATCAAGAAGATCCCTTGGAGAAGGACATGGCAACCCACTTCAGTATTCTTGCCTGGAAAATCCCATAGAGAGAGGAGACTAGCAGGCTGCAGTCCATGGTATCGTGAAGAGTTGGGCACGACTGAAGCAATTTAGCTTGCATATATGCTATCACCAATCTATAGGAAGACTGGGAGGAAATAACACTGAGGCAGACAGGAACAAGCTCATGAATAGTCCCATAAGCCATAGTGAGTAGTTTTGATTTTATTTAAGTATAATGAGAAGGCGTGCCCAGGTAAGAATACAGGAGTGGGTTGCAATTTCTTTTTCCAGGGGATTTCCCCAATCCAGGGATCGAAATAATGTCTCCTGCATGGCAGGTGGACTCTACCACTGAGCCACCTAGGAAGCCCCAATGGGAAAGCAAAGGAAGGATTTAAGTAGAAGAAAGCAAGTAGTGATGGAGTCAGTTCAGTTCAGTCGCTCAGTCATGACTGCAGCATGCCAGGCTTCCCTATTCATCACCAACTCTCGGAGCTTGCTGAAACTCATGTCCATAGAGTTGGTGATGCCATGCAACCGTCTCATCCTCTGTTATCCCTTTCTCCTCCTGCCTTCAATCTTTCCCAGTATCAGGGTCTTTTCCAATGAGTTAGTTCTTCACATCAGGTGGCCAAAGTATTAGAGTTTTAGCTTCAGCATCAGTCCCTCCAATGAATATTCAGGTCTGACAGAATGTGGTCCCCTGGAGAAGGGAAAAACAAACCACTTTAGTATTCTTGCCTTGAGAACCCCATGAACAGTATGAAAAGGCAAAAAGATAAGACACAGAAAGATGAACTCCCCAGGTCGGTAGGTGCCCAATATACTACTGGAGATCAGTGGAGAAATAACTCCAGAAAGAATGAAGGGATGGAGCCAAAGCAAAAACAACACCCAGTTGTGGATGTGACTGGTGATAGAAGCAAGGTCCAATGTTGTAAAGAGCAATATTGCATAGGAACCTGGAATGTTAGGTCCATAAATGAAGGCAAATTGGAAGTGGTCAAACAGGAGATGGCAAGAGTGAATGTCGACATTCTAGGAATCAGCGAACTAAGATGGACTGGAGTGGGTGAATTTAACTCAGATGACCATTATATCTACTACTGTTGGCAAGAATCCCTTAGATGAAATGGAGTAGCCATCACAGTCAGCAAAAGAGTCCGAAATGCAGTACTTGGATGCAATCTCAAAAATGACAGAATGACCTCTGTTCGTTTCCAAGGCAAAACATTCAGTATCATGGTAATCCAAGTCTATGCCCTGACCAGTAATGCTGAAGAAGCTGAACTTAAACGGTTCTATGAAGACCTACAAGATCTTTTAGAACTAACACCCCAAAAAGATGTCCTTTTCATTATAGGGGACTAGAATGCGAAAGTAGGAAGTCAGGAAATACCTGGCATAACAGGCAAATTTGGCCTTGGAGTACAGAATGAAGCAGGGCAAAGGCTAATAGAGTTTTTCCAAGAGAACACACTGGTCATAGAAAACACCCTCTTCCAACAACACAAGAGAAGACTCCTCACGTGGACATCACCAGATGGTCAACATCGAAATCAGATTGATTATATTCTTTGCAGCCAAAGATGGAGAAGCTCTATACAGTCAGCAAAAACAAGACGAGGAGCTAACTGTGGCTCAGATCATGAACTCCTTATAGCCAAATTCAGACTTAAATTGAAGAAAGTGGGGAAAACCACTAGGCCATTCAGGAATGACCTAAATCAAATCCCTTATGATTATACAGTGGAAATGAGAAATAGATTTAAGGGACTAGATCTGATAGACAGAGTGCCTGATGAACTATGGATGGAGGTTCGTCACATTGTACAGGAGACAGGGATCAAGACCATTCCCAAGAAAAAGAAATGCAAAAAAGCAAAATGGCTGTCTGAGGAGGCCTTGCAAATAGCTGTGAAAAGAAGAGAAGTGAAAAGCAAAGGAGAAAAGAAAAGATATACCCATTTGAATGCAGAGTTCCAAAGAATAGCAAGGAGAGATAAGAAAGCCTTCCTCAGTGATCAGTGCAAAGAAATAGAAGAAAACAATAGAATGGGAAAGACTAGACTTCTCTTCAAGAAAATTAGAGACACCAAGGGAACATTTCATGCAAAGATGGGCTCAATAAAGGACAGAAATGGTATGGACTTAACAGAAGCAGAAGATATTAAGAAGAGGTGGCAAGAATACACAGAAGAACTGTACAAAAAAGATCTTCATGACCCAGATGATCATGATGGTGTGATCACTCACCTAGAGCCAGACATCCTGGAGTGTGAAGTCAAGTGGGCTTTAGGAAGCATCACTATGAACAAAGCTAGTGGAAGTGATGGAATTCCAGTTGAGCTATTTCAAAACCTGAAAGATAATGCTGTGAAAGTGCTGCACTCAATATGCCAGCAAATTTGGAAAACTCAGCAGTGGCCACAGGAAGGGAAAAGGTCAGTTTTCATTCCAGTCCCAAAGAAAGGCAATGCCAAAGAATGCTCAAACTACCATAAAAGTTCACTCATCTGACACACTAGCAATGTCATGCTCAAAATTCTCCAAGCCAGTCTTCAACGATACGTGAACCATGAACTTCCAGATGTTCAAGCTGGTTTTAGAAAAGGCAGGGGAACCAGAGATCAAATTGCCAACATCTGCTGGATCACTGAAAAATCAAGAGTTCCAGAAAAACATCTATTTCAGCTTTATTGACTATGCCAAAGCCTTTGACTGTGTGGATGACAGTAAACTGTGGAAAATTCTGAAAGAGATGGGCATACCAGACCACCTGACCTGCCTCTTGAGAAACCTGTATGCAGATCAGGAAGCAACAGTTAGAACTGGACATGGAACAACAGACTGGTTCCAAATAGGAAAAGGAGTACGTCAAGGCTGTATATTGTCACCCTGGTTTTTTAACTTCTCTGCTGAGTACATCATGAGAAACGATGGGCTGGATGAAGCACAAGCTGGAATCAATATTGCTGGGAGAAATATCAATAACCGCAGATATGCAGATGACACCACCCTTTTGGCAAAACGTGAAGAAGAACTAAAGAGCCTCTTGATGAAAGTGAAAGAGGAGAGTGAAAATGGTGGACTAAAGCTCAACATTCAGAAACTAAGATCATGGCATCTGGTCCCATCACTTCGTGGCAAATAGATGGGGAAACAGTGGAAATAGTAACAGACTTTATTTTATTGGACTCCAAAATCACTGCAGATGGTGACTGCAGCCATGTGATTACAAGACGCTTACTTCTCGGAAAGTTATGACCAACCTAGACAGCATATTGAAAAGGAGACACATTACTTTGCCAACAAAGGCCCATCTAGTCAAGGCCATGGTTTTTCCAGTGGTCATGTATGGATGTGAGAGTTGGATGGTGAAGAAAGCTGAGCGCCGCAGAATTGATGCTTTTGAACTGTGGTGTTGGAGAAGACTCTTGAGAGTCCCTTGGACTGCAAGGAGATCCAACCAGTCCATCCTAAAGGAGATCAGCCCTGGGTGTTCATTGGAAGGGCTGATGTTGAAGCTGAAACTCCAATACTTTGGCCACCTGATGCGAAGAGCTGACTCATTTGAAAAGACCCTGGTGTTGGGAAATATTGAATGCAGGAGGAGAAGGGGATAACAGAGGATGAGATGGTTGTATGGCATCACAGACTCAATGGACATGGGTTTGGGTAGACTCTGGGAGTTGGTGATGGACAAGCAGGCTGGCGTGCTGTGGTTCATTGGGTTGCAAAGAGTCGGATACGACTGAGAGACTGAACTGAACTTGATTTTCTTTAGGATGGACTGGTTTGATCTCCTGGCAGTCCAAGGGACTCTCAACAGTCTTCTCCAACACCATAGTTTAAAAGCATCAATTCTTCAGCGCTCATCTTTCTTTATGGCCCAACTCTCACATCCATACATGTTTAGTTCAGTTCAGTCACTTAGTCATGTCTGACTCTTTGTCACCCCATGGACTGTAGCATGCCAGGCTTTCCTGTCCATCATTAAGTCTCAGACCTTGCTCAAATTCATGTCCATCGAGTCAGTGATGCCATCCAACCATTTCATCCTCTGTTGTCCCCTTTTCCTCCTGCCCTCAATCTTTCCCAGCACCAGGTCTTTACCATTTATTCAGTTCTTCGCATCAGGTGGCCAAAGTATTGGAGTTTTGGCTTCAGCATCAGTCCTTCCAATGAATATTCAGGACTGATTTCCTTTAGGATTGACTGGTTGGATCTCCTTGCTGTCCAAGGGACTCTCAAGAGTCTTCTCCAACACCTCAGTTCAAAAGCATCAATTCTTTGGTGCTCAGCTTTCTTTATAGTCCAACTCTCACATCCATACATGAATACTGGAAAAACCATAGCTTTGACTAGGCTGACCTTTGTTGGCAAAGTAATGTCTCTGCTTTTTTATATGCTTTCTGGGTTTGTCATAGCTTTTCTTCCAAGGAGCAAGCGTCTCTTAGTTTCATGGCTGCAGTCACCATCTGCAGTGATTTTGGAGCCCCTCCCAAAAATAAAGTCTGTCACTGTTTCCATTGTTTCCCCCTCTATTTTCCATGAAGTGATGGGACTGGATGCCATGATCTTAGTTTTCTGAATGTTGAGCTTTAAGCCAACTTTTTCACTCTCCTTTTTCACTTTCATCATGAGGCTCTTTAGTTCTTTACTTTCTGCCATAAGGGAGTGATTATATATATATATATACATATATATATATGGTGGGAGCTGAGTAATATGACATGAGTTATGCTTTGAATAGTTCACTGCCTGCTTTATGGAGGCTGAACCATAAAGAATTAAGAGTGGTGGCAGAGGCACAAAATAACAGATAATTTCAGCCATCCAAGCAAGGTAGTTTGGACCAATTGTAATCATGGACATGTTGAGAATCGGTAAAATTTGAGGTGCAATTTAGAAAGTAGGACTGTAGGGCTTACTGATGGATTGGGTATAAGCTTGGTGATGGTGAGAATTTGATGCTGACTTTCCAGTTTGAGCCTGAAGAGATGGATAGATGGTAATACCACTTACTGTGATGGAAAAGACATGGGAGAGTAGAAAGCATACATATGGGAAAAAAGAATAGTTCTGTTTGGCCTCTGTGATTTTTGAGCTGCCTATTGGAAAGCCAAGTGAGTGGTGAAGTAAGCAGTTGGATCTAGGACTTTGGAGCTCAGGAGAGTTCTTGACATGCGCCATCATTTGAGTTCCATTAGCACATAGATGGGCTTTCCTTGTGACTCAGATGGTAAAGAATCTGCCTGCAATGCAGGAGACCTGGGTTCAATCCGTGGCTTGGGAAGATACCCTGGAGAAGGGAATGACAACCCACTCCAGTATTCTTGCCTGGAGAATTCCATGGACAGAGGAGGCTGGAGGGCTACAGTCTATGGGGTCACAAAGAGTCAGACATGATTGAGCACAGAGATAGTATTTGAAACTGGATGGGATCATCTGAGAGATTGTAGTTAGGGATGAGAGAACTAAGGCTAGAACTCTGAAACTTTATCATGAGAAATTTGGCAGAATAAGGGAGGTCAGCAAAGACAATTGATAAGAACTGATCAGTCAAGGTGGCGTGTATTTAAGATTAGGAAAGGAATACATCAAGGATGTATATTGTCACCTAGCTTATTTAACTTATATACAGTGTACATCATGTGAAATGCTGGGCTGGATGAATCAGAAGCTGGAATCAAGATTCCAAGGAGAAATATCAACAACCTCAGATATGCAGATTATATCACTCTAATGGCAGAAAGTGAAGAGGAACTAAAGAGCCTCTTGATGAGGGTGAAAGGAGAGAGTGAAAACTCAAAAAACTAAGATCACGGCATCTGGTCCCACCCCTTCATGACAAATACAAGAGGAAAACTGAAAGTGACAGGTTTTATTTTCTTGGGCTCCAAAATCACTGTGGATGGTGACTGCAGCCATAAAATTAAAAGATGCTTGCTCCTTGTAAGAAAAGCTATGACAAACCTAGACAGTGTATTAAAAAGGAGAAAGATACTTTGCCAACAAAGGTCCATATAGTCAAAGATATGGTTTTTGCAGTAGTCATTTATGGATATGAGAGTTGGACCATAAAGAAAGCTGAGCGCCGAAGAATTTATTCTTTTGAATTGTGGTGCTGGTGAAAACTAGCAAGGAGATCCAACCAGTCCATCCTAAAGGAAATCAATCCTGAATATTCATTGGAAGGACTGATGCTGAAGCTAAAACTCCAATACTTTGGCCATCTGATGTGAAGAGCTGACTCATTTGGAAAAGACCCTGATGCTGGGAAAGATTGAGGGCAGGAGGAGAAGGGGACGACAGAGGATGAGATAGATGTCATCACCGACTCAATGAACATGAGTTTGAACAAATTCTGGGAGATAGTGAAGGACAGGGAAGCCTATCATGCCACAGTCCATGGGGTGACAAAGAGTCAGATATGACTTAGCGACTCAACAACAACAGCAAAATTGTTAACTCATTTTTATCCTCCCCATTGTAATGGGGATGGTAACATGGTTTTACAGGGGTTTGCACAGACTCAGCATGATATTCAAGAACAGTTACAATCTCCTTTCCAGTTCAATCTACTGCTCTTTCTATCACTCAGTATCCTGGAATTCTGATTCTTTGAATGACTGGCTTTCTCCAACAGACCAAATACTTTACACTTGCATGGTTCTGCTCAGTTCCTCCTCCAGGACTCCCTTTCCTATGGAAATCTCTTCCACTTGGTAACCTGTTTCCCCATACCCCCAATCTGAACTAAGATCACCCTCTTCACTTTTCCTTGAATGGTAGATTATCATCTGGACCATGTCTTAATCCTTTCTGTTTCCTTCACTATGCTCAGAATGGTACTCTCCAAAGAATGGCGCTTAATACACACTGAAAGTATGAACGAATCTTTTTTCCATTAGCAAAGGGAAGGGGTTGGGAAAGAAGGTCCCCTTCCGTATTTAGATTCCATTCTGTAGTTAGTTCCATTGCCAAAAGACATATATAAAAGTTTTAAACAGTTGTGTTTTCTGTAAGAATATGATTCTCCACCATTTAATATCTCAGACTCCATAAAAATAAGTTGTTAACTCAGAGACCTATAATAGCTTGTTTCTTCTCTGGGCACCTGTTTGAGTTTGCTGGGTTACCTCTTCCCTTTTCTCACCCACTTCTTAAGTCTAACCCCCAAGGAAAAACACATAATATCCATTCAATTTTTACAATAGGATAGCCATATGATTTATGGCTTTGTAGTAAGCATTAGGGCTTCCCTGGTGGCTCAGATGGTAAAGAATCTGCCTGCAACGTAGGAGACCTGGGTTCAGTCCCTGGGTTGGGAAGATCCCCTAGAGAAGGAAATGGCAACCCACTCCAGTATTCTTGCCTGGAGAATCCCATGGACAGAGAAATCTGTTGGGTCCATGGGGTCCCAAAGAGTCAGACATGACTGAGAGACTAACACAACAACAAAAACAAGTAATCATTAAGACATGGACCAATAAAAGTTAGTAAGAGATTTGATCCCAACTTCAAGAGGTTTATAGTCTAGGTTGCTTTCTGAAGGGCATGCTGGACTTCTGGAATTTAAATGGGAAGTGCTTCCCAAGATTTGTCTCTAATATTTGTATGTTTACTTGAGAGTGTAATCTAAAGCCCTGCCATATTATAGCTCTTAATTATTGATTCCATTACTTCTTTCGAAGAATAAAAAGCTTTGAAAGATATGTTATTATTAAATAAACATGGGAAAATACAGAAAACTAGAAATAAACTGATTATATCACAGATTAGTCACCACTAATATTTTGATGTCTTTTCCCATTTCCCATTGGAGTGTTTTTTTTAATTCATTGACTTTTTGGTAATTTTTTCATAGTTTTAATTGTACTCAATATTTGCTACATACTGTAAATCGTTTGTTGTGTGGTAAAATGATGCAACGGTGAAGAGTGAAAACTCTGGAGTGAGACTGCCTTTTCATTGCTGGCTTCTTGAATTGAATTATGGTGTTTGATCTTGCATAAGTTATTCTATTATTCTATGCTTTGGCTTTCTCATTTGTAAAACGTGGATAATACTATCCTCCTCACTGAGTTATTCATTAAATAAGTTACTGAATATGAAACACAAACAGTGTCTGGCACAGAGGATATACACAATAAGTTCTAGCTGATATTAATTAGAAGTGTTTCCTTATAATTGTAACGATATTTTTTCCTGGAAGGCTATACATTTAAATTTTTATTATTAAAGTCTCATAGGTTTGTTGTTAATATCTAGAAATAAAGAGGAGATGAAAAATCAATAATTATGACTTACAATGCAAAACATCCAGGGATGTTAACTACTGTGAATATTTTCATTTATGTTCCTCTGTATATATACTTATATATAAGTATATTTTGCACAGTTACCTGGGTATTTCATGGTCCAGCTAATAGACGCAATTTTCCTGGGTCTACAATTCATATGCTTTATTCTACTGGTGACGGGAGGTGAATCATACAAGTTACAAGTCACCCTGATCTCAGTTCAAATATTTACTTTTGATAACTGCTGGCAAAGAATAAGTATCTTTAAATCTTTTCAACTACCCCTTGCCTTGTGAGACTTAATAACATATTTCTTGTTTGCCCCTTTAATGACTGAATTAGTCCATTTTCTTACCCATCTCTACCCATGTTCTATTTCTCAGAGTGCCACAGACTAGCACTCTTATTGGAGCCCAAAAAGCAACTCTTCTTTTATATAGATTTGATAAGAAAGAAAGCTCCAGCCTCTTCCTGGGACTCTGAAAAGCTTAAATAACTCAATTCCAAATGTCAGAAAGGGACAATATGTACTAGAAACTTAAGGTAAGCAGTGGAAAATCCTTTTTTTCTATTTCCCCTTCTCAGCAGATTCAATACTAAACCTTAGTGTTCCTACATCTAATATAAGGGTATTTTCCCACCTTGTTATCTCTGAGGAATGTGAAGAATTTGAATGGTGATGGTTTGATCTCAGTAGTGAGAAAAGAATAAATTGCTCACTTAATAAATTGCCAGGCCACTTGGGTACTATTTAGCAGATTACCTTTTCCAGAGCGCTAAATGATAGTAAATGGCAAGTGGCAGTAACTGGAAGAGTTAATGCAGCTTTGATCTCTTGAACTGAAAGACTCTGCAGTTTGCTTAGAATGAGATGGAATTATTTCTTCCCTTTTATCTGAGGCCCAGTAAAACCTCAGAAAAGGAAGACGTTATTACTTTTTTCCCATCTTGCATGAGCATTAGAATAAAAGGGAAATGGTGGCTCCTCTATAGACACACACATACTCAACCGAAGTGGTCATTATGAACTCCAAAAGGAATTTTTGAAAAAGTATCATTTATCAATCTTTTAATTAAAAATACTTACTGAGTACTGCCTATGTGCAAGGGTTTGTGCTAGATGCTGGGATGAGTATATGGAAATGAAACAGGTGCTGCCATTTAGGGGTGCCAGTAAGAAGAAAATATTTTCTCAAGCCTTTTAATTATTTCACTTTCCTTTCAAAAAGGCTGACACTGAACATATAAATTTGCATCCTAAGTGGTAAAGAATCAGCCTACCAATGCAGGAGATGCAGGAGAAACAGGTTCTATCCTTGAGTCAGGAAGAGCCCCTGGAGGAGGAAATGGCAACCCACTCCAGTATTCTTCAGACACAACTGAGCAACTAAGCACAGCACACATACCAGCATTCTTCCTGGAGAATTCCAGGGACAGAAGAACCTGGAGGGTTACAGTCCATGGGGTCGCAAAGAGTTGGACACGACTGAGCATGCATGTCCACATAGACACACCCACTGCTTGTAATAGAGTTGGTGGCACATATGGACCACAGAAGAGAGACAGAACCTAGGGCAGATTAATTTAATTTAATTTATTTATTTTTAAAAGGACTAATTTATTTGCAAACAGCTTATACAATCATAAAACAAAACTAAGCATGGATTTCACAGTATAAAAATGGATAAGAATATGAATAAGCAATTCATTAAAACACACACACACACACACACACATAAAGCCACACACATACAAGTAGCAAAGAAACAGAAAATATGCTCAACCCCCTTTTAACTAAGTTGTGACTTCTCTAGTCATGAGCTGAGCTATTATGATCTCGAACAATAAAAAAGTACCTATTTGCTTGATGGAATGCTTGTAGCAATGTTCTCTTGCTCAGTGGAGCTATTCCTGGGAGTCGGTACAAGGCCCAGGACCAACCTATGTGTTGTTGAGAAGTGTGTGCTCACTGTGAGCGCTATGGTTGTTGTTCAGTAGCTAAGTCATGTCTGACTCCTTGCGACCCCATGGACTGCAGCACACCAGGCTCCTTTGTCCTTCACTAGCTCCTGCAGTTTGATCAAATTCATTTCCATTGAGTTGGTGATGCTATCTAACCATCTCATCCTCTGCCACCCCCTTCTCCTTTTGCCTTCAATCTTCCCCAGTATCAGGGTGAAAGCGAAAAGTGAAAGTCACTCAGTCGTGTCCGACTCTTTGCAATCCCATGGACTACTCAGTCCATGGAATTCTCCAGGCTAGAATACTGGAGCCTTTCTCTTCTCCAGGGGATCTTCCCCACCCAGGGATCGAACCCATGTCTCCCGCAGTGCAGCTGGATGCTTAACCAGCTGAGCCACACCAATCTTCCCCAGCATCAGGGTACACTCATGCTATTAGTGCCGGGGTCATGTGACAGATTCAGTCTGGAAGGAAAGACACACTTCTTAGAACAAGGCCATGGTTCTTCACCAGTGTTCCTAAATAGACTAATTCCAGACTTTGGGAGAATCAAATTTCAGGGACTTCCCTGGCAGTCCAGTGGCTAAGACTCTGTGCTTCCACTGCAGGGGGCGGGGGTTTCAACACTGGTGGAGAACTAAGATCCCACATGCTGCATGGCCAAAAAAAAAAGAAAAATGGTTTCAGTAACTGGCAAGGCAGACGGGCAGACAGGACAGGGAACACCCCGATTCCGATTTAATTCTAGTGAATAGCCTAACTGACTCTGAGCTGCTTCCACGCAGTACTGATACTCTGAATGGCAAATGCTGTCTTCTTAATTTGAATAGTAATATATGCCCATGGTAGAATAAATTGAACCCCCAACACACACAAATATGCACATGGTTAAAAAATCTAAAACTCAGTCTACTACTCAGAGATAACTGCTCTTAACATTTGGCATTTTTTTTTCTTTTTATTTTCTAAATTGGAATCATATTGTGTATTCAATTTTTGCAGCCTGCTTTTATACATTTAGGAACATACTGAACACATTTTCCCAAGTAATTAAATGTTCTTTGAAAACAGTATTTTAAATTACTGCCCAGTTCCCCTCTTATTGGTCATTAAGATTGTTACTTAGTTTTCTTCTATATAAATAAACCTTCAGTGAATATTCTAATTTGTAATAATCTTTGCCTGTTATTTCTTTAGATTCCTAGGAATCTGAGAAATGACATTACTGGTTCAAAGGTCATAATTTTTAAAGATTTCTTGATATATTTTGCCAAATTGTTTTATGGAATGATTGTATCATTTTATAGCTCCATTCATCTGCAGGACTTTTAGGGTACTGCCTGATGACTGATGTCGAGTTTGAGTGACCAGAGTACAGGGAAAAAAAGTCACACAATTCACTATACCTTTGGGTTGTTTTGGTTTTAGTAGAGACAGGACTCTTTCCATCTTCAGAATGAGTTGGATTTTACAATATTGTGTAGAGGAGAGCTTAAATATATAGACAATTGTACATTTTCTATTTCTGCTACCAGACAGTTAGAAGTGACACAAACAGAAAATTTCACAAAAAATTTACATCTAAAAATAGCTTTTTTTACATCTAAGAATAGATTATTATAACACAAAAATTTATATCTAAAAATAGATTTTCATGTATTTTTCTTAATCACATCATACATAATACTTTGAATCTGATGTCAACTCACCGTGTTAAGAGCGTTTGTCCAATCTGAACAAGCTCTCATCTAACTTTTTTTTAATTGGCTGCATTGCACAGCAAGCAGAGTCTTGGTTCCCCCCCCAGGGTTCGCACCATGCCCCCTGCAGTGGAAGCCTGGAGTCTTAACCCCTGGGCCACCGGGGAAGCCGCTGTAAAACACAGTTTTAAACCTTATTGTTTACTTTATCTTTTCATACCTTGTTTCTATTAGTTTTCTACTGCTACTCTAACAAATTACCATGATTTGAAGGGCTTTAAACAGCAAATATTTATTGATATTATCTCACAGTTTTGCAGGTCAGAAGTCTCATGTGAGTCTTCCTGGTCAATGATCAAGGTGCTAGTAGAGCTGTTCTTTTCCGTAGGCTTTTGATAGGATCCATTTCCTAGCTTCTTCCTGCTTCTAGAGGCCACCTACATTCTTTGGTTCATGGCCCTTTACTTCCTCAAAGCTTGCAAAGGCAAGTTTGGTTTTTCTTACACTGCATCACTCTGACCTCTTTGGTTTCCCTTTTCCACTTTAAGGATCATTTTGATTACATTGGGCCCACCCAGATAATCTAGGCTACCCTCTCCCGTTTAAGGTGTGTAACTTAATCACATCTGCAAAGTACCTTTTGCCAGGTAAGGTAACTCATTCCCGGTTTGTGAGGAATAGAAGGTGGACAACATTTTTGGAAACCAGTGTTCTGCCAACCACATTATCCATCTTCCTCTCATTGTTCATATTCTTGTGCTTTTATTATAATCAAACTTCAATTTCTATTTCCTCGTGGCTTATAATGTGGATCCAAGTCTAGACTTCTTGCTTGAGAATGAGTATTTATTAATTCAGGTACCAACGTTTGGTACAGTTCTCCCTTGATCATATGCTAAGCAGCATGCTATTTTACAATGACAAAGACCATTATTTTGTTTGTTCCTTAACTTCCAGGCTTCTTCCCTCCAAGAGTACATTTTTCATTTCAAAGCTACAGGAACTGGTGTCACTTTCTCTCTGTACTGATAACACAGGATTAAAATTGTTGCACCAAATAGTCTTCTATTTTTCTCTCTCCTCCTAATTTATCACAAGCAGATATTCTACCAGAAGTTGGGAAAAAAAGATTTCCAGCTGATGGGCAGCACCTCTACCTTGTGGAAGATTCATTGCCCTGCACATTTTGAATCTGCTGACAAGAAACTTGGAGCAGAAGTAATCAGAGCCCTCGCAAGATTGATTTTTGTCCCCTGCTGGCATATGGCATAGAGGGTGGAAAGGCGCTCATCTCTCAAACTAATCTTAACTATTTAGAAGCCATTATTGCAGGATTACAAATCATCAGAATACCCCCTTTTTCTCTAACAACGTTATTTATTAGCAAGACCTTCAAATTAGTCTTGTGTCTTGGCTTTACACTATTCTTAAAATCAACCCTGATATAAGTTTCTTCTAAAAAGCATTGCAGTTACCACTATCACTTTAATTGCACAAACGTTAAGCCAAATTCAATTTCCAGCTCACATTTTAAAAATAATTCAAACCAAAATGCAAATTGATTCTTGTCTTCAGTTCGTAAGAAATGCTTAAAGTCAACTTGTCATGAAGGAGAAATTGAATCTATTACCTGTACTCTTCCAGGAAGGAAGATGTACGGAAAGGAGAATAGTGAGATTTATCTGATATTTGGCTGATATATGGGTATATAAAATCTTAAGTAATACTGATAATGTCACACAATATTGCAACATATATTTTCAGTTGAACATTATAAGACAATAAGGCATAAATGGAAATTAAAGGGAAAAATCTGAATGGTTGTCAGGGAACACTTTTTCATTCAGAGAATCATAAACATATGGAATGATGTGTCAGGCAAAGTTTCTAAAATGAGAATATTGGAGTAATTACAAAATGGATTTATATTCTGAGGATTGAAGTGCACACAATGGGAAAGAGCTTTGAGTCAAATGATTTTTAACCACTGCCCCCTCCCAAAAGCACCTCATGAAAATGCATTTCACAAGCATTATCTATAACTGTGAGGCATCAGAAAGACAGAAATGTTTAATTCTTTAAGAAATTGCTATTTCAAAAGATGAAAAAGAAGGTAAGACAAAAGAAATAAGGAGAGATAATACAAAGATTGGAAGGGGAAGAACCAAACCAGTGTGAGGGAAGACTTAACGAAAAACCATCTAAAGGAAATGGATATATTAATTCAATTTCACAAGTCCTGATTAAAGGCCAAAAACTTAGTTAAAGTCACCTTGAGGACTTTTTGAAACTTGGTGGATGATATTTTTAGCATAGCTACCTTATTAGCTTTACAAATTTTGTACCAAGATCCAGTCTACTTTGTAACCTCCATCTTCTGCCTTCTTTTTACTCACAACAAATATTGCTATGATTACACCAAAACACTAGTCATTCCTAAACATGGCACATTCTGGTCCCCCTTGAATGTGCTGATATGGGCCCACTCAGCAGAGATTCTAAATTTAATGTTGTGGCTCTGGGAGTTAGAAAGAGCTCTGTTTGCTTGGTTGATTGGCTGAAACATGGACCATGAGGTGGTTCACAGTGAGTGACTTGAAAATACTGACTTAACTTGGTTTCTTATAGAGGAAAGGATTCAAAGACTTAGGGAGTTTGGATGGCAGAGTAGATTTGTCATTTAAGACTAACTACTCATCCTGGGAGAAGCCAGAAGACACACCTTCCACAACTGTGAGAAACAGATTTGTGAGGGGAGGACCAGTATCCTTAAAGAGCTCTGTGATCATTCTTCTTTGGCATGTCCCACAGTGGGGACTGTGGCCACTAAACTGAGAATCCTAAATGCATTGGGAGTAATTGCAACTGTTGCATGAAATGCAGTTTCATTGTTTGAGCAAATAATGTATCCCATGGTGCCTGGTATGCATCTATTCCACATGATATCACACTAGTCTAGTCCATTACGTTGATAAGATGATACTGGTAAGACCTAGGGAACAAGAAATAGCAACTACTCTAGACTTACTGTTAAGACATTTGTGTGCCAAAGAGTGAGAAATAAACTGACAAGAATTCAGGGTGCTTCTAAATTCAAATGTAAGTGATACTACCACGATGCACACTTAAAATCTTAAAATTTTATTTGCCAATTAAACCTCAAAAAAAAAAAAGCTGCAAAAAAAGTTAGGGATGTTCTACCTGAATTTCTGGAGTGATATTTCTAGGGTTCAGTGGTGTCGAGTATGCTGGATATCTCTTGTAAGGTGAAGGAGAATTATTGTGTCTGGCTTCTTAAACTGAAGAAGAGGCACAATGACTAGTGAAATTCTTTGATTTTGGAGGCAACATATTCCTCATTTAGATGTGTTACTCTGACCCATTTACTGGGTGATATGAAAAGCAGCTCCTGGTTCTGAGTGGAGCCCAGGACAGAAGAAGGCTTTGCAATGGGTCTAAGGTACTGTGCAAGCTGCTGTGTTACTTGTACCTTATGTTCCAGAAGATCCAGAGTTGCCGGCTGTGTTAGTGGCAGCTAGGCATGCTGTCTGGAGCCTTTGACAGGCCCCTAGAAGCGAATCATAGTACAAGTCCTTAGCATATCGAAAGCCCTGCCATCCTCTTCGAATCACTACTCTCCTCTTGAGAAACAAAATGTTTAGCCACAGGCTACCAAGTTACAAGGCAACTTGAGTTCCCTGTAATGAACTGGGTGTTATCTGATTCACCAAGCCAAAAGGCTGGGCATACACAGCAGCACTCCAGCATCATTGGGGGTGGTAGATATAACACTGGGCCTAAACAGGTCCTTAAGGTACACCTAAGTTACAAAATATGGCCCAAAGACCTATGGTCCCCACTCTAGCCATTCTATGTTCTTTCTCCCAATTTGCACCTATGGCCTCAAGTGGAGTTCCCTACAATTAGTTGACAAAGGAAGAGAAGGCTTGGGCTTGGTTTACAGATGGTTCTGTATGATATCCAGGTAGCATCTGAAAGTGGACAGCTGCAGCACTACAGCCACTTTCTGGGCCACCTTTGCAAAATAATGGTGAAGACAAATCCTCCCAGAGGGCAGAACTCCAGGTAACATCTCTGATTTTTCAAGAAGAAATGGCCAGATGTTCAATTATATTCTAATACATGAGCTGTGGCCAATGGCTTGGCTGGCTGGTCAGAGACTTGGAAGGATTGGAAAATTGGTGACAAGGAAGCTTGGGGAAGAGGTATAGACTTCTTTAATTGGGCAAAAAAAATCTGAAGATATTTGTGTCCTAGGTGAATGTTAACCAAAGGGTGAGCATCTGAATAATCAAGTAGATAGACTGACCCATTCTGTGGATACTAATCAGCCTCTTCCTAGTCATTGATATCATCACTTAGTCGACACATAAACAAAGTGGCCATAGTGGTGCGGATGAGGGAATACAGGGACTCAGTAACACAGACTTTCACTCACCAAGGCCAACCTGGCTGTAGCCATGGCTGAGTGTTCAATCTGCCAGCAGCAGAGACCAACACTGAATCCCAGTTTGGCACCATTCCCTGGGTCTGATCAGTCAGCTACCTGGTGAGAGATTGATTACACTGGGTTGCTTCCATCATAGAAGAGACAGTATTTTGTTCTTTCTGGAATATATACTTTTTCTGGATGCAGATTTGTCTTCCCAGCATGCAATACTTCTGCCAAAACTACCATCTGTGGTATCATTCTTTGTCTACCACCATGGTGTTCCACACAGCATTGCTTCTCATCAGGGAATTCACTTCACAGCAAAAGCAGTGGGACAATGAGCCCATGCTCATGAAATTCACTGATTTTACCATGTTTTCACACCATCCTGAAGTATCTGGATTGATAGAATGGTTTGAAGATTTAGTTACAGTGCCATTTGGGTGACAATACCTTGCAGGGCAGAGGCAAAGTTCTTCAGAAGGATGTATGTGCTCTGAATCTGGGTCAAACATATGGTTCTATTTCTTTCGTAGCCAGGATTCACTGGTCCAGGAATCAAAGGGATGGAAATAAGGATAGTATCTCACTCTCATCCCTACTGATCCACTAGCATAAATTTTACCTCCTATACCTGCAACCTTATAATCTGCTGATCTAGAGGTCTTAGTTCCAAAGGGAGAAATATTTCCATTAAAGATACAACAATGATTCCACTGAATTGGATGTTAAGACAGCCATCTTGCTATTCTGGATGACTCATGGTTTTGAATCTATAGGCAAAGAAGGGAATTGTGGTATTGGCTGGAATGATGGATCCTGAAAACTAATGGGAAATTGGACTGAAAATCCACAATGGAGCTAAGGAAGAATGTGTCTACAATATAATAGGATAGCCCATTTAGGGCATCTCTTAGTATTACTATGCCCTCTGATGGACAGTGGAAAACTGTAACAACACAATTCAGGTAGGAATACAAATGAGATCCTTCAGGAAAAAGATTTGACTCACCCTAGCAGGTAAAGAATCACAAGTTGACATTTTTGCTTAAAGCAAAAGTCATATGGAATGGGTATTAGAAGAAGATAGTTATGACCATGTGACTAGAAATGGAAATGAAGACTGTAATTGTCACATTCCTCCTTATTTTGTTATGACTATTTTTGTTTTCATGTTTGTATGTATAATATCTTTGTTTTCTTTCCTCTCTTGTCCCTTTATTGTGTACCATAAGATGTATTCACTTTATATCATAGTATTTAAGTATCGTTAACCTTATATCATAGAACTTAAATTACAGTATATCAAGAACAGTAAACATCAATAAATGCTTTGTATCTTCTTTGGGGGAAAGGTTAGTTTAGTATGTTTTCAGTTGTACACAAAATAGCTGTATTATATTAGGCAGAAATAAGACCTTATTATTCTCTTCATTAGGAGATTAAGTATGGTTTAAAGAGATCTGTATGGTTTCCAAGTTGATAAAGAGTGGGCTTGTGATGGTTAACTTTGTATGTTAGTTTAGAGGGGGTTTAAATGTTATGTGGTTAACACTTAGATTGGTGAACTGCTAGTAAAGCAGATTGCCCTCCATAAAGTGGGTAGGCCTAATCCAATTAATTGAAGGTCTGAACAGAGCAAAAAGAATGACCTCTCTGAGCAGGAGGAAATTCTCCAGAAGGCTGCCTGCAGACTTCATCTATACCATTGGGAGGTGAACGAGTTACTTTACACAGCAAAAGAGACTATTCATATGTGATTAAGGTTGTTGTTGTTCAGTCACTCAGTCGTATCCAACTCTTTGTGCCCCATGGAGTGCCACATGCCAGGCTCCCCTGTCCTTCACCATCTCCTGGAGCTCGATCAAACTCATGTCCATTGAGTCAGTGATGCTATCCAACCATCTCATCCTCTGTCGTCCCCTTGCCCTCCGACCTCCAATCTTGCCCAGCACCAGGGTCTCTTCCAATGAGTCGGTTCTTCGCATCAGGTGGCCAAAGTATTGGAGCTTCAGCTTAAGCATCAATCCTTCCAATGAATATTCAGGGTGGATTTCCTTTAGGATTGGCTGGTTTGATCTCCTTGCAGTCCAAGGGACTCCCAAGAGTATTCTCCAACACCACAGTTCGAAAGCATCAATTCTTCAGTGTTCAGCCTTCTTTATGGTCCAGCTGTCACGTGCATATATGACTACTGGAAAAGCCATAGCTTTGACTAGATGGACCTTTGTCAGCAAAGTAATGTCTCTGCTTTTTAATATGCTCTCTAGGCTTGTCATAGCTTTTCTTCCAAGGAGCAAGCATCTTTTAATTTTATGGCTCCAAGTCACCATCTGCAGTGATTTTGAAGCCCAAGAAAATAAATTCTTTCACTGTTTCCATTGTTTCCCCATCTATTTGCCATGAAGTGATAAAGCTAAGGAACTTGAAATGGGAGCGTTAGCCTGAATTATGACATGAATCTAATGTAATCACAAAGGTCCTAATAAGAGGGAGGTAAGAGTGTCCAAGTTTCTGGGCTGTTGGCCTTTAGACTGGATCTGCACCATCAGCTTTCCTGGGTCTCTAGGCTGCCAGTCCACACAGCAGATTTTGGACCTGCCAACCTCCATCATCACTTGGATAAATGCCTTTTAATACATTTATTACTATATATGTATATACATCCTAATAGCTTTGTTTCTCTGGTGAACCCTAACTAATACATATTCCAAATATATTACTTCATTTTTGATTTGGGTACTTATAATCAAAATAATTATCTTCTGACACAATGGTTTCATTTTTTGCCTGTTCTTTATAAAGTGAGATAAAAATGGTTAAAGAATTACCATGGTTTTATGAACCAGGCAAGTATTCACTTACCTTTCTAGGGTGAGTATTCTATAGCTCCTTTTATTTGGTACCACGTTGGTCATATTTTACAAAAACACAGGACTCTAAGTTTAGTCCTTATATCAGTTGCTTCATATGTGAATCTATCAGTTCTTCCAAGACTGTAAGCTTTGGAGAAGTAGAGAATTTGACATATTTTATCTTCCCTGATAGCAACTATCAGTGATAGTATAGAGAATACAGAATAGCATAGCATTGACTATGTAGTGTAGTACATAAATAGAGCAAATGTTCAGTAAGTACTTCACTTGCAGCTTAGCTGTTGACCACTGCATCTTGCTTTACTACTACATCTTGTTTACCAGATCAACTGATCACCTGGATGAAATGAATCACCTGAATTAAGATTTAGAACAGAATGAACAATAAAGAAAATAAACTTCAAATAATCATTGCTAGAGATAACAGGGGTCAATAACATAAATATAAATTGTAAGAGTTTCCTACAGATGCTGAAACAGATTATCACATACTCAGTGTTTTAAAGCAGGACAAATTATCTTATAGAATAGTAGGTCAGAAGTTTGAAAATGGGTCTTACAGGAATAAAATCAAGGTGTCAGCAGGCCTCTATGTCTCTATGAGAAAATCTTTTGTCATTTCCAACTTGTAGAGGCTGCCTGAATTTCTTGGCTGGTGGGTTCTTTCCAGCAATGGCATTTCCTTGACTTCTGCTTCCATTGTCACATGTACTTCTCTGACTCTGACCATCCTCTCTCCCTCTTATCAGGACCCTTTTGATTACATAGTTGTTGTTGTCTAGTCATTAAGTCCTGTCTGACTCTTTTGCAACTCCCTGGGAGAAGGCAATGGCAACCCATTCCAGTGCTCTTGCCTGGAAAATCCCATGGATGGAGGAGCGTGGTAGGCTGCAGTCCATGGGGTTGCGAAGAGTCAGACACGACTGAGCGACTTCACTTTCCCTTTTCACTTTCATGCATTGGAGAAGGAAATGGCAACCCACTCCAGTGTTCTTGCCTGGAGAATCCCAGGGATGGCAGAGCCTGGTGGGCTGCCATCTACAGGGTCGCACAGAGTCGGACACGACTGAAGCGGCTTAGCAACAGCAGCAGCCATTTCCCTCTCCAGGGGATCTTCCCAACCCAGAGATTGAACCTGCATCTCCAGCATTGGCAGGTGTATTCGTTACCACAGAGCCACCAGGGAAGCCCTTTGATTACATTAGATTCACCCAAATAATTAAGGATAATTGTCCCATTTCAAGATCCTTAACTCATTCACATATGAAAAGTCCCTTTTGCCATGTAAGGTAGCATATTCATGTTTTAGGAATTAGAAAAGTGCATATTCTGCCCACCACTAAAGTATCTACTTATTAAATAGATTTATCATTTATTTATTAAATAAATTTGTTATTTATTAAAACAGCTTGGCATTTTTTCTCTTAAAACTAGGAAGTGTGTATATGTTTTTATTTCATTTTCCATATAAAGTTAAAGTCAAAGAAATCTGGATTAAGTATGTGCAGAGGATTCCACAATGAAATGTGTTTTGATGTTTCAACAGCAGATGTATCACCCAGGGACATTCTGCTTAGGAAACAGCAGGAACCTTCTGCCTTCTCCCTCTTCTGACTTGGAATTCATCTCCTCACCAGCTGCTAACTTTAAACTGTAGTGAGTCTCTCAGTTTATGGTCCTTTCAAGCTGAAATCTGTTACACTGGTAGAAAAATTACAATACTTATGTAAATCAATAATTGCAATGTATATGACAGCATAAATTCATAGCATGCCCAGAGTGTTATTAGCTGTAACATTTATGTTTAACATGCTTAGCCTATCAAACAACATATACAGTGCAACTCACTTGCATACCTAGGTATATCTTTAGTTTCCTAATTCAGTTTTTATAAAGATACAACAATTCTGGATTCAGGAATTTAAAAAATAATTAAGAGAACTCTGTGTTTAAATAATTCAAATTATGTTTTAAATATTCTGAGGGTGTTTTTTTAGGGCTTCAACTTGGTAACATTTCTGAGCAAGACTGGAAGCCTCATTTTTTTAGATGTCTTCTTTTTTTAAATTTTTTAATTGGAGGAAAATTACTTTATAACGTTGTGTTGATTTCTGCAGTACAACAATGAGAATCAGCCATAATTATACGTAAATTCCCTTCCTTGTAAGCATCTCTCCATCCCAGCCCTGTAGGGCTTCCTGTGTCACATAGCAACTTCTTACCAGTTATCTATTTTGCATATGATAGTATATATATGTCGATGATACTTTCTCAATTCGTCCTACCCTCTCTTTCTCCCGCTGTGTCCACAAGACTGTTCTCTACATCTGCATCTCCCAAAACTGGAATACTCTTACTAGAACTTCTTCTACCCTGTTGCTGTCACAGATTCAAATAAATAAACAGTCTTATTAGAAACTGGAAGTAGATCCAGTATTGATAGTTCTAGGTGAACACAGGCTCTAGATTTAGAAATTTTCTCCCTTAATTTTAGTACCTGTTTCCATATTAGTGTTAAAAATTAATTATACTAGTTTTTCTCCCTATACTGTCTAGAGTCTGCATGGGAATAGTCATTTATTCACTTATCAAGTCATTTGAAAACACCTGTCACCTCATGCATGTGTGAAAAAAGGAGACTCAACAGTAAGAGACATGATGTCTGTTCCTGAAAAATCTACAGTCAAGTGGGGGAGCAGCAATTAACAATCATACAGATAACACATCAATATAAATAAAATTATGATAAGTGCTGCCCAAGGAAAATACATAGAAAGTACAGCAATAGACTTAACATAGATGATGAGAGAAGACTGCCCATAAGGGTGCTTTTAGTCTGAAGATGGAAAAACAAATTGTGTTTGAGAACATTTTCCTCAACTAGTCATTTTTTCTTTTACTATAGCCATATGATGAAGCTTTTGACTTGGCTCTTTCTTCCATTTTTTTTTTTGTAAATATTTTTTATGGCTTCAGTGAAATAAGACCTGCTTCCGTCTATCAATTCCAAGACGTTTCTATAGTGTTCATTGTTCTTCCAGGGTCTTATTCACCTTGGCCTGGAAGTGCAGTTAAAGCTTGACCACATATTTGCATTTTGATAGTTTACAGACCTTCCTTATCCACCAAATGTATTCTTCTTGAAAATATTCAGGCTCAGTTTAGGACCTCTGAGTTTCGAGTGAGGTCTGACTGCAGCTCTTTCTAACAGACACTGTGGCGGTGCATCCAACATGGGGGCCGCCCGGGCTCCTCCATCAGAAGCCTTGTTTTCCAGAAACAGGGACAAGGACCAACTCAACTTATTTTTATGCCTAAATGTGTCTTTGCTCCTTTGCTGAGATTATCTCATGAAGTTACTAACCAGAAAAACGTGGTAACCTTTCTCACTATGTTATGTGTACATTTTCCAAGACTTATTTCAAGTATTTATATGCATCTACTTATAATCCAAATTTATAATCTAAACTCCGGGAGCTCTCTAGAAAGAGCTGTGTTATATGTTGTCATTGTGTAAAAATTCAAATGCAGAGATCCATAGTCAATTTTGACATGTTTCATGTAAACCCTTAGAAAAAAAAATTTTGTTATACTTGTGTATTTTTGTGAGGTTATGAAGTAGAAAGCTTCAGCCCTTATTGTGAAAGAGTATTCCAGTTTTTTTTTTTTTAATCTCTGGAGACCTGATTATTGCCTTGACACGTTCTAAAGCATTATCCAGTTCAACTTGGCAATAATTGGGAGAGACACTGTGCCTACTAGAGAGCTGATTGGAAAGTCAGATAGCCTGGATCTGAATCTCAGATCTGCCTGTACCAGCTGTAACTGTGGCAAAATTGCTCAACCTCCCCATGGCTCTCTCATGTAAGAAAAACCATGATTTGATGCTTTTGAACTGTGGTGTTGGAGAAGACTCTTGAGAGTCCCTTGGACTGCAAGGAGATCCAACCAGTCTATCCTAAAGGAGATCAGTCCTGAGTGTTCATTGGAAGGACTGATGTTGAAACTGAACCTCCAATACTCTGGCCACCTAATGCGAAGAACTGACTCATTGGAAAAGACCCTGATGCTGGGCAAGACTGAAGGCAGGAGGAGAAGGGGATGACAGAGGATGAGATGGTTGGATGGCAACACTGACTCTATGGACATGAGTTTGAGGAAACTCCGGGAGCTGGTGATGGACAGGGAAGCTTGTCATGTTGCAGTCCATGGGGTCACAAAGAGTTGGACATGACTGAGCTACTGAACTGAACTGAACTGAACCTCTGGTCTTGTAGGGAATAATTACATAATGAATTGCATAGTGTCTGATGCATTGTAAAAGACTCGGTGTTGACTACTATTAGTACTGAATTTTATGCCATATGCCAAGCAATGTCATGGATACTAGGCCTCACATTTAGGGAGACAATAGTGCTGGAGAAGTGATCAAGCATATGATGCTCCCTGTATGGAGAAGTGGGAGTGAAAAAATCTCTCTGGGATGAGAAGGTGAGAAGAAGGTGGATTTAGAAATGCTTCTCAGATCAAATGCCGTTTGAGAAAATTCCTAAAGAATAAAAAGTATTTTGTCTGTGAGTAAAAGGGAAAGAGCTTTGGAGGCAGGAGAAATATTGAGAAAATGTAGAAAGTACCTGGGTAACCAGGGAATAGTAAGGAACACAGTGAGAGTTTTGGATTGGGGACATGATGGGGAAGATGCTGCAAAGGTAAGTTGAGGACAAGTTATGTATACAGTGAAACAGTTCAGGGCTCAGATCCAACCAGATGAAATAATGTTGAAAAGGGATTTAAACTAGTTCAAGCAGTTCAGTGACAGCATATATTGTAAGGGGTGAGCCTATATATTACCATCTGTCAGAGCCATGAAGCTATCAAAATATTTTCATTCTTAGTTATGGTAGTTTACATACATTTTTCAGTATATCTAGGTGCAATTTTTGCATGTTTTCTGGGGGTCTTAGACCATGCATATGCTCCATAATGTGCCCCTTCAAACTAAAAGTAACCTCAATATACGCTGCCAAAATCACGTGAAATACAATCTCATCTTGCTTGTCCTAACAAAACTGTGAAGAAGGTCAAGCTTGACTTTCATTTTCTCATTCCTTATCAACTCATCTGTATTTGAAATATATATGTACATATATATATTTATCCTATAATTTCTCACCATTTCAGTCAAAATCATTAAGAAAATTAGAATATATTTTGAACCTAATGAAAATAAATCATAGCATATCAAAATTTGTGGAGTGGAGCTAAATCAATGTTTATGGAAATTTAAAGCCTTGAATGCTCATATTAAGAAGGAAGGGAGATCTTAAATTAATGAATTACCATTCACTTTAAGCAACTAAAGAAATAAATAAGTATGGAAGCTAAAATCAATGAAATAGAAAACAGAAAAATAATACAGAATAAAAAAACCCCAAGGAAAACAGAATCTGTTTCTTTGAAAACATCAATAAAATCGATAAACCTCTAGTGGACTGAGCAGAAAAAAAGAGAAAAGATACAAATCGTCAATGTCAGGAATGAGGAAAAGGGACATTATTATGGATCCTTCAAGCCTAAGTATAATACAAATATATTATGAACAACTTCATGTCAATAAATTGAACAACTTATGTACAATGGGCAAAGTCTTAAAAGATAAGAGCTTTCAAAGCTCATTCAAGAACATAATTACCTGAACCATCCCAGATTTCTTAAAGAAACTGGATTTGAAGTTAAAATCTTTTCCCAAAGGAACCCCTAGGTCCAAGAGGCTTTACTGACAGGGTCTATCTAGCATTTTAAAAAGAAATTGTACAAAGACTCCTCCAAAAAACAAAAGGGAAAAAAACCCTTTTCAACTAATTTTATAAGGCTAGTATTATCTTGTTACCAAACGAAAGCATTATAAGAAAAGAAAACCAGAGATCAGAATTCTTCATAAACATAGATGAAAGACACTTCAATAAAATGTTAGCAAATCAAGTACATAAAATATATTAAAAAAGGTGATTATTAATCACCTTAATGACCAAGTGGGGTTTATCCCAGGAATGCAAAGTTGGCTTAATGTCCAACAATGAATCAGTGTAATTCTCCATATTAATAGATGATAAAGGGAACTCATGAGCATCTTCATTGATGCAGAAGAAATATTTGACAAGATTAAAAATCCATTTGTAATAAAGACTCTCAGGCCTATTTAGAAGAAGAGAGAACATTCTCAATCTAGTTAAAGGTAACTGTGGAAAAATATATAGCTATCTTTAATGGTGAATTATTAAATTCTTTTCTTCTAAATTAGGGAACAAAGAAAGGATGTCTACTCTCACAATTTTATTCAGTTTATTGGAATTCCAAGCCAGTGTTATAAGGAAATGAAAATAAAATGCTTACAGACTGGAAAGGAAAAAATAAAATAAAATCTTTATTTACAGATGGTATGATCATCTTTACCTTCCCTGGTGGCTCAGATGGGTAAAGAATCCACCTGCAATGCAGGAGACCTGGAATCCATCCCTGGGTCAGGAAGATCCCCTGGAGGAAGGCACAGGCAACCCACGCTAGTATTCTTGCCTGGAGAACGCCATGGACAGAGGAGCCTGGTGGGCTACAGTCCATAGGTTCACAAAGAGCCAGACACGACTGAAGTGACTTAGCAAGCACCTATATGTAGAAAAGTAAGGATCCACAGATCCATTTGAGAAATTACCTTCATTCTTGAATGAAAATTCAAAAACAGAAGAGAGATTGTTGACATTTCAATCGATTCACTCTTAGCTCTTTCATCCTCCTGGTGGTTTAGATTTTTTGTGTCAGCAAGTAAACCAGTCATAATGATTCGTTCCTGCTACCAGTTTAGTTTATACAAACAATCATTTAAATTAGTCGTTGTGGGCCAGCAAGACAAATGGGTAGGTGTTATCCTGATTCTGTCATAAGTTTTAGCACATGTTCAATCTTACCGGAATTCCCCAGTCATAAACTTAAGCACGACTGAGTTTATTTTTTTTTGACAGCATAAAGTGTGGATAAATTGAAAGTTCATGAAGAAATATGGACTCTGAAACCTATTTTCTTATCAAGGTGTTTGGGTTTTTTTTTTTTTTTACTATTATCTTTTGGTAAATATACATCTCCTTTTCTTGTATGTGTGTATGTGTTAGTTGTTCAGTTGTGTCCAACTCTTTGCGACCCCATGGCATGTAGCCTGCCAAGCTCCTCTGTCCATGGAATTTTCCAGGCAGGAATACTAGAGTGGGTTGCCAATTCCTTCTCCAGGGGATCTTCCTGACCTAGAGTTCAAACCCAAGTCTCCCAAATTGCAGTCAGATTCTTTACCATCTGAGCCCCCAGAAAAGGCCACCTTCTTTTCTTATTATGTAGTACAAATCAAGTGAACTATCAGAAAGGGTGTCTTCAGAGAATTTTTAAACTTCTAATTCTAAGCAGTTCATAAAATAGAGTTCTTAATTTTATAATCAAAATTTTCTTTTTAAGACCAAGGCTTGCATTTGAGTGCATTCTTAATGTCAATCAAGGTCTCTGCACTTTACTAGCCAAGAGGTGCATGACTGAAAGTAGGCTAAACTGATTCTCTCTTCTCTGAGAATTTTGAGTTTTCAGAAAGGATGAAAAATGGGGTGAAGAAAAGACTATCAATTCCAGTTACTTAGAACTCTGGAGCCATTCTGGTTTCTATTATTTCAGAAGAAAGTATCTTCAGCTGGTGTTCAGAAAAGAGTGTCTAAACTGGTGTTCAGAAGACTATCAATTCCAGCTACTTAGAACTCTGGAGCCATTCTGGTTTCTATTATTTCAGAAGAAAGTATCTTCAGCTTTTGCTGTGGACCTATAAGGACCTACATATCCTTATATTAAATTCCTCCTTTTTACTTAAGTTACCAGTATCAGTTGGGGCTCCCCCGGTGGCAGTAGTGGTAAAGAACTCGCCAGCCAATGCAGGAGATGTAACAGACACAGGTTTGATCCTTGGATTGGGAAGATCCCTTAGAGAAGGGGATGGCAACCCATTCCAGTACTCTTGCCTGTAGAAGCCCTTGAATGGAGGAGCCTGGTGGGCTACAGTCCGTGAGGTTGAAAAGAATCAGACACGACTGAAATGACATAGCACACACTTGATTGAGTCAGTTAATTACCAGCTTGTTGCTTGCAACTGAAGAGCCCTAAATGTTAAAGACCCATGATTATCCTGAGTGACTTCTTGCCCAAATGGAAGGTGCAACTAATACACTGTCTGACCCCTGACCTCTACAATCTCCAAGGACCTTCATCTGCACTCTACCTCAGCAAAGTACTTCCACTGACACTCCTGGATCTTAGCTTTACCCATATCTCCTTTTACTCTAAAATTATTAGTTCAAGTATGTTGTTTTCTCTGATTACATTTTCTTTGCTTCCATTTTACTTATTCAATTAACTTCCAGAGTCTTCTCTTTTAGGAGAAGCATGCAGAGTTTCCTATAATTCCCTGCTTTAAGAATAGTACCCCACTCAGTCCTTGGACAAGCCTGCTATCACCAAGCCATTTCAGTTCTTGCTCTAGAATCTCCAGTCTTCTGCTGGAGTCCATAGAGGATCAGGAAGGCAATCTGGGGGATCTGAATGTTCTCTCTACAATCTTCCATTCAGATTTTCATGTTTTCAACCTCACCATGCATCATTTTCAGAGGTATTTGAGGCTCAAATTCCCCAGTATTTCCCAAGGTTTAGTGAGGGAACTGATTTTTTCTTTTTTAGTTCCCCTCCTTTTCCCCATCCCTGACTTGTAGATTTAGTTTTCCAAGCCAGCAGGACTACTGTCTAGTCTTCAATATACTCTCTCCACTACCATAATTCCTCTTTTTCTTCATTTTAAACTCACTTTAAAATGATTTTACTACAATTTTAATGAGACTTCAAGAGAAAGTAGAGATAAATAAGTATATAAATTGCCATATTTATCAACCCTGCTATCACTTTACAGATTTTCCAAGTGGGTAACATATTAAGTATTACCTAGTTAACATCTATATTTCCCTCTCTTATAGTTAAATCTATAAAATGAATATGATAGTTACCACTATCAGCCTCGTGGTAACATAGGGTTATTTGAATATCAAAAAAGGTGAATAAAATATTTTAGTATTAACTTTATGTAAAGTTTTATGCAAATATGCAAAATTATCTTTCTAGACCATTTATTATTCAATTACCAAATTGTTATTGAGCATCTAATAATAATAGCATATGAAAGAGTCCATAGCTATTCAGCACTTGCCGTCTGCTAAATACTTTGTTAACAGTCAGGATTTTGAAGATAGAAAATAAAAAATGGACTTTATTCTAAAATATATCACATTAAGGTAAAGAAGTAAATACATAACAAAGACATGCTTTGTATTTATTATAATAGTTATTAAATTTTAAGTCTTAATATATTACAAAATAATACCATACTACATGTTACTTAGATTCTAATAGATTATGATTTAGGTAAGGAAATTATGCACAAAAGAAAAAGGAAGCGTCTGGAGTCAGAGAGAGTCTAAGAAAGCTGGTCATATTTGATCTATACCTTAAAAGATAAACAGAAGTTTTCATGGGGAAAATGAGTAACTAGACAAAAGTTTATGCAAAAACTCAGAGGCATAAAAAATTATGCATACTAGCTGGAGAGATAAGAAAGCCTTCCTCAGTGATCAATGCAAAGAAATAGAGGAAAACAATAGAATGGGAAAGACTAGAGATCTCTTCAAGAAGTTTAGAGATACCAAGGGAAATTTTCATGAAAAGATGGGCACAATAAAGGACAGAAATGGTATGGACCTAACAGAAGCAGAAGATATTAAGAAGAGGTAGCAAAAATACACAGAAGAACTGTACAAAAAAGATTTTCATGACCCAGATAACCATGATGGTGTGATCACTCATCTAGAGCCGGACATTCTGGAATGCAAAGTCAAGCAGGCCTTAGGAAGCATCACTACAAACAAAGCTAGTGGAGGTGATGAAATTCCAGTTGAGCTGTTTCAAATCCTAAGAGATGATGTTGTTAAAGTGCTGCGCTCAATATGTCAGCAAATTTGGAAAACTCAGCAGTGGCCACAGAACTGGAAAAGGTCAGTTTTCATTCCAATCCCAAAGAAAGGCAATGCCAACGAATGTTCAAACTACCGCACAGTTGCACTCATCTCACACGCTAGCAAAGTCATGCTCAAAATTCTCCAATCCAGGCTTCAACAATATGTGAACCGTGAACTTCCAGATGTTCAAGCTGGATTTAGAAAAGGCAGAGAAACTAGAGATCAAATTGCTAACATCTGTTGGATCATCAAAAAAGCAAGAGTTCCAGAAAAATATCTACTTCTGCTTTATTCACTATGCCAAAGCCTTTGACTGTGTGGATCACAACAAACTGTGAAAATTCTGAAAGACATGGGGATACCAGACCACCTGACCTGCCTTCTAAGAAATCTGTATGCTGGTCAGGAAGCAATAGTTAGAACTGGACATGGAATAACAGGTTCCAAATCGGGAAAGGGGTACATCAAGGCTGTATATTGTCACCCTGCTTATTTAACTGATATGCAGAGTACATCATGAGAAACGCTGGGCTGGATAAAGCACAAGCTGGAATCAAGATTGCCAGGAGAAATATCAGTAACCTCAGAAATGCAGATGATACTACCCGTATGGCAGAAAGTGAAGAAGAACTAAAGAGCCTCTTGATGAAAGTGAAAGAGGAAAGTGAAAAAGCTGGCTTAAAACTCAACATTCAGAAAACTAAGATCATGGCATCTGGTCCCATCACCTCATGGCCAATAGGTGGGAAAACAGAGGAAACAGTGGCTGACTTTATTTTTTGGGGCTCCAAAATCACTGCAGATGGTGATTGCAGCCATGAAATTAAAAGATGCTTGCTCCTTAGAAGAAAAGCTATGACAAACCAAGACAGCATATTAAAAAGCAGAGTCATTACTTTGCCAACAAAGGTCCAACTAGTCAAGACTCTGGTTTTTGCAGTAGTCATGTATGGATGTGAGAGTTGGAGTATAAAGAAAGATGAGCACTGAAGAATTGATGCTTTTGAACTGTGGTGTTGGAGAAGACTCTTGAGAGTACCTTGGACTGCAAGGAGATCCAGCCAGTCCATCCAAAAGGAAATCAACCTTGAATATTCATTGGAAGGACTGATGCTGAACCTGAAATTCCAGTACTTTGGCCACCTGATACAAAGAACTTACTCATTTGAAAAGACCCTGATGCTGGGAAAGATTGAAGGCAGGAGAAGGGGATGACAGAGGACGAGATGGTTGGATGGCATCACTGACTCAATGGACATGAGTTTGAATAAGCTCTGGGAGTTGGTGATGGACAGGGAAGCCTGGCATGCTGTAGTCCATGGGGTTGCATAGAGTTGGACATGTCTGAGCGACTGCACTGATTTGGGAAATTTACACAGCTACTGTTTTACTTAGGGTTCACCAGAGAAACAGAACCAACAGGATCTATCGATCTATCAATCTATAGATATAGATATACAGAAGGAGATTCATTAGGAAGGACTTGCTTACATGATTATGGAAGCAGAGAGCCTACAATCTGACATCTGCAAGTTGGAGACCCAAGAAACTTGAAGGACTGAGAACCAGGTAGCCAATGGTACAAATCTGTGTCCTAAGGCTCAAGAACTAGTAATTTTGATGTCTGAAAGCAAGAGAAAGATTTCCCAGCTCTAAGCAGAGATCAAATTTGCTCATTCTTCACCTTTCTTTTTCTATTCAAACCCCCATTGGATTGGATGATGCTATTTGCATTGGTGAGGGATGATCTTCAGTCTACTGATTCAAATGCCAACCTCTTCCAGAAACAACTTCACAGACACTTTCAGAAATGATATTTTACCTGTTATATGAACATCCCTTAGCCCTGTCAAGCTGACACAAAAAATTTAACAGCTTCATTGAGAAATATGCACAGGAAAGTGGCAGGAAGTGAGGATTCAAAACATGACTGCAGTGGCCCATGTTGTGAGGGCCTATATAATGTCAGGGACTGATAAGAAGCAATCTTATTTTATGAAATCCTCTAACTAAGGATTTCAGATTAGTTTCACAATAATGACTTAATTAGGAATTTGGTTCTTACATGTAACATGAGAATCATCTAAAGTTGTTCTAAGTTCAATGTTTGTTGCTCTAAGTTCTGCATATGCTTTTCTATCTTTAGTAGATGGCTGGTCCTTGGCCTCCATTTAGCACAATCAAAGAGCAGGAAAATAAATCTGCACAATACCAAAATACAGAGTATAAATTATTACATGGAAAGTAAGTCAATGTTCCCCATAACTTTCTGCTGAAGGTTTCATAAATCTTTAACATTTTATTTGTCACCTTCAATATGTATGTTGGTTGACACTATCCTCTAAAACTTCCAAATGTTCCAAATTTGGAGGGAATGAAGAGATTGGCACAGGCACACTGAGGGGTCTGATGGTTAGAACACAGAATGACAGATTTGGAATTAAACAGATACCTTCTTGCCATAATCAAAATAATATGGAGACTGCTATGAAATGAATTAGTAGGCTATTTGGTGGTATTTTTTTCAAAATATGCTAAATGAATTCTTAGGTGTTTACTAGCTACAACATGCTGGGATATAACATGTAAGATGCTATTTAAAAATCTGCAGATAACTAACAGGTGAATAATTTCATTCCACCAAAATTTAATTATGGTATCCAGAGACCAGTATTTGCAATATATTAAAGCATTCATATTTTCCTAAAGAGAGATTTGATTAAAGGATAACAGTTTTCACCAGAGTATGCTGTGGAGACACAAAACATCAAATGTTAATAATGACTGTTTATCTACGATAGCTTAATAGTTTTCTCTGGAGACTATTTTAATTAGCTACAGTAGTTTATAGGTTAGTATGTAATTTTTTTCTAAAGTGCATAAGGACTTTGTGATTATAATGACTTCCATCATATCAGGTCACTTCCTCTGAGGCCCTGTAAAGAACCAGATGTTCTCCTTTTCACCTGTGCTTTTGCACTTGAATCCTATATGACTGTGTTCCTGAGTGTAAATTCTCTGGAAAAGATACAGAGCCATCAATATAAAATGTTATGCCCTGGATTTCCTCACTAGTCTATGACAAATACAAGTCATTTAGAAATGTATGGCAGTGTCACATGACAATTAGGAAACCTTTTGTTCCACTATAAAGGTATATCATATATGATTCCTCTAGAATTAGGTAGCTATTGTTTATATGGAAATTTATTCTAAGCCAATTCATATATGTAAAATAATACTTTTATTATTTATATTAATGTAATATAAATTACAGAATGAAGTACAGAATGGAGTACAGAATGAAGCAGGGCAAAGGCTAACAGAGTTTTGCCAAGAGAACTCACTTGTCATAGCAAACACCCTCTTCCAACAACACAAGAGAAGACTCTACACGTGGACATCACCAGATGGTCAACACTGAAATGAGATTGATTATATTCTTTGCAGCCAAAGATGGAGAAGCTCTATACAGTCAGCAAAAACAAGACCAAGAGCTAACTGTGGCTCAGATCATGAACTCCTTATTGCCAAATTCAGACTTAAATTGATGAAAGTAGGGAAAACCACTAGACCATTCAGGTATGACCTAAATCAAATTCCTTACGATTATACAGTGGAAGTGAGAAATAGATTAAAGGGACTAGATCTGATAGATGGAGTGCCTGATGAACTATGGACGGAAGTTTGACATTGTACAGGAGACAGGGATCAAGACCATCCCCAAGAAAAAGAAATGCATAAAAGCAAAATGGTTGTCTGAAGAGGCTTTACAAATAGCTGTGAAAAGAAGAGAAGTGAAAAGCAAAAGAGAAAAGGAAAGATATACCTTTCTGAATGCAGAATTCCAAAGAATAGCAAGGAGAGATAAGAAAGCCTTCCTCAGTGATCAATGCAAAGAAATAGAGGAAAACAATAGAATGGGAAAGACTAGAGATCTCTTCAAGAAAATTGGAGACACCAAGGGAACATTTCATGCAAAGATGAGCACAATAAAGGACAGAAATTATATGGACCTAACAGAAGCAGAAGATACTAAGAAAAGGTGGCAAGAATACACAGAACTGTACAAAAAAAGATCTTCACAGCCCAGATAATCACAATAGTGTGATCACTCACCTAGAGCCAGACACCCTGGAGCATGAAGTCAAGTGGGCCATAGGAAGCATCACTAAGAACAAAACTAGTGGAGGTGATGGAATTCCAGTTGAGCTGTTTCAAATCCTGAAAGATGATGCTGTGAAAGTGCTGCACTCAATAGGCCAGCAAATTTGGAAAACTCAGCAGTGGCCACAGGAAGGGAAAAGGTCAGTTTTCATTCCAATTCCAAAGAAAGGCAATGCCAAACAATATTCAAACTACCACACAATTGCACTCATCTCACTCACTAGCAAAGTAATGCTCAAAATTCTCCAAGCCAGGCTTCAGCAATACATGAACTGTGAACTTCCAGATGTTCAAGCTGATTTTAGAAAAGGCAGAGGAACCAGAGGTCAAATTGCCAACATCTGCTGGATTATCAAAAAAGCAAGAGTTCCAGAAAAACATCTATTTCTGCTTTATTGACTACGTCAAAGTCTCTGACTGTGTGGATCACAATAAACTATGGAAAATTCTTAAAGGGAAGGGAATACCAGACCATCTGACCTGCCTTTTGACAAATCTGTATGCAGGTTGGGAAGCAACAGTTAGAACTGGACATGGAACAACAGACTCGTTCTAAATAGGAAAAAGAGTACGTCAAGGCTGTGTATTGTCACCCTGGTTATTTAACTTATATGCTCAGTACATCATGAGAAACGCTGGGCTGGATGAAGCACAAGCTGGAATCAAGATTTCTGGGAGAAATATCAATAACCTCAGATATGCAGATGACATCATCATTATTGCAGAAAGTGAAGAAGAACTAAAGAGCCTCTTGATGAAAGTGAAAGAGGAAATTGAAAATGTTGGCTTAAAGCTCAACATTCAGAGATGCTAAGATCATGGCACCCAGTCCCATCACTTCATGGCAAATAGATGGGGAAATAGTGGCAGGCTTTATCTTTTGGGGGGCTCTAAAATCACTGCAGATGGTGACTGCAGCCATGAAATCAAAAGATGTTTTCCCCTTGGAGTAAGCTTTTGAGACTTTTGAGAGTCTCTTGGACTGCAAGATTAAACCAGTCCATCCTAAAGGAGATCAGTCCTGAGTGTTCATTGGAAGGACTGATGTTGAAGCTGAAACTCCAAAACTTTGGCCACCTGATGCGAAGAGCTGACTCATTTGAAAAGACCCTGATGCTGGGAAAGATTGAAGGCAGAAGGAGAAGGGGACGACAGAGGATGAGATGGTTGGATGGCATCACTGTCTCAATGGACATGAGTCTGAATAAACTCTGGGAGTTGGTGATGGACAGGGAGGCCTGGTGTGCTGCAGTCCATGGGGTCGCAAAGAGTTGGACACAACTGAGAGACTGAACTGAACTGAACTCCTTGGAAGGAATTTTATGACCAACTTAGACAGCATATTATAAAGCAGAGACATTACTTTGCTAACAAAGGTCCATCTAGTAAAGATTATGGTTTTTCTAGTAGTCATGTATGGATTTGAGAGTTGGACTATAAAGAAAGCTGAGCACCAAAGAATTGATGCTTTTGAACTGTGGTGTTGGAGAAGACTCCTGAGAGTCCCTTGGACTGAAAGGAGATCCAACCAGTCCATCCCTAAAGGAGATCAGTCCTGAATATTCATTGGAAGGAATGATGTTGCAGCTGAAACTCCAGTACTTTGGCCATCTGATGCGAAGAGCTGACTCATTTGAAAAGACCCTGATGCTGGGAAAGATTGAAGGTGGGAAAAGGGAATGACAGAGGTTGAGATGGTTGGATGGCATCGCCGATTCAATTGACATGAGTTTGAGTAAACTCTGGAAGTTGATGATGGACAGGGAGGCCTGGCATGCTGCAGTCCATAGAGTTGCAAAGAGTCAGACACGACTGAGCCACTGAACTGAATATAAATTATATATATATATAATTTAAATATATATAATTTTATTTGCAAGTGTTTTTCATTATGGACAAGATACAGTGATGTTGACAAATACTATATTTGATATTATTCTATTTTGCTATGATAAAAAAATGCATTTTGGAAAGTTTTGATTATGGTTTAAAGTAAAATCCCAGTAGCCAAATAACAAATGCCCATTCTATGTAATTGATATTACATAGGACTGAATCATTTCATGTCAAAACTATATTTTATTATTATTCTTAAGGTATACACATTATAGAACTCTTTCTCACACAGTATCTAAAGTTTCATAATAATACTCTCTTCTGGATATTTCTATTCCCAAAAGAGTACAGATGCTGGGGCATAGGGGAATGGCCATCCTTTGTATATTTTGCATCCTTTGTGATATTTTTAATCTAAATATAAAAACTACTTTTTAAAGACTTAAGGGGCTTGAGCTTAATGATTCATCAGTTTGTCTTCCACAAGACTGAGAGAAAGGAAAGATAAGGGATTACTTAGGTACCTAGAGCCTGAAAGATAACCAACAATTATTGATGAGGAGATCTTCTGGATAGTAATCTGAGAAGAGTGAGTTGGATTTGACATTGACAGTATACAAAACTAAATGTTATTGTGATTTAATGTGAGGCATATCTGGTTTAAGAATGGTTTTACAAGAAAAGTCTGCTTGGTAAATTTACTCCCAGAATGTTTTGAATACCAATAACAACTAAAAAATTTTCTCAATGCAAAAGAAACAATCTTAGTTAACATACTGTATCAAAAATTCAAATTTTAAATCATAGATCAGAAAGATAACATAAATCATTGAGTCCAATATTCCCTTTCTCCTATTGAGCTTCCCCACCCATATATCCAAATACAATTTACACTTCAGTAAACTAGGTGAGTCTGCAGAGACTAAGTCTAAGTGACTTGCTTAACAAAGACAATGATTTGTGGCAAATGGCTGACTGCATTCAAATTCCAGGTTTATCACTTACTATCTGTATAATCTGCCACATGTTACTTAACCTTTTCTGTGCCTCGGGTGGCTCACCTGAAAAATGGGAACAGTAGTAGCACATAACTCATAGAACTGTTCTGAGGTTCAGAGGAGCTAACCTGTGTAATCTGTTTAGTACAGTGCCTGGCATAGAGTAAGTGCTCAATGAATGTTGTTGGTGTTCAGTTGCTAAGTCATGGTTGACTCTTTGTGATCCCATGGACTGCAGGCTTCCCTGTCCTTCACTATCTCCAGGAGTTTGCTCAAACTCATGACCACTGAGTCAGTGATGCTATCCAACCATCTCATCCCCTGCTGCCCCTTTCTCCTCTTGCCCTCAATCTTTCCCAGCATCAGGGTCTTTTCCAATGAGTCAGCTCTTTGCATCAAGTGGCTGAAGTATTGGAGCTTCAGCTTCAGCATCAGTCCTTCCAATGAATATTCAGGATTGATTTGCTTAAGGATTGACTGGTTTGATCTTCTTGCAGTCCAAGAGACTCTCAAGCGTCCTCTATAGTACCACAATTCAAAAACATCAGTTCTTCAGCTCTCAGCCTTTTTTATGGTCCAGGTCTACTTATTCTAAATTCTAGTTCTACAAATGATTGGTTGTGTGCCCTTAGGCAACTTACTCCAAGTGGTCTATGACATTTACCACAATTTGCATTCTACAGTTGTTTATTGTCTATCTTCTCCACTGGATATATAAATCCAGGGTTACAGGGACTAGGTATGAACTATTATTAATATTTAATGCACTGTTTAATAATAATTAATGAATTATGTGGTGTCCATCATGTTTTAGGTGCTCAAGAATGCTTTTTATTATAAATCTGTGTGTGTGTGTGTGTGTGTGTGTGTGTGTGTGTGTGTTAGTCACTCAGTTGTGTCCGACTCTTTGCGATTCCATGGACTGGTAGCTTACCAGGCTCCACTGTCCACGGAATTCCCCAGGCAAAATTACTGGAATGGGTAGCCATTCCCTTCTCCAGGGGATCTTCCCAACCCAGGTATCGAACCCAGGTCTCCTCATTGCAGGCTGATTCTTTACTGTCTGAGCCACCAGAGAAGCCCATTATTATACTCACAACTCTTAACAGGGTTCTTAAGAGGATTAGATGAGAGAATGCAAGTGAATATGTTACAAGGTAGAGACTGCCAGCCTGTGAATTCAAAAGGGCAAGTACTTAATAAATGTGGGTTCTTGTGATTGTTGCTATCACTTATAAGCCTAAAATCTAGACAGTGGCAGAAATGAGGCTGCAACTAAGTTTTCCTAGTTCCTCACTGAATATTTTGCCAATGCTATCACATACATACATACATATACATATATATACATACACGTACATATATATATGGACGGCAGAAAATCTCAGTCCTTAATGTTAGAAAGTATTTCGCGATGTTAGTTTGCAGCTAAGGCTATTGCCTGGCAACAAAATCTGAGGACAGGATTGTAAACTGAGAGGTCAAGGTTGATCTAATTCTTCTCACATACACTTTTTCTTTGGCTTGGACAGCATTACAATGACAACAAATAGGCGAGGTGGCCAACATTTTAAAGTAAAGAGATTTTCATAAAAGTTATCAGAATTTTGGTCTTTCTGGAAAAAATCAGAAAGGAGACACACAAGGCTGGCACCCCCTCCTGGCAACAACTCGGTGGGCTCACAGAGGGGGCTCCCCCTTCTGTGGGGGTACATGCCTTTCAGTTTACATATGATCTCTGCAGGTGTTTGGGACCCTGATTTGGGATTAATAAGATTTAAGTCATCTGGATGTCTTTGTAGTAATCATTCTGACCCACGTAAGCAACACCTTTTTGCTGCAGCAAAGATTTTTATTTCTGTTGCCTTTTTCATCATTCCTCACCTTGCTTGTGTTTTATGCAGCATCTGATAGCAAGTGTCAAGAGAAATTTAAAATTATAGCTCATTTACTCTGGTTAAACATAAGGAAGGAAAAGCAATTACCATAGTAAAATGATGGAATTAAAGATTCTTCTTGCAACCTAGGTAGGTATTTAGTGTTTGATGAGTGCTGGAAAAGATAAATACATTTTTCAAGGAGGACTGTATCAATCTGCAATCATGAATGAAAGACTCTGAACATGATTTAGATATCAAACATATGGTTTGCAAACACGATCAATCTTTCTCTAAGCAGTCAGAGTTAGTTGACAATATACTGTACCTCTTTTTTGTTTCTAAATTGGAAAATGCTTTTTTAGTGGTGAATAAATTTCCTGCACCAAAAGACTTTTTTTTCTAAGGAAATATGCTACAAGATAGATGGTGCTTTAGAAGATACCATTCAGATGGTCTGCAGAAAAATCTTATAAATGTAATCCCATATAAACAGAGTAAATGCATTCTTCATATGAGGATAAAATGTTAATTAGTTTAGCTTAATTACAGATTTGCTACATGCTAGAAGTTTAAATTTAATGGATTGATGATTCAATTTGATAGATCATAAAGAATAACTATGAGTATGTTACTGGCTGTTTTGCTGACTAACTTAACATGGATGTCCCATGTATCTTTAATTCAACTCTGGCTCAAAATGTGCCTTATTCTTAAAGGAGCCCATCAGATAATCAGATAATCAAACATATCTAACTCATGCTAACAAAGGCTATGTACATCAAACTTTCTTTAAAACTAATCTACAGCCCTTTTACTATCTTTCACAATGCATTCATAAGAGATGGTTACAAAGCAGTAGAGGGTTCTCTATGCAACAATGCAAATTTCAAGAATGTTGCTGTAATTTTGTTCTCAAAAATTTGAAGGAGTATGATTTTAGAAGTGGACTGTAGTTATTCTGCATTTTTTATGCAGGTAAAAAAGAAAAGAAAAACAGGGAAGAACTACCAATCACATCAAAAAGAGACTGATGAGGAAACTTTTGATTCAATAGCACCTTAAGTTATTGGAGGGTTTCTCAGGTGACTCAGAGCTAAAGAGTCCACCTGCCAATGTAAGGAAATGTGGGTTTTATCCTTGGGTCAGGAAGATTCCCTGGAGGAGGAAATGGCAACCTACTCCAGTATTTTTGCTGGGAGAACTCCATGGACAGAGGAGCCTGGCAGGCTACAGTGATGGTGTCGCAAAGAGTCAAAAACGACTGAATGACTGAGCATGCACGCAAGATTTGGAATGAGTTATTTAAGGCCACTGTATAATAGAATCTCTAAGATTATGAAAGATAGTAGCATGGGCTGATTAATTGCCATTTTGTTGCAGTGCTGGAGATTAGACCAGAGCAGCTTTAGGAGTATAATCAAAAATGATTATACTTCAAAACTTCTCTGTAGCTAGCCTACTGAACTTTCATTGTTCATACTTGCACTAACCCAAGCTATCGCTTTCTCCTCACCGACTTATTTCTTTCTCATTCTAACAAGCATACAACTTGACATCAACAGAGATTTCAGCAAAAATAAAAAATAGAAAAGTGAATAACTTAAATACTGATATAAATTATTTGTGCTCCTTTACTTGGTAAAGTCCTCATAGTTTTATGAATTTCTGTTATCAAATAATTTTATGAAAGAAAACTAAAGACTCATGACCAAGAAATATAGCATCACCTCAGATAGAAATAAGTACAGTACTTCTTCTATATTAACTAAGAAACACAGAGAAAAGTGGATCAAGACTATTTCCAAAAGCAAGGGCTAAGACATGATGACCTTGCTTCAATTTTCATCAAAATTCCTGCCAGTGTTGTCCTTGAATCATAAAAAAATGATTTATGTTTATTTATGGGTGACATGAACTGAAAGGATTTATATTTCAGTTAAATTTGTCATTGAATTATTTTATACTTATAAAAACATTACATTAAAAAGAAGAACCCAACTCTATCTTCCTATGTATATTGTTTTTCACTTGATATAGACAATTTTCATAAGATTACTTAATTTTACAAGTCTGCTGGTGAGTAATAATTGGATTTCCCTCCTATCTCTTGTGAAAACTCATTCACAGCTTTTTAAAATTTCTTTAAATTTTTTTCTAATCATCATTGACATTGTATTTGTGCAGGTGTATTTTGAAAAGACTTATGAATGTACCTGTTTGTTGCACAGTAATTTTAAAATTTGCTTTCAATACATAAATCTAAGAAGGTTGTGTCTTCATTTTTCTTTTAGAATAGAAAGTATCAGGTATTTCCGATGATTGAAAAGCTAATAATAAAAAAAAAATCAAGTAAAAAATTATCACAGAATCCATTTTTCTTTCATTTAACATAACTACATAAGTAAATTGAGATGTTAGAATAATACATTTAAAATATTTTCTCATAAATGATGTAGTTGTTACTGTTGTTTAATCATTAAGTTGTGTCCAACTCTTTTGCAACCCCATGGGCTATAGCCCACTAGGCTCCTCGGTCCGTGGGATTTCCCAGGCAAGAATCCTGGAGTGGGTTGCCATTTCCTTTTCCAGAGGATCTTCCCAACCCAGGGATTGAACTCTCATCTCCTGCACTGCAAGTATATTCTTTACCACTGAGCCATATGGGAAGCCTAAGTAATATCCTAGGAGGTATATATACAAGCAAGTAATCAGTAGTCCAGTAAAATCAACATAATCTGTAGAGCAGGGAATTAGTAAATTATTTTAGAGATAAACAAATCAAATTTGAAAGCATCTGAGAAGAGTTCTTTTTCTACTAAAAGCCTGAAGGAAATGAGGCAGATAAAAATATGAACTTCTGGGCCTAAAAGGATTTTGTTAAGGGGAACAAACAAGAGTGTTAAATGCTTTTTTGTTGTTGTTCAATCTCTAAATCATGCTCCATGCTTTGCAACTGCATGGACTGCAGCATACCATGCTCCTCTACCCTTCACTATCTCCCCAACTTTGCTCAAATTCATGTCCACTGAGTCAGTGACACTGTCTAACCATCTCACCTCTGCCACCCCTTTCTCCTTTTGCTTTCAATCTTTCCCAACAACAGTGTCTTCTCCAATGAGCTGGCTCTTAGCATCAGGTGGCCAGAGTATTGGAGCTTCAGCCTCAGCATCACTCCTTCCAGTAAACATTCAGGGTTGATTTCCTTTAGGATGGACTGGTTGGTCTCCTTGCTGTCCAAGGGACTCTCAAGAGTCTCCCCCAGCCCCACAATTTGAAAGCATCAACTCTTCAGTTTCCACTTTTTCTCCTTCTATTTGCCATGAAGTGATGAGATAGGACGCCATGATCTTAGATTTTTTTTAAAATGCTTAATCTACATTATTAATTTACACTTCACAACAGACTAATCTGCAAGGTATTATATTCTACATGTTGCTGATTGGGAAGCTACTGACAAATCAGAGATAGTATATTGTTCGATCATGATTATATACCTCCGAAGGGGCTGAGGTTGAATTTGAACCCCATATTTTGGTCCTACACTATTAAGTCTTCTTCCTTCCCACACTTAGTACTTATGTTTAGATATTTGGGGAACTAAGGCCTTATGTAGCAAGATGATTTATGAAGATAATCATTTGTGTTGTTTCTCTCCCTCAGCAAGCTCTTCTACTTTCTCCATCAACAGGCAGATAAATCTAGCCTCTTCACTTCCTTGTCTCATAGGTCTCTGTGGAAGTCTAGGTTCAGAGGGGCTTCCAGGCCTACTGAAACCTCTGAAGTACAACAAGTTGAGAGCATGAGAAGCACAGGACAGCCTGTCCGTGAAGTCATAAGTTACACCAGCTCCCATCTTTAGCTCCAACAGAAGGCTGCTAGGCTTTTCTCTGCACCACCTTGAGTTCAGGAAAGCCACGTTCCTTTCCATGTGCCCCCACCATTTTGGAGGCTTTTAGAGAGAGGAAGAGGTTTCCTAGCTGGTTCAGTGGTAAAGAATCCGTCTGTCAATGCAGGAGATGTATGGGACATGGGTTCAATCCCTGGGTTGGGAAGATCCCCTGGAGAAGGAAATGGGAACCCACTCCAGTATTCTTGCTTGGAGAATTCCACGGACAGAGGAGCCTGGCGGGATTGCAAAAGAGTCAGACATAACTGAGAGACTAAAAAACAAGAGAGGGGAAGAGAAAAAAAAAGGACAGAGTAGTATGAATTCATTTTTCTATTGCTTCCATAACATATTACCATACGTTTACCAACTTAAAGTAACACAATGTCTAATTTGGTTTTGAGGCCAGATGTCTGACAGGGCCTCTCTAGGCTAACATCAGTGTCAGCAGGACTGTATTCCTTGCTGGATGCTCCAGAGGAATATTTGTTTTCTTGCTCATTCAGGTTGCAGTCAGAATTCAGTTCTTTGCATTTGTAGGACTGAGGTCTCCATCCCCTTTCTGGCTGAAAACTAAGTTATTCAGTACTTCTAGATGCAGCCAGAAATCCTTGGCCCCGTTTCTCCACTTTCAAAGCTTCAAGAAAGAAAGAAAGTGAAGTCGCTCAGTCATGTCCGACTCTTTGCAACCCCATGGACTGCAGCCTACCAGGCTTGTCTGTCCATGGGATTTTCCAGGCAAGAGTACTGGAGTGGGTTGCCATTTCCTTCTCCAGGGGACCTTCCCGACACAGGTATTGAACCCTGGTCTCCCGCATTGTAGGCAGACGCTTTTACCGTCTGAGCCACCAGGGAAGTCCCAAAGCTTCAACTGTAGGTTAAATCTTGTATTTTAAATCTGTCCTGACTCTTCTTCCATCGTATCTGTCTGGCAAAATTTTCTGTCTTCCTCTTCTTACTTACGTGGGTCTACTTTTAAGGGCCCATGTTATTACCTTTGGCCCATCTGAATAAAAGAGTTTAATCTCCCTATTTTAATGTTTATAATCTTAATTCCATGGAAAGATCCTTTTGCCATGTAATATAAAATATTCACAGTTTCCAGGAATTAGGGCATCAACATCTTTAGGGATCATTATTCTGCCTACCACAGGGTATTTTACCTTAATATAGTTTAAATTATTGTACAGGTCCATAGTTACTGTGTTCTACTAAGCCTACTTTTTTTTCTTATGTTGGAGGAGGGCAATCATGAGGAAAATTAATCATCTCTGAAGAAGATGAAGTGATGAAGCCCATTTTCTCTCTGTATTTGAACGCACATCTGAATTGTGATTCCATTACTTTAGAACAGAGAAATAGTTTTAAAACAGATTAATCTTGCAGAATATGGACCTCCTAACTCATACGCTCTATTTGCTACTGCTGAAAAATAATTCTAATTTTAAAAGGCTATGTTGGCTTTAAAAATAAGTTTATAATAGAAATGATTGCTTCTCATAGTACCATAACTATAGGCATTATTATACTATAAATATTATTGCTATGAGACCAACCCATGCTCCTACAGCCTTAAATAATACATGGGTCTTTCAGAGTTTCCAGACAACGTTTTGAGAAACAATACTTGATGGTTGTAATTTTGGGTCTTCCAAAGCTGGCTGAGGTTCTGGGGTTGTTGTCCTGACTGATGATCAATTACCAGAAGTGTAGCTGGCATCACAGAATTCCCCTGATATTTCATATTAGTTATTAATATTCTATGATTTAGACATCTATTTGAGCATTTCCAATAACACAGTTCCCAGAATAATGGACCCTCTCCCCAGATCCTTTAGACTAAATCCATTGAATACTAACCTATCTTATTGAGGCCTAATTGCAATATCCCATTTTGAATTCCAAGGATTGGAATTGGACTAAAGGGAACAAGTCCATTAATGATGTGATTGAGATCATTTCAGTGGCAAGTATCTAGTAGACTCAGGAACTGAGACTTTGTCTGAGCATCTACCAATAACCAGGGCCTAATGGGGAAATAAATTTGGGAGAGGTCTGGGGAATTCTGGTGGGTGGAGATTTTTGGGTCTGGGTGTCATGGCTTTGCCCGTGTGTGCACTTTTGCCTTGGATACTTTAATCTTTGTATTTCACTTTCCTCGCTGCTGTTTTATGATTGTGCACTCTCTAAAACTTGGTCATAGTTTATAACATTAATGAACATTTTTCATGTCTTTATGTGTCGTGTGTGCTTGTGCTTAGTCCCTCAGTCATGTCCAACTCTTTGTGACCCTTTAGATTGTAGCCTGCCAAACTCCTCTGCCCATGGGATTTCTTACGCAAGAATGCTGGAGTGTGTTGACATTTTCCTCCTCCAGGGGATCTTCCCAATCCAGGGATAGAATCTGCTTCTCCTGTGTCTCCTGCATTGCCTGTGGATTCTTTACCTGCTGAGCCATACTGTATTTAAATTTCTATGCAAAGTGAATAGGTTGAACTTAGCTAAGGAATAAAAGTAAGGTAGGAAGAAGATTTCAAGGGAAAGAGTGCCCAATAACTGAAACTCTGAAAACCATAATTACAAACATTTTGGGCACAATGGGACAGAAACCATGAAACTGAGCCTCTGTTATATAAATGAAGGGCAGGACCCAGTGAGTATGAGTAAAGGTAAGACAAAGTGGGGAGGGGGAGGTGGTGATGGTTAAGAGTTAAAGGAAATCTTCCCAAGTCAATCAAACAGCTCCAGGTTCAGAGATTTTCTCAACTCTTGACAATACAACTCTTAGAATGGGAAACATTGCCTTAATTCACAATTTCAACAATGCAGGAAGTCATTATTCAAATTTTCCTATAGGGTCAAGAACTCAGAGGTTGACTTCAAACTATAAAGCATTTTAAACTCCTTATGCAGGCTTAAAGTGTTCTACACCTACATATGTTTTGGCATATATACTTGACTACATAGACACAATTTGTATATAATTCCATTCCCAAAAGGCATGGAAGAGGCAATGCATCTTATACTCAATTGCCACCAAAGAGCACAAAGATGAATGTTTAAGTCCAGACACTGACACATCCCCCTAAATTTTCAAAGCATGGCTTGCAGTCTCAGCCCCCTGACTCCCATTCCCTGTAATGGAAATCAGGTGGCAAAACCCTAATGCAAACTCCTTGGAAATCTAGAAGACAGCATAATGATGTTCTTTGTTTTGCTATGGAAACATTTATATGGGACACAGGTTCAACTGTCCATGAAATGATGCACTAATCTCCAGAGTTCACAATGTAATTTGGAGTATATTTTCTTCTCCATGTGCATGCAATTGTGAAGGTAATTGCCACCCTGAAGGTAAAGAATGCCAAGTGTCCCTCATGTAACACACAGCTACATTCTGAACGATCTCAGAGCCAGACATTCACGTTAGGCATGCAAAGAAAAAGTCCAGGGAACTTGTGTGCATCTTCATGTTTTGTATGCAGTCTTTCTGGAGAACACCTGATCTTTCCTTGATAAGGTTTGTTGGTTTTCATAAACAAGTTTGTTGTGAATAATCAGTTCAATTTCTGGCCTGAATAGTATCATTGATTTAATATGATAAACCAAAAAACAGTTCTCTTGCTTCTCAAATTTGTAAATTCTATTCAGATCCCATAGATGTTTAAAATCTGAAAATTAAACCAGCTTAAAGATAAAAGTGCAGACTTCAGATAAAGCTAGGGATATATTAAAAGCAATGTCAGCACCTCAGCTGTTCTTAGATCAGGCTGAGACCACAAGCTAAGGGCTCATCTATTATGTTCAGGAAGTATAATAACTCTCTTAATTTCTTTGTAAACTATGAATATTTTGAGAAATTAAAATAATTTAATTTTTGATAAAAACAAGTGCCTACATTTTCAATGACTAACATATGATCACATTACTTAATTGTAGAAAAATATAATAAATATTTTTAATCATTGTATCTAATCACCTTATGAGAAGTCCATTGTAACTTAACTGTTCTACGATAGCACTTAGGGATGAAAAGTTTTATATTTTTTCTTGTTTTAATGTATCACTCTTTTTATCTCTTCTGAACTTGACTAGGCAGTTCTCAAGGGATGTAAAAGAAATGTAAGATGTACTTCTTCCCCATAGCATCTAGCATAGAGTAGAGTTCATTACAGGGGCTCAATAAATACTGTGCATATATTGATTGATTGTCAGCATTCTGCTTTGTGACTCCTTTTAATATCTCAGATGCAGAAAGGTCATTATCATAATCATCGTAAACCTCATTTATCTGTTCATGACATTGTTCTGGGTGCTACATAAAACGCAGCAGTGAGTTCTAAAAGTACAATAACTGAAAGCATGTTCACTGACCCACTAATCAGGAAAGATGGCACAGGTTGGAGGATTCACCCATACATTTAAAATTTATTGGATGTATATATAACTCACTTCTAATAATTTGAAACATTTTATAGCAAAAAGTGATAAAGTTATAAAAATATCAGCACTAAAGTAAGAAATGCATAGAAAGGTGAGAAAGTGAAGGTTTGGCTGTGAATTTCTCTACAGTCCTGGCAAGAAGAGGAATATCCTAGGCCAAGCTCAATTTGACATTTTGGACTGAATAATTCTGTATTGCAGTGCTGTGCATTGTTGTCTGTTCAGCAGCATCTCTGGTCTCTAACCATTAGATGCCTGTAGTACCCCCTTCCCTCCCCTTGTGTTGTGACAACTAAAAAATGTCTCCAGAAATGGCCTTCAATTTGAGAATCACTAACCTAGGTGATCTAATCCTCTTTATAAGGATGGAGAGAGCACAACCTAGTTCTATGGGGGTTGGGATATAAGAGAGCAATACAATTATTTTCTGACATTAATTTCTAAAGTAAATTTCAATAAACCATGAGTGATTTGATCTATAGTGTCTTCAATAACACTGGCTAATATTTCTTGAGACTTTAAGCCAGCTGCTGAAATTGGACACTGAGGTCAATTAGGTCTCATAGGTCATATACGCATGACCTATGAGATGGGTAGTATTGAGATCTTTATAGATAAATAAATTGAGGCTCATCAAAATTAAGCAATTTACTCAAGGTCATACTGTAAGTGGCAGAGTTAGGATTCAAACCTAAGCAATTTGAGCAGAAAGCCACCAAAGTTACCAACGACAGTCTTATGGAAAGCTGAAGCAATAAAATACTGCTGATTTTTGTCTAGCTCTTCTGTAAAAGTAGAGAACAGAAATATAAAGCACAAACTAGGAATAGCAATGAACAGCTCCTCCAGAGGCTATCTGCAGTGTCCACTGTCTTCAGAAGTGGATGAGTGATAGCTGTCCATGGTGTATATTGGTGATAATTGCTGATGATGCTGAGTTGGAGTAACAGGGAGGGAGTTGCCCTAAACTTCATGTGATGCCTTTCTCTAATTGTCAAAACCTGTAAGTGATGAGACTTTTTATTTGAAGTATCTTGGCACTTAACTTTCTTTCTTTCAGAGATTTTAATAATATGTTGTATCACACTGTAGAGAGAGAAGAAATCTGGAAAAGACCTTGGAATTATATCAATCTGGTACAGAAAACTGCAGCTGTGTAACTGAACAACTATTTGACCTCTCTTACCTGAAAATGGGTATGAGTATCACACACACACACATACCTACACACACACATTCACACACACACATATATATAAATATATATATAAAATGGGCTTCCCAGGTGGTTCAGTGATAAAGACTCCCTCTGCCTATCAGGAGACATGAAAGATTTGATCCCTGGGTCGAGAAGACCGCCTGGAGAAGGAAATGGCATCCCACTCCAGTATTCTTGCCTGGTGAGTCCCATGAACAGAGGACCCCGGCAGGCTACAGCCCATGGGTCTCAACAGAGTCTGACATGACTTAGCGACTAAACAACAACAAAATGAAATATAATATATAAAGTAAGTGTATAATGTATTTATTTGTAGGAATATTATAAGAATTACAGACTTAGGTAATAACAAGTATTTCTTAAAATGCTAAATTGTGAAAATGCCTATATAGTACTAACAACACTCTTTTTTACGTGTTATTTGCTATATTTGTTCTGGGAAATTTGTGTAACTTAGTATAAAAAAAAGAAGTAGTGGTAATACTGGTGATTTCCAGGGCCGTTTTTTTTTTTTTTTTTTCTGGGAAAACATATACTATCCAATGTTGTATTTCCTCAGGTAGAAATAAGTTTTTAGGTTTTGTTGACTTATTAAATGTCATCCTTGGTAGCAAATTCCTTTTGGCACTACTTTACCAGATACTGAACTCCTCCTCCGCCCCCTGCACTGGCCCACAAGACACACTTTCTCACTTTTCGTTCCTATTTATTAGGCTCTCGAACAGAATCAAATGATGACTCGATTATTAGAAAGATTTATGCTGACTTGCTGAATACCCAATACATGTCTAATGTTTGACTGATTGATAATTAGTTCCCTTTCTTAGCCATTACTTTTTTGGTAATTTAGTGGCTTATGAAATCTATCCAGAGAATCCCATTAGATACTCAGTTCTAAGCCAAGTCAAGCATAAACATATATATTGTGGAATGCATTTTTAAGATATCTATTTCTAATCTCACATAGGTTAGGTATTTAACCCAACTCAGCAAGTATTTTGAGTATCTACATAGGCAATGCAGGAAATATAAGACATATATAAGATCTGATTTAGCTACTCAACGAACTTACAATTGCTAGAGTAGACAAGATATATGTGACAGATGTGGAACATGCCAAAGGAATTCAGAAAAGGGGGAGCAAGAGGCTTCCCTGGTGGCTCAGTGGTGTAGAATCTGCTTGATAATGCAGGAGACATGGGTTAGATCTCTGATCTGGGAAGATCCCACATGCTGTGGTGCAACTAAACCCCTGGGTCAAAACTATTGAGCCTGTGCTCTAGAGATTGGGGACCACAAGTACTGAGGCTCATATGCCCTAGAGCCTGTGCCCTGCAGCAAGAGAAGACACCACAATGAGAAGCCCCTCCACAACTAGAGAGTAGCCCCCTTTCACCACAACTAGAGAAAAGCCAGTGCAGCAATGAAGATCCAGCATAGTCAAAGACATTAATAAATAAATAAATAAATAAAATTATTTAAAAAGAAGAAAAAGGAGAGCAAAAGTAAGCTGGAAACACTGTGAGAGGTAAAGTTGCTAATATACATCTCTTCAAAATATTTAAGCAATATACACACAATGATATGATATTTATGTCTCACATCCTCACATACAACAATCATGCACTCAAATTTGTATATATATTTGTTGTTTGTTTCACAAAAGTGAGATTATTCTTTAAATTTTTTCCATGGGTATACTGCTAATATGGTGTACATAGATAATTTTGATTACTTAAAAATACAAATAAAAATGTGAAAATTAGTTAAAAATGTGAATCTCACAATATGAATGTGAGTATTTAAATACTCACCATTGATCTTCAGTTTAAGTGGGTTTCAAATTTCTTCTCCTATGAAGACAAAGAACATTCTTATTTTTCTATGCAAGCAATTCTGTAGGATATGGTTCTAAAGTGGAACCCCTGTTTCAAATGATATCCATATTTAAAAAGCATTACTAGATTTACAAGTTAGGCTTTGAAAAGTTACCCCAGTTTATAGCTCTTTGGAGACAGAGCACTTTCCCCTACACCTGCATAAAATCAGTCTTTTTTATTTTTACCAATCTAGTCAGTGAAAAAGGAGACCTCCTCTTTCAAGAACGAGATTTTTAAAATTTGAATGACAGGTAAGAAACCGAAGCCAGGAAAACTCCTTTAGGAAACTATTATTCTAATATGACAAAATTAATCATGAGAGTGAGGAGATAGGCTATTTCGAAGCAGAGCAGTCACACCAGGAAATAGAATTAAAATGGGTTAGGAACAGGTGTGTTAGAGAATGACATGCCCATGAAAATGAAGCGCAAAATTTGCCAGTGTTTGATCAGAAAAGCACTCTTAAAATTATTCTCACTGAAAAAAGAGATTCGTAGGTCTTTCTCCTAATTTTGTCCTTTCCCTTAGGGTTTTTTCCTATTCTGATTCCAACTTTTACCAACCATACTTTTTCTCCAGGAGTATCCTTTGTATCTTTTGTTGCAAATTACACCAAAATAGAATTCCTTACCATATGAAAGACAATGCAGATCTGAGTTAGAGTGTTAGCAGTAGGAAAGAAGAGGGAGGTTGTATACTAGAGGTCTCTGAGAACATATGATAAAAATGACTGGTTGGCTATTGAGTGTGGATTGTGAAAACAATCCTGTCAAAGCTGTCTTGGCTACTGGCCTAAGTAACTAGAACAGTCTTGCTGAGGTTGAGAATACAATAGGAGAAAGAAGTCTGTGGAGGAAGTTAATTCAATTTGAGGCATGTTCACTTTGAGGTGCTCCTGGTGCTGGGGTGTCCACTAGGTGATATTTTGGAAATTCTGGTCTGCATTTCAGGAAATCAGTCATACTGAAGTAATACCTGAAGTTATTTACCTGGGCATGGACGTTAAGAGGAAGCAAAGAGAGCCAAGGTGAAAAAATGTAGAAGTATCTCCCATTAATGGGTAGCCAGAGGGAGCAGAGCTGCGCTATGTAAGAAAGATGGTCAGGTAATGAGAATCCCTGGAGAATGGGGAAGATGAATTCTTTCTTTCTTCAGCTTCATTGGTATATAACTGACAATTAAAAGTTGTAAATCTTGTCATTTTAATATGTGTACATTTTGAAATGATCACTATAACCACGCTAATTAACACATCCATCACTCATAATTACTGCTTTCTTTCTTTCTCCCTTTTCCCTTTGTTCCTCCCTTCCTCCTCCCTCCTTCCCTCTCTTTCTTTCTTTCCTTCTTCTCTGTCAAGAACACTTAAGATATAGTCTCTTAACAAATTTCAAGTGTACAGTAGAGTGTTTTAAACTATGGTCACAATGCTGTACATTAGATCTCCAGAATTTATATAATTATCTCGGATAATTGAAATTTTGTACCTGTTAACCAACATCTCCCTATGGCTCCCTCTGCCCAGCTCCTGGCAGTCACCATTCTGTACTCTCCTCCTATAAGCTGGACTGCTTTAGATTCCACATAAAAGTGAGATCGCACAATATTTGTCTTTCTGTATCTGACTTATTGCACTTAGCACAATGTCCTCTAGGTTCATCCATGTTGCTATAGGTGAAAAATGTTCCTTATTTTTAAAGGCAGAATCATATACCAGTGTGTGGGTATATGTGTGCATGTGTATAAAATTTTCTTTATCTACTGAAGGTGAATATGTTGTGAATCCGAGAGACGAGAAGAAAAAAACTGCTGAGATGTTGTGAAGTGACAATATAGGATGTCATTGCAATCTCCTGAGAGTGGTATTCAAAGAGACTGAGTTTAGAGCAGAGTTCAAATTGCTAGAGATCAATACAGTAGTAGGAAAAAACTTTTCAAAAGTTTAGCAGTAAAGGAAAAAGAACAAAAATAATTTTTATCCCTACAATCAATACATTCGATCATTTCAAGGAAATGAATATTACTTTTTAATCAATATTTTTCTGTGCATAGTGCTCTATAATTACATTTGTTTATGTCTTTTCCTTTCTTTTGAACTTTGAGGGCAAAAAATTGAGTAATAATAATGATACCTAACACAGTTCTCTTTTTCAACAGTATTATTTTATTTTATTTTGTTCCCATTATTCCTGACCTTAACATGTGCACCTTTCATTATGCCCTAACACTATATGAGTGGCCCTCACACAAAACACTTCAAAAATGTCTCTGAATATGTATATGTTTTAAAAGATGCTTATTTTTGTATATATACCTTTAATTTACATAAAAATAATATCATGTTGCCAATATTGCTTTATCTTATTTTCACCACTCATTTTCTTTTCAAAATTGTAGTATCTGTCCTTGATAGGGGAAAGAAAAACCTCTTGTTAATTTCTTCTAACTTTTCCATATTTCATATTATACATTTCCCACATTTTATATGTCTACTCTTTCCATGATGGAGATATACGTTGGTTCCACCATCTCACCATTACAAAGACCCTGGCAATGAACATTTCAACATCTTTCCCCTTGTGGAATTACACACGAGTGACTTTGGGGTACATGCCTGGGAATGGGATTGCTGGGTCATTAGGTATTTGCATACTTAATCTTGTTAGCCATTCATTGCCTTATTGTTCTTCAGAATGGCTGCATCAGTTTACATTCCCAGCATGACTGTTTCTTTGCCTACATCTTCAATAAAATTTGACATATCTGACTATGTGCTATTTGTCATTTCATAGACATAAAGAGGTATGTCATTGTTCTATTTTATTTTACATTATTCATTTAACTCGAGAAATTTTTCATAAATTTTTAGCCATTCATGTTTGATTTTCTCTTATTTATCTATTAACTTCCTTTTTTTTTATACCAGATTTTCAATCTTTTTCTTGTTTCTTTGAAGACTTCTTTAAGGTACTAGACAAACTCTAGCTGGTTTTTATTTTTAACTTTCATCTTGGAATACTTTTTTATTTACAGAAAAGTTGCAAATATAATACAGACAGTTCCAATATCCATATCACCTCATTTTCCCTAGTGTTAACATCTTACATTAATGAAAACTGAAAATTTCCTAGTTTGTGTTAAAAAAGCTTTATTGGGATATAGTTTACATGCTATACAAATCTCTATAGATCTGCTTACTATGGATGTTTCATATAAATGAAATCATAAAATTATTTTTGTCACTAGGTTCTTTCACTTAGCATGCTATTATTGAAGTTCACACATGTTGTAATGTGTATCATTATTCATTCTTTTTTTACTACCAAATAATATTCCATTGTATGGAATTCTCTTTATCCATTCATCAGTTGTTGGACAAATTTGGATTATTTCCACTTTTAGCCTATTATGAATAGCACTACTATGAACATTCATGTACCCATATAAAAGCTTTTATGTGACCATATGTTTTTATTCTTTGGGTTTATGCATAGAAGGAGAATTGCTGGATAATATAATAACTCAGTGTCTAGCATTCTGAAGTATTATCAAATGGTTTTTCAAAGCAGCTGCACAATTTCCATTTCCACCAGCAAGGTTTGAGGGTTCTAATTTGTCCATATCCTTGCCAACACACTATTACCTATATTTTAAGTTATAACTATCTTAGTGGCTATGAAGTAGCATCTCGTTGTGGTTTTAATTTATTATTTTTCCCTTTAGAGAACGTCTCTTAAAATCTTTACCCAATTTTAAATTGAATTATTTTCCTTTTTACTGTTGAGTTATAAGTGTTCTTTATATATTCTGGGTACAAGTCCCTTATCAGTTATATGATTTGCAAATATTTTCTCCCATTCTGTGGCTATGTATTCACTTTATTGCTGATATCCTTTGAAAAATAAAAAGTTTTAATTGTATGGAGTCCATTTTTTCTATTTTTCTTTTTTCACTTGCATTTTTGTTTTCATATCTAAGAAAGTGTTGCCTAACTCAAAGTCATGAAGATTGATTACACTGTTTTTTTGTAAAGGTTTTATAGTTTTAACACTTACATCTAGATTTATAATCCATTTTAAGTACAGTTTTATGTATATTATGAATAAGCAGTCCAACTTACTCTTCTGCCTGTGGATATTCAGTTGTCCCAGCACTATTTGTTGAAAAGACTGTTCTTTCCCCATTGAATCGTCTTAGTTTCTAATTAGTTTTTGACAGTCTAAGTATTGCTTTTCCAATCTATTTTGTTGTTAATTTTCTTTATGATGTCATTTCTGAATAGAATACTTATTATTTATGCAATCAAAAACATCAATGTCCTACCTTATAATGTTGGCTTAGCTCAGTTCAGTTCAGTCGCTCAGTTGTGTCTGACTCTTTGCAATCTCATGGACTGCAGCACGCCAGGCTTCCCTGTTCATCACCAACTCCTGGAGCTTGCTCAAACTCATGTTCATCCAGTCGGTGATGCCATCCAACCAACTCATCCTCTCTTTCCCCTTCTCCTCCTGCCCTTAATCTTTCCCAGCATCAGGGTCTTTCCCAAAGAGTCAGTTATTCACATTAGGTGGCCAAAGTATTGGACTTTCAGCTTCAGCATCAGTCCTTCCAATGAATATTTAGGACTGATTTCCTTTAGGATGGACTGGTTGGATCTCCTTGCTGTCCAAGGGACTCTCAAGAGTCTTCTCCAACACCACAGTTCAAAAGCATCAATTCTTTGGTGCTCAGCTTTCTTTATAGTCCAACTCTCATATCAATACATGACTACTGGAAAAACCATAGATTTGATTAGAGGGATTTTTGTTGGCAAAGTAATGTCTCTGCTTTATAATATACTGTCTAGGTTTCTCATAGCTTTTCTTCCAAGGAGCAAGTGTCTTTTAATTTTACAACTGCAGTCACCATCTACAATGATTTTGAAGCCCAAGAAAATAAAGTCTGTCACTATTTCCATGTTTCCCCATCTATTTTCCATGAAGTGATGGGACCATATGCCATGATCTTTGTTTTTTGAATGTTGAGTTTTAAGCCAGGTTTTTCACTCTCCTCTTTCACTTTCATCAAGAGGCTCTTGATTCAATCCCCAATGCAGGGATTTAACCCAGGTCTCCTGCATTGCAGATGGATTCTTTACCAGCTGAGCCACAAGGGAAGCCCCTTTGTATATTAGATCTATACTTTTACTTTACATATTTAGATCTTTAATCTACCTGCAACATATCTTTAAATGTGATATAAATACCTCCAACATTATTTTCTTCATATGGCAAGGCAGTTATGAAACAATCTATCTTTTCATCACTGGGAGGTCTGACCTCTCTTCAAATTTCTAATCAAAAGCTGGAGAAATTTATAAAATTGTGTCAAGATAGAATAATAGAGCACATAGATTTTAAGGACAAGGTAGATGAGCAAACTTTTACAGTGGTGCATCACTGAGAAAGATTTCCTGTAAAGGGAATTTTGCTAAGAGGAATTTAGATCAAAGGTATTTTTACATTGGTGTTTCTTTTCCTGAATTACCAAGCAATACTGTAACAATTGAAGTAATAACTCACCCAGTATTATTGAAAGTACCCTCAAAGTACATGGTCCTACGTACTTACAGGAGTATGTAATAGTCTTAGGTTTTGCCCTTTTGTTTTTTTTTTCCCCAAAGGTTCTCCTTGTTATGCACCAGACAAGCCACACTGATGTCATGCCACTCATCCAGAAAGGTAATATAATCCAAGGAGGGAACTTAAAGTGTACCCATGTATCTTTAATGTATACTTTGGAGCCATTATATCCTGTCTTATTAAGTCATTTAAAGATTTTATGTAATATATTATGGTCTAGTAGATGTTACTTTAGATCTGGTTTAATCTCTGGATATTGTTGATAATCCTTAAAAAATCATATTAAAAATGAAACTTTGATTTCCTTAAAATTTAGCAATGTAAAGTACTTTTAAACTATTTTTTTCCTTTCTTGATCACATTTGTTCAAACTTAAATAAAAGCTGATTTGTACAAAATTCAAATGAGGCTAATATTTTCAATTTTACTTCTTGTGTTTATAACTTTACTCTCATTAAATAGATAATTAATCTGTGTTTTATTATTTCAGTATGGTATATAGCTACTGGAGTTTTTATAGCTATTCTTATTTATCTTCTAGTCAAAGGAGAGTGTGAGATCAAGATTTAATAAATTTAGTATCTGAACTATTTCACATGTTGTAGCTCCTAAATCTTTATCCTATAGGACTATCCTGTTCTTCAGATTGAAGTTTCTTAAGGATAAGAATATAGATTTAATTAGAGCAATTAATGAGATACTTATAACTTACTGGGTGTTCATTGGAAGGACTGATGTTGAAGCTGAAACTCCAATACTTTGGCTACCTGATGCGAAGAGCTGACTCATATGAAAAGACCCTGATGCTGGGAAAGACTGAGGGCAGGAGGAGAAGGGGACAACAGAGGATGAGATGGTTGGATGGCATCACCGACTCAATGGACATGAGTTTGGGTAAACTCTGGGAGTGGGTGATGGACAGGGAGGCCTGGCGTGTTACAGTTCATGGGGTCGCAAAGAGTCGGACTCGACTGAGCGACTGAACTGAACTGACATTCAAAATAATTTACATTTAAAACAGACTTTTTGTGTAGAAATATAAAATGCTGGTCCTACTGAATGAACTTTGTGCTACATCACACTCAAGATCTATAGACCACCTCTCCCACGATGATTGTTGCCATTTAGTCACTAAGTCATGTCCAACTCTTTTGCGACCCCATGGACTGTAACCCACCAGACTCCTGTGTCCATGGGATTTCCCAGGCAAAAATACTGGACTGGGTTGACATTTCCTTCTCCAGGGAATCTTCCTGATCCAGGGATCAAACTCACGTCTCCAGAATTAGCAGGTGGATTCTTTACCACTGAGCCACAAGGGAGGCCTGCCCATGATAGTTATTGGCTCAATTTGTTGCCATCTTACACTTCATTTTCCCTTTACCCATTATATTGTATTATATTATTTTTCAAGTTTACATATTTGCGAGACTTTCTGTTCAAGTGCTAATTAATTTTAATGGCAAAATATTTCTGGTGGTTACATGTAATTGTTTAAACTGTAGATAAAATAGGACCTTAAACAAGTGAATTTTAACTAGGAGAAAATAATTCAATTGCTTAAGTTATTAAATTTACAAGACAGGAAAAACTTACCAGAAATGTGTAAAAACTAGGGCCATGAATAAATTTTGTTTGAGAAAAACTGTGCTAATTCTATTTGCAAATATTTCTCCCATTCAGTAGATTGTTTTTTCATTTTGTTGATGGTTTCCTTTGCTACGCAAAAGCTTTTAAACTTAATTAGGTTCCCTTTGTTTACTTTTTCTTTTATTTCCTTTACTTTAGGAAATGGATCCAACAAAATATTGCTGTGATTTATGTCAAAGAGTGTTCTACCTATGTTTCCCTCTATGAGTTTTATAGTACCTGGCCTTTTAATTAGGTCTTTAATCGAATATGAGTGTACTTTTTTATATGGTGCTAGAGAATGTTCATTTTGTTCTTTTCCATGTGGCTGTCCAATTTTCCCAGTACCATTTATTGAAGAGACTATCTTTCCTCCATTGAGTATTTTTGCATCCCTCAAGCTGGTTTTAGAAAAGGCAGAGGAACCAGAGATCAAATTGCCAATATCCGCTGATCATCGAAAAAGCAAGAGAGTTCCAGAAAAACATCTATTTCTGCTTTATTGACTATGCCAAAGCCTTTGACTGTGTGGATCACAATAAACTGTGGAAAATTCTGAAAGAGATGGGAATACCAGACCATCTGACATGTCTCTTGAGAAACCTATATGCAGGTCAGGAAGCAACAGTTAGAACTGGACATGGAACAACACACTGGTTCCAAATAGGAAAAGGAGTATGTCAAGGCTGTATATTGTCACCCTGCTTATTTAACTTATATACAGAGTACATCATGAGAAATACTGGGCTGGAAGAAACACAAGGTGGAATCAAGATTGCCGGGAGAAATATCAATAACCTCATATATGCAGATGACACCACTCTTATGGCAGAAAGTGAAGAAGAACTCAAGAGCCTCTTGATGAAAGTGAAAGAGGAGAGTGAAAAAGTTGGCTTAAAGCTCAACGTTCAGAAAACTAAGATCATGGCATCTGGTCCCATCACTTCATGGGAAATAGATGGGGAAACAGTGGAAACAGTGCCAGACTTTATTTTTTTGGGGCTCCAAAATCACTGCTGATGGTGATTGCAGCCATGAAATTAAAAGACACTTACTCCTTGGAAGGAAGGTTATGGCCAACCTAGACAGCATATTTAAAAGCAGAGACATTACTTTGCCAACAAAAGTCTGTCTAGTCAAGGCTATGGTTTTTCCAGTGGTCATGTATGGATGTGAGAGTTGGATGGTGAAGAAAGCTGAGCGCCGCAGAATTGATGCTTTTAAACTGTGGTGTTGGAGAAGACTCTTGAGAGTCCCTTGGACTGCAAGGAGATCCAATCAATCCATCCTAAAGGAGATCAATTGTGGATGTTCATTGGAAGGACTGATGTTGAAGCTGAAACTTCAATACTTTGGCCACCTCATGCAAAGAGCTGACTCATTGGAAAAGACCCTAATGCTGGGTAGGACTGGGGGCAGGAGGAGAAGGGGACGACAGAGGATGAGATGGTTGGATGGCATCACTGACTCGATGGACATGAGTTTGGGTAGACTCCAGAAGTTGGTGATGGACAGAGAGGCCTGGTGTGCTGCAATTCACGGGATCGCAAAGAGTCGGACATGACTGAGCAACTGAACTGAACTGAACTGTTATACAGTAATTGACCATAAGTGTGGGTTTGTTTCTGGGCTGTCTATCCTATTACATTGATCTATGTGTCTGTTTTTGTGTCACTAGCATACTGTTTTGACTACTGCAACTTTGTAGTATAAAGTCAGGGACCTTGATTCCTCCAGCTCCATTCTTTTTTCTAGAGAGTGTTTTGGCTATTAGGGGTAATTTGTGTTTCAATATAAATTTTAGAATTATTTGTTCTAGTTCTGTGAAAAATATCGTTGGTAGTTTGATAGGGATTGCACTGAATTTGTAGATTGCGTTGGGTAGTATGGTCATTTTAACAATTCTTCCACTCCAAGAACATGGTATATCTTCATTTGTTTGTACCATCTTTGACATCTTTCATCACTGTCTTTTAGTTTTTGGAGAACAGATCTTTTGCCTTCGTAGGTAGGTTTATACCTAGATATTTTATTCTTTTTGATTTGATGGTAAATGGGACTGTTTCCTTAATTTCTCTTTCTGATATTTTGTTGTTAAAATATAGAAATGAAACAGATTTCTGTAATTAGTTTTGTGTCCTGCAACTTGACTAAATTCATTCATGAGCTCTACTAGTCTTCTGGTAGTGTTTTTTAGGATTTTCTATGTATAGCATCATTTCATCTGCAAACAGTGACAGTTTCACTTTTTCCCTTCCAATTTAGATTTCTTTTATTTTTTTCTTTTCTGATTGCTGTGACTAGGACTTCTAAAACTATGTTGAATAAAAGTGATGAGAGTGGACATCCTTGTCTTATTCTGATCTTAGAAGGAATGGTCCAGCTTTTCACCACTGAATATATGATGTTAGCTGTGGGTTTGTCATATATGGCCCTTGCAAGTTGAGGTATGTTCCCTCTATGTCCACTTTCTGGAGAGTTTTTATTGTAAATAAACATTGAATTTTATCAAAAGCTTTATCAAATTCCAAAATCTCTCAGTTCAGTGACTTTATAAAACTTTACATTAGAAAAAGTCTAATTAATAATTTTTTTAGAATAGAGATTAACAAAATAACAAAACACAAGTGGTGTTTCAACTTCTTAGAAATTTATTAATATGAATTTTTCACTTTAAAAGTCCACAATTGGGGAAAACATTGCATTTTTTTTTTTGGATGAATACTCTGTGGGACCAATGATCCATGGAATATCAATTTTGGAAGTGCTGCACTAGAGGTATTACCACTAATGACAGGACTGAGACAAGAATGCCCACAAACATCACCTACAGAATACATGTTTTGGAAGATTAATAAAGGCAAGAAAGAAAGGAAAGATTGTAAGTATTACATAAGCTCACATCTTCCTAATTCTAAAGTGTATGTTCATAAACACTGTTCTTAACCACTGATGTGGTGAGAAATCAACAGCTTTTTCTGCATCATAATCATTGTAATCACCATCATTACCAAAATATAATACACAATTTTATAACTTCCTAGAAAACAAGTGAACTGAGTAACTATTAGAAGTAATAAGAGAGTTCAGTAAACTGCATAATTATAAAATAAATAGAAACAATTTAATAAACAGCCAACTCAAAAATAATAGGAAAAGATCATGTTCACAACAGCACCCAAAATTTAAGCAACCTGGAATAAAGTCAATAATAATATTCAGGAATTATACAAATAAGACTTCCAAATTTCACTAAAGAGCATAAGAAAAGAATTGAATAAATGTATAGTGATATTGAAAATTTTATAGATATAAATTTCTCCAAAATTAACATATACACTTAATTCTTCCCTAATTAGTATTACATTAAAATTAATTTTGGAATTTTAAAATTTAGTTTTAAATTGAATGTGAAAAATAATATGTACTAGATGTCCTAGCCAGAGCAATTAGGCAAGAAAAATATTAAAAAGGCATCCAAATGGGAAAGAAATAAGTAAAATTATCTATTTTTGCAGATAATATGATACTATATAGAGAAAACCCTGATGACTATCAAAAAACTGTCATAATAGTCAATAAATTTAGTAATGCTACAGGATACACACTCGATATGTAAAAATAAGTTGCATTTCTATATGCCAAAAACAAACTATTATAAAGAGAAATTTTAAAAATGCCATTTACAATAGCATCAAAAAGAATAAAATACTTAGGAATATATTTAAAAATGAAAGATCTGTACACTTAAAACTATGTAGATGAAATGACACTGATGAAAGAAACTGAAGCTACAAATAAACAGAAAGATGCTCTGTGCTCATGGATTGAAAGAATTAACATTGTTAAAATCTCCATACTATCCCAAGTGATCTAAAATTCAGTGAAATACCTATCAAAATTCCAAAGCAATTTTCAAAGATAGAGAAGAAACAATCTCCAAATTTGTATTAAACCATGAAAGACCACAATTAGTCAAAGAAATGTTGAGAAAGAAGAACAAAGCTGGAGACATCACACTCCCTGATTTAAAACTATACTACAAAGCTGCCATAATCAAACATGTTACTGGCATAAAAACAAATACATAGATGAGTGGAATAGAGAGCCCAGAATAAATCCATAAGCATATTTTTAATTATTTCATGGCAAAGGGTTCGTGAATATATAATGGATATAGGACAATCTCTTCAATAAAGAATAACCTCATGCAAAAGACTAAAACTGGATCCCTATCTTACACCTTACCAAAAAATCAACTCAAAATGAATTAAAGAATTGAAAATAAAGCTCCTCAGAGAAAATATAAAGGGTAAACTCTTTGATGTTGGTCTTGGCAATGATTTTTTTGGACTTGTCACCAAAAACTCAGGCAACAAGTACAAAAATAAGCAGGATTACATCAAACTGTAAAGCTTTAGCAGTGTGAAGTAAAGGATTGACAAGTGCTAAGGCAACCTATAGAAAGGGCGAAAGTATTTGCAAACCATATGGCCAGTAAAGATTAATATGATACACAAGAAACTCATATAACTCAACAGCAAGTTCCCCAAATAACCCAATCAAAAAATGGGCAAAGGACCTGAACAGACATTTTTCCAAAGAAAACATATAAATGGATGACAAGTACATCACTAATTGTAGTATGTTTCTTATAAAAAAGACAAGAGACAACAAGTGCTCATGAGAATACAGAGAAAGGGAACACTTGCGCACTCTTGGTGGGCATGTAAAGTGGCATGGTAATAGTGTCAACCAGTATGAAGTTTCCTCAAAAAATGAAAAATAGAACTACCATATTCCATCAATCCCTCCTCTGAGTACATATACAAAGAAAACAAAGTCATTATCTTAAAGAGATGTCTGTACTCCCATGTTAATTGGTATAAAAATAACATAATAGCCAAGGTATGAAAACAAAGTAGTGTCAGTGGATAGATGAATGGATATAGAGAATGTGGTAAGGACACAATGAAAAAAGAAGGAGGTTCTGTCATTTGTGACATGTATGAACTTGGAGGGCATTATGTTTAATGAAATAAGTCAGACAGAGAAAGGCAATGGTATCACTTATATTTCACTTAGAGTTGGATTTATAGAAACAATAGAAAAAGGTGGCCAGGGGCTGGGGTTTGCAGGAGTAGTGATAGGGACTGGTTAAAAGGTATAAACTTTCAATTACAAGATTGATAAGCTCTGAAAATCTAATATAACATAGTGACTATACTACATAATTGAAATTTTCTAAGGCTGTCCAACTCTTTGCAACCCCATGAACTGCAGCCCACCAGGTTCCTCTGTCCAAGGAATTCTCTAGGCAAGAATACTGGAGTGGGTTGCCATTCTCTTCTCCAGGGGATCTTCCTGACCCAGGGATTGAAACTGGGTCTCCTGCATTGAAGGCAGATTCTTTTGGAAAATTTGCTAAGAGTACGACTCTTGAGAGTCCCTTGGACTTCAAGGAGAACCAATCAATCCATCCTAAAAGAGATCAATCCTGGGTGTTCATTGGAAGGTCTGCTGTTGAAGCTGAAACTCCAATACTTTGGCCACCTCATGCGAAGGGTTGACTCATTGGAAAAGACCCTGATGCTGGGTAGGATTGGGGGCAGGAGGAGAAGGGGACGACAGAGGATGAGATGGTTGGATGGCATCACTGACTTGATGGACATGGGTTTGGGTGGACTCCGGGAGTTGGTGATGGACAGAGAGGCCTGGCGTGCTGCAATTCATGGGGTCTCAGCGTCGGACATGACTGAGTGACTGAACTGAACTGAGAACCTAAATGTTCTCACATACACAAAAGGAGGTAAATATGTGAGGTGATGTATGAATGTAAATTAACTTGATAGAGGTAATCCTTTTATCACATTGCACATTTTAAATATTTTACAATTTTATTTGTCAATTATACCTTAATAAAGCTGAAAAAATAATATATACACATGGCAAATGAGCATATGAAGAGATGCTCAAAATAATTTGTGACTAGAGAAAATCAAACAACAGTGTGATACCACTACACATTTATTAAAATGATTAAAATCCAATAAAACAAAACAAAACAACCTGATTACACCCATTGCTGGTAAAGACGTGGAAGAAGAGAAACTCTCATTCATTGCTGGTGGGAACGCAAAATGGTATAGTCACTTTGGAGAACAGTTCATCTGTTTATTACAAAGCTAAACATAGTCTTCCTATATGACCGCAAAATCATAGATAATTGAGTTTTATAATGATTAACAATCTTCCACTGATCATTTATAAAACACAAATGCCAAACTTAAAATAAGTAAAATACATAAACATAGATCCAATAAAGAAGAAAAACAAATTGTTAATTAACTTGCTTAAATTAATTCAAAATTACATGAAGGAAAAGTAATGAAAGTTAAAACTATAAAATACCAGCTACCTTCCCTTTCAAATTGACAAACATAAAGAAGAACGGGGAATGTCTAGTATTCAAGAAATTGAACGCCTACCTTGAAACAGATTTCTAACCATTTTGTTCTCTATCTTGACTTCAACTAGGACCAAGTAATTCAGTACACTTAGAGAGGGCAATTTATCTTAAATTGTTGCTTCATGTCAGTCAGGAAGGTGATGCTATCCATAGCATGCAGAAAAGAGTTGAGAAAAGCAAGTACAAAGCTAACCCCTTTGCTGTTTGTTAATTTAGACCCAGGTTAGCTTTGTACTTCTTTCTTTATGAGGCTCTGACTATTCAGAAGATCAGACTCATCATGTTTAAATACAAGTTCTAAATCTCATTCCCCATATAGAATGGTGTTTGTAATTTCTTGTTCATTTCTTCCATACTCTGGGCAAATAATCACAACTAGAACCAGCATTTCTTTTTCACTAAGTTGAGGCTTTGTAAAATGACTTGACTTTAAGCATATTTTTGGTATTTTTCTTAAATGCAAAAAAATGATGACCCTTCAAAGATATAACAGTCTTATGATTTAAAGGAAAACTGAGATGGATATTTCTTATTAATATTAACAGAAAAAAAACACTGAGAGTATAACTGTGAGTATAACTTTGAACTGGGTTTCTCAAGGGCATTGCTAATAGACCACTGGGAAAATAAAAATAAGACTAGAGAAAATTCAAAGGGGAGGAGTGTTTTGGAAGAAAACAAAAAAGGACATAACACTGCGCTGATATATCTAAATTGTCCCAGTGGGGAGGAAGAATATGGAAGAAGCTCTCAAATAATTGTCATTATTTAACCACCTAAATCAAGAAACAACACTTTAGAAACCCCAGATTTTTGTCATCAGTATTTTTCTATTCCTGTACATATTCCTCTCAGAAACAAAATTTAATATTTTTTATTTGCTCTTGAATGCTTTAATTTACATCCCATTTATCACTTAATTCTATTATAGCCTATGATACTTTTCTGGTATTTTACACCATGTAGATTAATGGTGGATTTGCACCCTGGGAAACACTGAATTTCCTGGAATATTTTAGTCTAGAGAAATAACTTGCAAACATTTATGAGAGGAAGAGGAAAATTGAAGGATCCCCCTGCATTTTAAGTCAGTTTTTTTTTTTTAATTTGTATTGCTGCTTATTACAATTTTCAAAACTTATTTAGTAAGTTCTCTCAGACTATACAAAGTAAGTCATGGGAGAATATTTACATGGAAAGTCAAGTAAGAATATTTATAATATCATATTATAAAGGCATTATGAGCTCACAATATTAAAATGGAAAAACCCAGATCTTTTTTTTTTTCAGAATTGTATATAATATTACATTTAGGTTATAAATAGAATAATCAAATTACCCATCTAAATATGCAGACATTGAACAGTGTGACCCTCAAAATCACAGTTATTATAGCTACACATTGTTCAGACTGTTACAATTTAGCAGCTACATACAAACTGAGATGTGAGTAGATTCTCAGAACAAATACCCACAGTACCACAAAAGTCCCTGCCCTCATGGAGCTTTCAGTCTTTCATGCGAGATCATCAGTCAGTCAGTAATTAAATTCATAGTACACCAGGGGAAGATGAGTATTTGGAGAGTAGTAAATCAAGGAACAGAGGTAGTAATTCTTATCCCGGTCATTTTCAGGACTAAGCAATTTCCCCATGACTCAGTTTCAAATGTGAATATGTTTTCTATTTTGATAAACTTGACAGCATTCCCCAGACACCATGTTTAGAAATGAATGTGTAATACCATTTACCAAGCACAAACTCCTTCTTGTATAACATCAAAGAACATCAGTAAATAGATAAAGTTTATTTTTTCAACTGGTGGGAAGAGAGATCAAATTAATGACCATGAAATTCTACTGATAAGGTATGTTTTAGCTACTGGAGGTGACAGACCTGGAAGATAACATGGTGAAGCAGAGGTTGGCTAAGGGTCTTGTCCAACTGGTTTATCCTTTCAGGAGAAATAGAAAAGGAGACGAGTTTTTTTTCTCATTTAGCAATTAGTGCTCTGAGGTCATTAATAATGGTATGAACTATAATTTCTGCCTTATTTCTAGACTGCACTAATAATGTCATTCAAATGAAAGTATTTCTGTTTATGGCAAGAGTGGCTTAGAAGGTAAAGGCTTTGGTCTCAACATGACTTTGATGATTCCACGTAGACACAATATGAAATTTGCAGTTATTCATACTATAACAAAAATTCTCATTGTCCCACAATATATATAAAAAACATCACTTAGAAAAATTTGTGTCTATTTGAATAGATGTTAATTCTAGCTTTTATGACAAACCAAACCTATAGGATTTATATATGCTATGAGTTTGAAATACATGAAAATTCTAAGGTACACTACAATTTATCCCCCCTTTTAAATTAATTTTAACTTTATTTTATGATCCCTAAATTAAAAATAATAAGCAAATCAAATAACCTCATTAAATGGCCACTTTTAGTTTCTATGAGTCTGTCACTTTATACCCTTTTCTCATCTAATGTAGTAAGTGGAATTGATTCTTCCTTTGTACATTTGTGCTTTTGCATTTTCTTACATAGTTTGAGTTCTTAATTACACTTTAATTATAACTAAATCCTCTTGGCTGAAACTTCCCTTAAAATTGTCTTCGTCCAGTTTACTTCAACCATTGCAGAAGTAAGATAGCTTTTGAAAGATACTATTTTTTGTCATGAGACCTTTTCTGTAACACCCACAAAGGCTTCTGGTGCTCAGAATAACAAACTTACCTACAACATCTATTTCCCAAGATTGTTGCCCTATCTGTCCAAACTTGGCTGTCACAGTCACAAAATATTAGCATGTATTCTGGACAGGCCAGTCCAGTTCATCATTACTCTGTGTAATAATAATGTCACTTTCATTTTCAACTGTGTGAATTTAAGCTACTCATGTTGCTCAGAATTCCTTCTCCTTTTTTTTTTCAGTTTATTTACTTCCTTTTTAAAAATTTAGATTTCATTCATTGTATCACACAGACAAAATACACTAATACCCTAGCTCACTGTAGCTGACCAAAAGAATGTCAGCTGAATTTTGGAAAAGAATCCCACTCTGAACCAGTACAGAGACAATTCCTTTGGCAAAATGGTTTTCCAGGTCCTTGATAAAGAGGAAGTAGAAATTCCTAAGAGAACTCTATTTTATGCCATTTGTAATTTGTTATACATAAGTATGCCTAAGTTAATTGTCTAGAAATAAGTAGGTAGTTCTTATTCCAGAGTATAGATTCAGATTCAGTCATTTTCAGATAGTTCTTTGGTTTTCTCCATAAAGCCATCAATTAAGAACACTTCTGGGTATATTTTATAGATAAGTATCTGGATTGTGCAGATTTTTTCTGATTATTACAACTAACATTCAGGTGCCCAGTTAGGTGAGCAGTAAAACAAGTATAATGCTACATTAGAAAGATTTACTTATGACCGGATATGCTACAGATTAAAATTGAACACAATAACGATGGCTTCTTAGCAAAGGAGCGATGATATAAAAGTGTGCTATTATCAGAAAAGGTAACCTAGGTACCTAAGAACTGGAGCTAAGAGGCAAGAATCCAGCTCTCTTTTCCCCTCCTCCTCTGCCTCTCTCTCTTGCTCTCATTCTTGTTCTGCCTCTCACTTTGATGTGTATTTCCACTACATGTTTTACAAGCACTACTTTAGATCTGTAGAAGACAATTCATAATATCATATTATTTCATTATAGTAACATTGTGGCACTACACATACATCACACTAATAAAAGGAATACTAATAACATGGAATTTGACTTGAAATTCATAACACAATGGAATAGCTCAGGAGCAATTCAAAACAATGACAGTAACTTCTTTCTTCTCTTCCTATATGCTATTACTTTTGGTAAGTGGAATCCATATTCTTACATAAACTAGAATTGCTAAACTCTTAATAGCATCCCCATGGTTTTGCAGCTTACTATGATGCCTTCACTGATTTCATCATAGTTCAAGCATAATAACGAATCGGCATTTGTCCTCAGGAGCATAAACTGTCTGAGGCTATTTCTACATTCACAGCAGCTTCACTCTGAAATAACTATTTTAAGTCTGTCAATCCACCTACCAGCTTTCTGCCAGCAGTATGACTGCCATACATAAACTCTCCCCATGCTGGATAATTGGCACAGACCATTTAATTCTTTTCCTAATAAACTTTAAATTGTGTAATTCTATTAATTTGTTACTTTTGAAAGTGTTTCCTGCTTCTACAACACACAGCCTTAGGTAATATTTTGTGGAAGATTATTTTGGATGCTGCTCATCTACAATCCACAAATGTTTGTTTTTTTATGATTTAATGAAGTACTATACATCTATATCAGTTAGGACTTTTTTCAGTTGCATAGACCAGAAACCTCCAAGTAATGAAGGTTGACACCCAAGGACAGTCTCCACATAAAAGAAGTCAAGAGATAGGCAGGCCAGAGGTGCTGTGATGACTGTATGTTTTCATCTCTTATCCCAGCATGTGGTTTATGTACTGAAGTCTACATCACAGACCAAGATAACTGCCAGTTGGATTATTTCAGGCAGCAAGAAAGAGGAAGGGGAAAGGGGTCTATGGCGGTCTATCTCCCACCTGAGTTTGGCATCCTCTACATCACGGCATTCTTACACATTACTTCCACTTGCTTCTCAGTGGCAAGGTAGAATGAGGAATGAAGTCTTGAGTTGTGTGCATTGACATTCTGAAAATAATGAGGATTCTGTTACCCAAAAAGAGAACAGATGCAGAATAGGCAGCTATTAATTTCTCCCATAATACGTTTACCTTTTCAAGTTTCTGCCCATTGAGACCCTTTACTATGTATCATAATGAAAAGTTCACAGCCTTTGGAGTCAGCAAATCTTACTTCAAGCTTTGGGCCTGTCCTTTACAAGGCACATCACCTTTGGCATATCACTGTTTCTGAATGTCTTACCTTTAATATGGAGATTGTAATATTTTATTTATATTTATATCTTATTTTATGAGATAATAATGAAAGAGATGATAATATATATGATGGTGATTTAAAAATAGTTCATTGTATGTCAGTTATAATATTGCTATTGACTTATGTGTGAGTTTGGAAGTATTTGCATTAGCTAAGAGGACTGTGGAAGAAAACTGTCAGTAAATTTATTCCATAATCCTATGGTCTCTAAGGTTGTTTATGCTTAGTTCAGAGAATCCAGGAAAGTATTAACATGTTGATCTCTATTAAATGAAAAAAAAAAAAAGACTTAATCTAGAGTAGATAACAACCAAGAATTGCTTGTCTCAGAAAACGTGTTGGTTTTACAGAGTAGGGAGGGAGTTTAAAAGCCTGAAATGAGCAATTTTCATGTGGACAGAGCTCTTACAGCAGGGAACACTTGATGGTCTACCTAACATTAATCTCTCTTATTTATTCTTCCTAAAAATCTTGATTTTATTCCAGTATTGACTCCTGTCCATTCAACTGACTCATAATATTCATTATAACAAGGAAATTTATTAACATTTCTCATCAATGGATGACATTGGGCAAATATTTTCTCCACTTGTTTTTTTTCCAAATAAGGTACATGGCTAAGTAAGAACTGTCCTAGCAAACTTGGCATGACAAAATGATAAGCTGTCAAAAAATGATTTAGTTTCCCAAGAGGAAATATTAAAAATTTATGTCTGTGTCTATAATTCACTTGATTTATTTTGCAGGACTGTGAAGTTCAGAGAAATACATACTTTTGAAATGGGAAAATGTTATTTTCTTGAAATTTCTTTCTTTAGTATCTTCCTTGTGAGTTTGCTATCCATATTAAATTGACTTATGTGATCTATATCTCTTTCCTAAAATGCCTTCTTTCATAGGTGAAATGCTAATAATTTTAATATATAAAGCTTATAGAAATCAATAATATAAATACAAAGGGCCCAATTACATCTATTTTTATATATATGTATATTTATTACTTATAAAGTTTTATAGAAAGAACATATCTGAGTATCATTATACTGGTGATGACAATTGAACAATACTCATAAAACGTGACTGTTCTTGAGTAATAATTATCAAAGATTATAATTTACAATATTGAGAAGTATAGAACAAAATACTATTATTGTAGGACAATTGCTCTCCAATATTGTGTTGGCCTCTGCCACAGATCAGCGCCAGCTATACACACGGCCCCTCCCTCCTGAGGGGCTTTCTATTTCTCACCCCATCCCACCCCTCTAGGTTGTCACAGAACACTGGTTTGAGTTCCCTGTTTTACACAGCAGATTCTCACTTGCTATCTATTTTACATACGTAGTTGATTAAATGCAGACTGGGAGGATAGACAATACTTTTGAAATGCCTGTGAAGGTGAAAGAAGAGAAGCGTCAACAGTCAGAGATGTTGGCTGTAGGCAGGGGAAATTTTTTGAACATAGGAGAGAGAGGAAGCATCATCAGTTATGCAAGCTTCTGAGAAGATTAGAGGAGATATGATATGGATCCCAGGTGAGGGTTCCACCTTGTGGAAGAGCAGTGACACTTTAAAATTAATAATAGTGATGTAAAAAGAATGGGATACAGGTATATTGTTATATTTGAGAGTGGGGAGCTGAGGTAGTTTCTAACTGATTTGATGAAAAAAATCCATCTTAAGGACTGTGGAAAGAACAGTGAAGAAATGAAATCATTGAAGATCGAAAATATAAACTGACAGGAAATCCCCCTTTAAAAAATTTTTTGACATTCTTAATATGATAAAAGAATACTTGGCCTCTACAAAACAGAAGCATAAAGTAATAAGGAGAGTCAGATATACTGAGACAACAAGATATTAATAAAAAAAAAGTAAGAAGAATGAAAAGACTTAAATAGACTAAAAAAAGTAATGGAAAATTCAAGTCCATTTGGGAATTAATAAAGAACAGATTAGGATTATTGCTACAGGAGCTCAATTTAGTAATGTAAAGGAAAAAAAACAAAACAAAACCCCAAGATTCTCTCTTTAAATGTAAAAGAAAAGAACAAAGACATGAAAATAGTAAGGTAGAAAATAATGTACATGGGAGATGGGCAAAGGGAAATTTAGTGCTCAGGTGTTCCAGAAGAGGAAGCCTAACAATTAGGACAGCAATAATTACTAAAGTTATAATTGAAGAAAACTTTCTTGTGGTTAAATATATTTAAGCACATTACTTATATAGTTATATATAAGCAACTTATATATTTCAGAGGCAATTAATATAGTAATGTTCATATCTAATTATATTTCTCAAAAAATATTTGAACGCTAAAAGAAAAAAAAATGCTCTGTGAGTGTACAGGCAGAATAAATAAATTCCATACCAAAAAATAGGCAAGTCTAACTGACTAGTATTATGTTTCTACTCTGCAAGGCAAAGTTACAAATTTGTTTAAGAAATGTTATATCAGAAAGATATTACCCAGCCAGGTTTTCTTTCTTTTAATGTATAGTGGTAACAGAAAGACAATCTCAAATTTACAAGAGCTAAGAAAATATTCTTACATTCTTAGTGGAAAATGAAGTACATTATAAGGAATAAAAAATTAGTATCAGACTTCTCATCAGCAACATTGAATTGTAGAAGATAATTCAACATTGCATTCAAAGTTCTGAGCGAAAATATACCTAGAATTCCATACTCAGCTGAACTAACAATGAAATATGAGAATAAGGACTCAGAAAATTAACATGAATACAAGAAAGAGAGTAACTAACACAAGAAACATTGAGGTAACCAAATTCCAGTTCAAGAAAAAAAATAAGTTAAAATGAAAATAAACAAAGTGTAGATTAGATATCGGTGGGAAGTTGGAACAGAAGAAGTTAAAGAAAGGAGACTTTTCACAAAGCTAACCACAAAATGGTTGAGGAAGAACCATTAGGATGATGAAATAAAGAAACATATTCTTTGGATTTTTCATTCAGAAACTTGTTGGTTATTTTATATTTTGGTGACTTGAAGAAACAACACATCAGTGGGAAGAACAGGGTGTAGACTGTAAATATGTCTTATATTTAAATCACTCAATTTGTTCACCAATCTCTATGGCCCCTTCTAGCACTGAAAATAAGTTAAAATGGGGTTCAGTTATTATTAAGGAACATGTTTGCTTTCTGAAACAATTTAATTAACTTTTTTTTTTATCTAAGAACAATAATATATCTGAGTTTTGATTTCTTAAAATTTCTATTTTGGATGCCTTAACATGTTCCATGAATACAGCAAGCACATTTATAAAATATTCTGTTCCTACTAAAAAGATATCTGATTTCAACTTTTTGAGTGACTAAATTTAGAAACTTCTCTGTAAATGTAAGTAAATCACAGAAAGGCCAGGAAAGATCAAAGGACTCATTAAAACTTTGAGACTATTAATATTTCACTGTACAACCTGTGGGTGTAATGTATATAGCAAATATTGCCAAAAGCAGTGTTTATGGTGGTGGTGGTGGTTCAGTCGCTAAGTCATGTCTGACTCTTGCGACCCCATGGACTGTAACCCGTCAGGCTCCTCTGTCCATGGGACTTTCCAGGCAAGAATACTGCAATGGGTTGCCATTTCCTTCTTCAGGGGATCTTCCTGACCCAGGAATTGAACCTGGGTCTCCTGCACTGCAGGTAGAGTCTTTACCAACTGAGCTATGAGGGAAGCCCAGTGTTTATGAGCAAGTGTCTATGACATCTTGCTATTAATATTAACTGCAGATAGGGTATAACTTCCAAATAGAGAAAGAAATGCTTGCAATATTTGGCCATGAGAAAGAATACCACATTAGTACTGGGGCTTCCCTGGTAGGCTAGTGGTTGAGAATTCACCTGCCAATGCAGGAGACATGTGTTGGATCCCTGGTCTGGGAAGATCCCACATGCCCTGGAGCAACTAACCATGTGTGCCACAACTACCGAGCCCATGCTCTAGAGCCTGTGCTCACCACAAGGAGAAGCTCACACGCCACAATAAAGCAGCAATAATGAAGTCCGCGTGCAGCAATGAAGATCCAATACAGACAAAAGCAAATAAATCAATCTTAAAAAATATTAAAAAAAAACACATTAGAACTTCAAAATGTGCATGTATGTGCACACACGCATCTGCACACAAAAAACATCAGTGGTGTTTCTCTTTCTAATATTAGAACTTGCCAGTGAGATTGAAAAATCACTAACCCAACATTATCTTCCTTTTTCAACAATAGATCAAGTAGCATGTTTTCATAATAATTTTCCTTTTTGATTTACATGTTATTTGAGAAAAGTACAATTCAAAGATCCAAGTTAACTCCACATGATTGAATCCCATTAGAACATCTTGTATGGCTAAAATGGAAATAATGATTCAAGTAGGAAGTATAGAGAAGATGAATAAAAAATTAAGCAGAAAACAAATATGATATTTAGCTATCTCCAAAATTGTAAGACCTTGCTATATTATCTATTTCCAATAAAGCAATTTATACAAAGAAAGCTAATCCCATGATTTCAGTTTTCCTCTGATATTATCAACTGCCTTGTAAATAGAGTTCATAAAGCATATACATTAATAAAGCTTCCTCTTTCGACCCTCTACCCCTCAGGTTTTTGTTGTCCTTCGCTAGAGCACCCACTTATACTAAACACACACACACATAGAAATCAAAAGCAGTATAACATTAATGCTCCTCTCTTCATCCCAGTTGGGTCAGATTTTAACTTCATTAAATTGCTGTCATATGGTGGCTGCTGACATACATCAGGCCTGGAGAGATTCACTCATCAGGTTCTCTCTAAGACTGTTAACAAGAACAGCAACTCTCATTAGGGGTTCCCCAAAAGCAGCTAATTAAGGGACAAAGGTTGCTCAGATTGTCACAATTACACCTGTAAGGTCCCTGTAGAAATACCCAAATCTCTAACAAACCTATGTTTGGTTGCTTAGTACAAGAAATAAAGAGCTCGTCCATTAAAAAAAAATGAGAGGCAGAAACTGTCAACCATTTGAAAAGCTTTACGAAAATGATCATCCAATTAGTGGCTATGATCAAATCAGGCATGAACTCTCTCTGGATGGCTCCATAATTTTCCTTCTTGCATGGTGTAATTTCATATAGCTCAAATGAACTCGTGAGAGGTAATTCAGTTCCAAACAGTTTTCTCATCACTGCTAATTATACTAATACATTGAAATGCCTCCTACAAAATGCATGAGCCCTTTAAGCCACCTCATTAATGTGATATAATTTTTGCCAGAATATATATCAAACCTATTATCACCACAGGTTTTCTTTAGCATTTTTTTCAAAATGTCTATCAAAAGCTTAAAAAGTAGATTTCTTTGGGCTGGTTGTCTCATAATTAACTGTTTCTTTGAACCACTGTTGTCTATTGTAGTATTTTTCAATGGCACTCACAGTCTTCAATATGATATTCCCCAGACCCACCAGTGTCTTTTTCCTCGCTGAGTATTTGATTCCTTAAATCTTTTCCCAGTTGTAGCTGATTCTTTAAATGGCAAATGGTGCATGCAATAATGTGCAAAAATGAGTTATACAAACTGAAAGCAGGGGTGTAAAAAGAAGCATCATCTGAAACTAAAATAAAGACAGATTTTATGGTATTTATGTCAGTTAATTTAACTGCTGGTAGGGGCTTTTGTTGAAACATGAGTTAGTTCCAGTGTTTAACCTTGCAGTATTAATTTATGCTTTATGGCCTGAGTACTTTATCATTCCCTCCTTGGGAAGACAGTTATCTCATTAGCCAGAATTTAATGAAATGCAAGGATACACTTCTTAATTTCAAAGATTACTATAACACAAATCAGGTGTAAATCTCAGACTTACTGCCCCTTCCCTTGCCTGTTTAAAAAAAAAAGAGAGAAAGAGAGAGGTTCATTTTGCAATCATATCACAGAAATTCATCTGGTGGAATACATTTCATCACAGCCATTTTAAAGGCATCTCTCATCTGTAAAAGTTGGTTTAACTTTGCATCCAGCAATATTGATGGCCCTTTAGCTACATTAAAGTTTCCAGAGTTGACAATTCATTATTCATCATCACAATTAAAAACTAAAATGTTGATAAAATTACCAATTCCCTAGACTTACTCAAACATGGACATAAACACTTAACCACATTTTTACCAAACTCAGTTTCACAGATAGTACTGATACATTTTGCAACAACTGGTTTTCCCAAATTAGTAGGCATTTTTATGAAGAAGGTAAATTTGTTCTGAGATTTAGAATTGCCAAGTAAACAAATACATATTAGTTTAAAATATATGACATATTGTCTGCCTTAAAGAAGCAGAGATATCTAAGTTATAAAAATTTCTGGACTGACCTTTGTTTTCAAAGAGTTCTAAACATCTGAAAATTTAAATACTCTACGAACTGATCGCTGATTCTGGCACAGATCCTTCACTTCTTTGTTTCTGGGCTTTTTCTCATGGTATCTTCTTTGTGGAAATGTTTCTTCTGATATGTTAGATCATGTATAGCATAACCCTGGGTTGTAACACTACCTGAATCACCTAAATTTATTCGAAAACACTGCATGATATTTAGGTTCTTTTGGAAACGAATGAATGAATGAAGGGTGTATGCATATGGTGACATTTGATTAATTTTAACACTTCTTGTCTAAACACTGAGAATATAAGGAATTTACCTATTATTTGATGATATAGAAATTATAAAGTAAGCAGGACTAGATGAATGAGTGACTCCCTCTGGTTTGCTGTTAACTGGGGAAAAATATTTCCTAGGATTAATAATAGTTTAAAGTCACATGTTTAAGCTTCCCTGGTTGCTCAGACAGTAATCTGCCTCCAGTGCAGATGACCAGGGTTCATTCCCTGGATGGGGAAGACCCTCCGGAGAAGGGAATGGCTATCCACTCCAGTATTCTTGCCTGGAGACTCCTTGGACAGAGGAACCTGGTGGGCTACACTCCATCGGGTCACAAAGAGTCGGACACAACCTAGTAACTATCACTTTCACTAAAATTATGTGTTTAGCTAGGTATTTCTTTTGTGTGAGTGTGTACATGTGCATTCTGTGCAGGGATGTGTGATAGGTAGATGGGTTTAATCACTAAGTCATGTCCAACTCTTGCTACCCAATGGACTGTAGCCCACTAGGCTCCTCTGTCCATGGGATTTCCTAGGCAAGAATACTGGAGCGGGTTGCCATTTTCTTCTCCAGGGAATCTTCCTGACCCAGGGATCGAACCCAGATCCCCTGCATTGCAGGCAGACTCTATCAGCTGAGCCACCAGGGAACCAGTGGGTGGGTATGGTTTAAATATCAGCTCAAAACACAAGATTTATTATCAAGACTTTACTTCAAGGAAATGGCCAGTCCACTCTTGAATAGAGATACATGGTGTTTGGCTAACCAGTATAGTGATTATTTTTCTACTATTCCAATATACTTCTTAGTGCTAGAAAACTGAAAATAGTAAAACACAATGTAAAGAGTTGTAAATGGCACTTCCTTGATCTAGAATCAGATTCCCTGGAGAGGTGTACCATATCAGCATGGTCCTTTGGTCAGAGCATGAGATTTGGATTTAGGCAGATGTGTGTGCAGGTTAATAGGTTTACTGGCTATGTTTCATTAGAGAAATTACTTAAATTTTCCTCATTTGTAGAAAGCTTTTAATAAAAGCTATGGAGTTTTTTTTTTTTTAAAGAATAAACTTTATTTTTTTGAACAGTTTCAGATTTACAGAGAAATTACAAAGATAGTGCAGCGAGTTCCCATATATTCTAAACCTAATTTCCCCTACTATGAACATCTTAACATTAGTATGGTACATGTGTTACAATTAATGAACCAATACTGATATATTTTTATTAACTAAAATCCATGCTTTATTCAGACTTCTTTTGTTTTAATCTAATGTCCATTTTCTGTTTCAGGGTTCCATCCAGTATACCACATTACATGTAGTCATCATGTCTCCTGGGTTCCTTTTGTGACAGTTTCTCTGACTTTGTTTTTGTTGACCTTGGCAGGGTTGAAGTGTACTGGTTAGATATTTTTGTAGGATGCTCCTCTACTGAAATTTGCCTGATATTTTTCCTCATAATTATGGTTCTTTAGAAGGAAGGCAACAGAGGGAAATTGCCATTTTTATCACATCGTAACAAAGGTGCTTATTAGCCTCATGACTTATCAATGTTGATGTTAACCTTGATCACCTGGATAAGAAAATCACATTTTTAACAGGATTAAGCCAGGGAATATATGTGAAAATACATCCACACAGTCCTGGAACATAGGAGGAGCTCGGTGACCATCAATTTTCTCTTTTTCATCTCAACTCTTGTATTCAGATCAGTTCAGTTACTCAGTTGTGTCCGACCCTTTGCAACTCCATGGACTGCAGCACAGCAGGCTTCCCTGTCCATTACCAACTCCTGGAGCTTGCTCAAACACCTGTCCATTGAGTCAGTGATGCCATCCAACTATATCATTGTCTGTTGTCCCCTTATCCTCCTGCTTTCAATCTTTCCCAGCATCAGGGTCTTTTCTTATGAGTCAGTTCTTCTTATTAGGTGGCCAAAGTATTGGAGCTTCAGCTTCAGCATCCATCCTTCCAATGAATATTCAGGACTGATTTCCTTTAGGATGGACTGGTTGATCTCCTTGCAGTCCAAGGGACTCTCAGAGTCTTCTCCAACATTACAGTTCAAAAGCATCAATTCTTCAATGCTCAGCCTTCTTTATGTTCCAACTCTCACATCCATACATGGCTACTAGAAAAGCCATAGCTTTTACTCTTGTATTAAGCTTCTGTAATTTTTTTGTTCAATTAACATTTTTGACTTTGCTACAACAAAGTGTATTAAAACGAAATTTTCAGGATGAGTTAGGACTCCACTTAAAGAAAAGTGCTTACTTTACATGTACTAAGTAGACCTTATTAGATGAGAGTCTTATTTACTACAAAGGCAGTCCAAGGGCACTGATCCTGAATATTACAACAATGCACCGATATAATGTGATCAACTTTCTGCTCTGAAAGTTGATGTCATCCATGAACTACATTAGGAACAGATATCATTCCCTTTATGTCTACCCACTAGTTTATCAACTGTTCAGGAAATTTAAGCTACTGGACAAAAACCAGGCAAATAATGAAAATTTCTGTGTTTTCTTCTTAGTTTTGCAGTACATTTCTGCTTGGTTTTAGAAAAAGTAAACCACATTATTGTGTATTTATTCTCATGTATTTGAGTAGTTTCCATAAGCTTATTTTCACCTTGGTGAGCCTTTTCTCTGACCACATAGATGGGGTTTATGTGGTCTGGTCTTTCCTTTCATAACCATCATCGTGCATGTTATTACTTGCATCATATCTATTCACTCAGGTGGATCATGAGTTCCTTGGAAGGAGAAGCCAACACTTGTTTCTGATGTATCCCTAGGACCTAGCACATGACTGGCATATTTCTGCTATAATAATTTTTTAATACACAAAGTGCTTTCCTTTTTAAAAAAATTAATTTCTCAGAGCAGTAAAATGAGTAAACAGGCTCATGAAAGTTAAAGGATTTGCCCAGAGTTAACACCAGTATTGATTTGATTCAGTCTTCTTGATGTTGTGTCCAGTGTCTTTTTCACTAGAAAAAGGTGTTTCTAAGCAAGGCACTATGCCAGGTGATGCAGGGTTGGTAAAGATATAGAATCAAATCCACTTTCCAGAGGTCAGAGGTTGAATGAAAATATTTTGAACACAGTAGGAACAAAAAGGTGTGATGGAAATACAAGGTATTATTAATACTGAGTGCTGAAGTGGCATCATTGAATTTATAACAACCAAATATATTTAAAGGAAAAAAAAAAGGCCTCAACCAGCCTGTCTCAGAGGGTATTATACTTAATGCCTGAAAAGTACTTGGAGATTTATAGTTAGAACACAGGTCTGCTTTGTGGTTCAGGAACTGACTGCTTCTCTATGTAGCTCCACTGGTAGTTCCTCTGATGTCCCTCCAGCCCCAGTGCAGCTGGCTTAGAAAAAATTCTAGGAATTTGGTAATAAAGCAAAAAGAAGTTGGAGAATTCATTATGATTTATTTCATTGGGAGGATGTTAATTAATTTTAAATTATTAAGTGAGTGGAATAACACACAGTGATACTCATAGGTTATTAAATAGGCATGAATTACTTAGCTGAAAAATAATACAACCTTGGTTTTACATAGTTCCTATTTTAACTCTGACAGCCCATGCTTTTTACACTCAAGAGTATTACTCCATGAATTCTCAACAAAATTGGGCTGGTGACACCCTTTACCCATTTCCTCAAGTTGGGGCTATCCTGAGCTCAGGTGGCTGGCAGGATCTGATGCTGTAGACTGTATTAAACACACAATTACCAGATCAGCCTGGTTTGTAGATATCACTTTATTTATCCCCCAATTCATCCTAACTTTTCTGCTACATTTGATCTATATGGTTACATAATACGGCTATCTGTTTGCTAGTGATAACAAGAATACTTTCGATGTTGATGCCTGAGTAGGGTCACAGTTTGGAACTTATCATATATAACTGACTAAAGAAGTCTCAGTATTTGGTTTTGAAAGTTTTCTTAAACTTGGTATTATGCTGTGTGCTATTCCACTTACTACATGTGTAAGTTTAGAAATGGGTTTAAGGATCAAAATAAGAATGGAAAATAAGAGACAGTGTTTTTCATCCTATTTGAATGCACATTTAGGTTGGCTTAGGTTAACAATAGATCATTTATCTGTTGGCAATTCTAAAAAGAATGACAAAAATGTTGTTAGGAAACATTTTGCAAATAGACAGAACATATTCTATCTTTTCTAAATTAAAAAATATCTTTTGGTACCTGGGAAGGCAATATTTCTGACCCAACTATGGTAACTTACTGGGAAAAGCCATTTCTTGTAAAATTCAAACTGCCATTTATGACAGAATCAATACTTATGATCTGGTTACCTTTCTGGAACTCTGTGCTGTACTTTGTGAAGTGGAGAAATGTTTATTATCCTAGATAAAAATCTCAACAGATAAATAACTTAAGTGTGTGCCTCTACTTAACAGTTTTAGTTCAATCAATGAATTATATGAGCTTGCCAAGTAATTAGAAAACCCCTTGATTTTCTTTACATGCTTTGGAAAGTATTTCAATAGATGATAAATTTACTCTTCCAACTTCAGCTTCTCTTAGGTATTTCTAATTATAAATATTTTAGTCAATTGATATTCCATGATTTCATATGGGTCATTCTGAGGTAGAGATTGTGTAGTTCGAACAAGGATACAGGAGTATGATGGTAGATTTTATTGGGACTTGAAAAATTGCCCATAGACAGCCAGGCTTGGCACTTACTCCACATCACACAATTTGACCATTAGCTCTAAGAGATCCTTCTCTATACAAACAAGAGGGAATGTATTTCACATCATCTCACCCCCAGTTACATTAAGTTTAAAATGTTGTTTTATTTGGTTGGGCTACTGACAAGTATAGACTGAGCTGACCATAAAACTATATTTAGATCTAATTCTATGAGGGGTCATAGGGTGATAATTTATACAGTTAGTCTTGTAGGAATTAATTTTTCGATTTGACTATTCATAGCATCATTAATGAAGAAAAGCTGCAAGAGAAAACAGACCATTTTCAGGAATGTGATTCAGAACATTAACACCTTAATTTACATAAAATTAGTTACATACTGCTACAGTAATTTAATTTGTTTGACCAGTACTTTGCAACTGTGAAAAATAGATTCAGAAAGGCCAGACAAGGAGTTCTACATATTTTCTCCAAATGGCTAGCCTCAGAATAATAAGAAAGATAGAGAATTAATTATAAGGCAATCCAGTATACTACAGTAGCAGCTTTCAAATGCATGGATTAGAAATACATTCTCAATTTCTTTTTCTTCTTCAAAAATTTTCAGAAAATGCCTCCTTCATATTGGAAATAACTTCCATATTTTTTCCATTACAGTTTCCATTACAGTTGCATGAGTAAAAATAATCACACTAAAAGTTTATGATATGCACTGTTGTCAGATAGACTTGGTCAATCTCTGTTTACCAACAGCAATGTTACTTAGTGTAACTACAGACATGAGTACGACCACATTTAAACTAATCTCCTACTTACTTGTTAACCTGATAACATCCAAAATTTTAATCACTCTTACTTTTCCCAGAAGCCAAGTGTAATTAATTTGAACATCAAATAATTAGATGATTACCCTTAAAGATGTCTTGAGTGAATACATTAATTTAAAAAATTCCATTTTTCCTGCTTTTTGAAAACTTCTTACATGTCAAATATATTTTCTGTTTAAAGATATCCACTTATGATTAAAGACTTCTTTACTATCATCACTAATAATTATACTTACAGGAAGTTGTATTCCCTTTCTCCTGATATACCTTAAATGGTTGCTACTCATGACTTTACAGGTAGGATTTTCTTAAATCATTGCTTTTTATTAAGTTTCTATTTATAGCCAGGTTTAATTAACTAGGGTAACCATTTTTTCATATTTTCCCTCTACCAGCCTATGGTGATTTGGTTTCAGTTTTGCTTTATATTTTCTGTGTAATTAGGAAAATCTTTTTTTTTTTTTCTGTCAAATACCTAGTCTGCACTGATGAGGTTGATATGGTCAAAAGTATCCCTGGTTGATACAGAAGGTAATTGCTATCCAAAGTTTTTGTACTAACAAAACCATTTCTTTTAAAAAATATTTCTTGCATTAACTAATTAAATTGATTTTTAAAATATATACAGAAATTGTTAGGTTATTGTTGATACTGTCTCTGTCAGACAGCTTATAAATCATTTTCAATGAAGGAAAGAAAATTAGCCTTGTCATTCGCCCATCTTTGTGAAAGAATGGTGTGAGGATAAACCAAAAAAAATGCAAAACTTGATAAAAACTTTTTTCTTCTCCAATACATCATTTTGCAAACTGTAGTTGGATCTATATTGTAAATCAAATTATGTTTTTGAAGTAATCCTTTAGTTTCATTGTCATGCAGATATGTCTTCCTGTTAACTTTCCAAAATGGAAGGTAACATGGTGGAAGGTTTGGAAATTTGGGGAGCTTAGATTTGATCTTGATTTTGTTATTAGCTAGTTCAGTGATTTTGTGTGAGTTCACTAGTAATTTCTGAGTCTTGGTTTTCCTCGTGGGTGAAATGAAGGTTTTAGATTTGATGGTCTGTAGAATCTCTTCTGGTTCACTAAATTCAGCATTCAGTATGATACTTTTATTTGTCTTATTTGTTTGGTACATTTAATTGCTCCTGGAGGATGACACAGCTGAATATAGATGCGATTATGGATATGGTTGAGATAGAAAAACAGTATAATTTAAAAAGGTGAATTCCAGAGAGGAAGTTGAATTGCAAATAGACATAGACAAATTTTCTGTTGCCTTTGCCCTACTTTTTCCAATTAATTCTTGATTTTGGTCTTCTTTCTAACAGAATCCCAAGATAAAAAGAGGACTACAGAAAAACAGACTATTCAGTACCGAAATCTACTTTCTGTAGACTATATTCTGCTAATGCAAACTTGCCCCGAGATTGCAGGGGTACAGCAAATCATGTGCTCTCTTCCAAATTCAGTGACCTTACATTATCATGCCTTCCTCTAAAACAATAACAATAATAGCCACTATAATCATAAAGCGTTGAATTTCTAAAATATAGACAAAATGTCTGTACCTGTCAATGTATTTATGTCACCATTTTGTTTTTACTATTTAAGAGGCTCCTTCCCAGAACTAGTCTATAACCCACAATTAAGTTTGCCTCAAGATAAACCAAATTTCAAAAGAATCAAAATCAATGAAGATAATTTAAAAAGTAGAGGATGGTTTCCACAAATCAGCTCTCTGGTCCAGTCTGCAATATTCCACAAGCCCTGGAATGCTCCCTAATCTAGTCATTTGTCAGAGTGGTATAGGTCAAATGATTTGCTGAATCTAAGTTTTATTGATCAGATGCTGTTTTAGGGAGCCTGTGCTGAACATTCCTGATAAAATGATAGACTCTCTTTGAATAATACATGGTTTATACCCTAAGCTGTACCACACACACACACACACACACTGAAACTTTGTCAAACCCATAGTGGTGTAGATCACTGAATAAAAGAGCGACTTCCATCGTAGCACAAGATAGTAACATGGAGAAGCTGAACTGTTAAATCAAATCCGTGAAATTCATTTTCTTTGTACAACATTAAAATGTATTCCATAAAATGGCAGAGCAATCCAATAAAAGAACAGGTTCTGAAAAGAGTAATTTGTGTGCAAAAAGGTTATACATTTAATAGAGTTCTCCTGTAGTTTTGATCACATTTAGAATTCTATTGCTTTTTGTTAAATTTTCTCAGATTTTTCAAACTTTTCATCATTTCTTTGAAATATATGAACCTTTAAATTAAAGATAATTTATTCAGCCTCTACATTTAAATGCTCCGTAGGCATAATTTTTGTATTAAGTTTTCTTCTACAGCTGCATTTACTTTGTCTCATATAGATTACTCATTGTCAATGAATTATAACAGGACTTATCTGTTAGAGTATCAATTCTTAGGTTCATTTCAATATTTTAACTATTTGCATAATAATTTTTCAGGAAGTGAAGTTTCTGTATGTTTCAGGGAAATTGTCATAATATGTAGAATATTATTAATCATATTTGTAATAAAACAGGAAATAATTTATTTTAATATGACTTTATGAATATAATCATGAGGCTGTTTATGCTCTTGTATTATTATTTTTCACCAAAATTATTTGAGTAGTTTAGGGTAATTAAGTGTGAATGAAGACATATTATTTTTCAAAATAAAAGACTTTCAAATTGCTCTAAAAGCACAAGCAACTTTATTTTTTCAATCTTTTTTCTATCTTTACTAATATTGCCTATTATGAAGATTTATTTCAGCATGAATATTTTGTTTATAAAAATTCATAATTATGTTTAATATTATGTTAGAAAATATAATTTTATCTTAAATATGAGCTGCATAGAAAGTCATTCTTCCTAAAGTCTGTAGTAAGTTATTATTTGATTAAGAAGTATTTATCTATTTAAGGTTATAGTGTTTTTACAAGTAGAACCAGGTTCTTTTATAATCATGCTAATTTGGCTGAAAACTACAAAGAGAAAAAGAGAATATTTTCCTCTTGTACATATTCTGCATGCTTTTTCCTTTTTTAAAACAGAATATTGGGCTGTTTCCAATTAAATTGAAATGTGGCATGGAAGTTATCAATCAAATGTAATTATTTTGTGCAAAACAATACCACACACAAAATTAACATGTACAACAGGGGAAAAGTGTCAGAAGACATCAGTTATTCCTAGGACAGCTCATCTCTGACTGAAGTGATGAAATTCCAGAAACATTGCTCTAGCAACATTCCTGGCATCACTCACTTTGGCCCTTTTTCCTCAGACTTGCTTACCCCACTGGTTGCTTTAGGATCTTTGTACATGGGATGCAGAAATGGAATCAGAATGAAATGATCTATAAAGGTGGTCCTACCAGGAATCCTTACTTTAGCTTCATTGTAAGCATCACAGACTGTTATTCTATGTGTACAGCTTTGGCAGATGGCGATACAGAAGGCAACGCATGATTTTGAAGTTTTCTACACACCATTTCCTCATCCTTCTCAACTTCACACAGCCCAAGTTCACAGGACTCTGGCTGCCTGAGACATCATGACATCTAGTGGAGATCTGGGTTTTCCACTGGCACCCTAAGAGTGCAAATCCACCCAGCATTTTATTCTTTCAAGAACTCTTTTACAGAATTTAACTGTGCAAGTAAAAAAAAAACAAAAAACTGTGCAGAATTTAACCATGAGTCTACAGGTTCATGTATCCAAGGATTACAATGTCACTTGCCAAACTCAATAGTGAGTAAAAGCACAGACAGCAGACACATGGTGTTCTCCAACCCTAGGTATTGAAACATGAGAATTGTTCTTACAGCTCTTTCTGCCCAGTTTGCATAAGGCCTCAGTTGCCTTTTTAAAACAGTATTCAAAAATAATTCCAAATGATTTGACTCACATATTGAAACCAATTTTTTTATGTTAATGTTTATTGAACCCATGCATTATATTTATACTTTAACAAGGGGCTTCTGATGGCAATGATTAAACTCAAATGATTGTAGTAGAAGGCTAAGCATAAAGGCAAACTGATGGGACTTCCTCGGTGGTCCAGTGGTTAAGAATCCATCTGCCAATGCAGGGGGCATGGGTTCAATCCCTGCTCCAGAAAGATTCCATATACCACAAGGTGACTAAATCCATGTACCACAACTACTGAGCCTGCGTGCTGCAACTACAAAACCCCACACACCCTAGAGCCCATGCTCTGCAACGATAAGCCACTGAATGAGAAGCCTGCACACCGCAAACAGAGCGGCCGCTGCTTGTGGGCTTCCCTGGTGGCTCAACTGGTAAAGAGTCTGGCTTCAGTGCGGGAGACCTGGGTTTGATCCCTGGGTTGGAAAGATCCCTTGGAGAAGGGAAAGGCTACCCACTCCAGTATTCTGGCCTGGAGAATTCCATGGACTGTATAGTCCATGGGGTCGCAAAGAGTCGGACACAACTAAGAGACTTTCACTTTCACCTGCTTCTGGAAATTAGAGAAAGCCCACTCGTGGCAATGAAGACCCAGCACAGAGAAAAAAAAGAAAAACTGATGCTCTTGAAAAAGAACTTCATAGAATGCTTCTTGGTCAAGCTATGCTAATCATAAGAAATCCTAAAATGCAATTCTTCTCCACAAGTTTTTTCGGGTAAATGATCTAAATAATGAGTACTCCCTTCACTAAGCTCTCATGAAATATGCATTTCTCTGGAATACCACATTTTTTTTAACTTTGAGATATAACTATCTGTTCTCATCTCTTTTTTTCCTTATTAGATTTCAAGCACCTTGGAAATAAACTGCCTGGGTTATCACTCTGCAATATGCATCTTCGTGTCTCCAACACAGGACTTTATATATCATGGTTGATCACACAGAGTTGAATTTAGTTGGATAATGTAGCCTTATGGAATGTAGTGGCTGGAAGGGATTTCATGTACCATCCAACCTCACTTCCTCACTTTACTGATGATAGAAACGGAAAGGCTTCACAAAGCTTGCTCTACGTCACCGCCTTCCAACGGCCAAGGCTGTCAACAAAGCCTTCATGATTTGCTTTTGCCTAGCTCTGCAGGGTCACTTGCCTCCCACCCAACTCCCAAACTCATTCATTTTGACTCTGCTCACAATGGCCTTATTTCTGTTCTAATACATGCTTGTCTATTTCCCATTCCTGAATCCTTGGGGTCTTTGGGTGTGTCTTCTAGAAGGATCTTCCTGCCGCTCCTCACTTGTGCCATTCCTTCTAGTCCCTTAGGATTCAACGTAACATCTACTTCCTTCAGGCAGCATTCCCCCAAAGCTTTGGTCTAAATTTCATTTTCCCGAATGATTCCCTTGTTAATTTTTCTTTAAAACATCGTGTTCTTATTCTTCACAATACTCATTTTTCAACTCTATGTGTAATGTTTATTGCTCTGATTAGACTATGTGCTACATAAAGTCAGGAACATTTTTTCTCACCATTATATCTCCAGCACTTATTTCAGTGCCTGATGTTTAATAAAAACAACCCATTAAATTTAGTTGAAAAATTAAAATAGCTAGTTAATGTCAGAACTATGGCTTGAAGGTTTCTATTCTTATTCACATTCTTACCCCACAATGGCAGCCTTCCATGAAAATCTATGAATGTAAGCTACACTAAAAGTACTACATCATGAAGGAATGGTGGTTCTAAATTTCAGCACCTGGGAGCATATATATAATTTTTTTCAGATTTTAATCTTTGATTTAATGGCTAACATAGTCCTCTTTGATAAACCCCTAGAAGTTTATTTTACTAGATTTTACATCAGGAGTTTAAGCAAGTACTAATCTTGAGTTTTTCTTCCCCAAACAGTGTGAAAAGTCCTCTACGACTATGATAGTAATGTCCAAATTGAATACAGCATGGCAGCTTGTTGTGGTGGATGGTGGGTGGGAAAGAACAAAATTTTCAAAATTAATAAATGTAGAAGTTAAATCTTGGCTTCATTACTCCCTTGCCTTATGATACTGGATAAGTTTCTTAAATATGTCTGAGGTTCAATTTTCTCATCTGGAAAACAGAGGCTAAAGATAAGACTTACTGTTATTTAGCTCCTGTCTGTTCTATTCATTTCTCTATCCTACCTGCAGCCTAGAACAAGATTCATCTCAATAAATATGTATTAATGAATAACTTAGCATAGTGCATGTGAAATAGGCATCCATCTCTATTCCTATCATCTATATACCATATCCATTCAGTGTCTGATACAAAGTGGGTCCCTAGTAAAACGTGGTGCATTATTAATAGAATGTTTTTGCTAATACAAATGTCCCATAAAAATTCAATGTTCTTTCTTTAATAAACATAATTTCATAGTGAAAACAACTGGATGCTCTGCAGGCTGGCTCTGATGTAATGTATTTAGAGAGACTTCTAGTAATTATTCCCTTTGATTTTCTTAATTCTACTCTAATTCAATGTTAAAAGTTACTTTTCATTCTTTGTTTAAAAACTATACTGTTGCTAAACAGAGAAATGAATACTTTAAAAGCAATGAGATACAATCAATAAATCCTTTTCATAGTATTTTTCAAATTTAACACGCACACACTTTAATAAATAAGAACAATGACTGTATTTGGGGATATACACAAAAAAGTTGGGAAGTTTTAAATATTATATACATAACTGACAAAAGGAAACGACTTCATAGTTTGCAGGATATTTCTAAGGAGTATTACCTTTTGTTGTATGCTATTTTCATCACTATAAATATATCTTTTTGTAAATTTTTACTTAATTCAAGATTTATTACAGCATCTTGGTAGAAGATTTGCTAGAATTTCATCACAGCAGTGACATACCCATTTCCCAGTGTAATTAATGTCATATCCAATAATAGATAAAATTATGAAATTTTAAGCTATTAAATATTATATATTTTTGTTGCCATTATCAAAAGCTCATAATTGTAGCTAATGTGGTAGAAGCTATATGATGTTTCTTGCTAAACATAAAAAAATCCAAAAAAATGTGAATGTGGCATATACATGCATCAATTTCGCAGAGAATAAGCAGTGTTTCTAAATTATGAGCACAAGTATTGAAACCAAAACTTAGTTTTCTCATCTGTAAAATGGAGATGATTAACAATAACTACTTGACAGAATTGTGAGGATTCGATGAAATAATGCACATAAAAACACTAGCATATTGCTAGCATATTTTAACACAAAGTAAATGTTAACTATGCAATCCTGCATGGGGAGATGAGGGGCTGTGAAGTTCATCTGAGGTGTAAAGTATAATGAATGCTGTAAATCTGAAGAGAGAGAAATGAGGAGGGGCCATCACCTCTTTCCAAATGCGTCCAGGTAAGAGTTAACCTTCAGAGGTAACGGGAGTGGGGTTTGGCCAACTAGGAAAGTAGTGAGTCAGGAGGCATAAAACCTGGCAGAAGGGCAGAAGAGGGGAATGGGACAAAAGGTTGCATATTATAAAAATGTACCATGGGATTTGATGCTTGTGAAGTGAAAAATATTCCCTTGTTAAAAGTTACTGGTGGCTGCTTTGAAATTTAGTGACAGGCCATCATGTTCTCCAGTCAGATGCTGATCTACACAGGCAATGGGTCCAACTTCTGGAGGATGGGTTTTCCTCTTCATCAGTAATGTAAGCAATGTGAAAGCCTATGCAAATACTCTTTTGGGCCATTATCCTTCTGTGCATCACTGATAATATATTTAGGTAATACATTAGCCCTGTTAAATTTATTTGTTTTTCACAAATCATTTTTGAAAGTGTCCACACTTTATCAAGGCTGCTCCTTAAATCTAACATATTTATCATGTGGGATTTTATTTATCAAATTTTATTTGCTGTCAAGAGAGACAGACATGAATACAATGTTTAAAAAGACGTCTATTGACGTGAGGGGAAAAAAAAGCAAGTCCTAAGGTAGAAGCTCAGTGAGTTGGAGAAATGTAAACGTCCCTGGTGTGCTGCAGTCCATGGGGTTGCAAAGAGTCGGACACGACTGAGAGACTGAACTGAACTGAAATGTCCCCACAGTTAATCTTCACATGACAAAATACATTATGGTCAAAATAGGAGCGTCTCCAAATTGCAGCTTTCTAACATTCTAAAACCTGCATAATACAAGCCTATGCTTTTTGTTAGGCTTTCTTTTTTTTTCATTTCCTTCAGCAACCATTTTGTCATAAAGGGTACTAGGTCACTGTAAGCCTCGTCTTTCCTACAACACTCTTTTCTACATAGTTATTTCAGATACATTAAAGCCAATTATAATTACCTAGGCTATATAAAACAACACCTCCTTATGCAAGGAGGATGTGATATACGGGGTGCAACATATACTGGTGTCAAAAGCAAATTATTTTCATCAGACAATTATAGTGTCTTTGACATCAGGCCTACATTTCCCACCAATTAGTATAAACGGCAGGGTGCAATTCTAGAATTCTGCAGCACTAGCAGCTAGTGGTACTCAGTGGAATTTAGGGCATTTAAGTACTGTAAGGTCTAATAAATAATCGACTTTAACTTCAATTGGTTCAAATCAATAAGTCTGTGTTGTCTGCAAATCATTTTTCCTCAGCCAGAAAGTACATATGGATTTTATTTTTGTGGGGAAATTAATTCTTCTTGTCAATAAAGTGCTTAATTTTCATTTTAATGCCATGCCTCTACTGCACACCACTGAACTATTTATCAGGCCAAACTTACAGCCACCAGTGGGGATAGTGGTGGAGGTCAGTGGAGGACTTTTGTAGAAAAGAAGTATTCAGGGGTGAAAAGTTAAACTGAATTTTTTTTGCACCCCAATTAACTGTACAATTATTTGATATCCTTTAAAATTATTCAATTGCTGAAATAAAATAGTGTAAGTAAACTAAAAGGGCAGGGCTTCCATGATGTCTCAGTGGTAAAAGACTCTGCCTGCCTATCATTAAAAAATCCACAAACAACAAATGCTAGAGAGAGTGTGAAGAGAAGGGAACTCTCCTAGTCTGTTGGTGGAAGTATAAATTGGTACAGCCACTGTGGAGAAAAGTAAGGAGGTTCCGTAAAAATATAAAAATAGAGCTACTATATGACCCTACAATCCCAATCTTGGGCACATATCTGGAGAAAACATGATCCAAAAGGACAGATGTACCCCAATGTTCACTGTAACACTGTTTACAACAGCCAAGACATGGAAGCAATCTAAATATCCATCGGAAGTAATCTAAATGTCCATCTACAGAGGACTGGATAAAGAAGATGTGGTACATACACACAATGGAATATTACTCAGACATTAAAAAGAATGAAATAATGCGATTTGCAGTCACATGGATGGACTTATAGAGTATCATACTGAGTGAAATAATTAGACACAGTAGGAGAAATATGGTATGACACCCCTTATATGTGGAATCTGAAATGAAATGATACAAATGAACTTACTTACAAAACAAAGAGACTCACAGACTTAGAAAATGAACTTATGGTTGCTGAAGGGAAGTGACAGGGAGTTTGGGAAGGTCATGTACATACTGCTATATTCAAAATGGATAGCTAACAGAACCCAGCACATGAAACTCTACTCAATGTTACATGCCAACCTGGATGGAAGGGGGATTTGAGGGAGAACAGACACATGTATATACATACTGTATTATGTACATACACGTATGCACACTTGTATGCACACACGTACATACTGCTATATTCAAAATGGAAGCCAACAGGACCCAGCACATAGAACTCTACTCAACGTTACATGTCAACCTGGATGGGAGCGGGATTTGAGGGAGAATGGACATACGTATGTATGTCTGAGTCCCTTTGCTGTCCACCTGAAACTACCATAACATTTTTAATCCGCTATATTCCAATACACAATGAGTTTAATATTTGAAAAAAAAAAACCAAACCACCTCTGCCTATAATGTAGGAGACAAGGGTTTGATCCCTGGTTTGGGAAAGTTCCTCTGGAGGAGGAAATGGCAACCCACTCCAGTCTTCTTGCCTGGAGAATCCTACAGACAGAGGAGCCTGCATCCATGCTGTTGCAAAGAGTTGGACACAAGTGAGTGACTGAGCACTGAGCTGAACAAACTAAAAGGGCATTGCTCAAAATTTTAAGAACTTTATAATTTTTATATGAGAAGAATATAAATGTATGTGACTCTATGATGCCAGACTAAGGGATAAAGACTGGTCATGTAGAACATTAATCAGTTATTTTGCCTACATGGTACCTAGAAGTTAGACTGACTCACTTTAACTTATGAAACTGAATAAATCACTCAGTCATTTTGGTGGTTATTAAAATAACATTGGCATTTCACTAGGTTCCAGTTCAATTCTAGACTTTGTAACAGAAACAGTATATGACCAGTTTTCTGCTTTCAAGTGATTTAGTCCCAAATGTAGTTATCTCGGTTTATGTCACTTACAAGATTTAAGCATTTTCCTTAAGTTTCAGAATTTCACGTATTATACAGTCAGCTGTAGTAGTTTAGATTTCATTTCTTGAGTTCAGCTATTGTCATTTTAGCTAAGTCTCCTGGAACTTTTAATAAAGAAATATACAAAAAAGGGATGAAGCCATTTCTCTTTTCAATTGGAACCCAATTCCCCTCTAAAACATCAAGTTTGCAAGGCGATCCAAGACTGTTCGTCTTTAAAAAATAACGTGATTTTAAAAATTCAATAGAAGAGAATGTTGTTAGGTGGCATTTTAACACATGGACAGTGTGGTCTTTCGTCGTCATAAAGGAGTGTAGTGGGGACAACAAACCCATGGGAGAGTGAGGTAGGAAGGTGCTATAGAGCTGCCCAACCAGCAAAAATCCAATGCCGACTCAGGCAGTTCATCTACCCTTCTTCTCAAAGGCTCCAAGGATACCCTTGTACTTCCTGAACTCCCTCTGTCCTTTTCCTTCAAAGAAATTTATATGTAATTTGGAAAGAATGCCACAGGAATAGAGCATTGGGCATGGAAATGAAAATGAGAGATGCAAAGGTACAGTGGTACACTTAAGCAGCTATAAAATAAAGCAAACTAAGTGGAATATAGCTACTACTGCTTGATAACCATTCTTACTAATCTACTTGGGGTGAAGTCAATGCAGACGAGAGGACGTCATTCCTCAAATTTGTCACATAATGAGTACTAAAAACTCCTAGCAGATAAGCCTCAGAGATAAGGGTCTGAAACTCATCTTAGTAAAGCAAGTCAGAGTAACTGTCTTTGTCTGGGAGGTAGGGAAAGGGGTAGCCGGGTCTATAGAGTCAGCTATTCTTCTCTCCCTAGAGTAGGGATCTTCCCAACCCAGGGATAGAACCAAGGTCTCCCACATTGCAGGCAGATACTTTATCAGCTGACCCACAAGAAAAGACCCTCCCTAGAGTAAGTGGAAGCAAATGCTGTCGTGTGATGCAGAATTTACTTGTTATAATTACGTCCGGCATCACTCAGTTCCCCAAACCTACCTGAGCATCTAACCAAGCACTGCACTTAAGAATTAAATGCATCATAAAATATACCTTGTGAGTCTGAATATTACAACCACACTTCACCATGACCCATGGTTCAAAGGCTTCTCCTAGTAGCAGTTGTCCTTGAGCCCAGTGCCTCTGAGCAGGGTGAAAGCTGTGAAGCTAACTATGCCTGCTACTTCACTACTGTTTTAGCTCTTCCTCAAATTTTCATCCTCTCAGAATTCTCTCACGGAATTTCATCAGTGCAACAGCTTCCTTTAGAGTAGCGCTGAGTGTATCTTTCCGATGGTGCATGGAGGATATAAGCTCATAACACCCATTAGCATTAATGGGAGTTATCCGCGTAAATCCCCTCACATCGATTAGAGAATAGGCCCCTTTTGATTTTAGAAATCTTTCCTGTGAGGATTTCCCCTGTGTCTAGTATGGGCATATAAATGGCCATTTTATTGTATTAAATATGTATCACATCCATCATTTTTAATGCTGTGCTGTGATGAAGGCTTCTCAGTTCTGGGATCAGTTCAGAAAATATTTAAACTTGGCAAGCTAAACAAGCCTCAGCTAAGAAAGCCTAAGGGCCCCATTCAGAGGAACATTATCTACCATTTATGCTTGATTTAAAAAAAAAAACACAACTGAAATTACACAGGAAAAAAGTGTGGACAACATTGTTTTTGACTAAATTACAGGCTTTTAATATTCATTAGCAGTGACTTTTCCATTATTCAACCAAGAGAATCTGTACACAAACCGAGAGAGAGACGTTGCTGCCTGAAATTAACAAAGAACTGCTGGTGTTTGTTAACAACAAAATAATAACAACAATACGAGGTCAACTTAGATTCTGACCTAAGAAGGCTGTGTTGAGTGAACTCTACACAATTGTCTCTTTCCTGATCATGATATTCATGTAGAGACGCAGGGTAGAAAATAAATGAAATCCATATTTTTTCCCATTGGTGTTATATGCATCGTAACTTTGCTACTGGAGAGTGGCTATTTGCAAGACCCCTAAATCAAGATAGTAGAACATTGTCCAGGTTGCAGAGTGCAGATATAATTGATGCACATATTTTATTTGGTCTTCAGATGACCATGGTATCTTCAGTCAACCACACCTCCTCTCACTCCCTATTGTATTACGCAACCTTCTTTCACATATTTCTTCATTTGCATAATAAGTAGCTTTCGAGCCTGACCACATGGGTTTGGTCATAGCACTGTCCATACAAGATGTTCGACCCTACACAAGCTACTTAGACTCCCTGATCCCCCATTTTATTCTCTGTAAAATGGGAAAGTAATACAATTGTTGAAAGATTGTGGTCAAGATAAAATGAGACAATCTTTATGAGGCCCTAGTATGGAATAGGTATTCAGTAGATGGTATTAAGTGAAAATTAAATGACTATGAAATTGCTATATATAGGATGTGGAAACAGGTGTGAGAATCTTTGACATCCTTAGGTCAGTCAGTGCTGTGGGGAGGATTTCTGGCCCCACTGCCTGCTGCATCAAAGATGTCAGGTGGTGTCTCCCCTACCCAAAACATCACAGGCATTAATGGAGGAAGACCATTTCCTAACTCCATCTTCAAGTGCACATTCACATTTTACACAGTACAGAAAGGAGTGAAAATATCACCTCATTAACATGTATCTCTGCCCACATACATTTTAAGGGAATTAGCGTGTCCTTGTAAAACAGTTGCTACATCCTAGAGGATTTACCAATAGGGGAAATACAACCTTGGTCCTGTAAGAGGCAAGAAGAACTCTAGAAAGCTGATATGCATGTCCAGCTATAGTTTCCTGTGTTGGGGTCACACCCAGCTTCACCAGCTCTGGATGCCTGCACTTCGCAGATTATACCTCATATAATAATAGTTCAGTTGGACATCAGTGTATTCATTGAAGAGGCTTATGATGCATCATTATAATTATTTAAAGTTAGTGTTTCTTAAATAGATCTTGTCTTAACTCATTTATCTCTTCTTCTCCTTTTTCTGCATGCTCAGAGTTCCCTCATGTGTTTAAGAAAAAGTTGACTTACTGATTCTTCTTCCAGACTCCTCCCAATATTGTCATGACCTCAGTGAATTAACGGATCCCATTTTTAATCAGCTGGTCCAGAAGGCATCGTCTTCACTTTTTTCTTTCTCTTTTCACCGTCCACCCTCCCCTTTTAAGATAAGAAGTATATTCAATTCACACTTTAAACATATTTCACAGTGCTAGCATCATCATGTACTTTAAAAATCTCTCTTGCCCTTTACAGACCTTTATTCCCTTCAAGGTTTTTACAATGAAAGGAAACTCCCCACCATGTCCAGCGAGTCATACCAGACAGCATTACGTAGTTGAAATTGGTGACATTTACCGAAGAGGAATATTAAGAGGACACTCGTGGGCTTATTTGTTAAGATTAATGGGATAGGATTATAAAAGATCTGGTTCTTCATATGGATACATATGGGGATGTAAAGATGGGGAGGTGGGTGGAGGGAGAGAGGCGAATTTAAGAAGACAAAGGCCTAAGGCAATTTACGTTAGGGTTTACAATGGTTTTGCTGCAAGCATGCAGAACTAACTGGGTTTAGATTAAGGCAGTCTAATTAGTGTCATGTCAAACTGGCAGTGATCATAAGACAAGAGAGAGGTCAGTCTTGTCATCTTTTTGGTCTTTTGCCCTTAAATATAGAGCTGCATAAAGTACAATCTTCTTCTTGTTAATGGAAGCAGAATATGTATAATCTGCACATGAAATGAAAAGAAAATGTGTAAGGAAATTTCTTTTTCCCATTTCCTCGTCAGGAGCTGTGAATTTTAGTGCGAATTAAAGTAAGGCTAATTCTGCAGTCATCTTCTGACCTGTCAGGGTAGCTGTCACCCTCACGTCTCTCAATGCAGGTCTTTAGCTTCTTCTTGCTGAGTGCAGCCTTTGCCGACTGACAGAAAAATACCGACCATGACAAGAAAAAAGAACATAATGTCCTTTTCACCCATCACTACTCAAAATTGCTCAATCTTTACTGACATATTATTATACATTGTTTCTCTGAAAAAGCACTTGCTTTCTTTTCTATATAAGAAGTACAAAACTTTCAGGAGACAAGAAATTGTTCTTTAGAAAAGATTAAAGCCTGTAATTATTTTAAATTGTCTATTAATATGCAATATGTTGCCCTTTAGTATGAATAAGGTGTAGGGAGACGCTTGAGTCATTACTAGGGCGCCCACTTGTGCCTCTGTAGTTAAGGATCTGTCGCCTTTTTTATTATGGACCAAAAGGAGACATGGTGGGATCAGCCACTGTGCTTTGAGACCACTGTCCCAAGCTCGGGAAGATTATTAAACATTTATTGAAGAGTAGGTGGAAAATCACCCAGGTTCTAATTCAAGTCAGTAAGAAAAGAAGGTTAGAAGCAATATTCGAGGACTGTCTTCGATCTTTTATTTTTCCCCTCCAAAGGAAAAGAGGGGCCACTCTGCGCTAAAATGTGTTATTGGCATCCTTGAGAAGCACAATAAAAACACTATGAATAGTGAGAAAGGAAGTTAAAGCATTGAAGGGTATGTGGACAGAACAGAATGTCAACATACATGGCGACAGTGAGTCCACCAAATGCAGATTAAAAAATATCAGTGTGCAGGCTCATACCATTGGTGACAACAACTGTCTCACTGTCTGTTACCTTGTGTTTCAAGTGTTGCAAACAGTGGGTGATTGGATTTACTATACCTAGGTGCAATGGAGGTGGGTTTAAGTTGAGGTTTCTGTTGTGGCTGTCAATTCTCTTCCTTTTGAAGAGTTCTAGATTCTCAATAATTCTGGACAATTACCTTCGGTTCTAGGAGGCTCTGTTCTGAGAACAATATAGATATTAAGTGCTTACTATAAATAATTAACCAATAGATACAAGAAACATTTAGAAACACTGGCATTTATTTCAAGAGGCATAATCTGAGCTAAATAAACATGCTTTGCAGTTGGGTGTTTATTTTCCTAATTCACAATGTCTTTTGGATTATTATCACTATTATTTTTACTTTTTTTAACTGAGAGAAGTGTGTGTTATTTCATCACATGACATTTCTTTGAAAAATCTTTCTTGTCTAGATGTGGACCTTAATGCATTATGCAAAACCCAGGGATTTAGATTTTTGACATTGCATACACTCACAGTATATTCTAAAGGGAGACATTATATGCTAACTTCTTGTGAAATCCTGTAGCAGCTGCTTGGTTAATATAATATGTTGAAAAATATTTATGTAGTTTGTTTTCTTTTCTGTCAACCCTGGTATCTTACGAAATTTTTTTTCAAATGGCCAGTAGCTAAAGTAGTGACTTTAGTTTGACTTAATATTATGCCACATTGACAGATGAAAACTCCTTCTAAAAATGTCATTTGAGTGCTCGACTCATTTGCATTTAGCTCGAAAGCTTTTAGCGCTTTGCACATTCACATTATAAACATTTGGGTGAACATTAATACCCCAGCTAAACAAAAATGCTATTCACTCCAACCATTTCTTCCACTACATAAAAACTATAAACGATTTTCCTACCAAAAAAAAAAAAAAAAAGAATGCAACCCGAAAATCAATTATAGTAACTATTTAGAAACGTAAAGCAAAGGCAGTAAAAAAGTGACAAAAAATCTTTAATTGTAGGGAAAATGTGCATCTTTTTTTCCTCAACATGTGAATAAAATGCATTTCCTTCTTTAACAATCACAGTTACAATAGATCCATGCATCTCACAGGAAAAAATTGACAATTTGATTATGACTTGTACTTTTTGCCGGGGCCATGAAAGTGGTTTATGTTTGAAATGTATCAGCTGGAAAGTACTTATTACTCATAAACGCTCTGCTATTTCACTTTCTGCAAAGTGAGCTGTTAACAGATACAATTTGAGCAGAATAGCCAGAGGAGGCCTTTTGATATGCAGAAGAGCTGACCCGCGTGCTGAGCCTTTAATTGGGTTTTTAATTTTCCAGGCCATCTGACAATATCAAACATGATCCCAGTGCTTGAAATGTTGATTGGAGGCTAAGAAGGATGTACTACAACATGGCATTATGGAGAGAAAGAGGGAAGCACGCAGGTAGAGAGGAAGACACTGAGAGCCAAATCATCTGCCTTGTGATTTTTGCTGGTTTTAGAGAATATTTCCAAACAGTTTAGCATTTCATTTTAAATGATGAACATCTGATTATTTTGTAGTTATGGTGAAGATGTTTGAAAATATTTCTAAATCATATGTCTCAAGCTACTTAGCTAAATGGATCTACTCAAGTGAGTCAGAATTGGGGGAAAAAAAAGCATTTTGCAATTTAGCATGTTTTCTTAGGCAAAACTACCAAAAGTAAAAAAGTGGTTGTAGAAAAAATATTTGATTAATTTGCTATCATTTGGATGTTTGCTTTGAAAAGCACCTGAACACAATGCCTCTTGTCCCATTATGAAGTTCTCATTTTTATAAAAATTTATAATGTTAAAATGATCATTTTATTCAATGTCAAGTAGATGCTCATTTATAGCTATCAAAACATTTGGAAAAGAGAAGCACAAGATTTATTTTGGCTTTGGACAGCTTATTCAGTAAACATTTTTTTATTTGCTCATTTGTAAGGATAAGGCGAAGAATAAAATCTAATTTATTATTTTATTGGAAGCCGGTATCAGAGTGATGCAGGACTGTGGATTTAAGAAATCTGTAAATCTCTTTAATAAAGGCCTGGGGAATTATTAGCAAGGACAAATGTAAAATGCCTGACAGTTACATTTCTAAAAGAAAAACACAATAATCTCATTAAAGAAATTACTGACAGCAGCTCACAGATGTTAATGGTTGAAGTAACAAAGGACATACAATATCAGAAAGTAGATTATCCTTTTCCTCTTTTAGAATTTTGCTATCGATCTAACTTATTGGGCATATCAAAATAACAAATTGCAGTTTTTCACTCAACAACCTTCTTTTGCAGTAATACTAAGCAATTTAGAGTAAAATACATTTTCAGATGATAAATAATTATAATTTAAACACAAAGAATTGTGAAACCCATTAGAGAAAGAAGGTTAGATGAAAATGATACTGGGTTCTGCAACATAAGAACTATAAGGAAGACTGCCCTGAAGCTAATCAAATAATAAAATAGTAGTTACATTCTGCAATATACGTATATTTGTATAAATTTATATATCTATTTATATAAAAATATTTTGACTCTTGAAGGCTATACAGGAAATTATTTAGATATATGCAGCAATTTCACAGTCTTAGGAATTAGAATTGTATTAATTTTTTTCTTTTTCATGCTCACTTTCTCTTGTCATCCTAAACAAGGAATGAGTGAATTATTCACCTAAATAAAAGTCTAAGAACAGTCCAATAAGCAAGAAAGTGTGTTTTGCTTTAAAGGAAAAAAAGGCAGATGTAAAGTATTAGCTATTTTATCTTCCTAATAATCTTAGATACTATGAGACTAGTGACTGGGTTCAGTTTTTGTCTAGCTAGTGCTTTTTGAGATACTTTGTTCAATATGCCAAATTATGCTATGTATCCTGCTGTTTTACATCATAATGAATATTACCCATTTGGATTAAAACTAAGAAAGATGGTTTGTACACTTAATTCTTTAATCTTTCATCTGAGCCTCTTAAATGTTTCAGTGTTCTGAAAGCTGCACATTTCTCTAAGATGTAGTAAATATTCAATTATGTCCATTCTGTACTTGAAAAAATGAAGGCACTTAGAGACTACTGATTGGAATAATATTTTCAAATATGTTAACGTAGCTCAAGAATCTTAAATCCTAGGCTGAGATTCACTGGGCATACTGCCCAACAAAGACCTCAGCAGCAAGAATCTGAACCCCAGTACATTATGGGAATTTAGACAAGTCTCAGATGAGGACTCTTTTTGTATTTCTCTACATTAAAATTTGAGAAGAAATGGTTTACATTTTAGGTGCAACTTCTTTGATGGGAGGGAAATAGCTCGAAACTTAGGAATGTCTCTCCTGGTTTAGGAAGAGACATCTTTATGCCTTAATATTAGAACAACTTAAAATATATTGTATGTAGATAAAAATACTATTCCACAACAAAAGTCGAGAGATATTTAACATAGTGGTTAAACCATATAGTAAATTTTGCCTAGGATCTTTACTTGCCAAAGTAAAATTTTACTTAAAAGTCTGTATGATTTATACACTAAATTTCATCATATAACTTGGAAAAACAACAATATTTTAATTTTTAACATTTTTATCTACAGTCTAAAAAGTCAAGTCTTTATTTCATCTTTGGGTTGTGAGTTATTGGTACAATAAAAGAGAAGCTGAAAAGTAAAATAAGAAGAAACATTTTTCTAAAGAACCAAGTCAGAAAAATGGAAAGAGAGAGTGGAATTCTTTTCATTTAGGGCATAAGAAGCCATTTAGATAGCATGTACACTGTATTTGTGCAACATTTTTACATAGATTTGTTGATAATTATAAAATACATTTAATGTATCAAAGTTTTTTAGAGGAGTAAAAATGAACTGAGTAAGCACTGATATGTTGAATTGGCTTAAGGGTTTATAAGGTTATTTGGGGGAGATCTGGGTAAGAAGAGTTCTAATAGGGTCTAACAAGAATTATTTTACATGTAGCAGAAACTATCTCATAAACATAATTAAAATACCTATGTAACCATTCTTACTCTTGGAAACATATAAATGAAAACATGGAGATGGCTCAGACTTTCCCCAGAATCTCCTGGTAGATTAGGAAGGGGAAAAGATCTAGAAGGACATATATAATAGTTTGTCCATGTGTCTAGAAATGAAAAGGTAACATTTACAGAGCACCGATTCAGTGCTTTTATGGATGTTTCCTCACTTGAGATGGTTAGGTGGCATCACCGATTGAATGGACATGAGTTTGAGTAAACTCGGGGAGCTGGTGATGGACAGGGAGGGCCTGGCATGCTGCAGTCCATGGGGTCGCAAAGAGTTGGACACGACTGAGCGACTGAACTGAACTAACTGAACTGAGGTGAACAGAGTTGAAGTAAATTAAGCACAGCTTCACAGTAAGAGATCTGTGTGGTGCCCATGCCGCTCTGTGTTCAGCTGCACCATGTTGTTTTTGCAGCTATTATACTCTTATGTTTAAAATACGCCCTATATTTGTTTACTTTACTTATTTCCATGGGGTTTCATTATTTTCAGATGTGAGGTGGGTTTAACCACTTATTTTGCCAAGAAAAAATGGACAAAGAGGTAATAGAAGCACATAGAAGTACTAAACCAGTTTGGATGTTTAAACAAAGAAAATAGCTGGACCTATGATCCTTTGGATGTTAAAATAGCATTCTTCAGCAGACTTCACTACACATTTTTTAGGGTCAAGTTAAGATAGGTAAAACTAACCATTTCCCCTTCTGTGTTCAATCCAAGGGCAGGAAAAGCCTCAGGGTAGACCTACATTTCTGATTCAAGAACAAGGTTGCTCTGTTAAGCATCACAATGAACTTAAGAGTTCTTAGGTGATCAGAGGGATGACTTCTAGGAAGTTAAAACAAGCCAACCAACCCATGTGTATGGTGGTGGGAAGGTTTGCCTCAATTGAGGTACTACCTTTGCCACTTCTTCCCCATCCTCAAATATCCAGTGACATTATTATTGACTAGACAATGAGCTATGAATGGAGATAAAAAATGAATTAAATTTGTCCTCCAAGAGAGCTCTTTTCGGGCACTGCTTCTGTGTAGATGCAGTTTAGAGAAATGACTTGCCCAGGGAAGTACAACTGGTAGTTACCTATGACAACAGAGCTATTTGCAAGATTAGCTTAAAATTTTTTAAAACCTACAGGGTCCACTCTAGGCTAATTCAATCAGAGTTCTTTGAGTATGGCCTTGACATCAGTATTTCTAGATTGAGAACTACTAATCTAAATCCATTAGAAAAAAATGCCAAATTATACATTTTGCCAGAAGTCTTTTTATCAACACACATTTAACTAATTGAGGACATGCCAGTTACTATGTGTACAAAAATGAAAAACAAAAAAGTACCTGCTGCCAAGTAGAGAATAGTCTAGTAGGGATAGAGGATGAAGCAGTAATCAAACCACAGTGTAATAGGGGCAATAATCAAGACAGCTACGATACCGGGGAGTGACCTACAAAGCATCAGGGAAGCAGAGAGCCAGTGGAACTGGTGGTACCATCTTGCTGTAAAATATAGGAAAAATTACATGACCTTTTTGAGTGTGGTTTTTCATTAAAAGAAAAAGGCTAGACTACACTAACATCTAAGATTCTTTGTAGGAAAATGCTCCTGTGTGCTAATTGTTTAGGAATGCCTTTTGGAGCACTTTTGAAGCACATCAGACACATAGTTAAAACTGCAAGTTGGGCCAAGTTGGGAACCTGTGTATTTAACCAACATTCCTTATAATCAAGGGATTCCCTGGTGGCTCAGGATTAAATAACCCACCTGGTCAGGAAGATCCCCAGAGAAGGAAATGGCAACCCACTCCAGTATTCTTGCCTGGGAAATCCCATGGAGGGAGGAGCCTGGCAGGCTACAGTTGCAAAAGAGTTGAAAATGACTTAGAGATTAAACAGCAACTTTATAAGCAAAACATTTCATACACACAGATGCACACAAACTGGTCATTTCCCCCCATAATTTTTGCTGCATAACCAATCACTCCAAAACTTAGTGGACTAAAAAACAACAATATTTATTTTGATTGCAAATCTGCAATTTGGGCAGCGATTCAAGGTAATATCTTGTCTCCGCTTCATTCTTTGTCATCTAGGGCCTGAATGTTGAAGCCTAGAATCACCTAAGGCTTTCATTCATGTCTGGTGGTTGATGCAAGGGATTAAACAGCTGAGAAGCTAGAATAGCCTGGGACTCCTCAAGGATCTTCTCTCTCTAGGTGGTCTTTCCATGTGGTCTGCAGCATGGAGACTCAGGGCTCAGTGTAGGTGTGTATCCTAAATGAGCCAGGGTAGTCACACCACTTCTCCCTATACAGTCTCAGAAATCATACAGTCTTATTTCAGTTGTGTCTCTTTTGTTAGAAGTGAGTCACTAGACCAACCTCCATTCAAGGGGAGAAGAATTAGACTCTACCTTTTTATGGGAGGATAGAAAATATTTGTAGACCACCATAATAACCAAACAGTAGAACTTTATACATGATAACATTTACATTTGAACACAAGATTTCTTTTGACCCTTTAGTTTTACATAATCAAATTTTTATAGTAGATTCAGAAGTTAGTCAATGAATAATTAACATTAAGGACTACTCAAAGAAATAATAGATGTTTCCTAATTATGATAGTAATTCCTGGAAAAGTTGAAAGGCAGTGAAGTATAGCTAATAATATTTACACAGTATCTATTTTTATGTATTGCTATGCAAGTACTAATACACTTCATATCTTCAGGTCATTTAGTCCTTCTGACAAATCTATTAGGTAGGTACTTATGTTATTTCCATAACAGAGGCTTATATAGGTGAAGGAAATTTCCCAAGTTCAAAAAGCTATCAAAGGGAAGAGCAAGGATTTTCACCAATTAATTCTCACTCCCAAGACCAAGGTCTTAATAGTCATACTATTAATAACTGGAAGGGTTATGGTGGCCTAGATATTCAGTATAATGAACTTATAATATTTACAAAACTTATTCCTTCCAGAGAGTATGGAGTTTGAAACAAATTTATATTAACTCTTGCTTTCCCTCTCACCTTTTGTTTATATGTTGTATTGTGACCCAATAGCACTCATTTGCAAATTTGAGTGTGCATAAACTAATCAAGTAAAATTTATGCTCAACTTTGACTTTCTAGCTTAAAAACCATTAATATTAGCATATCACCAGAGCTCTCTCTAAAGGCCCAATAAACTTAGGTAATCATAGATTCTCTGAATCTTCCAACAGTGAGATACCAGAGTACCTTGTTGCCCACTTGGTCCTTTGAGGGGACGACAGGAAATTTATAAACAGCACATGAAACAGTTTGAAATGAGCACGTTCCCCTTTACATACATTCTTCTGTCTGCTCTGCATGGTGCTTTGTCAAAAATGTCTGAATCATTTCACATCTCATTTTTGCATATCTTTGTCTGATGAAAGGTGATGTGATGTAAGCAATGAAGAGAAAAGAACTTTTCAGTAAATGCAGATCCTTTTACTCCACCCTCCCCACAACAGAACATTGCTCATGCTAGCAATAAAATGCCTTTCCGTTCAAGACTGCCGCTGTGGTCTCCATCCAGGGCAGGGAATGCGGTGTTTTCAGAGACTCCATCTGTGAGGCAGAGTCAGCTGCAGTGCTGGGTGCTCAGCTGCCTAATTAGGTCATGGGACAGCCGAGGCAAAGAAAAAGTAAGGTGTCAGGTGAGGTGGAGATCAGGTAATCAGTCTGGAGCAAGGGACAAGGGAGGCATGAGAGGGTTGAATAAAGAGGACAACAGTAGCAATGGCGGTGGTAGGAGGAGAGTCCTAGAAATGAAACCATTCGAAAAATCAAATACATAAGAACCCGTGTCTTCTTTGTCCTGCTTTGCATATAGCTAGGTACCTCTCTATCAATATATTCAAAATTGTAATTCAGAAATATATTCTGGTCCAAACTATTCACATCTTTGCCATGTCATTTTAGAGACTGGGGAACCAGTGGGTTAGATAGCGTCTTTACTCACTATGCTGTCCCTTTATCCTAGAATCAATTAATCTATGATTATTAATGCTGCTGCTGCTGCTGCTAAGTCGCTTCAGTTGTGTCTGACTCTGCGCAACCCCATAGACAGCAGCCCACCAGGCTCCCCCGTCCCTGGGATTCTCCAGGCAAGAACACTGGAGTGGGTTGCCATTTCCTTCTCCAATGCATGAAAGTGAAGTGAAAGTGAAGCCGCCCAGTTGTGTCCGACTCAGCGACTGCATGGACTGCAGCCTATCAGGCTCCTTCGTCCATGGGATTTTCCAGGCAAGAGTACTGGAGTGGGTTGCCATTGGTTTCTCCATTATTAATGATGAAGATACTCAGTATGTTCATTCAGTAAACTATAGGGTCCTTAAAATATTAAGGTTCTAGGGACATGAAGATGATTGCAGTTTATCTTTTGGCTTCAAGGCAAGGCAGACACATACCTAAATGTTAGTACAATGTGATTAATGCTATAATAGATGCACATGTAATAATAGATGGGGTAGTTTAGCTGCACACTGGGAATGTTGGAGAAAGTTCTTCAGAGTAAACAGGGTTGTGGATGGAGGATAAATCAAGTGTTCTCTGGGAGAAAAAGATTCCGTGGTAGAGATATCAGTATGGAATGGCACACAGGGCTGACTGCATTGGGATCTGGTGTGTAGTTTGGGGTGTCTGAGAATAAAGGGTACATGGCATGGGAAATAGGTCTGTAGGAAGGTCCAAGCTGAGACAAAACCTTGTATCCCATGCTTTAAAATATTAGTTTAGCATATTTACTAAATCTAATTGCCTATAATAACCCACAAGAAACCCTGCATAAATCTAAAACTGTCTTTTCAATGCCTCAGTTTCCTCATCTGCAAAATAGGGATAATTATTTTGATTTTCATTCCTACTGCCAATGCTCTTGTTCACCCTTACTCAGTCATGTCCTACTCTTTGCAGCTCCATGGTCTTTAGCCTGCCGAATTTCTCTGTCCAGGGAATTTTCCAGGCAAGAATACTAAACTGGGTTGCCATTTCCTCCTCCAGGGTATTTTCCTGATCCAGGGATTGAACTCGTGTCTCTTGCACCTCCTGTATTGCAGGCAGATTCTTTACCACTGCACCACCTGGAGAGCCTCCTACAGCCAATACCCAATACTAATTTTGTTATTGCCTGTCCATACTATTACAATAATCTTCATACTTGCATCCCTGACTTCAGTCTCTCCTCCTTAAAGCACATTCTTGTGCCATTATTAAAGACAAAAACATAATAAAGAATAATAAAAATAATGTATTATCATCCATCTTCAAAGCTCCCCATCCCCAAAGAATAAATTCCAAACTTTCTGAAAAGGCAGTTAAGACTTCCCACCAACTGATTGAAACTTGATTTTATTTTCTATCCCAATACATCCTACAATGTTGCTTTCTTGGACTGTGTGACCACTGCATTCTTTTGTTGATACGGTCCCTCTACTGTCTTACTCATCTCTCTGCCAAGATCTTATTTAGTTTTTGAGATCCAGCAAAATGCTACTTAGTATAGTCAGAAATAATATCTTTAGCTTCTGAGTTCTTAAATAGCCATGTGTGATCAAAATATCTTGGCCAGAACTCTCCTTCTGCTATTACCATTTGTGACACTTTAGCAAGACACTAACTTCTTAAGTCCTAGTTTTCTTCACCATAAAATAGGTAAAATATGTGTAATAATACTTCTTCAAAGGGCAGTTGCATGATTTAAATAATACATAAGGAAATCCTTTTATAAACTTTTCAGGTATATTTTAATGTAAGCAACAACATGGGGATTCCAAAAGTAGAATAAGAAGTAAAAACAACAACTACAAGCAGAAATTAAGTCCCTAAAAGGTCACATACTCCATGCTTAATTAAGAACACATCACTGAATTTAACTACAATGAGTATCTCTATAGAATTGGAGTAACATTAATAATATCTACATCGTGGAGTTATGAGATGGTTTAATGAGATAATATATGTGAAAGCAATATGAAAGAAATAATATTATGATGACACAAATATTATTGATTATTTCTTAAGTCACTATGACCATTCTCTACCCTAAACTGAATTATTTATGTGCACTTCTTATAACATCTGTGAAACTGTAAGAAATTTGAGGGTGAGCTGAGGTTTTCATCATGTTTATTCTCCCATGGAATAAATAAGTGAAGCTTATAAGATGAGTGTTTTTCTTATCAAAACAACACTCCTCATGTTCGGCGGAGAGTAGTCTGTGCTCAGGCTTTGGTCAGTAATCACAGCATCTTTCCCTGCCTGAGCATCGTTACCTATGTGGTAGCGTGGGTGAAACACTAGCTTCTCTCTTACATATATTTTAGTCTCAAACATCTGAATCATTAAGGGAAGATTCCTTTTCCCTTACTCATCTCTACCAGTGTAGTTCTTCCTCTGATTTTTATAATCACAATTTCCCACGTTGCTATAGTTGCAGCCCTCATCTTCACGCAATGTTCCTACTCCACTATCTAACCCTGCAATGTACCAGTATTTCCTTTTACATTGTAACTTACTGGAAAAATTCAATTTTCACATCTGTCTGGTAGATTTGACTGATACTCTGCTCTCCCTATGTCAATATTACTGGGAATTCCATGCATGTAAAACTGAATGGTGCAGAATGAAAACCAAATGTTAAACTTTAGCTCTAACACAAGGAGCTTCTTTTTCTGTTGCACAATTGTCTTTGGATGCTATGCCTATCACTCAACACTTTTAATTTTTGCATGGACTACATGAACAATGATTACTTATATGGATACACTTTGGAGTCATTTTTAATTGATTAGTGTCATATATTGAATGGACAGTTGATTTTAGTGAGGTTTTTTTTTTCCCCATTAAATGTTGCCTATTTCTAGCCAAGACTTCCAAATTAATGACAAGTCTGGCATTGGAATCTAATCTGAACACCGTTTTTCAATTTGAAAAATAAGAATTAACTGGAATGTGGTCTTTGCACAAAACTGGTGTCATTACAACTCATAGCCTTGCAAAAGTCTGTTGGTGAATTATGCTGTGAAAGTCATAATAAATATCAGGAACAATAATTTTGCTCCTCATGTCCCAGTAGAGGGTGAGGTGTCTGGTAACAGGCTTTTATAAGTCTTTTACTTTTGGTGCCTTTTTTTTAAAACAAGGAAAATGCATCACTTTTGAACACTTATATAAGTGATTGTTGTTGTTTATCAACAACATCATTATCATTACCCACAAAACACTAAAACAAGGCTCCTGTCTGACAAATCCCACTAGGCATGAAGGGCTGAATTCTGAAATTCTGAGTGTGGGTTTCAAATGTGGGTGAAAGCAGGGAAGACGGAGAGTATAGGGAGAAATGAATGATGACTGAGCATCTACTATGTCCTGTGCTCTGTGCAAAGGGATTCCGTCTCATCATTTCAGTCTGTTCTGAACAACCCTGTGAGGTAAGTGGCATTACTTCCATTACACAGATGAATACATCAAGATTCAGATTTTAGACTTGTCAGACTCCAAAGCCCAAGCTCTTTCTACTTCACAAAATGTATGAAATCAATGAATACAACTACATAAGTTTGAATCAATGAGAATTTCTGCTATAGAAAAAGCTTTGCACAGTCTTGACAATGTTACTGGTCTTGACCACATGTGTTAATAATATCTCAAACTTCTGTGGATTCAAGATCTCTACTAACATTGTAATATAGGAACATTGTGGGTTAGGTGAAGAATATTGACCTAATTCTCTGATTATTCTCAAGAGAGATTAGATTTCCTTTATAACCATATGCATGCTGACAAATGACAGGCACAAAGTGATTATTGAAAAAAATGCCTGTGGTAGAGAGAGCACAGAGTATTAGAAACAGGATATGAGCACAGGAGGTAATGGGGTGGAGGGATAAATCACGAAGACAACAGGAGAGTCTAAGAGGACTCTTCCTGTTATTACTTCCACCAGCTATTTTGCAGATGAAAGTGTGAAAGTGAAAGTTGCTCATCATGTCTGACTCTTTGCTATGCCATGGACTGCCAACCATGGAATTCTCCAGGCCAGAATACTGGAGTGGGTAGCCTATCCCTTCTACAGGGGATCTTCCCAACCCAGGGATTGAACCCAGGTCTCTTGCTTTGCAGGCAGATTCTTTACCAGCTGAGTCACAAGGGAAGCCCAAGAATACTGGAGTGGGTAGCCTATCCCTTCTCAAGTGGGTCTTCCCAACCCAGGAATCAAACTGGAGTCTCCTGCATTGCAGGTAGATTCTTTACGAACTGAGCTATCAGGGAAGCCATTTTGCAGATGGCGATAAGCTCAGAGATTTGCTGCTCAACTAATCCTAACAGTAGGCTGGCTTCATGGTTGGGTTTGAAACATCCTCCAACAGTTGGGTTAGCAGATAGTCCTAACACATAGTTGTCTGTGGGTTTAATACCAAAATTGGATCTTTGGGGTTTCAGGTTACTATAAAGGTCATGTTGTTATTTAGCCTCTAAGTTGTGTCTGACTCTTTTGTGACCCCATGGACTGTAGCTCACTGTCCATGGGATTTCCCAGGCAAGACTACTGGAGTGTGTTACCATTTCCTTCTCCAGGGGATCTTCCTTACCCAGGGATCAAACCTGAGTCTCCTGCATTGGCAGGTGGGTTCTTGACTGCTGAGCCACCAGGGAAGCCCCATAAAGATGATGGCTCTAGGCTAAATTAGACTAACTCTGCATGAAGATTCAGATTTCTGTGGGTATTGAAAATACTGCTACTACTACAACAATTACCACGAGAATAGCAACTACTACTACTATTGCTTCTGCTGCTGGCATTTATTAGGTAATATATAGTTCTCTGTAATTTAGAAAATATTTCCTCATCTATCATGTTATTTGATTATCATAATAACCCTGTGCAGTGTTATTGGAGAGAGGAGGAAATCCATGATATCACATTTTAGTCTTGTAAAATTTCAAGCTGAGGTGTTTGCTTCTCAATTTTTGATATCCTTTTCAGCACTTTAAAATGGTTGCAAGAGGCTAATGTTACCCCTATCTGTCTCCAGGGACATTGAAAAAAATCAAATGAAACACTATTGTGAAAATTCTCAGGAAACTGCAAAGCTCTAATTCCTTAGAACTCTTGAGAGGCACTTATACAGAAGCTCCATGAAGGAAGATATTATGTTATCTTGAAAGGGATATAAAGTAATAATTAGAACAAAGACTCTAGAATTAGACTGTATCAGATGATTTCTAACCCTGCCAGCTACTAGCTATGTGACCTTGGGCAAGCTACTTAACCTGTGTTTTAGTTTCCTCATCTCCAAATTAAAGGTCATAGAATTGATACAAAGATTAAATATATATATATATATGTATATATATATATACACACACACACATACACATACACACATACATATATATTGGAGAAGGGAATGGCAACCCACTCTAGTATTCTTGCTTGGAGATTTCCTGCGTCAAGAGGAGCTTGGAGGGCTACAGTCCATGATGTTGCAAACAGTTGGACATGACTGAGTGAATAACACACACACATACATACATATATATACATATATATTACATAAAATGCTTTTAATAGGGTCTGACATGTACTGAGTTCTGTTTAAGTAAGTGTTAGGCCTTCCTATTAGCTATGGCTCCACTATGACATATTGTAGATGATCAATAATACATTTTTAATATATAAAGTAATAAACATAGAGCAGGTGGGACAGTATTATAGTTCAATATTGCAGGAGTGTTAATCACTCAGTTGTGTCTGACTCTTTGTGATCCCATGGACTTGAGCCTGCCAGTTTCCTCTGTCCATGGGATTTCCCAGGCAAGAACACAGGAGTGGGTTGCCATTCCTTTCTCCAGGGGATCTTCCCAACCCAGGGATCAAACCCAGGTTTCTTTTATCGCAGGCAGATATTTTTTAACACTGAGCCACCAGGGAAGCCCACTATTGTAGGAAAGGAAGAGAAATATTCTAGAAACAATTTGCCCTACCATCTAATAAAATAATGGGTGCTCATAATGATAACTGAGTCATCCAGGAAAGTTACAAGTAAGTTCAGGAGCCTAAAAGCCAGAGAGATAACTGCAAGATTTTCCTATATATTGTGGCCAAAGTCCTCTTGCATGTCTTTTGTGTTAATTATTACAACAAACCAGTGGTGTATATTGAACATCACTCTAATATAGAGAGAAGAAAAATTGATAGTCAAGGAAATTCCTTGGTCCAAAATCACCTGGAAATGTGTGGACATAGGAATCCAAGATTTTCTGAATCAGGTGCATTTTCCACCCTAGATTCCACTCAAAGCTGAATCTTTACTTGCTAGACACAGTAGTGTGAAATACACCACTGGAATCATTTGTCTTTCTGTTTAGCTACCAGTTTTCTCCTTATCCTCTTAACCAAAAGGAGGAGTGGTGGTGAGTGCAAGTAGGGAAGAGAACAAGCATTCTGTGAGAATTTATAAGGATAAGGCATCTTGAACAGTATCCCATTTATTCATTTTTCCCCCCAGATTTATTAGGGTATAATTGACAAATAAAATGGTGTATATATTTAAAGTGTTTAATGTAATGATTTGTTATATGTATGTATTGCAAAATCATTACCACAATCAAGTTGATTAACATATATAGTTAACATTTTTTTCTGTATGTGGTGAGAGCACTTAAGATTTACTCTAGCAAATTTCAGGTATACAGTATAACAGTATTAACTATAATTAGCATACTGTACATTAGATCCTCAGAAATTATTTATCTTATAACTGAAACTTTTTACCCTTTGACCAACATCTCCCCATTTCCCCTCTGTCCCCTCAATCTTTGGCAACCGTCATGCTAGTCTCTGTTTCTATGAGTTTGACCCTTAGATTCCACATATAAGTGACACTATACAGTATTTGTTTTTTTACTATCTGGCTTATTTCACTCAGCATAATGCTCTCTAGATTTATCCATGTTGTTGCAAATGGCAGGATCTTTTTTCTTTTTTGTGACTGAGTGGTATTACATTATTTATACATATATGTACCACATTTTCTTTATCTATTAATCTATCAACAGATGCATGTTGTCTCTATATCTTGACTATTAATGAATACTGCTGCAATGAACGTGAGATGCAGATTTCTTTTTGAGATCCTGATTTCAAGTTGTTTGGATATATGCACAGAGGTGGGGTTGTTAGATCGTATATTTATTCTATTTTTAATTTTTTGAGGACCTTCCATAATATTTTCCATAGTAGCTATTCAATAGCGCATAAGGTTTCCCTTTTCTCCACACTTACTCCATAATGAGTGTTATCTTTGGGAAAATGTCTGTTCAGGCATTTGACCATTTTAAATGGCATTATTTGTTTGTGTTTTATGCTATTGAGCTGTATGAGTTCTTTATACATTTCAGATATTAACCACTTATCAGATATATAGTTTTCAAATATTTTCTCATCTTGTATAGGTTGCCTTTTAATTTTGTTGATGGTTTTCTTTGCTGTGCAGACCTTTTGTGTTTGATGCAGTTCCACTTGTTTACTTTTGCTTTTGTTGCCTATGTTTTTGGTATTATATTCAAAAAGTCATTGCCAAAACCAATGACAAGGGGCTATTCCTGGAGTATACCGGTATAGGTCCTCTGTTTGATTTGAATTCATTTTGAGTTAGTTTCTGGGTATGGTGAAGATAGGGAAGCAATTTCATTCTTTTGCCTGTAGATATCCAATTTTCCTAGCATCATTTATTGGAAAGACTGTCCTTTCCTCATTGCACATTCTTGGCTTCCCTGCCAAATATTAGTTGTCTGTGTATGTGCAAGTTTATTTCTGGGCTCTTGATTCTGTTCCACTGGTCTGTGTCTTTTTTATGCCGTTACTGTACTGTTTGATGATATCTTTGCAGTATACTTTGAAATTAGGAAGTGTACCACCTCCAGCTTTGTTCTATTTTTTTTTTCCAGAATGGCTTTGGTTGCCAAAGTCTTCTGTAATTCTATACTAATTTTAGAACTTTTTTTTTCTATTTCTATGAAAAATACCACTGGAATTTTGATAGGGATTTTATTGAGTCTCAGATGGCTTTGGGTAGTATGGACATTTTAATAATATTAATTCTTCAAATCAATGAAAACAGGATATATTTCCACTTACTTATGTCTTTTATTTTAATCAATGTGTTATAGTTTTCAGTGTTCAGATCTTTCATTTCCCTAGCTAAATTTATTCTTAAGCATTTTATTGTTTTGATGCTATAGTAAATGAGCTTTTCTTTATTTCTTTTTCAGATAGTTCATTGTTATTGAAACACAACTTTTTTTTGATATGTTTGTTTTGTATCTGCAGTTTTACTGAATTCCTTTAATATTTTTAACAGTTTTTTTGGTAGAGTCTTTAGAGTTTTACTCTTTATTGGAATATGGGGTAAATGGAGTAAATCAGCTAAGCTTGAGTGATTTAGCTAAGATTGCACAGCTAGCAGATAGCTGATAAGATGCTATACCACAATACGACTCAAAAGCCAGGTTCTTTCTACCTCAGAGGGAAATTGCCTTATGCAACAGTGAGAGCTGCCCTGAACTCTGTGTGAAGCAGCTTTGCATTTACAGAATGCAAAGAGAAACCTTAGACAAACCTCCCGATCACCCAGTGATGACTGATCTTTTAGTAAAGCAGACTGCTTTTGCCAAGATAGTGCCATTCATGGTATTTCATGCCTTAGTTTAGAATTTCTCAAAACGTGGAATGTGAGCTAAAGATTCTTATTAAAATTCTAATCATTGTATATTTATTTTAATGTTTTCAAAAATATGATCAGTTATTATAATAGGAGAAAGAGAAAACTTCCTCAATAAAGAATGCAATGAGTAAACCATTTATATTTTAAAGAAAACATTATGTAAACAAAAAAACAGGTGGTGGGGGTGGACATGGCAAAATTCACAGAAGGAAATCATAAGAGGAAAACAATTATATTGAAGTGCAATTATCAAAACATCAGAAAACTCAAATTATAAAATAGTAATATACATGATTTTTAAAGATATCACATAACTAGTTCTAGAGGTAGATCTATTAATGATGATTGCAATTTTGAAGTAGTGATGAGCATAAGTGCTATTTTCAGAGATCTACAGTAAATGTCATGTGATGGGAAAATATCTGTGCTTTCTCTTGGTACCAAAGTAACAGGCATAGTGATGTCACTGTGCTTTATCACCTGTGTTTATTGCTGAATGACCAATATACATCAGTTAGAAGTTAGGGCAATTCAGATATGATTCTGCCCCTTTAAATGCTCTTTGAGATTAACTTGATTTAAATCCTACTGCTAGAAAGCAATATCTTTGTTAACTTAGCAAGTGATCTAGGCTCTCAAAGCCCCCAGAGGGGTAGGTGGTAACAGAAATTTATGGAGCTTATGGGTTTGTAGAGTCTAAGTGTTTGGCACAATGCAGGAACCCACTAAATGTTATAAACATGTTCCTGATGTTCCAACCATAGTGGGGATGAGCATTCAGTCAGCAGGGGCTACATTCTAGGAACAGTCCAACTATCAAGAGACTTAATTCCTCACTTTCCCCCATGGGGCTCAAATGAAAAGATTCCATTTCCATTCCGGGCAAAATTCATGATAACACTGAATGAGGTTGCTTTTGTTTAAACTTGCATTTTGTGACTAAGAAAAAATGATTCCATTGAGACATGCATGTGGAAGAGTGGATAAAAATGTGGATTTTAAACACCCATGGTGTTTTTAGGCTACACGATATTGGGGCAAGATGATACATGCACTGATACATGGTCATGCACTGTCTGAAGCAGTAAGCATTAAAAGTGAAGACATTAATAAGGGGAACAGCATTTACCAAGGTATTTCATGAGTCGGGAAAGTATCAGGATTTCCTCTTCTAATGTAGTCTGCTGTGTTATTGTACAGGTTGGATCCTACTCTATGAAATAGTTCCCCATTATGGGTTAGAGAGTGGCAAGCTCCCTCATGATTCGCTCCCCTTTAATGCTTTTAAAGTGAGTGAATTTAATATTAAAAATGAAAAACGTGCAGGCTGATTTTACCTAATGGAAATTTGTCCACTTTGCTTCTTGGTAAAAACCCTGCATCAGGAATGAAATTTGGAAAGAGTTTAGATAAAAGAGTTTGAAAATAATTATTGATGAGATGTGATACTTACTGTTAAGTGGAAACCATGAAAGATCATTCCCAGTTCACCTGAATGGGAAGTTAACAGTGCACATTGCTCTTGTGATGGGGCTGATATTCAAGTCTTTGGAGAGGATTATATACGTAAAGAGAAGTCCGTGGAGAGGACATTATGATATCAAGGCAATGACAAAACAAATTTCAATGCAAATCTATAGAGACCATATTACAATGTCAAGGCGAAAGCAAAATGTAAGTCTAGAGAGACCATTTTACAATGTCAAGACAATGGTAAAACAATGTCACTGAAAAATTATTGAGACCACATTGCCATGTTAAATTACAATGTCAAAACATTATCATTGCAAGTCTTTAGAGATCATATACCTCTTTTAAGATAATAGCAAAACAATGGAACTTGAAATAGCAAACAATGGAACAAAGGAATTTTATGTAAGTCCCTGTTACTATCAGGAGAAGATGGTAAAAATATCAAGGGAAGTCAAAAGGTTGTTAAAGAAACAAACAGTGACAAACTATAAGATTGTGCAGTACATCGTTAGCATTCAACTTTATTCTTGCTTGGAAGAAAATAAAGTTTCTCAAGTAGAATTAAGATTGCAAGCAAGTTTAGCCAAAGAATGGCACAAAGTCAGAGACAAGCAACTGAGACATTAGATCCATTATATGCAGCTAATTTATAGAATTAGAATTTCACTCCTTTTCCCAAATAACTGGATTATTGTTTCAATTATTCAGGTGAATTTTCTTCATAACATGAACTTCACAAACCCTGCTTCTGATTCCTGCTTTGCCTGCGACCTCTGTTGTGAGGTAGCGTCCATCACTCACTGTTAAACTTAGCTTCAGCTCACAGTTGCCACTATGTGTCAATCACTGCGCTAGACACTGTGGGTGAAATGGGTTTTTTCTCTTTCTTAAGAAGCTGAGACGAGTAAGGAAATTACCCATACAAAGGTGATATTCACAAACAGGGTGTAGAAAGAGTGCTTTCTAATTGCAGCCCTGCTGCCTTAATGCTTTGTGAATTAGGTACACCGCCCGTCCTTAGGTACACTGCCCGTCCGAGCTGTGTGCAGGGTTCTCTGTAGAGAAAACAGGGAGGATACACACACATGTTGCTACCACTTACATTCTAGAAACCGGCCTGGGAATCCAAGGCTATGAGCCTGGAACAAGTTGCTTAACTTTCCTGGGTTTATTCGTCTGTATAATGAGGGCATTGATTGTGATCTCATTGGCCCTTTTCTAGTTCTAAATTGGTTTTTTAGAATTAACTAAAATGTTGGTGCCTTGTATGAATAACTATCTGTCAAAACTGTTGTCATAATCCTCACCATCACACCTAAAATAGGTGCCATGGTGCCATTCTTTTTTATAGACTTTCATCTGTGTGAAGAGTTTTACAAATGAATTTGTGGCAGAATTTCAGTTAAAATAATAGCTATGAATACTTATAGACATGATTTAATATAGATATTTTAGTTTTATATATATATGTTTAAAACAATGGTTTAGACACACAGACAATGAGACTTCAGGGAAATGCTATAGAATATCTCAGAAGCTTGGAATCTTTGAATAACTCTTGGAGGGGTAGAGCATTAGTGGAGCAGAATGTGTTGGCAATCCTCTGTACCTCTGCTTTTTAATATGGTGTGTGATAAACATAGATTCACTAGGGACTCAGAATGAATAATAAAAGAGTTTATTTTAGCATTGCGTCAGATACTAGTGATAGAAGTAAACAATTGCTATTATCAAGTGAGAACTTATATGCAGATTTTTCTGTTCTTTGCCCTGATTTCTCAAAGCCTTACATAGTTGTTTTTATTTTTCCAGAAAAAAAAAAAAAGAGGCTAAAAATGGTTAATTCACATGTAAAAAGCCACACTACTAACACGTGGCTGAGTCAGGAATGGGGTCAAGATTTACCAGACTTTAAAATCTGTGATCAACTAACTGTATAATCAATGAGAAAGGAAAAAATTGAATTCCATTATAATCCCTGCACTGACCACCATAAGCTACAGAACCTGTCCTCTGTCATTTTTTTTTTTCTTTTTGCATCATATCATTTATTCAATGACAAACTCTGAGGGTCTTCAGTCTCAGATGGTCATTATTCTACTTTCTCCTCTCTATCTTTAACCTCTTCCTCATCAGGCTTTTTGCCTGAGGTAGAAAAACATGCTCTCACATACCTTTAAGAAAGTCTTTTAATCTTAGCATTTTTTTTTAAATTTAGATTTTACTCCTCATGGCCAAGACTCTCAGAGGACTAGCTCTGCACCCGCCATTTACATTTATATCTTATCCTTTCTAAATCTGAGTATTTATGGCTTTTATCAATTCTGAAAAATTCTCAAATACTCAAATACTGCCTCTTCTACATTCTATTTTTCCTTTAATAATGTTTTTATAGGTTTTATGTTATGTTGGACCGTCACATTCTAGAAACATTCCATGTTTCTAATCTTTCTTCAGATTTTCCACCTATATATTTTCTTGGGTGGCATCAGGGCAATTTCTCCAGATCTTTCTTCAGTTCCTTGTTCCTCTTAACTTTGTTGATTCTATTATTTACGAGTCTGTCTGATGTTTAAGCTTTGTTTAGTGTCAATGACTTTTTTACTGTGTATTTTTATTTTTTAAAATAATAACTTTTCCCCAGAATTTCCTAGGATTGTATTTCTTCCCCTTATCTTTCCTCTTTTTTTTATTTTATTATTTTCATCATCCACATTTTAAAGTCTGTTCAATAGTTCTACCATAACAAATTCTGAGGGTCTAGACTCTTCCTAAAAATTAAGTCTGATCCTTTCTCATGATACATTGTTTCTTCTGAGTGTGTGTATGTTAGTATTGGTGTGTATTTTGTTTTCTGTTTTTAAAAAATATTTATGTATTTATTATTTATTTGGCTGTGCTGGGTCTCAGCTGCAGCCGGGATATTTGTTGTGGTGTGTGGGTTCCTATAGTTGCAGCATGCATGATCCAGTTCCCTGACCAGGGAGTGAACTCAGGTTCCTGCATTGGGAGCAGAGTTTTAACCACTGGACCACCAGGGAAATCCCTGTGTGTATATTTTGTATTAAAGACTTCAGCTCATCTGCCCAGAGCTGTCGTGTGGTCTTCTTTTGCTTCTGGGGTTGAAGGTACATCCCTCCCAAGATATTTTTGGCTTTGGCAGTTATTCTAGGGTTACTGATGGCTGAAGACCACTTTTTTACTTCAAGTCCTATTTCTGATAGCTCTTAGACCGCATTTGCAGTTTAATTCAAACTAAAAATTCAAACAGGAGTAAGTCTAAGGTTTAGGATTCTTAGAGGAGACTATTTTCTCACCAGAGACAAGGCTCAGAGACACTAGTAACTGTCATTTCCCTGCACTGATATGAGAGACTTCTTTCTTCTCCTAATCTACTTTTCCACTAATGAGGTAGCATTTCTAGAGTCCCCTGTCTTTTATAGGGATCTCAGGTCCAGCTCCTATGCCATGTGGGCTCACAAGGTATCACCAACTGTTCCTAAATAGAAGTCGAAATCACTTGCTTACTCAGCCTGGAGTTATTCTCCCTTGATTCTCCTCCATCATTTTGGTCTCTTTCATTCCCTTAGCCTCCTTCAAAAACTTGCTCTTCCCTGCTCTATAATTATTTGTCTTCTCCTAAAGGTTGCAATGTCCAATATTCAACAAATTATATAACTCTCTGCTCACCACAAATCCCTTGAAAATATCCCATTATTGCTTATTTAGGTGAACTCTTTAACCAACTCCATCTTTCATCCTCTTTAATCTCTTTTTCATACCAAGGCTGGAGTGAATTTACTGAAATAAAATATGGCAGCACTTTCTTTAAAATCTTTTGCCGGCTCCTTCTTATCCATGAAACGTATCTACAAACACATACATGCACAGTCACTTAAATAAAATAATACCCTCTTGCATCATGTAAACCCTTAGGAACCATTTCCTGCAGAGCCTTTCTGTGTCTAGTTTCAGTTTACTAGCCATTCTGAACTGCTTGCTAGTCTTGTTTTCTTTAAACATCGTTGCCTCTATACCTAGTATTTAGTTTAACAAATCTGTTTCCTCTATATGTTACTACAAAATTTTAATTATTACATTTACTTATGTCTTTTTTTCATACACAAATATGACACACTCAGAAACTTAAAACAATGAATCTACAGAAAACTAGTACACAAGAAATTAGAGTTCATTGTATATAGAAGCATGGATCCCAGGAAGTTCTATAGTTGCAATAATGAATAGCTCTGACCTCTTCTATGCACCTTTTTGTCACTTTCTCCAGTAATCTTTCCTCCCATACCTTACTTGTTATGCTATTTTGGAAGTAAGGCCCATGATTGAAAGGATTACATTAGGATTAGTACCAGTGACATGAGTTCCTCAATAATCATTGATTTACCTGTGAATCCTAGAGAATTTAACCTAGTTCTACATCAACACGTGCATTTGGAAATACATTATTTCAAAATACTAAAAGCTACATTTACTCTGCACACAACAGTGTTACTCTCAGAAGTAAAGGCATTATTTTCACTTTCTTCAAGGCAGCAAGTACTTTGCTGCTCTAGACTGCTTAATTCTTCTTTCCTCAACTTATTCAACTGCAAACTGGGGATAATTAAAAATCCTATGTTTTGAGTTATTTGGAGATTAAATGCACAAATGACTAATAGGGGTTAGAATAATGCCTAGTATTGAGGGAAAACTCAGTAGAGACTGACTCAGTATTGTTGGTTTTTCATAGTTTTTCCCTCACCTAAACAGATAGAGTTTCAGAGAAAAATAATGAATATTTTAGCTAAAAGATAATGTACTTCTCTGTTAAAGTTCTCATTCCTATAATGGCCATCTTTGGAAATAGACTTTATTATTAGTCATTTATTTATTGATATGATCTAAAAACATTGTTGTATCTCTGATTTCATGTTAATTGTGAAATAAGAATTTTGTTCTTTATTAAAGCCATTCAATTTTCAGCAAGAAGACTTTAGAAAGTAAAAGGCATATTAGAAAATTCAAGAAAATGCTTTACTCTAATATCACATAAAGCCCCTGTGGCAACTACAATCCAGCTTATTTCCTATGCACTCTTACCTGCTGGGAAATCTTTATATTATAAACTACTTCCTGTAACTTTGTTTTTTACATATTGGGATTAAAGAGCTAAGAAAGACCTATGAGATTTTGTTCTCTTTCCACACTTACCTGGTTTATGTATATACTGCTCTAATGTCATGGGAAGATATGAAATACCACGTATAGAAACTACATTTTTAATGAGGTTTTCCCAGCATATATCAAGTAATAAAGTGTCATTAGATGAACCATTGTTCTCACCATAAGACTGATGGAGTCACCCTAAAGAATGTAAATCTAACATAAATTGAATGAATATTATTTAAAATAAAAGATTGGCCCTGTTTCTAAAATGTCTCCCCAAACTCTGAGACTCCTTGCAGAGAAACATATGGTCTATGCAGTAAAAATTCTCAATTGCTCCTTTTTTCTATGAATTTTGCTTGCAAATTCAAGACTCCTTATTTTCATGTTGAAATAATACCTGGAACATGACACTGAGGGGTTTTCTCTTAAATAAACCTGGTACTCTGCTTGAAAAGAAATTTTCTACTTCCTTGAAATATCATCTTACTTTTTTTTTCATTATAAGAGAAATCTATGAATAAACAAAAAACCAAGATATGAAATTGGGGAAGTGATAGGTTGAATTTAGGAATAGGACATCAAATCCAAGTAAGAATTTAGTCTAAAGTACTAAATTACAAGAGTTTAATAAAAAATACAGAGTAATATAGTGATGGAGGAATCTTCTACTGTTCATTTTAATACAGCACAGATGTTTTAGTTTTCTTTGGCTGTGCTACTTCTTCATTGTAGCATTCAGGCTTCTCTAATTGTGATGTGTGGGCTCTATAGTTGCAGTGCTTGGGCTTAGTTGTCCCCCCAACCCCCTACCCCCCTGGCATATGGGATCTTAGTTCCCTGAACAGAGATCAAATCCACATCCCCTACACTGGAAGGTAGATTCTTAACCATTGGATCACCAGGTAAGTCCCTAGATGCCTTTTTTGAAGTAAAATTCACTTTCCTGTGCCACACTCATATTCTCCATTCCAATTGTCAAACTCTAAGCACTTGTTTTATTTTGACAGTTCTCTTTTTCTAACTTTATTTTGAAATAATTTTGAATTTACAGAAAAGTTGCAAAAAAAAAGTACAGAGAGTTCCTATACTTCTTATCCAGCTACCTCTTATTGTCCTATAGAACCATAGTGCCAGTATAAAAACCAGGACTTTTTGTCAGTACAAGTCTACTAATTAAACTAGAGGCCAAATTTGAATTTCACTAACTGTGCCACTAATATTTTTTTCCTAATTCAAGATCCAATCCAGGATTTCATGTTGTATTTAGCTGTCATGATTCAGACTCCTCTAGTCTGTGACAGATCCTCAGCCTTTCCTGGTCTTTCATGATCTTGATATTTTTGAAGAGCGCTAGACAGTTATTTTGCAAAATGCTCCTTAATTTGCATTTCTCTGTTATTGTCTCATAATTAGGTTGAGGTTACATATTTTTGGCAAGAATATCAGCCACAATGATGTAGTATTCTTTTCAATGCATTGTATGAGGGTACTTGATGTTGATATGTTTTATTACTGATAACATTCCTTTGATCACTTGGTTATATCACTTGACATTTCCTAGGTTTCTATATTATACAGTTATCATTTTTCTTGTTATAATTAACAAATATCATGGTGCAGATATTTTGAGATTATCCAAATGTACTATTTATCCTCAAATTTTTGTCTACTAATGTTAGCATTCATTGACAGATCTTATATGCAATGGATATTACTGTGGTGCTTGCTTAATTGTGATTTTGCATTTCCTTCATTCCATTCATATATATTTGAAATTCTTTTCCAGGGATGAGTTGTCTTTTGTCTTCATTTATCTATCTATATAATTACATAAATATGTAAGTATGCGTTCGCATCCATTCATTTTATTCTATGGTTTATAACCTAGTACTATCATTATTTTTTTGCTCAAATTGCTCCAGCTTTGGCCATTGGGAGTTTCTTTGATATACTTTTATATGTTTTTGAGCACTTCTTTACTTTCTATCACCAAAAGCTATTCCTCTTCCCAGCGCAGAAATCACCCACTTCTCCAAGGAGAACATGTTCCCTTTATTGAAGAATGGTGCTTAGAAACCAAGATTTGGGTATTAAGTATGCTTGTTGGCCATGAGTACCATTACTAGTAGGATCTCTTAAGGGACAGAGCTTCATGCACATCTACATTTACTTCTATATTTTTCTGCATACATATGGTAAAATCGTGAGCTCATACTGATATCTCTGATTTCAATCTAGTACCACAAGATCATTCTAATTTTCTCCTTTCCATATTAGCAACTTCTTTCTCCACCTGTGATAAAACTGATGCTCATTATCTACAAAATATTTCACAACCCAGGGATTAAACCCAGGGATTTCCCAAACCACAGATCGAACCCAGGTCTCCCATATTGCAGACGGATTCTTTACCAGCTGAACCACGAGAGAAGCTCAAGAATACTGGAGTGGGTAGCTTATCCCTTCTCCAGTAGATCTTCCCAACCCAGGAATCAAACTGGGGTCTCCTGCATTGCAGGTGGATTCTTTACCAGCTGAGCTACCAGGGAAGCCCTACAAAATATTTACTTATTTGTTAATTTTTAGTATATACATGATGCAGTTTTAGAATGACTAAGTTGTATCCCTGTAAGAAGGTTCTCTGGTGGCTCAACAGTAAAGAATCTTTCTGCCAATGCAGGAAACATGGGTTCCATCCTTGGGTCAGGAAGATCCCCTGGAGAAGGAAATGGTTACATACTCCACTATTCTTGCCTGGGAAATCCCATGGAGGGAGGAACGTGGCGGGGTTACAGTCCATGGGGTCGCAAAGAGTTGGGCACTACTTAGCAACTAAACAACAACAACAACAGCAATCGCTGTTAGAAACATTTTTATTAACTTGAATACCTATTTGTACAGTTTTGTTGGTCTTTAGCTGTGGAGTATCCAGCCAAGACACTATTGTCCTCAGTTACGTAGATTAGTTCTTTTGTTCCTCACCCAATCAGTGTGATTATGTTACTCATTTGAAATATTTGAAATATATTAATAGCTGTATTATGAAGAAGGCAATGGCACCCCACTCCAGTACTCTTGCCTAGAAAATCCCATGGATGGAGGAGCCTGGTAGGCTACAGTCCATGGGGTTGCTACGAGTTGGACACGACTGAGCAACTTCACTTTCACTTTTCCCTTTCATGCACTGGAGAAGGAAATGGCAACCCACTCCAGTATTCTTGCCTGGAGAATCCTAGGGATGGCAGAGCCTGGTGAGCTGCCGTCCATGGGGTCCCACAGAGTCGGACACGACTGAAGCGACTTAGCAGCAATAGCTGTATGGTAAGGTTTATTTGCTGTAGCTCACATTCCACCTGAGTTCCCCACCCCCCATGCTGATCAACTTTGATTAATTATATTTTTGGAATGTAAAATAGTACTATGATTTTAAAAGTCAGGGCTATACAAGATGATAATTTGATTTGAAAATTTCCTGAAGATTTCATACATTTTTCTTCCAGACTAATATCAGAACTTTAAGTGGCCAATGATTCTGTCAGACAATGTCTCATTATTTCAGATCTGATTTTTATTCCCCTTATCTTTACCAAAGTTTTGTTATTATTATTTATCTTCTGAGAGCTTTGTATCCATTGTCTACATTAGATTTCATTTTCAAAGGCCGTTTATCACTTCTGAGATGGGTCACAAAAAGATTGCTATCATTAAAAACAATTAGAAATACCAGGCATCATTCAGCTTCAGAATTCATCCTTCTTGGAAGGGGGCAGATAGAACATGTGTTTCTGACCTTGACCAGGTCTAATCTGCTCCTTAACTTCCATGCTATGCAGCATCTCCAGGTTTACATGCCTATGGGAACAAATTCTCCACAAAGAAAGCAGCAGGCACACTAGACATTTCATTCTTTCTTTAATAAGCCATTTCTTTGCTCTTGAAACAAGACTGTAAAGATTACAAGTGTGTCTCAGGGGAAAAAAATAAAAGTATAGTAGAACCAAAACTTGAGCAAGTTCACAAAGAATCATAAGGGGGTGGACGAGGTATTAGAATATAAATAGAAAGTACAGTATTAGCTCCAAACAAATGCTTTCAAAGTCTTTGTGTGCACTGACAGCTTCAGATATTTGATGTAAATGAATTTTTCTCTAGAAACAATGGAATCTGTAGCTTGTGGTGGCAGTGTTTCTTTTCTAAACCTTGCTTTTCTTTCTTTTATTTTTTTTTTTGTACCTAAGTTGAAAGCAAAGCTAACTTAGGTATGTATTTGCATCAGAAAGACCCTCCAGCAGCATCCATACTAGTCAGTGATCATTTTTTCATTATTTTAGGTAGCTGCTTGTTTGCAATTTTCTTTTTTAAGCCTCCTGAGCTACTCTTCACAAAGCACAAACACAGTCACTGTCACACACAGACACACAGATGCACTCAAATGATGACAACGATTGGCATTGCCATTTTCATTAGAAGATAAAGCGTATATCTATATTGCCTGCATTTTATGCTGGTTGAAATCCTATCAGTTTGTGAAAGCCTACTCATCTCCATTAATAGCACCTCCATTTACCTAGGTACTTAAGCCAGAAATAAGAGAGCAATTCCTGACACCTCCTCTGTCCACTGAACTCCTGCCCCAAGCAATCTATCGTTAAGTTTTTCAGAATCTCCTCATAAAATACATCTTGAGTCTGTCCTCTTGTTACCCCCCTTCTAGTTACCCCCTTCTAGTCCAAGCTTCCTCTCTTTCCTGCCTATCTGACATACCCTCCCTCTGCTATAATTTCATTCCCACAATAATCGGAATGATTTCTTGAAATTTAAATAGCACATCATTCTCCTAATTCAGGAGAAGGCAATGGCAACCCACTCCACTACTTTTGCCTGGAAAAGTCCCATGGACAGAGGAGCCTGGTAGGCTGCAGTCCATGCGGTCGCTATGAGTCAGACACAAGTGAGCATTCTTGCTTTCACTTTTCACTTTCATGCACTGGAGAAAGAAATGGCAACCCACTCCAGTGTTCTTGCCTGGAGAATCCCAGGGACGGCGGAACCTGGTGGGCTGCCATCTATGGGGTCGCACAGAGTCAGACAAGACTGAAGCGACTTAGCAGCAGCAGCAGCTCCTAATTCAATGGTCCTCACCCATCCCCCACTGCCCATGACTTTCTTCTACAGTTAGGACGAGACTCCAAAATTCTTTACAAAAACCTACAGAAAGTTGTATGATGTGCTCACTGTTTATCCCTCCAGATCCTTCATGTACTTTCCCTCTGACTTTCTGGGTTATAGCCACACTGCCCTTCCCTTCATTTCCTAGACAAATAGCCATGTTTTTTCATCTCAGCACCTAGAAAGTTCTTGCTTCTTTCTTTTCATCTAATTCTTAATAATCCTCAAGGATGGTTCCTCAGAGACTTTACCTAACTCCCAGTCAAGTCTCCTTTCCTCATTATTACTCTCTCCTACTACCCTACATTTTTCTTCAGAACAACCAATACGATTTCAAATTATTTATCTGGGTGCTTAGATTTGTGTCTTCTTGTTCACTGTATATTCCAGACTTGGCATGGTGCCCAGCATATTGTAAATGCTCAGTAAACATTTGTTGAATAAAGTAATATTATGGTAATAATATGCATGGTCTTAGACCATTTACTACATATTCAGGAAAATCATAAAAACTGGTGAATTATCTATCATTTTCTCTCAAAGCATCTTGCATATATCTCGGTTTGCAAATGAATGACTACAGTTTTGCCCGCAATACCATCTCCATGAAGCATCCCCTACTGAAATAGGCTCACCTACTTTTTTCTTCCTGCTTGACACCTTTTGAGAAGGTAGTGGCAGTGCCCACCTTGGTAGGGTGATTTGAAGGAAGTTTGGAAACATTGTCAGAGTTTCACTTCCACAAGCAATTCCATGAGATCCCCAATTTGGGAGATCATGGTATTAAAAATCCCCTATTGCAAAACTGTTAGGATAAAAAACATGTGAGCCACTATTGGCCACAATTATCATATTCCAAGAGAAAATGGTCAGCTGGACAGAGACCAAATATTCAAGGGAAGGGGATATAATGAGTTAAAGAGTTAGTCGATGAGTTGTCTCCAACTCTTTGTGATCCTGTGGACTCAGCCTGCCATGAGCCTCTGTCCATGGAATTCTCCAGGCAGGAAAACTGGAGTGAGTTGCTATGCCTTTCTCCAGGGAATCTTCTCAACCCAAGGATCAAACCCTTGTCTCCTACATTGCAGGCAAATTCTTTACTGTCTGAGCCATCAGGGAAGCCCCCCCAGGACTTTTTGATTGGGTGCATTTTGATTGGGCTGAAGAATTGCAAATGCCAAGAAACATTAAGATATTCTCTTGAGGTGGGTGTATTGAGTAACTTGGGCAGCATTACTTCTCAGAGAATCCTGGGGGTGGGTTGCTAGGTGCCTAAAAGGAAGCTGATCATTCAAGGGATGCCGAAAGCAGTGGAGGTGGACATTGGTGGGAACGAGAGTTTAGAAGATGCATTAACAGCTTTACTGCTCTTTTTAGATTGGCTTTGCATGCCAAACTCTGTCCTCACACTGAATATTAAGCATTATTTTTCTTGAGGAGAACAGGCAGGCTAGACCATAAAGATATAAAACTAGGGAATAGACAATTACAATTCTCTAGGCCACCTGTGCTAAATGCAAACTTAACATTTAACATTTCTCTGCTTCAACTCTTGGGCCTGAACTTGGTGTTTCTGTAAAGGCCCCCATTTCCTTGGGTTCCAGACCTGAGATGACCTCACTTGATCTGGGAAAGGACCTTAGTTTGACCACAGCCTACTTCCCTGACTCTAACTGCCCTGATCAAATGCTTTACTATGAGGTCTTACTTTGGGCATTGCCCTCCTCTCCAGCCCCCAGGACTCAGTTTCTCAGTATAATGCATCTGCTGCTGCTCAGCGGCTCAGCTATGGCCGACTCTTTGTGACCCCATGGACTGTAGCCCACTAGGCTCTTCTATCCATGGGATTCTCTAGGCAAAAATACCGGAGTGGGTTACCATCTCCTACTCCAGGGGATCTCCCCTACCCAGAGGTTGAACCCTTGTCTCTGGCTTTGGCAGGCAGATTCTCTACCACTGCACTGGGAAGTACTTGATCTCCTTCTAATCACCTTGCCTTAGCAGAGTTTAAAAAATGCATCCCAAAACACTTTCTCAACTGATCATTATAGCAACTTGTGAAAGAGGAATACAGTGTGTAGACGAGGAAACCAAGTCCCTGTTCAAATTAGGCTCGTTTGTTCCTTTCTGTTTTCCTGGATACATGGTTGCTAATAGGATACTGATTCTAATAAGGCAGATAATGGCCCCTGGGCCACCTGCCAATTTAAAATGACTCAAATGGAAAATAACTAAAATAAGAATGGAATGTTCTAGAACATCTCCAAATCACAAATCCATAATTGTCAAAGCCACAGAAAACTGGCCTTTTTTGAGACGGATTTAACAGGGTATCATGATTATAGAATAAAAGATAGTACACAGTGAGCCCTTAAATGATACTGAGGGATTCCTCTCTCCAGCATTAGAGACTAGGAATATGGATTGAACTAGCATTTTGGTCAAATAAGCCTGGATCCAGTGAGTTATCATCTAAAACCTAGAACTAGCTTCTGATATTTACCAGCACTTTAGACTCAGTCCAGCAAGTGACTCCAGGCCATTTTGACAAACATTACACACTTGATACTCTCCCTGCATCGGGCTCAGGGCATGAAGCATGTGTGAAGCTGGCCAACATTCCTCTATCTGCTGGTTTCATTATAGACAGAGACTGGAGCAAAGATACAGAACAAGTCCAGTCATAGACACCCAGAGCACATATGGAACACCTGAAAAATATAATGATATGTTCTTGATGGTTTCATCATTGAATCTAAGTTCTCCATAAGGTTTTAGGCAAACATTGCATTTTCTAAAACCAATCTCCTCAACTGTCATCTTCACCCACATGCTTCTCAAATTAAAATGTATACACAGGACATGCATACAAAATTATTTTACATAGTGAAAAATCCATATATAATCATGTTTTTGGTAAAGATTCTCCATATGTTTTTTTTTTTTTTCTTTTGAGAATCCTCATTTATTCAATATATACATACGCATTGAGTTAGTGAGTGAAAGTTGCTCAGTCATATCCAACTCTTTGTGACCCCATGGACTGTAGCCCACCAGGCTCCTCAGTCCATGGAATTCTCCAGGCTAGAATACTGGAGGGGGAAGCTATATCTTCCTCTAGGGGATCTTCACAACCCAGGGATTAAACCCAGGTCTCCCACATTGCAGGCAGATTCTTTACCATCTGAGCCACCAGGAAAGCCCTATACGTATGCAATACCTTCCTTGTAATGTTTGTGGGGTGGGGGGAGACTGATTATTTTATTTTTAGAAACCATGATGGTGGGGGTTCACTGTATTTATGTATCCTTTACAAATGAAGAATACTTAATATATCTCAGATTATGATACACTTTTCTTGACATTGCCATCAACTTGCTGGTTTGAGGTATGAAGTTCAAATTAACCTAAGTTTTGTGGAGATAATTGAGATTCAGGAAAATTAGGTGCTTTAAAGCACAGTGAGTCAGCAGTAGGGAAAAGAGGAAAATAATTGATTTATTTAGGGCCTGCCACGTGCTAGTTATCTTTTTGACATTACCTTTTGTCCTTACTAAAACCCTGGGAGACAGGAATTATAATTCTTGCTTAACAGACAAGGGAACTGAGGCTCAAAGAGATTAAATGATTTTCCCAAGACCACACAGCTAACTTCAGAGCTGAATTATAACCAAAATCTGTTTGAGAGCCCATGTTTCCTCCACTCTGCACATGGCTCCCTAGATCTGAACCAGGATTCAAACAAGCTCAAGCATTTTCTTCAACCTGTCCTTTGGAATGCACAGTCCTTAAAGGCAACTCTTGAATATGATGTTCAATAGAAACCATGCTGTTTTCTATTTTCTTTTGTGTGTGTTGTCTAACTTTAATCTGGCTTTCCAAGTAACATGTTCCCTACTCTTCTCTAGATTTACTACAGACTTTATGTAGAGGGAGGTGTTGGGGGTTGTGATTTCCTTAAGTTACAGATATAAAATCAGAGGTACTTTGCCTTGTAAAGATACACAGAGTAATCTCTTGGAAGGATAGCTTTAGACTCCAGAGCTAACTGTGATCTCTCCAGTAAGTCTAGAGGGCAGTGGCTTTTTGTTTCCTGTCCTTTCCTCAAGGTTATTTCTAAGGAACCAATAGCCCCCAAGGAAGAATTTTCGATTCCTGAACAATAAGATTTAGGTAAGGACACAAGAGAGAGCAGTGAATCAAAAGGTTGTTTTCCTCATCTAGAATTGGACAGATCTCTCCCTCAGTTGACTTGTGACTAGCAGAAAGGATGCTCTGTGACGTCCAAGCCTAAGTCATAAAAACTGACGCAGCCACTACCTGCTTCTTATGGAATTCTCACTCTTGGAAACCAGGCTCCATTGGCAAGGGAGTGAAAGCAATTAATGGAGAGGCCCAAATGAAGAGATCTAAGTGGAGAAAAACTAAGACCCCTACTTCCTTAGCTCTGGCTGAGCTCCCAGAGGACAGTCAATGTTAACTGTCTGATTGGGTGAATGAGCCATCTTAGAAGCACATCCTATAGCCTCAGTTGAGACACCTCAGTTGATCTGTGTGGAGAAAGACAAGCTTTCTCATAGCACCCTACTCAACTTGCAGATATATGAGTTAAATAAATGACAGCTTCTATTTCAAGCCCCTGGATTTTGGGGTAGTTTGTAGTTGAAACAGAAAGCAAGGCATAGACATCAGAAGTGATAGGAAATCATTAAAAGTAGCTTAAGTATACAAACAGCTTAAAAAGCTAAAGGCAAACTCAGGCATTACAAATCCCATATAATTAAACATAATTTCCTGCCCTTAAAAATCGAATTTGTAACATATGTATTTGGTATGAAATGTGGGCTTCCCAGGTGGCACTAGTGGTAAAGAACTTGCCTGCCAATGCAGGAAACATGAAAGAAGCAGGTTCAATCCCTGGGTCGGGAAGATCCCTTAGAGGAGGGCATGGAAACCCACTCCAGTATTCTTGCCTGGAGAATCCCATGGACAGAGGAGCCTGGTGGGCTACGGTCCATGGGGTCACAAAGTCAGACATGACTGAAACAACTGAACACACACACATGACACAAATCAGGTAAGTACGTCTCGCCAGAGTTCATCCTTGTTCATTCCTTTGAAAAATGCAACCTGGTATGAATTAGGCCAAGACCATAAAGAGAAAAAAATTCTGTGTAGACAGAGAAAAGGAAAAAAGCTGATAATATGGCATGAGATTTTCATTAAACATAATAGTAAAATTATAAAATACTATCGTTTTTAAAAATTCAGAGATATTAAAGCAAGTTTTTAAATACAGCAATGTCATAGATGGGGCCAGAACAGTTGTCTCTCTCTCTTCCTCTCTCCATTTCCTTCCTCCCTCTATCAAAAGCAAAAAAAGAAACTGAATATAGAAAATAATGATTTGTTTAGATTCAAGCAAGAATCCAAATTTAGGCTAATCTGTACTTATTTCCATAAAGACTAGGAATGAGTGACATCATCATTTGGGTTTTTTTATATTAAATAATCAGTTACTCTGTGGTTTCTTTTCACAGTTAGGCGATTGTTTCTCCAAAACATTTTGTTTTATTCTCGCCCATTTCGTTTTGCCTTCTCTTAACCAGGTCTTTCCACTTCTATTTTTCCAATCTTGGTTTCCCAGACTCCAGTCAATACTCACCATAAAATGTTACAGCTAAAATAATTCTCAAGTCATCCCAGTCATTATGTTGATATTGGCTATTTTTTGCCTTCTTATGAATTATCTTCACTGTTCTTCACATTTATTTTAATTATAATAAAATCTGTTTAAGGCTTACTATGTTGCAGGTATTTTAGGTTGTCTTCAAGATTCCCATTCCTCTCTGCATCTCCCTTTTCAGCACCTAAATTTCAGTTCTTTGTTTTGTAACCTAAGTTATACCCAGTTTCTTTATGTCACTAATGGTTTTTCTTTTACTCTCACAACCAACTATATTACTTTTTTGAGTTCTGCTTCTGGGGCTTAGAGATCTCCCAGGTAGCTCGCTCAGATTTACTATTTCCCTTTCTTCAATCAACTAGTACAATTCTTTGTTTGCTTTTCTTCTCTTTATTCTGGCAATTACTGAAGTCATGCAGTAATTTATCTTGTTTGTCTTGTCTCTCCCAGAAAGAATTTAAATTACATATTTCCTCAAGACAGGTACTGTGTCTATTGTTTTAAATTCTTCTCATTTGTTCTATAATGTGATCAACAAAAGCATGTGACAAAAACTTAACAAAATGGAAAAACAAATATCTTTATGATTAATCTGTTGAATTTGCAAATGAGCACTACTCTACCTAGAAGAAAATAGATTATGGATATTAGAAATGGGTGTGCTGTAAATGTATTCATTTTAACACATCTTATTTCTTATTAACATATTTAAGTGTGGGTTGTTCTGAACTCTTCAATATTATAAGTATATGTAGAAGAAGGGAGCGTATAAAAACACAATATTTTAAAAGGTAGATCAATAGCAGATATAGTACTTAATTCTTAAGTGTCTAAATTCTAGAATAGTTTCCAATCTCTTTAGATTTGTTCATCAATAAAATACTCAGATTTACATGAATGAATTACATGTTTTGGAAACTAGTAATGAGATACTGCAGAACTGTGAGCTCATGGAATTATAAACTGGTTATTTTTCATCACTTAGGGATGTGGCTCACATAATTATCTTTCCTCACTTTTCACCTTATGTATTCTCATATATTAGTGGGCTTCCCAACAATCTTTCTGTTTCTTCTCATTATGTATCGGTTACTTCCCAGTGTTGCTGAAAATGGTGTTGAAAGGAGGACAAGCATTGTCAGCTGGTGATATTAATTGCTGCCCACAACCTGAGAAATGATGTGGATATGGATGTTCAACATGCTTAATGTGGGGCCCCTCCCCCTTCATCTAAATGGATTATAACATGCTTGCTAATGGTCTACACCAAAAATTGGAAAACATGAGTCAAAACACATCCAGTGTTTGTTATTTACTGAAAGGGGCATTCTGAGAGCAGATCTAAAGAGAAGGTATGTTAAACTACTTGTGAGTTTTCTAATTTCCTGAGTAACTGAGACTGAACTGGTTTCTTTTAATGTGGCACACAGTGAAGCCCAGACTTCAGGGTAGCTTTTCTAGGACTAGGTCCCTTTGCTGTAAGGATAGAGAACTGTGTGAGCCCAAAGTCGGGGCTTTTGCCAAATGGTCTTCCATTGTGCCAAGAGTAGCCATGCAAGAAGCTTATCTGGACGTAGGGGCAAGAGATTTCAAGTTCATGTAATCTGCCTGGGATGGGTTAGTGCAATATTGAATGTGGTATCTGGTGGGGAGCCTGGGTGGAATAGAGTCTGATTGACAATGTGTCCTTATGTTGCATAAAAATTCATGTAGTTAAACTAGTTTTGATGGGCAGCTGAGCATAATCATTTAGAACTACACTGTCTAATAACATGGTAGCTACTAGCCAGATGTGACTTAGCTACTAAGTCATTCAACAATGACTTAGTTCAAAGAAAGAAATGCAATATAATAATTTTTATACTCAATGCATATGAGATAATATTTTAAATATATTGGGTTTATTATTAAAATTAAAAATTTATCTATTTCTTATTGTACTTTAGAAGATGTGGCTACTAGAAAACAAAATCACCTAGGTAGGTCACATTTTATTTTATTAGTCAGTACTGGCTTAGAGATTTCTAAAAAGGCTGACCTGGCTTTGAATCCTGGCTCTGACCCATTGACGTCTAATTTCTCTAAGTCTCAGATTCCTCCTTGCATAAAAATAGTATTCACCATAATGTTTCACGAGGATGATTTGAGATAATGTTGACAAAGCACTTGGTAAATTATGTGGTATGAGATAAATACCTAATGAATGTCTGTATAGTCAAAGCTATGGTTTTACAGTAGTTATGTATGGATGTGAGAGCTGGACCATAAAGAAGGCTGAGCGCTAAAGAATTGAGGCTTTTGAACTGTGGTGCTAGAGAAGACTCATGAGAATCCCTTGGACTGCAAGGAGAACAAACTAGTCAATTCTAAAGGAAATCATTCCTGAATATTCATTGGAAGGACTGATGCTGAAGCTGAAGCTCCAATACTTTGGCCACCTGATGCGAAGAGCCGACTCATTGGAAGAGACCCTGAGGCTGGGCAAGATTGAAGGCAGGAGGAGAAGGGGATGACAGGGGAAGAGATGGTTGGATGGCATCACCAACTCAATGGACATGAGTTTGAGCAAACTCCGGGAGGTGGTGAAGGACAGGGAAGCCTGGTGTGCTGCAGTCCACAGGGTCGCAAAGAGTTGGACATGACTGAGCAACTGAACAACAACTGAAGTTCTGGAAATCTGGATTCTCCATTGAATACTGACCATTCGTGCCATTGAAGGAGTCACTTATTCTCTCTGGTTCTCCGTTTTCTCATGTATAAAATTATAGGTGTGTGTAAAATATTTCAAATTAATTCATTCAAAACTTTGGTCTATCACAGTTCCAGGAACTAAGTTCACCAGCATGTTGGTAAAGTGTGTTACATAAAGGAAGACAGGAAAACATGATGAATAAGACAATGTAGTAGAAACCTAGTTTTGTCTGCTCAGCTCCCCTCCCTGGGGACTTCCTTCTCTGCCATCCCTATAGTTACAGTCAGAGCATCCATGTAAATACGACATGTCTGTCCTGTGGTCATAGCTGACTGGTAGAGGAGTAGGTACTTGTACTGGTGGGTCCAGGCTTTCCTGGGAATTGTATTTGAGACAAAGAGATTCCACACTGATCTGGCTCATTCTCAAGTGGAAGTGATATCACTTGTAGAATTATCAGCAGTGTCCATTTCTAACGCTGGGCACTGGGAAAGAGAGCCGGCCACGCTGTGGGATTAGCAAAGAATGAAGCAGATGCACAGAGAGAAGCAGGAACAAGAGAAATAGGGAGAGGTCCTCCTGGTATGCTGTAATCCTGCATTCAGACCATCCCTGAGAATGGGCTGCATCCCTGTCCGATGCAGTGGAAGCCATCTTACAGATTTTTATAACAAAACAAGATGAAACAAAGCAAAACTCTCTTTGCCGATGTGAGTTCAAAGAGGTTCCCTCTATTTACAACCTAATAGATTTTAACTAATTTGGGCACTGTTTTTATATCTAAGCTTATGGGAAAAGAGTCTCACATGCCAGTCATGTAACACATTATAAGATGTGGTAAGAGATCGTAGGAGAACAAGGAACTGCAAATGGAACTGCAGAGGCTTTCCATCATAAGTAACATTTGAATTGGGTCTTGTGAAAATGAAAGGGGCTTTTCCATATAGTGAAGGAAGAGTGGACATTTTCAGGCAGAGGAAGTGTAAGTACAAAGTAAGAAAGCATGTTACACTGAAGGAATGACTAGTAGAGACTATTTACTAGATAAAGGGATCGATTGGGACCTTTCAGGATCTAAATTTATTTTTGGTTCTAAACATTCCTTAGGAACATACAAGACAAAATGGTACGGGGACAAGCAATTACCTTGGAATAAGGAGAACTTGGCTCTTGTCCCAACCCTGACACAGATTAGCTTTGTCACCTTGGGTAATTGGCATCATTTCTTTGGGAACTGGTTTCCTCATTTGGAAAATGAAAATGTGGATTACATTATCTCTGTGGCCGCTTTCAGCTCAAAATTCTATGATTCTTTAACTTAAATAAAAAAACTTTGTCACTGCTGACAAAGCATTTCCATTAGGTATGACTGGGGGGATGATTTAATTTAGATATGCTTCCTTTTCTGTCAAAATCACTGTCAAAATCAGCAGAATCTGATATATGCTACATCTAAGAAGCCTTGGCCCAAAGACTCATTTCTTAAACTAGGGAATCATGAAAGCACACTTAAATAAACAGCATCATCCCTGAGCCTAACCTAGTTACAGTTTTTCAACACTTTACTTTCTCTACCTGAGTGATGGGACCAAAGAAATTTATCATATATATAAGTATTGCAAAGATAATGAATGGTAAAGTTCTGGGGAAAAAAAATTCCTGTTTGAATATGAAAAACAAAAAGTATTTCCCATGAGGATATCTTTAAGAATGCTTTTATAAAAATTTAAACTATTTTAAAATATCAGAGAAAATGGTAATAGGAATAGCAGATTTGCAAAAATTAACATGCTTCGAAATACTATGTATTTCTTTCATATGTATCTTTTCTATTCCCTCCCACCTGTCTTTAAATATCAGAGGAGGGAATTCTTATTCTTTTTCACTATTCACCTATGATGATCTTTTGACAATTTGGTCTTTGACTTTTTCTCTATTTACATCCAAGGACAAGTACTCCATGGGAACCAGTGACACCCAGTGTCATTTACCAGACACATTTGTTATCAGATATAGGTGTGCTCTCTAAGTAGAACAGGTTGCTAGCCAACAGAATGGGGATTCTAGGCATAGGTGAGGTTAATGATAAATAAAATCATTGTAACCACAAAAATGAGTGGGAAGATGAGTAGAAAAGGTGAGCAGCACATGTCTACCATGTACCAAGCTTCATGTTCTCTGGATTCTTATGAGATCTTTTTCAAAACACACAGATGCTGAGTGAGAGTCCCAGGGATGGGGGAGCGTGATGGGCTGCCGTCTATGGGGTCGCACAGAGTTGGACCTGACTGAAGCGACTTAGCAGCAGCAGCACGGGTAAAGTACTATTTTCCAAAATGATCATAACCAAGAAATCAACTAGCATAATACAGTTTATAGTGAAATTTTCTAGTACTCAAATCCCATTCTCACCAGCAGTATCCCTTTTTTAAGGTGATTTAGCCACTGCAATTCCTTGAGCCTCAGATAACTAAAATATTAAGTGTACCATGATGTCCTATCTCTACCATGCCAGATAATTAAGCTGAACGTGTAAACACTTTGTAGTCTGTCATACTTTAGACTTTTTCAAAGCATATTTAGATGTTATTACCTAATATAAATTATTACTTTTATCAAAATTATCTTATCAGACTAATCTCTGGTTACTGTTAGTAACAGAGATGATCTGTGGGTATGACTAGCTACAATAATATAGTCAACAATGCATATAGAATTAGAAGAAAGCACTTGCAGATTTAAGAGTTTAATTTAAGGGATTAAATTTAGATCAAACAAATAAGTATGACAAACTGATAGATGATAAACTTTATACATGTTGTTTCTCATTGATAAAGGAAATTGAAGATGATTCAAGGAAATAGGTATCTCATCTTCTTGGAATGGAAGAATTCACATTGTTAAAATGGTCATTCCACTCAAAGCAATCTACAGATTTAATGCAATCTCTATCAAAATATCTATGACATTTTTCACAGAACTAGAACAAATAATCCTAAAACTTATATGGAAACACAAGAGACCCAGAATTGCCAAAGCAATTCTGAGGTAAAAGAATAAAGCTTGAAGCATAATATCCCAGACTTCAGACAATACTACAAAGCTACTGTAATCAAAACAGCATGGCACTGCACACAAAAAAACAGATATATGGATCAATGGAACAGAACAGAGAGCCCAGAAATAAACTCATACACCTACAGTTAATTACTCTTTGACAAAGGAGGCAAGAATATACAATGTAGAAAAGAGAGTCTCTTTAGCAAGTGGTGTTGGGAAAGTTGGACAACGTCAAGTAAATCAGTGAAGATATAACACACCTTCACACTATACACACAAAAAAATCCAAAATGGCTTAAACACTTAATTGTAAGATAGGAAATTATAAAACTCCTAGAAGGGAACATAGGCAAAACATTGTCTGACATAAATCATACCAATTTTTTTTTAGGTCAGTCTCCCTAGGCAATGGAAATAAAAGCAAAAATAAATAAAAGAGACCTAACCAAACTTACCAGCTTTGCACAGCAAAGAAAATCTTAAACACAACCAAAAGATAATCTATGGACTGTCAAACACTTACAAATGATGAAACCAACAAGCACTTAATTTTCAAAATATACAAATAGCTCATACAACTCAATACTGAAAAAGCAAACAACCCAATCAAAAAATGGGCAGGAGACCTAAATAGACATTTCTCCAAAGAAGACATACAGGCAGCCAAGAGACACATGAAAAGATGTTCAAAATTCCTGATTATTAGAGAAATGCAAATCAAAATGACGATGAGATATCACCTCACACTAGTCAGAATGGCCATCATCAAAAAAAATCTACAAACAATAAATCCTGAAAGAGTGGGAAAGGGAACCCTCCTACACTGTTGGTGGGAGTGTAAATATGGACAACAATATGGAGTTTGCTTAAAAAAGTAAAAGTAGAACTACCATATAATCCTGCATTCCCACTCCTGGGAATATACCCAGAGATAAACATAGTCCGAAAGGATACATGGGCCCCAATGTACATTGCAGTACTGTTTGCAGTAGCCAAGACATGGAAGCCACCTAAATGTCCATCAACAGAAGAATGGATAAAGAAGATGAGGTACATATATACAATGGAATATTACTCACCACTAAAAAGAATGAAATAATGCCATTTACAGCATCATGGATGGACCTAGGTATTGTCTTACTGAGTGAATTTAGTCAAACAAAGGGGAAATATCATGTGATATCCATCATATGAGGAATCCAGAAAGAATGATACAAATGAACTTACTTTCAAAACAGAAACAGACTCACAGACATAGGAATCAAATTATGGTTACCAAAGGGGAAAGGGTATGGGAGGGAGAAATTACAAGTTTGGGATTAGCAGATACAAACTACTATGTATAAAATAGACAGATAACAAGATCCTTTAGTATAGATCAGGGAACTATATTTAATATCATGTAATGGACTATAATGAAAAAGAATCTGAAAAACAATACATACTTACATATAATATATATATAATAAATATATATGAGAAATTAACACAACATTGTAACCAACTGTAATTTATTTTTAAATATGTAGTTTCTACCAGTTTTCAAAGTTTGGAAAAATGCAAAATTTTTTCAACGGTTAGTATATAATAGTTAGTATTCATTCAGTTCAGTTCAGTATCGTCATGTCCGACTCTTTGCGATCCCATGGACTGCAGCATGCCAGGCCTCCCTGTCCATCACTAACTCCCGGAGCTTCTTAAACTCATGTCCATTGAGTCAGTGATGCCATCCAACCATCTCATTCTCTGTCGCCCCCTTTTCCTCCCACCTTCAATCTTTCCCAACATCAGGAACTTTTGCAATGACTCAGTTCTTCGCATCAGGTAGCCAAAGTATTGGATTTCGGCTTCAACATCAGCCCCTCAAATGAACACTCAGGACTTATATTCTTTAGGATGGACTGGTTAGATCTCCTTCCAGTTCAAGGGACTCTCAAGAGTCTTCTCCAACACCACAGTTCAAAAGCATCAATTCTACGGTGCTCAGCTTTCTTTATAGTCCGACTCTCACATCCATACACGACTACTGGAAAAACCATAGCCTTGACTAGACAGACCTTTGTTGGCAAAGTAATGTCTCTGCTTTTTAATATGCTGTCTAGGTTGGTCATAACTTTCCTTCCAAGGAGTAAGCATCTTTTAATTTCATGGCTGCAGTCACCATCTGCAGTGATTTTAGAGCCCAAGAAAATAAAGTCAGCCACTGTTTCCACTGTTTCCCCATCTATTTGCCATGAAGTAATGGGACCGGGTGCCATGATCTTAGTTTTCTGAACGTTGAGCTTTAAGCCAACTTTTTCACTCTCCTCTTTCACTTTCATCAAGAGGCTGTTTAGTTCTTCTTCACTTTCTGCCATAAGGGTGGTGTTGTCTGCATATCTGAGGTTATTGATATTTCTCCCGGCAATTTTGATTTCAGCTTGTGCTTTATCCAGCCCAGCGTTTCTCATGATGTACTCTTCATGTAAGTTAAATAAGCAGGGTGACAATATACAGCCTTGACATACTCCTTTTCCTATTTGGAACCAGTATGTTGTTCCATGTCCAGTTCTAACTGCTGCTTCCTGACCTGCATACAGGTTTCTCAAGAGGCAGGTCAGGTAGTCTGGTATTCCCATCTCTTTCAGAATTTTCCACAGTTTATTGTGATCCACACAGTCAAAGGCTTTGGTGTAGTCAATAAAGCAGAAATAGATGTTTTTCTGGAACTCTCTTGCATTTTCGATGATCCAGCGGATGTTGACAATTTGATCTCTGGTTCCTCTGCCTTTTCTAAAAAGCTTGAACATCTAGAAGTTCACGGTTCACGTATTTCTGAAGCCTGGCTTGGAGAATTTTGAGCATTACTTTACTCGCGTGTGAGATGAGTGCAATTGTGCGGTAGTTTGAGCATTCTTTGGCATTGCCTTTCTTTGGGGTTGGAATGAAAACTGACCTTTTCCAGTTCTGTGGCCACTGTTGAGTTTTCCAAATTTGCCTACATATTGAGTGCAGCACTTTCACAGCATCATCTTTCAGGATTTGAAATAGCTCAACTGGAATTCCATCACCTCTGCTAACTTTGTTCATAGTACTATGTATTTATAAATTATATTACTTATAAGCATGTAAGCTCAGATAGAAAATTTTCTAACTATGCCAAAAAAAAAACACTTTTCTTAGTCTTTGCAGGTTGAAGTCAATGAAAGAGTAATTTGAAATCTAAATCATGACATCTCTAGATAATATAACACAATGAGTAGGTATAGATATAATATGCCCTACCTTCATCCCTTATTTTGATCTGTTTGTTCTGAATGAGGTTGCTGGTTCTTGAGTCCAAGTGGAAAATTTCTTATTCTGGTTCCACCTTCTTTGAGCAGCTGTAAACATTCTCCCTGTTACAGAAAAATACAGATGACATTAATATCAGTGATGCACTCCACATAAGCAAATTCCCTAAAGGTTAGCTGAAACGCCATCCTTCTTTTCTCATATTCAAGAAAGTGTATCTGCATTAAAGTTATATTTTTAAAGTAACAACTCTTGCTCCAGCAGTTCTATCATTTTCAAGCATTAGTGTATCAGGTAATCTCAATAATTCACTTCATAAGTGATTAGCTATAACAAAGCATCAAGACAGCACTAGTTGGGATCACTCCTATCTCAGAAAGAGAAAAAGTGGATCTGCCTGAGGGCCAGTGAATTATCCACTGAGGTGAAAATTTCACCTTCTAATGCTCAGCTCTATCAGGAACACCTGTATTATCTGGCAATGCCTGGATTAGAAGTCACAGAACATGGAAAGATACTTGCCAAACTGTTATTTCTTTGTGTGCATTTAAAATATTTTAGGTGTAGATCAAGGTTCAGAACTTTTTAAGCATACATTTATATTAATTAATCTGAATAATGTTATGTGGGAGTATAACGGCAAATATAATCATTTTATTTTTCTTTTGATTCATGGAATCTTGAGTTCCTGGGAATGTTTTAGATTAAACTACAGCACCCTTGTGTATAGTTAGTGGGACAGTCTTTTCTTCATGTAGGCAGAGTAGGGGTTCCATCTTAGCCACTTTCCAGCAGGGTAACCCTGGTAGGTCGGTTTTCCTTTCAGTGACTGTTTTCTATCAGAAAAATGAAAGAGTGTTTTGAGGACTGAATGAGATAATGTGATGAAATGCTTCCCAAATTCCTTGCACACAGTATGCACCTAATAATAACAAAAATAATGATTATTATAAAATTCTATTAACTCACATCAGGATATAATCACCAAGTCAGTCAAACAATGATTTTAGTTTTTGCCCTATTTTGTTCCCTACAAATGGTAAGAAGTTCAAAGTGCAGGGTAGAGCAAGAGTCTGTGCCTCACGCCTGACTAAAGTGATTGTAATGTGAACTCCAAAAGACATTCCAACAGATATTCATCCAAAAGCAGACTAGCCTTTCTGGGTCACACCTGAGCAAGTCACAGACTTACAAAATTCCCCTTTCCTATAATACTACTGCTGGATGAAGCACAAGCTGGAATCAAGATCACCGGGAGAAATATCAATAACCTCAGATACGCAGATGACACCACCTTTTTATGGCAGAAAGTGAAGAACTATAGAGCCTCTTGATGAAAGTGAAAGAGGAGAGTGAAAAAGTTGGCTTAAAGCTCAACTTTCAGAAAACTAATATCATGGCATCTGGTCCCATCACTTCATGGCAAATAGATGGGGAAATAATGGAAACATTGAGAGACTATTTTGTTGGGCTCCAAAATCACTGCAGATGGTGACTGCAGCCATGAAATTAAAAGACACTTGCTCCTCGGAAGAAAAGCTATGACTAACCTAGACACCATATTAAAAAGCAGAGACATTATCTTGCCAACAAAAGTCTGTCTAGTCAAAGCTATGGTTTTTCCAGTAGTCATGTATGAATATGAGAGTTGGACTACAAAGAAAGCTGAGCACCAAAGAATTGATGCTTTTGAACTGTGGTGTTGGAGAAGACTCTTGAGAGTCCCTTGGACTGCAAGGAGACCCAACCAGTCCATCCTAAAGGAAATCAGTCCTGAATATTCATTGGAAGGACTGATGCTGAAGCTGAAACTCTAATACTTTGGCCATCTGATGCAAAGAACTAACTCACTGGAAAAGACCCCGACATTTGGAAAGATTGAAGGCAGGAGGAGAAGGGGATAACTAGGATGAGATGGTTGGATAGCATCACCGATATGATGGACATGAGTTTGAGTAAGCTCCGGGAGTTGGTGATGGACAGGGAAGCCTGCTGTGCTGCAGTCCATGGGGTCATGAAGAGTCGGACAAAACTGAACTGAACTGATAATACTACTTGCAATATTGATTGGTTATACTAGCTTAACCTTTTTGAGTCTGTTACTCTTTCATAAATGCTGTTAGTGTTTGGTGTACTGGATGTTAAATGGATAGTACAGTATATTGATTCTGAATCTAATTTTGGTTTCCAGGGTATTGAAGATAACTGAATCTGGCATTTAGAACCTTCCAATATTGAATGAGAATCCTCAAAAATATTTTTGCCTGAAAAAAGACATTATAAGCACATTTAAAGAGTTCCTAGTAAAAATTAAGTCCACGCAATTTTTTTTGTTATTGAAGATATCATTAGCCAGCGTTCAAGAACTAAATTTATTCTGATAATCATTATAATGATGAAAAAATTCCTTGCTCCAATAATTGATTTATGCTTCATTTAAATGTACAGAGTAGTTCCAATATAATTTCTTATTAACTCTAATGACGAATTTTAAAGTAGCATGACTCTGAAATAAAGATGAAAATTCTCCATACAACTCATTGCATTTAAATGGATTTAATATTTAATATTTAAAAAATCATTTGATGTAAATAGCCATCATGAATCACTGTAGATATACTAAAATGTAATTAAATGCTTTTTTTCTTTTAAAATGCATCTACTTGTTTCATAATAAATTCTTTTTGTACTCTTTCTTCTTTTGAGCTATTAGTTTTGAAATTATTTTAAATTGTGAAATATCATCAAATCTAAAATTCAGCAAATTTCTAAAAAAATTTTCTCTTAAGCAAATTCAAAGTTACAATTATCATTTAGTATTTGCCTTTATCTTACAGTTATTTAAACCATTTTGAAAAAAACTCAGATTTCTAAGATGGAAAAAACAAAATTTGGGGGAGGGACCAGATCCTATAACTTATAACATTTTCACTAGATAAGATTGTGCACACAAAGAAACTACTCTCTAACCTTGTCTGGCACCTGGAATTTGTTGGTATGACAATGTGTCATAAACTGGGAGGAGAAACAGGGTTAACACAGATCCTGCTGAGTAGACCCAGAAATCAGGCACCTACGAGTTCAGTAGTGAGAGCAGCTGCCAGGGGATCTGGAGTTCCCGGGTCTGTTCTGTGGCACTGTGACAATGTGAGGTCATGTACAGCCACTTTCTGTGTGAGCCCCACTAGAAGACGGGCAGTGTGGACCACTAGAAAGTTCTCTTTGGCCCTTAAGAATGTAACCAAGAATGAGACCTCTCTCTCTCTCTCTCTCACATATACACACAAAATTAACTAATAAAAGAAATTAGAATCCTGGAACAATCCCTAATCCATACCTCACAAAGAAAAAAAATGTCTTTTGAGTATAAGATTTCAAGAAAGCAGCATGTTGGCTTGAATTCAGGAAGTCCTGAAGCATTCAGAATTTGGCTCTGTATACTTAGTATGTAGCAAGGAAAGAGTCTTGAAAAGAAGCCAAAAAAACCTAGTTTAGTTTGTTATTCACTTGACAGGAAGTAACTTTTTAAGACCTCATCTGCTTTCTTCTCTGTTATATCAGGACAGTGCTAATTTTCTGACAGATTCTTGGGGTTCATATAACGGTCATATAAGTTAATGCTGGTTAAAGTTGGGATGACTATATCATTTTGTCATCTACACCAGGACACTTTTGAGGCTGAAGGAGGGAGGTACTGATAATAATCCTGAGACAACATGCACAAACCAGGACTATCTTGGGCAAACAGGTACCTCTGTTCACTCTACATGAACTTTTAGAACTAGAAACCATTTTGTTCACCTGTAAGAGGAATTCATGGTAGCAGTGATGGTATCTGAAACCTAGCTTCCAAACCTAATTTGACAAGGTACAATGAGGTTTTTTGTGACATCATGGTAAGGAAACGCAGCCTGAACAACCTATGAAGTTTGCAATGGTTTACAGTGAAGTACATGAACCGTGAACTTCCAGATATTCAAGCTGGTTTTAGAAAAGGCAGAGGAACCAGAGATCAAATTGCCAATATCCGCTGGATCATCGAAAAAGCAAGAGATTTCCAGAAAAACATCTATTTCTGCTTTATTGACTACACCAAAGCCTTTGACTGTGTGGATCACAATAAACTGTGGAAAATTCTGAACGAGATGGGAATACCAGACCATCTGACCTGTCTCTTGAGAAACCTGTATGCAGGTCAGGAAGCAACAGTTAGAACTGGACATGGAACAACAGACTGGTTCCAAACAGGAAAAGGAGTATGTCAAGGCTGTATATTGTCACCCTGCTTATTTAACTTATATGCAGAGTACATCATGAGAAACACTGGGCTAGAAGAAACACAAGCTGGAATCAAGATTGCCGGGAGAAATATCAATAACCTCAGATATGCAGATGACACCACCCTTATGGGAGAAAGTGAAGAAGAACTAAAGAGCCTCTTGGTGAAGGTGAAGGAGGAGAGTGAAAAAGTTGGCTTAAAGCTCAACGTTCAGAAAACTAAGATCATGGCATCTGGTCCCATCACTTCATGGGAAATAGATGGGAAAACAGTGGAAACAGTGTCAGACTTTATTTTTTGGGGCTCCAGAATCACTGCTGATGGTGATTGCAGCCATGAAATTAAAAGACACTTACTCCTTGGAAGGAAGGTTATGGCCAACCTAGATAGCATATTTAAAAGCAGAGACATTACTTTGCCAACAAAGGTCCGTCTAGTCAAGGCTATGGTTTTTCCAGTGGTCATCTATGGTTGTGAGAGTTGGATTGTGAAGAAAGCTGAGCACCGAAGAATTGATGCTTTTGAACTGTGGTGTTGGAGAAGACTCTTGAGAGTCCCGTGGACTGCAAGGAGATCCAGTCAATCCATCCTAAAAGAGATCAATCCTGGGTGTTCATTGGAAGGTCTGATGTTGAAGCTGAAACTCCAATACTTTGGCCACCTCATGCGAAGGGCTGACTCATTGGAAAAGACCCTAATGCTGGGTAGGATTGGGGGCGGGAGGAGAAGGGGATGACAGAGGATGAGATGGTTGGATGGCATCACCGACTCGATGGACATGGGTTTGGGTAGACTCCGGGAGTTGGTGATGGACAGAGAGGCCTGGCGTGCTGCAATTCATGGGGTCGCAAAGAGTCGGACACGACTGAGCGACTGAACTGAACTGAACATGTTTTGACATGTAATCGGTATTTCTGGAAAAGAATTTCCTAACTAGAATTTTTAAAAAATTGAACTAGCTTTATTTCAAAGCCTTTTTAGAATATATTTAGATTAATCTATACTGTTTTAAAGCAATAATCAAAGTTTCTTTCTCAATTTTCCCCTTCTTAAAGGAAACAGTCTTTCAAATAATGTATTCAGAAATGATAGATGAGGAGATTTTTGTATTTTCCCAGTTCATAGAGCTCACAAAAGTTGTAAGCTATTCTTCAAGGTTATTATCATTGTTACTATTAATTTTGGCTAAGAAAATGAGTCTGTTGAGTTGAATGATCTTGATATTTTCCTAGAGAAAATAATTTTTTCATTACCAAATTATTTTTCCTCTATCTATTGTACTTGGAGAAGAGAGAATAAGGAGGATAAAAATACTGTATTTTATCAATTGTTTGATATAATTCTACAGACAAAAAGCATTCTTGATTAAGTTTGTATTATTTAATCAATATTGTTCAGTGTGAAAAAAATTCAGGTCCACTACAGTAAAGTTGATTTTTTTTTCCCCAACAAAGCTATTATAAAAGAAATTAATTTTTATAACATTTTAGTATTAAGCTAGTTGTTGGAATAAGTGCTATCAGGAAATTTTACTAAAAAATGGGCTCACTGGGTATAAGACCTTTATTCCTAGGAATCCAAAGGTGGCTTAAATTTAAGACTACCTCACTGGACATAAGAATTATATTTGTTTCCTATCACCTACAGTAGGATGGTAGCAACAAAAATAATTGCCTTAGCATATACTGAATAAAGAGTAATAAGAACAAATTATATTACCAAACAGGAGCAATGACATACATCTTCTTGATCCCAAACTGCATAAATTTAACAAGTTTTGGAATTAAAGACTTCTTTTTACTAAAAAAATTAAAAATCACTTGAAATATTGTACAATGAGAACACTAAGTTTAAAATTGAAGAAACTCTGCAATTCCTAAGCCTCAATTTTTCTTTTGATGCATGTATAAAAATTTATCCTAAGTCATATTTAAAAATAAGACTAGAGGTTGTCACCTGAATCATGTTAGTCAATTTAGAAAAAGGCAACGTTTCATTAACACTTGAAATTGGATTGGAAATTCCACACTTCTTTAAAAAGGGGCTGGTTACAATGAAGGGGGCAGTGGAGGATGAGATGCTTAGATAGCATCACTGACTGACTCATTGGGCATTAATTTGAGCGAACTGTGGGAGAGAGTGAAGGACAGGGGAGCCTGCCATGCTGCAGCACATGGGCTCACAAAGAGTTGGACACAACTTAGCACCTGAAAAACAACAACAATATAGTGAACCCTACACTTATAAATTGGCACCACGTTGTAAACAGGAACACTGGGTACCTACAAAATGATGTATACTTTTTGAAACTTGTTCTCCAAAATAAGTCACATATTGTATAACCGAAGGACATATCATCTCATATTGTTTGTGAAAGAAGAATGAACCATGTGTATATTAAAATATGTTTAAATAAAAAAGGATATAGGGTATAGCTTTGTGACTTTAGTAACTCAAGATTTTGTTCACATCAAAGATACTCATAATGAAAATGGATTCAGTTTTTTCCCCCTAATTTTAGCTTCATCATGTCATCAATTCATACAATTAATTTACATAATCTTAGATTTTTTCACATAATTACAAATTTTGATGCACAAACACAGCATATTTATGTTTCATTCACAGATTGTACTTTTTATATGTTCTGCTCTTAATTTTAAAAGCAAGGAGGTTCAGCATCCCATTGTCTGAATACTGGTAACACTAAAATTATATTAAATTTGCTTTTTATATGTAACCCTTTATTTAAATAAAATCTGGAAATTGTGAGTAAAAAAATGCAAATCATTGAACAGCTGCAAATACAAATTCACAGTGTAATCCACATCCCATTACATAACAGCTGGCATTAACTGAGTATTGATTGATTGCTGGGTACTGTGCTCAGGGGTTTCTCAGTGCTGATCAGTTGAGTCTCAGCCAACCCTACAGAGGTGATCCAACTATCATTCTCTTTTACCAAATGAAGAAACTAGACTCATTTGCTCAAAACTCTACATGTATTAAATGTTTGAGTTTGTATCGGAACCAAAGCAGGCTGAGCATTTGGCCGCAGCAGAAGCCTTCTAACAGAAATTCAGTCAGGGTCAGTAATTGGTCAGTTAAAAGAAGAATCATAAAAAAACAAAAAAATATATACACGTGTGCTTGTGCTCAACTGCTCAGTTGTGTCCAACTCTTGCAACCCCATAGACTGTAGCCTGCCAGGCTCCTCTCTCCATGGGATTGTCCAGGCAAGAATAGTGGAGTGGGTTGCCATTTCCTTCTCCAGGGGATCTTCCCAATCCAGGAATTGAACCCAGGTCTCCTGAATTGCAGGCAAACTCTTTACCGACTGAGCTACAAGGGATATGCATAAGATATAATTTAAAATATATAAACATACAGTCATTTACCTTTTTCTCATTTTATTTTTTGATGTAGAGTGAAAATGTTTTCTTTAAGGGTAGATCTACCAAGTAAAGTTCCTTAGAATTTTCTTGCATAAACCATCCCCATAGTTTCACAACCTTGAATTTCAATGTCTTTAAGGGGTGCTGCTGCTGCTGCTGAGTCACGTCAGTCATGTCCGACTCTTAGCGACCCCATGGACTGCAGCCCACCAGGCTCCTCCGTCCATGGGATTTTCCAGGCAAGAGTACTGGAGTGGGCTAAAATGTTTGTAAAGCAATATACAAGAATTTCTACTCTAGGTTCTTACAAATTTTGTTTCTAATGTTTTATACACGTCTCATACACACCTAAATGCACAGCAGCTACTTTTTGTAAAATAACAGTTTGTCTGTATCAAGTTTAATACATTTATCATTTTGATTTTCTTAAGAACTCTCTTTATATACTTATACTTATTTCATGTATTTAATTACTATACCATAGTAATTACTATAACTGGTGGCATAAACAGAATTAGAAATAAAAATAATATGACAGGGATTATTTCAACTCTACTGACAATCCATATCCTGGGGACATCCATTTTTAAGTATTTTTAAAAGAATGAAGGCTCTCCAGTCTCTTCCTGGCTGTGGATAGGCGGCAAAACCTTGGTCTTTGTGTAGTATTCTTAGAATATCTCTGAATAAAAGAAGTTGTATAAGTGCAAAGGAGGGAAAAATCAATCTCAAGATTAGAAGCTGCCTTAGTAAGATAATACATAACCGCAGTGTTGTGATTATGAATAAATGTGCTCATTAAAATTTATATACATATAAACATATATTCACATATTATATGTATAGTTCTTATGCTTACATTTTAAATATTTGGGGAAATTCTTATGTGCTCTTAAACTTTTCTAAAAATCTTCTATTCAAGCATAAAAAACATGTTGCAATAGTAATAAGTAAGGGCTAAAATATATAAGCAAATAAATTACATTTACAGTCTATTACAGGGTAATCTTTTATGCCATATATTACATTAAAGTGACATGATAGTTAAGACATATTTCAACTAAGGTATATATTTTTGATTTGATAAAATAATTTGAAAGATGTCAACTCAAAAACACATAATACTGATTATTTTTGTAAAATAAAACAGAAGCACTTTTATTCTAATAAGAAAATGCCAGTCTGAAGTCACACCTTCCTGTGCACCTAACAGTATTCTCATTTTATCATATTTTAAAAATCCACACCTCATATTTTCTGTTACCTTATATGGATGGTGCTAATGACACACATAGTAAATCTTCTATTAGCCTTGTAGTTGGATAGGATTTGTTTAATTTCAGCTGTCAAATAATGTGAAAAAAAAAACCCCACCATTCTAGTAACCCTATGTTAGAACTATAAAAGTAAATGTTTCACAAACAGCAATAATTTATTGATCACATTCTCTGCCAGCATAAAATTAAAAGTACGTAATATGCCCACTTGGGAAGTCTGATGACTTACTTGTTTGAGTGGATTAAAAGAAACTTTGAAAATTTTCCTTTTAATGCAGGTAAAAGGAGCTAAAAAGCATGAGAATGGTGTGACTCTTCCTTGGTATATGCAAAATAGTGTGTGTTTTATACAAAAGGAAACATTTCCTCTGATATTTCACAAAATATATGCTAGGTGACTCAACTAATAGAAAAAATTACCTCTAAATGTAATTGTTAAAACAATGAGGATGTGAATAAGTGAAATACTCTCCACTGTCACTTCTCTTTAACCTTATATCCTTGATTGTCTAGTATAAATGACCTGCTGTGTATCTTCTTTGGTACTTCTTCCTCTGCATTTATTAACATACACAGACATATGTGTTGTTTTAGATCGAACTCTCTGATGACAGGGTGTTCAGTGCAAAAGTTCACTGGGGTGAGCTCTTGAGAGATACACCTTTAACTACACTCTTAAGGAAGTGAGGAAGGCAGCAGAGGGTGGGGGCAAGTTGACTAAAATAAAGTTGCAACTGAGGTCTCATAAACTCATCAGAAAAACCTCAAACTCCAAGGAATCTTTCAGCATTGTCTCAAATTAAGAAAAGGAACTGGAATTTGATATTCTCAAATTATCCAGTCATTAGCCAACCCCTAGGAAGAGGTGCAACCTTGGGTGAGTTTTCAGAGATGGATGAAACTTGGAGCCATCATCATTCAATAATCCTAGTATCTGGGAGATGGCTTGCATATCTGGGTAGAACATGTCACAATATTCTCTATCACCATTTGCACAATTGAGATTTCTATTCACTCAATACAAAATATAATCAATGCCTTTCAGTTATTTTCATTTATGCTTAACTTTGCAATGTGCACATCCTTCTAAGTGATAAGTCTATCTCATTCATTTTAATGGATACATAGTATTCATTGTAAGATTATACATTTTATTTTTATTTTTTGTTTGTTGTTTTAGCAAACAATGCTGCAATATTTTTTATGTATGTTTTTCTGAATTGATTATTTTGTTAAATAAATTAGTCCAACTGCTGAGTCAAAAGTTAGGTATGGTTGTTTAAATAATCCTGGTAGATTATTTTATTAAATGACTACATTAATACACACCACCGTCAAAAGCATTTAAAATTATCTGTTTGATACTGAAGGTTTTCAATGAAATTGTTTTTCAATCGTGACTAAAAAATATTACCTCATTGTGCTTTAACATGCATTTTCTTGACATTAATAAGGTTATGCTTTCTTAAAGTATGTTGTCTATTTTTTCCTCTCCTTTAACTTGCCTATTCCTTTTTTTGTGGTTGGTTTTGTTTACCTTATTCTTACTAATATACTCTATATGTTTTACTATTTTTTCCTGGTGAATTGCTTAAATGACTTTGCTTTTGGTATCTTTATTCATCAAAGTTTTCCAGAGAAACATAATCATTATAGATTGGTTGAACTTAGGAATAGATTGATGTAGTTATGGAGGCTGACAAGTTCCATAGTCTGCCATGTACAAGCTGGAGAATCAGGAAAATTGGTGTGGAATTCTGAGTCCAAAGGGAACCAGGGGCTGGTGGCTCTAAGTCCTGTTGTTCTAAGTCCTGTAAGTCCAGGACTTAGAGAATCATGTCTGACTCTTTTGTGACCCCATGGGCTATAGCCCACCTGGCCCCTCTGTCCATGAGATTTCCCAAGCAAGAATACTGGACTAAGTTGCCATTTCTTTCTCAAGGGGGATCTTCCTGACCCAGGGATCAAACCCACATCTCCTGCATTGGCAGGAGGATTCTTTACCACTGAGACACCTGGCAAGTCCTGGTCTGAGTACAAAAGTTTGAGAATCAGAAGTGTCAATGCCTGAAGGCAGAAGGATGTCTTCATTCAAGCAAAGAGATCACGTTTGTCCTTCCTTTGTCTTTTTGTTTATTCAGGCCCTCAGTTCAAGGTGGGATTGCATGATGCCTGCCCACATTGCTGAGGGTGCCCCTCTTCACTCTGCCTACCAATTCAAGTGTCAATTTCTTCTGGAGACACACACCCAGAAATCATATTTTATAATATTTTACAAGCATTCTGGGCATCCTTCAGCCCAGTCAAGTTGAAGTATACAATTAATGATTACAGCAGCATCTTCTAGACACAAAGGACCTACATTTCATGCCTTTCAGATTTTTTATGTTGATTAAGAAGTCTTCTTACTCAAAGATTCACAAAGATTCTCATCTTTTTCACTAAAATCATCCAAATTTCATCCTTATATATTTGTGATCCCTAAAATATATTTATTAAGTGGAAAGAAAATTGCATAACAATAAGTATAGTATGATATTTTGGAAGACAAACAATATGTAATAATAGTTTTTAAAACCAGTTCAAAGGACTGAATGGTTCTATCTTCCCAAAAATTATATATTGAAGCCCTGAACTTCACTGAGTTGGTATTAGGAGGCAGAGACTTTGAGAGGTGTTTAGGTCATGAGCATTCTACCCTCAGGAATGAAATTAGCCCTTAGAATAGAGGACCCAAAAAGCTCCCTTTCCCCTTTCTACTCTTTGAGAACACAGTGAGAAAGTGGCTGTCTATAAAACAGAAAGTGGGCCCTCATCAGACAATGAAATTGGTTTCCAGAACTGTGAGAATTAAATTTCTGTGCTTATAAATCATTCATTCAGTCTATGGTATTTTTGCCAAAGCAGTCCAAAAAAACTAAGACAAAATTTTAACCTACTTTTGTGTAGCCAGGCACAAAAGTCTCCGTCAAAATATGTACCAAAGTGTAGATGACAACAGCTACCTCCAGGCATCATAGTTGGGCCAAAGAAAGAAGAGTTTCATTCTTTACTATCTACATTTTGAAAAAGAGAGAGAAAAGGTAATGATAGAATTATGGGTAATTTTTTTATTCCATTTTTGGCTTCTCTGTGATTTCCAAATTTTTCATTGTGGAGATATATTAATAATATTTCATAACCAGAAAGAAAAAATTTAAGGCTTTCCGGAGTTCATCACTGAGTAGTTTTGAAGGTTTCTTTAAAGTGAAGATGCATTTATTACATCTGTAGACTGTTAAAACCTTGTGTAACCCCCAGAAAATTTTGTTCTGAAGCAGATGTAAGAAGATGCTAACTCCTGCCTCAGCTTTGGTTTGCATGAAAGGTCTTGGCCACAGATATTTTCATTTCTGAGCCAGGGTCTCTCTGTTATATTTATACTTTTAATACTTATAAAAATTGTCCTCATCATGGCTTGAGGTATGAGTCTAGTTTCATTTTCTTTTTTTAAGTTATTTATTGAGATACAACTTATGTACAGTAAAATTTACAGTGCAGGTTTGACAGATATATACCACCAAAATAAAAATATAGAATATATTGCTTATCTCAAAACATTCCCTGGTTATTCTCTGTGGTTAATTGCCTCTCTTACATTCCTAGCTTTTGGCAGAACTGATATATGCCCCTAGTTTTGCCTTTTCCAGAAAGGCAGACAAACGAAATGACACAGTATGTTAACTTTTGAGTCTGGCTTTGGGCCCTGGTGGCTCAGAGGGTAGAGCGTCTGCCCACAATGCGGGAGACACGGGTTTGATCCCTGGGTCAGGAAGATCCCCTGGAGAAGGAAGTAACAACCCACTCCAGTATTCTTGCCTGGAGAATCCCATGGGTGGAGGAGCCTGGTAGGCTATAGTTCACGAGGTTGTAAAAATTCGGACATGACTGAGTGACTTCACTTTCACTTTTTCACTTAGCATACTTTTGAGATTGGTCCAAATTTTTGTGTGCATATCAAAATTTGTTCCTTTAAATTCTTATTAGTATTCCATTTTACAGATGTTCCACAAGTTTTTTATCCGTTCAACAGTTGAAGGGCACTGAGTTGTTCCCAGTTTTTAGCACTTATGAGAAGAGATAAAGAAGAGAAGTGAAAGGAAAAGGAAAGAAGGAAAGATACACCCAACTGAATGCAGATCTCCAAAGAATAGCAAGGAGACATAAAAAAGCCTCTTAAGTGAACAATACAAAGAAATAGAGGAAAACAACAGAATGAGAAAGACTAAAGATTTCTTTAAGAAAATTAGAGATATCAAGGGAACATTTCATGCAAAGGTGAGCACAATAAAGGGTGGAAAAGGTATGGACCCAACAGAAGAAGAAGATATTAAGAACTGGTTGCAAGAATACATAGAACTGTGTAAAAAAAAGTCTTAATGACCCGGATAACCATGATGGTGGGATTACTCACCTAAAGCCAGACATCCTGGAGTGTGAAGTCAAGTGGGCCTTAGGAAGCATTACAACAAACAAAGCTCAAGTAGAGGTGATGGAATTCTAGCTAAGCTATTTCAAATGCTAAAAGACAATGCTGTTAAAGTGCTGCACTCAATATGCCAGCAAATTTGGAAAACTCAGCAGTGGCCACAGGACTGAAAAATGTCAGTTTTCATTCCAATCACAAAGAAAGCAATGTCAAAAATGTTAAAACTACCACACAGTTGCACTCATTTCACAATGTTCAAAATCCTTCAAGTTAGGCCTCAACAGTACAAGAACAGAGAACTACCAGATGTACAAGCTGGATTTAGAAAAGGCAGATGAACCAGAGATCAAATTGCCAACATCTGTTGCATCATAGAAAAAGCAAGAGAATTCCAGAAAAACATCTACTTCTGCTTTATTGACTATGCTAAAGCCTTTGACTGTGTGGATCACAACAAACTGTGGAAAATTCTGAAAGAGATGGGAATACCAGACCACCTTACCTGCCTCCTGAGAAATGTGTATGCAGGTCAAGAAGCAACAGTTAGAACCAGACATGGAACAATGGACTGGTTCCAAATTGGGAAAGCAGCATGTCAAGGCTGTATATGTCACCATGCTTACTTAATTTATATGTAGAATACATTATGCAGCATGCTGGCCTGCATGAAGCTCAATCTGGAATCAAGACTGCAGGAGAAACATCAATAGCCTCAGATACAAAGATGACACTACCCTAATGGCAGAAAGTGAAGAGGAACTAAAGAGCGAAAGAGGAGAATGAAAAAATTGGCTTAAAACTCAGCATTCAAAAAGTGAAGATCATGGCATCTGGTCCATCACTTCATAGCAAATAGATGGGGCAACAATGGAAACAGTGACAGACTTTATTTTCTAAGGCTCCAAAATCACTGCAGATGGTGACTGTAGCCATGAAATTAAAAGACATCTACTCTTTGAAAGACAAGCTAAGACAAACCTACACAGTGTATTACAAAGCAAAGACCTCACTTTACTGGCAAAGCTCTGTACAGTCAAAGCTATGGTTCTTCCAGTAGTCATGTAGAGATGTGAGAGTTAGACCATAAAGAAGGCTGAGCACTGAAAAATAGATGCTTTCTAACTGTGGTTCTAGAGAAGCCTCTTGAGAGTCCCTTGGACAGAAAGAAGATCAAACCAGACAATCTTAAAGGAAATCAACCCTGAATACACAATGGAAGGACTGATGCTGAACCTGAAGCTCAAATACTTTGGCCACCTGATGCAAAGAGTTGACTCACTGGAAAACACCCTGATGCTGGGAAAGATTGAAGGCAGGAGGAGAAGAGGATTAGATGGTTGAGTGGCATCATCAACTCAATGGACATGAGTTTGAGCAAACTCCAGGAGACAGTGAAGGACAGGGCAGCCTGGTGTGCTGCAGTCCATGGGGTTGCAAAGAGTGGACAAAGCTGAGCGACTGAACAACAACAACAGCTTTGTGTGGATATATGCTTTCGTTTTCTCAGATAAATACATGGGATTGAGAGATTTTTTTCTTTTAAATGGATAGTCAGGTATCCCAATCCCATTTATTAGATGGTCTTTTTTTTTTTTCACCACTGATTAGAATGTTATCTTAATCAAATATTAACCACCTCTTGCTATTCCTTTCCAAGATCCTTGGTAAATCTTACACATTTTTGTCTTCATTTGAACCACTGTACAATTTAATTGTGTTCCAAATAAAAAGCAAACTAACAGGCAATTCTGTTGTGATTCTGACAATAACAGATCATTAATGTATCATATACATAATAGTTCAAGAAGGATTAATGTTTACAATACCAATTTTTCCCATTTAAGAAAGCTGCATGTCTCTCCATCAAGTTCTATAGCATAAGTAAATTTTATAATTTTCTTCTAGAAGGTTTTATATCATTGTTTTTAAATTTATTAAGTACTTTGCATATATTTGTTTATTTTTTAATTGGATATTTTCCTATTTTTATTTATAACTAGTTATGGCTGGTTGATTATTTACTCAACAAATATTTACTGAATCCATATTTTTTATCAGGTACAGTTCTAGGTACTAATAGGAAAATAGTGGCTAACATAGAGAAGGTTGTAAAGGTTATATTCAGGTGGTATGAGGTGGAAATTAGATGCATACACACATATCAGATGGTTATAAGTGCTATGCCAATAGTTTACTTTAAATTGATTTTATCATGAGACCACCTAATGAACAGTACAAAGCTATGCAATAGAACTTAATTCCTGAGTTTTGAAGCACTTCAACATTGGGAAGATGGACAAAGGAAAATAGGCCATATTCATGAATAAATAAGTAGTGACCAGTTATCTAAAAGGAAAATTAATACACCTAGTGTCTTTTAAGCCAAGGGAAGAGAGTGTTTCCAGGAAAAAAAGAGCAATAAACTTTGTCTAATGCTATTTATAAGTCAAATAAAATGAACAAGGAAAGTTTTAGGGGACTAGTACAAGTTTAAATGACTCAATGACAGGTACTCAACCAATTCTATTAATATTTCAAGACATTTTAGTTGATTTTCTAAGTTTTTCTAAAAACATGATTATACAATCTATAAATAGTGGTGATATATTGCTTTCGTGGTGCTTCTATATTATGTATATCACATGGGCTTCCCTGATAGCTCAGTTGGTAAAGAATCAGCCTGCAATGCAGGAGACCCCGGTTGGGAATTCCTGGGTTGGGAAGATCCCTTGGAGAAGAGATAGGCTACACATTCCAGTATTCTTGGGCTTCCCTGGAGGCTCAGTTGGTAAAGAATCCACATGCAATGTGGGAGACCTGGGTTCGATCCCTGGGTTGGGAAGATACCCTGGAGAAGAGAAAGGCTACCCACTCCAGCATTCTAACCTGGAGAATTCCACGGACTGTGTAGTCCATGGTGTGGCAAAGAGTCAGATATGACTAAGTGACTTTTACTTTCACTTTTCATTACACTCGATTGAACTTCAAAATGAGTACTAGTAGTGACAGAAGTATTCTTGTTTTATTATTAAAGATACATAAAAAGCTATTACCACTTCTTCATTTGACTGGATGCTTGTCCTTGGCTTTTTGTAAATGCTATCTAGCTTATATAGAAATGTTTCATCAAATTCTTGTTTAACTCCTGCAATGCAGGAAACACAGGAGACAAGGGTTTGATCCCTGGGTCAGGCAGATCCCCTGGAGAAGAAATCGGCAACCCTCTCTAATATTCTTACCTGAAAAATCCCACAGACAGATGAGCCTGGTGTGCTCCAGTCCAAAGGTTCACAGTCAGACATTACTAAGTGACTAAGCACAAGCACAAGCGATGGTTCTGAGGCTTTCAGATTTCGCATCTAGTGGGAAGGATTACATAAGATACTATATGCTGTAATCTTCATCGTGAGAGCTATATTTGAACTCATATGCTTTTACTAGTTCTTGGAAGTTACTGCACAGTATTTCAGACAAATGGATTTCCATGACTTTGCATAAATGTTTCTAAAGTTATTTCAAAAATCAATTTTTTAAACTCTTTTGCTTTGGATACCTCTCCTTCCTAACCCCATTTTAGAATCCGAGTTGTTTTTATCTGATAGAATTCTTTTTTTTCTTGCTGGCCATGAACTAGACCAATATATACTGACATTTAGAAGTTTGCTTGAACTTCTGATTCTAGGAAAATTAAGGGATCCTTGAAGTTCAAATAAGATATATTTATATTTCTCTATTAATCCATCTACTGAAACACATCCACCAGATAGATGTTTCTAGGCAAAAAGCATCAGTAAGTGGTATTTACTACTTTATTCAAAGGCTTTATAAAAGGAGCACTTTCCAACCAAAGATGGCTCTTTTCCTTGGCAATCATATCCAGCCAAAGTTTAAAAACTGTTAGAAGATCACACAGTAAATAATTTGCAATCAACTGTACCCTTTTAAAAGAAGTCTGAACTAGTCAAAGGTAACATCAGCAGAAAAAACAAAAATCTGAGATTGTCTTTGTTTACATTTCCCGTTTTCAGTCTGTCTGAGTTATCATTCTTCTCTATATCACCATTCATTTTGAATATAGTAGGAGGCTGAGTGAGATTCCTGACTTCATAAAACATGGAAACACTTTTAATTTCATGGCAAAATTCCTCATATTTTGGCAGTAGATTACTGAGATGACATTTGGGACAACAAGCCTTCAGAAAAGGGGCAGAGAAAATGACCAAGATTAAATGAGAGAAACACTAGGAATCAACACTGTAAAAAATGATTTGAGGGCAAAATTGAGAATGCTTATAATGTGCAAAATGAAATGTCCTTTTTGGAAACATCTGTAAGTTTTATATTTCATTATGGAATAATCCCATTAGTAGATATCAGAGCATTTTTTCCTGACTGATAATAAATTTCATTTTTAATTATTTGAGTTTCCTTGTACTGTATAATTTTAATTTATAATGAGTTTAGACTATTTCGACAGTCTCAAAGTAGTGATGCAAAGTTACCTATCCTCCTCCTCTGAGCCACACAAAGTACCTAGCAACCTGGGATTGGTACTCTTTCAAAAAGTAATTGGTAAATAAATTAATATACCGATGGCTACTGATTGTATAATTAAAAGGGATTTGATTTAGGTTATACCTGAATGGCCTAGTGGTTTTCCCTACTATCTTCAATTTAAGTCTGAATTTGGCAATAAGGAGTTCATGATCTGAGCCACAGTCAGTTTCCAGTCTGTTTTCTTCCTGACTGTACAGTGCTTCTCCATCTTCAGCTGCAAAGAATATAATCAATCTGATTTCAGTATTGACTATCTGGTGATATCCATGTGTAGAGTCATCTCTTGTGTTGTTTAAAGAGGGTGTTTGCTGTGACCAGTGTGTTCTCTTGGCAAAACTCTATTAGCCTTTGTGCTGCTTCATCTTGTACTCCAAGGCCAAACTTGCCTGTTACTCCAGGTATCACTTGACTTCCCACTTTGCATTCCAGTTACCTGTCATGAAAAGGATAACTTTTCTTGGTGTTAGTTTTAGAAAGTCTTGTAAGTCTTCATAGAACCATCCAATTTCAGCTTCTTTGGCATTAGTGGTTGGGGCATAGACTTGGATTGCTATAATATTGAATGGTTTGCCTTGGAAACAAGCTGAGATCATTCTGTTGTTTTTGAGATTGCACCCAATAACTGCATTTTGTACTCTTGTTGACTATGAGGGCTACTGCGTTTCTTCTAAGGGATTCTTGCCCACAGTAGTAGATATAATGGTTAACTGAATTAAATTCACCCATTCCTGTCCATTTTAGTTCACTGATTCCTAAAATGCCAGCGTTCACATTTGTGGAAGCGTCCTGATAAGAAGGACTGGCTGTGGGGAAAACTGGTCTTACTCCTGTGGGCAGAGCCATGTTCAGTAAATTTTTAATCCAATTTTCTGCTGATGGGTGGGGCTATGTTCCCTCTCTGCAGTTAAATCTGAGGCCAATCTACGGTAGGGGTAATGGCAACCTCCTCCAAAAGGACTTATATCAGCATGCTGTGCCTCCCAGGACTGCTGCAGTCAGTGTCCCTGACCCTGCAGCAGGCCGCTGTGGACCCATGCCTCTGCCAGAGACTCCTGATCACTCACAGACAAGTCTGGTTTAGTCTCTTGTGGTATCACTTATGATTATACTGTGGAAGTGACAAATAGATTCAAGGGATTATATCCGGTAGAGTGCCTGAAGAACTATGGACAGAAGTTTGTAACACTGTACAGGAGGCAGTGATCAAAAGCATCCCTAAGAAAAAGAAATGCAAAAAGGCAAAATGGTTGTCTGAGGAGGCCTTACAAATAGCTGAGAAAAGAGGAGAAATGAGAGGCAAAGGAGAAAGGGAAAGATATCCCCATCTGAATGCAGAGTTCAAAAGAAGAGCAAGAAGATATAAGAAAGCCTTCCTAAGTTAACAATATAAAGAAATAGAGGAAAACAATAGAATGGGAAAGATTAGAGGTCTTTTCAAGAAAATTAGACATAACAGGAAACTTTCCATGCAAAGGTGGGCTCAATAAAGGACAGAAATTGTATGAACCTGACAGAAGCAAAGATATTGAGAAGAGGTGGAAAGAATATACAGAAGAACTATACAAAAAAGATCTTAATGACCTGGATAACCACAATGATATGAGCACTCACCTAGAGCCAGACATCTTGGAAGCAAAGTTAAGTGGGCCTTAGGTAGGATCACTACAAACAAAGCTAGTGGAGGTGATGGAATTCCAGCTGAGCTCTTTCAAATCCTAAAAGATGATGCTGTGAAAATGCTGCATGCAATATGCCAGCAAATCTGGAAAACTCAGCAGTGGCCATAGGACTGGAAAAGGTCAGTTTCATTCCAATCCCAAAGAAGGGCAATGCCAAAGAATGTTCAAACTACCGCATAATTGCATTAATTTCACATGGTAGCAAAGTAATGCTCAAAATTCTCCAAGCTAGGCTTCAACAGTATGTGAACTGAGAAATTCCAGATGTTCAAGTTGTATTTAGATAAGACAGAGGAACCAGAGATCAAATTGTCAACATCTGTTGGATCATAGAAAAAGCAAGAGAATTCCAGAAAAACATTTACTTCTGCTTCATTGACTATGCCAGAGAAGGCAATGGCACCCCACTCCAGTACTCTTGCCTGGAAAATCCCATGGACGGAGGAGTCTGGTAGGCTACAGTCCATAGGGTCGCTAAGAGTCGGATGACTGAGCGACTTCACTTTCACTTTTCCCTTTTATGCACTGGAGAAGGAAACGGCAACCCACTCCAGTATTCTTGCCTGAAGAATCCCAGGGACGGTGGAGCCTGGTGGGCTGCCATCTGTGGGGTCGCACCGAGTCGGACACGACTGAAGTGACTTAGCAGCAGCAGCATTGACTATGCTAAAGTCTTTGACTGTGTGGATCACAACAAACTGTGGAAAATTCTTAAAGAGATGGGAACACCAGACCACCTAACCTGCCTCCTGAGAAACCTGTTTTCAGGTCAAGAAGCAACAGTTAGAACTGGACATGGAAAAATGGACTGGTTCCAAATTGGGAAAACAATATGTTAAGGCTGTATATTGTCACCTTGCTTATTTAACTTTATATGTAGAGTACATCATGCAAAATGTTGGGCTGGATGAAACTCAAGCTGGAATTAACATTGCCACGAAGAATATCAATAACTTCAGATATGCAGATGACACCACACTTATGGCAGAAAGCAAAGAGGAATTAAAGAGCCTCTTGATGAAAGTGGAAGAGGAGAGTGAAAAAACTGGCTTAAAACTCAACATTTAAAAGCAAAGATCATGGCATCTGGTCCCATCACTTCATGGCAAATAGATAGGGCAACAAGAGAAACAGTGACAGACTTTATTTTCTAAGACTCCAAAATCACTGCAGATGGTGACTGTAGCCATGAAATTAAAAGACGCTTACTCCTTGGAAGAAGAACTATGACAAACCTAGACAGTATATTAAAAAGAAGAGACATTACTTTGCCTACACAGGTCAGTATATTCAAAGCTATGGTTTTTCCAGTAATCATATATGGATGTGAGAGTTGGACCATAAAGAAGGCTGAGCACCAAATATTTGATGTTTTCAAACTGTGGTGCTGGAGAAGACTCTTGAGTGTCCCTTGGATTGCATGAAGATAAAACCAGTCAATCCTAAAGGAAATCAACCCAGAATTTTCATTGGAAGGACTGATGCTAAAGTTGAAGCTCCAATACTTAGGCCATCTGATGTGAAGAGCCAACTCATTGTAAAAGACCCTGATGCTGAGAAAGATTGAAGGCAGGAGGAGAAAGGAGCAACAGAGGATGGTTGGATGGCATCATTGATTCAATGGACATGAGTTTAGCATCTTTACTCAATGGACAGAGCTCATGAGATGGTGAAGAAGAGGGAAACTTGGCATGCTGCAGCCCATGGGGTTGCAAAGAGTTGGACATGACTGAGTGACTGAACAACAAAAATGACCATTGACTAGATCTTGTTCATCTTTGTTTTACTGTTAGCACTATGACAGCAATGAAGCTCAAGAGAAATACTGTTACAGTGATCAAATCCCACTCCCAAACTTCCATGCCACTTAATGCGTAAGATACTGATCTGATACACATATCCTTTAACATTATTCCCGTAAATTCTTTAATAGCTATTCATATCTCCGTGGATAAAATTCTAATTCAGCTCAAGGAACAAAGCTTCCATTGATGTGGACTACCTAGGTCTCTGGCGCTATCCCAAGGTAGGATTCCAGTTCATGCCCTTCACCCCAGATGTGTCAAACTTATTCTGAGTTTCTTAAATATTCTCTTCAGGCTATTTACTATTCTGAGCCATTCTGTGTGCTGTTCCCTTGGCATAGAATATTTATTTCTTTCTAAATACTTTGTCATCTTCAAACTTTATTGAAAGTTTTTTGAGAATGCCCTGCCTTGCCTAATGAATATGGTTCCCTGTTATAACACCCCAGGAGTTTCCCAGGTAGCACAGCGGTAATGAGTCGGCCTGCCAATGCAGCAGCCACAGGAGATGGGTTTGATCTCTGACTCAGGAAGATTTTCTGGAGGAAGAAATGGCAAACCATTCTAGTATTCTTGCTGGGATAATCCCATGGACAGAGGAGTCTGGCAGGCTACAGTCCACAGGATGGAAAGAGTTGGACATGACTGAGCTACTGAGTGCACACACACACAATCACACACTCACACACACAGGATAGTCTTCCCTAGGAATTTCCTTTGTATGTCTCTTCTGTCAATATTTTGTAATATAATATAGTTACTGGTTTCCATTATTATTTCTCCTAGTGGAATACAGAATTCTTGAAAATTTTATGTAAGTGGGTACTTAGCAGAGTATAGTCACATAATAGGTTCTTGATAAATAACATTGAATAAATAATAACTATATTTTGCATAAATCAAAACATAGCAGTCATTCAATAAGTAACTCTCAGAATAGTCAGAACACTATAATAGTATATGAAATGCCTTATAAACAGAATAATTATAGTAGTCAATCTAATTGTTTTTAGTGTAATATATGGGGTTTGGGAAAGAAAGTTTATTGCTTTTAACTTAGCTTGAATGCTGGTACTGAAACCTTACAATTGTCATCTGCCTACCTGCCACAGGACATAGGACCCAGAATAATGAACCACTGTGTCTTGGTCTATGTTTATCTCCAGCACTATAGAACCTGGCTCTTCATGTAATTCTCTTTTATTAGTTGTAAGATCTACTACTGTCTGTGCTATGGACTGAATTTGAGTTTCCCCCAAATTCATATGTTCAAAACTAAACTTCAATGTGATGTTATTTGGAGGTAAGGCCTTTGGGATGTGATTAGGTCATGAGGGTGGAGCAATTGTGATGAGATTAATGCCCTTACAGAAAAGACTCACAGAAATCCCTGGTTCCTTCACCATGTGTAGGACACTGAAAAAAAAAAGTACCTGGGGGGAGAGTCATCTATGAACCAGGAGGCAGGACCTTGTGTGTGTGTGCGCTCAGCTGTGTCCGACTCTTTGCGATCCCACAAGGGACTGTAGCCTGCCTGGCTCCTCTCTCCAAAGAATTTTCCAGGCACAAGTAATAGAGTGGGTTGCCATTGGCTCCTCCAGGGGAATCTTTCCGACCCAGGGATCTAACCCACGTCTCCTGCGTCTCCTGCATTAGCAGGTGGATTCTTTACCACTGCACCACCTGGGAAGCCCAGGGCAGGACCTTACTGGATACCAAAATCTGCTGGCTCCTTGATCTTGGACATCCCAGTCTCCAGAACTGTGAGAAATACATGTCTGTTGTTTATAACCACTCAATCTAGGGTATTGTTATATTAGCCCAAACGGACTGAGACACTCTGACTGCCTTTATTTCTCTGATTCTCTGCTGAGAAAAATCCATTTTGTCAGGCTAGCTTGCCCATGAATAAAGTACTTAAGATTTGTTTAGCAGTTGATTGTTCATATAAAAGTGGGAAATAAAATACTATTTAGATTATCAAATAGTTAATACTAAAATTGAAAAATAAGATGTCATTTTTAGCAAGAGCAGATGTTTGGGGCACATCTTTTTCAGTGCATCTGTTTATTAATGAGGGGTTAGCTAGAGTTTTGTGAACATGCGGCTTTATTTATTTAAAAAAATATTTCACTGACTTTCAATTTACATCATAACAAAAGTGTGTATAATGTGGCAGAACTGTTTTATGTGATTAAGAACTGTTTATCCTGGATTTATAATTAATTTAATTGTAACATCTAGAGGACTGCAATTTTGAAAAACTTTCAATCCTGATTGCCTATTATTCACATGAAAATAGTGACATAAAATGACACTATTAAAAATGGAAACATAACAAGCAGTTGTCCTGATTTAATAACAATTTTGAAAGAAAAATCTGTAAATTTTTAATATAAATCATATTTATATTTAATACATATGAAGAAAATTAGTTTGCCTTCAAATTTTGCATCAGAGCTAGAAAGTTCATAATTTAATAAATATATTACAAATACACTTTCATTTCAAACCAGCTTAAGATATTTCATATCTTGATAAAAACAGAATGAGGAAAAGAACTAATTTAGTTGCTCCATCAAATGATTTCCTTAAACCCAGGTCCCATTTGAGGTCAGTGACACACCTTCATTTGTTTGAACTATGGTTTTTACCAAATTCAATCAAACATTAAAAGGAAGTACTTAATTAGTTATGCTGCACTAACAAAGAAAAATTATTACACCATACTAATCTATGTTATAGCAAAACCCTGACCCCACAAAAATGATTGGTGCTATTAAGCAGATTGATTGAAATACATAGGAATTATAATTCACAGAATTGGTGTAGAGAAAGCCATCAAATTCAGACTGCATTATTTTTCTTCTCAGATGCTACACTAAGATTCCATATAAACTTGTTTCCAAAGCTGAATTGCATTGTAGAAAGTGTTAATAAAATGGTTATGGAGTAAATGTGTGGTTTCCACTTCCATTTAGTTAAATGCACTTCAAATAAATTATAGCCAGTAAGTAGTTTTTAATTCAAATATAACATCTTTGCCAGCTGAAATACTGAGATATAAAGATTTCTAAAACAAAAATCTGCTTGTGGGATAAACAAGATGAGATTCTGTCCAATTACACCATCAAATGCCCAAATCCAAATTTTAATGTAATTGCTCTAGGATTATTGCAGGGAAATTTTAAAATAGGTAAAAGTGGCAAAGAACTTAAAAAAAACTCCACCCTCAAGTAACTACTATTCACACTTTTATATTTTCATCTCAGCATTTTGTATGAAAGTGAGTTTTATTATTGTCTTTCCAAAAGATATTTTTATTAGACTTTGTCCAAAACATGTGAAATGCCTTGATCTTTCTTACATAAAAACTCCTTTGAGTTCTTAGTATTTGTACATTAGATCATAGTTATAGAAACTGGAAATTTCATGCAAAACAAGTAATGTACATACCATGTATCTATTTTTTATTAATCATTATTTATTTCTCCCTAGATTAAAGTTTGTGATGGATCATAAATAAACTCTAACGACTAAGTGGCTGTAATTCACATTATAGATTCTCCTCCTATGTCAGAGCATTCACAGAAGGTGAAAAAGTGTTTGAAAATATTTTGTTTTTCACCTGTGATAAATGATGAAAATAGTTCTAAGTTTACATAGACTTTGAACATATGGGATTAAATATTGTGCTATTATACAAGAAGTTCATGAGGTTAATACATAACATCTGAAAATCAGTGCAAGTAAACATACCATGTGATACGTATTATCCACTGATGGGGGAGCAGAAATTTAGAGAGCTTACATTATAGAATGCTGAATTATGCCTACCTCTTAAGTATAGTCTCTGACGATATCTGTTTAGGTTTTCATACATGATTGTAAATATTGATATTTTCCTTTACAATTAAAATCAATTGACTCAAGTCTAGTGAAAATATAAATGAGGTTAAAGGCTTGTAGCTTTTAGGCAACGAGTGGTTTCAAACTTTGATCAATTTTAATTTTATGAGGTCTTTTTCACAACTAAGATGTATTGATAGTATTAGCATTTCCATGATATAGTTACAGTTAAGGATGGAAATTGCATTCAATGAAAATAATTGTATAAATTTTGCTGCTCAAAAGTGGCAACAACCCATTTGATAACGGTAAACATCTCTTTTTGATAATCAAAAATAATCTACTTATTAACTGAATTTTCAAAAATGAAAATTGTGCATGTGCCTTAGAGATGCCATATGAAATATATATAATTCTGAACTGTTCAAAATAAATTATATGAGTCAGAGACCATGAAATAAGTATTGTATAAGGATTTCAAAATCAGTAATACAAAAGTCAAAGGCCTTTGCTTTGGTAAAAGTTTGTTACTCGGAGGGAGAAAGGATAGCTTGACAATTCAGGGTGTGGATTCAGCAGCTAGATTGCTTGGTATTAGGTGTTGGCTATTTCACCTCATGACTATGTGAACTGGGGAATTTTGATTAATTTCTCTACTGCTCAGTTTCCTTGTCTGTAAAATGGGAGTAATTACAAAATTTATCTCATAATGAGGTGTTGAGGAATAAGTGATGCGTAAAAAGCACTCATGAGTGCTGAACACATGGTGAACACATAGTGCTAGCCTATTATTATATGTAATGAAAATAGTAGTCTTTCTGAATTTCTGTTTCATTATTCCAACTACTACTTGCATGTGTGTGTGCATATATATATATATCTCCACATAAATCTGTGTGTATGTATGTATGTGTGTGTATGTGTGTGTATACCAGACTACTTTACCTGCCTCCTGAGAAACCTGTATGCAGATCAAGAAGCAACAGTTAGAACTGGACATGGAACAACGGACTGGTTCCAAGTTAGGAAAGGAGCATATCAAGGCTGTATATTGTCACCCTGTTTATTTAACTTCTATGTAGAATACATTATGCAAAATGCCAGGCTGGATAAAGCTCAAGCTGAAATCAAAATTGCTGGGAGAAATATCAATAACCTCAGATATGCAGATGACACCACCCTTATGCAGAAAGCAAAAAGGAACTAAACAGCCTCTTGACGAAAGTGAAAGAGAAGAGTGAAGAAGCTGGCTTAAAACTTAACATTCAAAAAACAAAGATCATGGCATCCAGTCCAATCATTTCATGGCAAATAGATGGAGAAACAATGGAAACAGTGACAGACTTTATTTTCTTGGGCTCCAAAATCACTGCAGATGGTGACTGCAGCCATGAAATTAAAAGACTCTTGCTCTTTGGAAGAAGAACTATGACAAACCTAGACAGTGTATTAAAAAGCAGAGACACTACTTTGCCAACCAAGGTCTGTCTAGTCAAAGCTATGGTTTTTCCAGTAGTCATTTATGGATGTGAGAGTTGGACTCTGTCATGTTGGAGAAGACTCTTGAGAGTCCCTTGGACTGCAAGGAGATCAAACAAGTCCATCCTAAAGGGAATCAGTCCTGAATACTCATTGGAAGGACTGATGCTGAAGTTGAAACTCCAATACTCTGGCCACCTGATGCAAAGAACTGACTCATTGGAAAAGACCCTGATGCTGAGAAAGATTGAAGGCAGGAGGAGAAGGGGACGACAGAGGATGAGATGGTTGGATGGCATCACCAATTCGATGGACATGAGTTTGAGCATTGGACTTTGCGATGGACAGGGAAGCCTGGCATACAGCAGTCCATGGGGTTGCAAAGCATCAGACACGACTGACTGACTGAATTGAACTGATGTGTGTGCATGAAATAAATCCCATTAGAGGACAGATGACATTTACTCATTTTACCTATTTGTGTTCACAGTAGTTACAAATTATGCATGTAAGTGTTTTTGCTGAATAATATGGAGGCATATTGAAGTCTAATATTTTCCTTCTGTGGAAACTCAGAAAATACCCATCTTCTAATAGATAAACAAAATAAATTCTATCTCCCAGAAAAAAAATTATTTTTAATCTCTGTAAGAGCTTCCTGAATATTGATATATCATAAAATTAATTAGAAAAGTATTTAAAAAGCAAAACCAAATATCGATCGTTTCCCTTTAAAATTACTAAATTTTACGTTGACAAAATGTCACTAAGCTTTTTATTCTACAGTGAAGCCTACTTATTTATTTTCCTGTTTGCTCCCTTTGCTCACATAAAATTTACATAAGAGGCATTTAGTAGATGCTTAATAAATAAAAATCATTCTAAAGCCAACATGGGTTACAGCTTTTCTAAAATTAAAAGTATTGTAAATAACTTAATCTTTCTCTACACTGAAAATAAAGGTTATGGATGATTTTCTCAGAGAATTTTTCTGAAATTCCTATAGTGCTCACTGGAATTGGAGTGCATTAAGCTTGTGAAAGGACTGCAAGACCATCAAAGCTTACCTTCTGTTAATATATGTAAACAGTTATCTCTAGCATCTAACCTTTACCAAAGTGTTCATCTTGCAGTAATTTGGACATGTAGCACTCCATATAGAGTCATTCATTGTCCAGTACGTTAGTGGATGATGTATATTTTGTAGTTAATGGAGTTGAATAGATCTTCACATTTCACAGCTCAGTGAATGCGTACTCCATTTTCTTCCTGGCTTCTGCTGCTAGATTTTTTTTTTTTAGAAAGCAACTTTATACATTAAAGATAAATTCCTTACTTTGAGAAATGAATAAAATCTGCTTGGAAATGATCATAGCAGACTGAAAAGTTATGATTAGAATCATATAATTATTTATGCTAACGTAACCATTGAACCAAATTCCTTGACATTTTAGAATCATTTAATTATTTCTTAATTAGAAATGGTGTGTGAAGTGAAAATCCACAGTTTGCAATTGTGCTCATTATAAGGAATTCCTAAGTCACTGATAAAGAATAAATGGATATAACATCAGTATACCAAGAAATCAAAGATGCCCCAGGTAACCATCTAATATAAATTGAGCATGTATTTACTTCACCTTGATAAGATAGCCTTTGGAAAATATCATCAGCTGCTAAATTTATGATTTCTGATATTTAAACTTTCCATTTCTAAGACCAATAGTTTAAGAACTTTGAATAATCACATGGATTTGTTCACCAAAATAATTCTATGCTAACTTTACATAGTACTTCACAAGTGATAAAAATTTTTACATGTAGTAATTACATTTTCACAAAAGACAGAGAGGTAACTTATTATCATTACTCCACAAATAAGAAAATTAAGGCTAAGCATTTCTATGAATTATAACAGGAGATTAAAGTACTTTAAGTGCATAGATTTGGAATAATAATCAGATATTTGTCCCAGATCAAAAAGGCTAGGACAGTATGGTTGGAAGTAATACAGGAAAAGAAGACCCAAGAGTTAGCAACTCATGAAAGGATGACCCAAAATTCAATCTCCCATCTGTTTTTCTATATAAAGTTTTATTGCAACACAACAATGTCCATTCCTTTAGACATTGTCTGCAACTGCCTTCCTTCTATAATAGTAGAGTGGCTGCAACAGAGACCACACAGATTGCAAAACTGAAAATATTTACTATCTAGCTCTTTAACTTTCTAGAGTTTGCCAATCCTTATTCTAAACCAGAGAGATTGTCTATACCATGGAATGTACTTGAGGGCAGAATCTAGAGACCGTGAGGAAGTCCTAAATATAAAATTGAACCATGCTGAAGTACATGCATGACTGTCCCTAATATCTTTCAATAAATAGTCATTTAGTGATACTATGGATAAGAGCTAAAGAGGGTACATAGAACTGGGAAGAAAAGCCAATGCAATCATTTTCTCTCTCAGTTAACAAATCTTTTTGAATTTCTGAGAAGTGTAGAGTATGCTACTAGGCTTTAATCTACGGACAACCTCCCTAACTGGGTATTTTAATAATCTTCCAAGTACAGGTATTTGAGGATAATAATAACATGAACAAGCAAGTATTAATTAAAACTATTGAGGAAAGCTACGGGCAAGAGGAGAAGGGGACAACAGAGGATGAGATGGTTGAATGGCATCACTGATTCAATGGACATGAGTTTGAGCAAACTCAGGGAGATACTGAAGGACAGGGAAGCCTGGCGTGCTGCAGTTCATGGGGCTGCAAATAGTCAGACATGACTTACCAACGGAAAAACAACAACAGCATGGATATCAAAAACCCTCATCAATTGACATCAGTGTCTTTGCTTCCTTGGATAACCTCACTTTATTTCTTATCAAGCCAGTTATTGTTTCAGGCAAAGGAAAGAATCAGATAGAGTCGCTCTGCAAAATGGCTGCTAAACCTGTGTACTAGTATTTCAAAGAGGAAGCCACAGTCCAACACGAAAGTGTCAAAGGAAGGAAAAAAAAATGACAGCATATTAGATGCATTTATATATATTTTTAACCAGATCCAAACTTCATGACTGAACTGAATGGAAGATAAATAGCTGGCAGATTGGGAGGACAATTTATAATCCTGAAAATGTATTCATGTTCACTAATTCTTTTTTTAAAAAACTTGTTTTTAACACCTCCCCTGTTTATGGTGCTTATTTGGCATTATGGAGAAAGAAATTCATGCTCTCAAGAATCACAAAATTTAAGAGAGAAGACAGATACCTATATAAATAACTATATTATAATTGTTTCTATTACTGCTGGAGGTTGTGAATGGACAAGAAGGCAGAAGAAACAAATCATCATAACCATTGTGTGTAACTAACACTGTCTGGATTCAAGACACCATGTCTAAATGGCAGGATGCAGAAATCATTGGTGTAGTGTAGCCAAGGCGAGACAGAGTACTTTATACATACATATAATGTAGTTCACTGAAGACTGTTCAGTCAAGAAATTCAATTTTAATTAGTGAAACGGTAATATTAGAACTACTGAAATCAAAGAAGGACTCATGCATGGTTGTCTTGGAGCCCAAAATTAGAGTCTCTGGTTTCTTCTTCTGTTCTTCAATCCCAGAGTTTTGCATTAAATTATATTCTCTTCATTGACTTACATCAGATAAAATGCTGCACTCCTTTTGATGGCAGCAGCTGCATCAGGAACTTGAGCTGAGCTTTTAGGCCATCCCTTTACATGGTTTAATTGTACAGACACAGTGGTTAGGGCTATGGTCTTGTTCTAAGTCATGAGTCTATTAATATATGAAAGTCACCTTTATGTTCTTTACTAATAAACATAATGGAATGTGCTTAACATATGAAATTATTATTTTAGAAATTCTGATGGACTGATTTTATTTTAATTAATTTGGTTGTATTGGGGTCTTAGTCATAGCATGCAGGATTTTTGTTGTGTCGTGTGGAATTTTTCATTGCAGCACAGGACTCTCTAGTTGTCCCGTGTGGGCTTAGTTGCCCCTTGGCATCTGGGAGCTTAGTTTCCTGACCAGAGATCAAACATGTGTTCTCTGCATTGCAAGGTGCATTCTTAACCACTGGACCACCAGGGAAGTTCCTAAAAGACTAATTTTTAAAGAACTTATTTTCATAATTTTTCCCCTTTAATTTATATTGATTACATCAGCCTCAGTTTTCTACAGAATAGGTAAGTTGGATGAGGTGACCTATAGAGTCCCTCTCACTCTACAAATATATGTTTTTACACAACTTTCCTAAACAAACAAGTCTCTATTGAATTTAAATGTGACCTAATAGTCACGATTTCCTGTCCCAGAAGGGTAGTGACCTGGCTGATATAAATGGGTAGTTTGTTCTTATTAATTCATTTATATTAATTTCATGTTCAATAACATTTGATAATGATAATCATGACAGTTGGTCAAGAGGATCTAATATATAAAATAACTTGGAAATTCTTCAACTTGTTATTTCCTGAAATGGCAATATTTTCTAAGCTTTCCTAAGTGGAGAATGTTAAAGTACTAAGGAAATAGAATTATCTGAAATGTGATATCTTTAAGAGCAAAATGATTTGATCCTCTAATGATCATTAATTAATTTAGATCAATTTCTTTTAATAGTAATATTGGAGTTAATTATTGGGCACAAAATGTATGTTTAATCAATGAAGTAAAAAATTATCTGAAATTTCATTTTAGAGGAATAGACAACCCAATAATATTTATCTTATATTTCATACCCTTCAGTAAATCAGATCACTGACATTGATGTTATAACTATTTTAGTTAGGAATTAAAAATGTACAGAGCATTTATGACCATCAAGTTGTCTGCATGAGAAAAACAGCACTGTTTACTTACATGTGGATAAACTGAGGCAAGGGCTAATTGAGAAGAGGGCTAAGGCTAGAATTTAAATCAATGGGGGTCAGATTACTATTTCATTTGTTTAATCTTTATTAAAAAATGTAATGCACTGAAAATACTTCACAAATTTAATTTTTCTCATCAATACATAGAACATTTGCAAACTTAATAACCTGCATGTTTAAATAGAAATAAATTAGTGTTAAAAAAAGAGAAAAAAGCCAAGTTGCTAAAATGCACTCTATATGTTCATTTTTACTATCTCTTAACAAAATGAACACTTTAAATGTACCTTTTGTCTTTGACAGGGAAAAAGAGAAAGACAAGGTAATTAATATTTTTGTAATATAGATGTCATCTTATATTTCATGCCTGACTCATTTGAAAATGTAGATTAATTTGCAAACAATTTAGAAAGTTGAACTATTGAATTGGGTCCTCTAGATTTAGGATTTGTCATCTTTTAAAGCTGACACCCAGTGAGAGCTTGTCAATTATAAAGAAGTGAAATGAAGTGAAAATAAGTCTAATCTTCATCTTCTTGTTATATGCTTGGTTGGTTATAGAGAGGCACCATTTACAGGCTCAAAATAATTATTCAGAAAGTTACGCTTCACTTTATAGCCAAATTTAAGCAAGAAAAAAGTGCCATTCCATGATGATTATTTTATTCAGTGGGTGGGGAGACTAGGTGGAGAGTAAAGTGCCATATGGCCTTGTAAGGCCAGTGTTTAGACCGTCTCTTATGTTTTTCCACTTCTTCTCATGTTGGTAATAAACAGAAATGACTCCAGGTTATTGCTTTTAAAACAAACAACCCTACTTGAATACTGCTCTCTTACTGTTCAATGACAGTAAGGATTTTGTAGAAATGTTATTTACATGTTTTATCAACATGTGAATTGAAACACTGATGGCAATTCCACTCCATCTCTGAAGTTACCTTTTAATTGCTTTTTATTCCACCTATACACACATATAGCACAATGTATTAATTATCTTGTTAAATTAAAAAAAATGAATTATTTGTTGTAGTTAGTAGATACATTTACAAAGGCATACTTTAGTGAAACTATCTAGGATCTAACTCCTGGCTTTGATCTCAAGATCTACTGCTAATAAGCAAGGTCAGTTACCTTAGGAAATGGATTAGTATTTAGTAAACATAGCACTCCAGTAAATTCATTCTCAACTTTTGCTCAGCCCAGAGACTCTAAGCTGACTTTGAATACCTATCTCTGAGAATGACTGCTAGGGATTAATAGAACCAAAGTATCACTTGAAGTTAGGAGCAGAAAGAAGTATGTTCTAATAGTATTTTCTTCCTGCACTCTCTTAAGACCATTGAGCCACACATGCTCTTCCTTCCTAGAGGAGAGGAGAGAAGGAGTGGCTAGACTGAGTGTCAGAAGAGGTATGTAATAAAGTTTAGTCTTTCAGAATAAAGAATTGAGACTACATTTCTTCTCCACTGCCTCATCTGAAGTCCATAGGCTAACCTTAGTTCCATTATAGTGAGAGGACAAAAGTCCCAAGAGAATTATTTGATACTTAAACACTTGCTCCTTCTTTTTTTAAAAAAAATGATATATGATGTTTGACATCACTTCATAGACATATTTGGCAAAACCATAGACATGATTTTCTTGTTTTTCAACAAACAAATGGGTCTTTATGGGTCCCTTGTAACAATGACAATGATTATATTTTTGCTTTGTCTCAAAATCTATGACACTGTTTATGGTACAGTTTGGCACTTTTTTGGTCAGTTGTTGTGTGTTGATGCTTATCTTAGAATAATTACAAAAGCAATAAAATAACATTGTGTTTGAACAATAGAGAAAAACATCATCATAATTCAATGCCGAAGTCTAATAACTATGATCAATTACATAAAGATTTTCTTCTAATTTTTATAAGCTTATTTTATATATTTGCAAAAATACTCTTCATGCTGATTTTACACAGAGCTTTTATTAAATATTAAGTCATAAGTATTCTCTACATCACAATAGTCTATGATGACTTCTGGCTAATATTTCATTAAGTGGTTATATCAAGATTTATTTAACTATGAACTATTGCAATGACAATAAACTACTTACAACATTTTTATTACATTTCATGCCATTTCAGATATCTATATGATTACAACTTTTAAAATATTTAGATTATCTTTAAGACAAATTCACAGAAGGGAAATTACTGGCTCAAAAAGATGTAAACATTAATAATGTAATAGAAAGACTATAAGCTTTAAAGCCATGAACCTGGATACAAATTTTAATTCACCTCATTTGTGTGGCCTTAAGGATATAATTTAATCTCTTGTAGACTTAGTTTCTTATTGTATAATTGGATAATACCACCTACTATGTATCATTTTTGTAAAGATTATGTTAGAATTTAGCACAAAGCTGAATAAAGAGTGATCATTATTATGTCTTTCCAAAAGTATTAAATTAATTTAAAATGCTTCTAGCTATATATAAGAATGTCATTTTTTTCATAGGCTCGCTATTGAGATATTGTGTATTTAACCAAGTTGGCTGAGATAAAAAGTGATACCATATTGTTTCAATTTGCAAGCTTTTGATTGCTAGAGTAACTGTATACTTAGTAGTGAATTCTCACTTTGAATCACATGTTGATGACCTTTACTTATTTTGGATTGAAAGTTGTATCTTATTTAATCTTTACAACTTCTTGTATAATATTTTTGTGACAAGGTCCTAGATATTTGTATTTTTAATATAACTATGTACATATATAGACTATATATGCATATACAAATATACTGATCTAAGTTCCAGTGCAATGTCATTTGCTTTTATTTTGTCACCTAAAATAACTTGCATAGTAAACTGCATGTTATATGTACACAAAAAATCTACGTCTTAAATAGATATCAGATGATGTTATTCTGTTCTTTGAAAAGTAAATTAAATTGGTTAGGTATATCCAATAATTTCCCCAAGATTACAGAAATTTTAAGATCCCAAAGTTGTTATTGTTATTTCAGGTCATAAGTTTCTGTTCCTGCTGAATTCTAGATCTCATTGGTATATTGCCCCTCAGAATAATTCTTTTTCCTTTATTTTATGTCCACTAAAATGTCAAAGTCACTTCATTTTCTTCTCAAAACATTCATGTTTGGAAGAGACTCTGGTGAATGTTTGGAAGCTTTATATTGGAGTAATAATTTAGCATTGAGTATTAGTTATTCCTGATTCAGCAATATCATATTGCTACTGTACCATTCTCTGGCATGAAAGAGATATTTGTCCTTCAACATTTTCCATTTATCAATTCTAGTATTTTATTATTCATAAATGTATGGTTCAGGCACATATATAAGGATGATCTTTTAATATAGGTGTTTCATTATACATTTTATTAAATGTAAATTTCAATAAGTGTACAATACATTATTATTTTATGTACCACTCAAAAGAGAAAAAAAGTTGCCACTTAAACTATGATAACTTTTTCATTGTAAGAATGAAGCTCATGAATGTTTATAAGAATACAAAAATATACAGCACACCATGGTAAAATTTACAATGTCTAGCATGTGATCAAAGACTGCCAGGCATGCAGAAAAAAATCAAGATAATATAACTTATAATGAGAAGAAAAAGATCAACTAACTGAAACAGAATTTATACAGATGTTTGAATTTGCAGACAAGAAAGTTAAAACAGTTACAACTATATTCTGGATTTTCCAAAAGGTAAGTAGACAAAAACAGCCAAAATGGTCTACAGACAGAGCTAAAACTATAAACTTCTTAGAAGAAAACAAGGAGTAAATCTTCACAATCTTAGTTAGGTGAAGATTTCTAACATAAAACACCAAACGCAAAAGCTATAAAGGAAAAAAAATTAAAAATTGGTCTTCATCAATAGTAAAAGCTTTGGAACTTCAAAACATATCACTATAAAAGTAACAAGACAATCCAAAGACTTAGAAAAAATAAATTCATACATTCAATCAGGGATTTGTGTCCAAAATATAAAAAGAAACCTTATAACTCAAAATAATAAAAAAAAACATTAAAAATGATCAAAAGATTTGAATAGATATCTCAAACATATACAAAGAGCCGATAAGCACACACAGAATATAATAGAAAAAAATAAAAAGACAAATAATAACAAGTGTTGGTGAGTATACAGAAAGACTCATATTGCCAGTTGAAGTGTAGACTGGTGCAACCACTTTAAAAATAATTTAATAGTTTCCTAAACTTTAAGCATAGAATTATCTTTTAATCCAATAATTCCTCTCCTAGGCATCTTAAGAGAAATGAAAACATAAGCCTATGCAAAGTACTAAAAATGATTGAACTGTACTCTTAAAATAGGTGAACCTTACTGCATATAAATTATACCTCAAAACAAGCTGCTTATAGAAATAGAAATATGAAATATATAAGAAGACCCCAAAATGCTGGGTGTAATTAAGGGCATATTAGATATTACAGATAAAAAGATGAGTGGACATGAAGATACAGCAGAAGAAACTATCCATAATGAATAAAAAAGAAAAATTTTTTAAATAAGTTGAATACTATTGGGCTATGGGACAATTTAAAGTAAACTTCATTGTTGTTGTTTAGTCAGTCAGTCATGTCTGACTCTGCAACCCCATGGACTTAGCCACCAGGTTCCTCTGTCCATGGGATTTCCTAGGCAAGAACACTGGAATGGGTTGCCATCTCCTTCTTCAGGGCATCTTCCCAACCCAGGGATTGAACCAGCATCTCCTGCATTGCATGTGGATTCTTTACTCCTGAGCTACCAGGGAAGCCCCCAAATAAACTACTCTCTGTGTAATTGAAGTTCCCAAAGGATAAGTGTGTGTCAGTGGTGGTGGAGGGTCAGAAAAAGTCTTTGAAATCATGGTGCTCATTACTTCTTGTACAGATTTATATAAGAAATAATGAGGACCAAAAATAGTAACTGTAAGGACAAATGTATCATATTTTTATGTTGTTTAAATTTTTTTTTGAGATAAGCTCTTAAATAAAGGGCTTCCCTTGCAGCTCAGCTGGTAAAGAATCTGCCTGCAATGAGGGTGACCTGGGTTTGATCCCCAGGTTGGAAGATCCCCTGAAGAAGGGAAAGGCTACCCACTCCAGCATTCTTGCCTGGAGAATTCCATGGACTGTATAGTTCATGGGGTCACAAAGAGTCGGACAGAGCCAAATGACTTTCACTTACTCACTCACTTAAATAAACACAAAATCAAAATGTGTTTTGAGGTTCACCACATTTAAACAAAATCAGTCCTGAATATTACACTACATGTAAAGGAAATCGCATGTGGTTTACACCACATGTAAAGGAAATCAGTCCTGGATATTCATTGGAAGGACAGATGCTGAAGTTGAAACTCTAATACTTTGGCCACCTGATGCGAAGAACTGACTTATTGGAAAAGACCCTGATACTGGGAAAGACTGAAGGCAGGAGGAGAAGGGAAAGACAGAGGATGAGATGGTTGGATGGCATCACTGACTCAATGGACCTGAGTTTGAGCAGACTCTGGGAACTGGTGATGGACAGGGAAGCCTGGTGTGTTGCCATGGGGTTGCAAACAGTTGGATATGACTGAGTGACTAAACTGAACTTAACATGTAAATAAGTAGAATATATCACAACAATAATATAAAAGCTGGGAGAGAAATACATATATACTACTGTAAAGTTCTTATTCTATATGTGAAGAGATATAATACCACTTAAAGATAGACTGTGGGCTTCCCAGGTGGCGCTAGTGGTGAAGAACTCACATGCTAATGCAGGAGACATGAGATGTGGGTTCGATACCTGGCCAGGAAGATCCCTTGGAGAAGGAAATGGCAACCCACTCCAATATTTTTGCTTGGTAAAATCCCATGTACAGAAGAGCCTGGTGGGCTGTAGTCCACAGGGTTGCAAACAGTTGGGCATGACTGAAGCAACTTAGCATGCATGTATAAAGATAGACTATGATAAGTTAAAAATGTGAATTATTATCTGTAAAACTAGTATCAAAAATAAATGTTACAACTAATAAGCTAATAAATGAGATACAATTGAGTAATTACAGATGTTTGATTCATCAAAGAGAATTCAGTTAAAGAAGAAAAAGGACAAATAAAGGCAAATATCAAATTAGAGATTTAAATTTAATCACATCAATAATCACATTAAATATAAATTGTCTAAACATACAATTATAAGGCAGAGATTGTCAGATTGGATAACAAAGTAAGACAATTATATGCTACTTATAAGAAACCTAGTTTACATATGGAGATAGAACTAAATTAAAAATTAAAGGATAGGAAAAGATATATCATCCCAGTACTGTTAAAAGCTGGAGTGGCTATACTAATATGAGAAAAAGTAGATTTCAGAGCAAAGAATATTGCCAGTGATAAAGAAGGCCATTTCATAGTGAAAAAAGTGTCAATTTATCAAGAGGACCTATGGTCTTACATGTTTAATTAATGCTCTCTTGAGCATCACAATACATAAAACAAAACTTATGGTGCTGTGAGAATAAATAGAAAACTCCACAGATATAGTCAGGCTTTAAATAATCCTCTCTCAGTAATTGGCCTGAATGAAGGATACAACAATGATATGGAAATCTGAGCAACACTATCAATCATTTTGACCTAACTGACCTCTATAGAACTCTCCAAACAACTGCAGAACAAACATAATTTTCAAAATTGACCAAGATACACTGTATTAAAGGGACACAACATGAATCTCAATAAAGTTTAAGAGATTTAAGTACTACAAAGACTGTTTTCTGACTATGATGGAATTAAATAGGAGATTGCGCTGTGCTGGGCTTAGTTGCTCAGTCGTGTCCAGCTCTTTGTGACCCCATGGACAGTAGCCTGCCAGGCTCTTCTGTCCATGGGATTTTCTAGGCAAGAATACTGGAGTGGGTTGCCATGCCCTCCTCCAGAAGATCTTCTCAACCCAGGGATCAAACCCAGGTCTCCCGCATTGCAGGAGGATTCTTTATCATCTGAGTCACCAGGGAAGCCCAATGATGTTGTACACTATAAGCCAGTCAGGAGTTAGATTGGTCAGAAATATTAGAGACTAGTCAGAAATATTCAAAAAACCCCCAATTATTTGGAAACTAAATAGCATGACTTCTAAATAATCACTGGTAAAAAAAAAACCAAAGGGCAATTAAAAATTATTTTGAAATTGATGGAGAAGAAGACAAAATATCAGAATGTGTGAAATAGCTTTAACACAGTATTTAGAGGGACATTTATAGCTCTACGTACATATAATGAAAATAAAAAAGGCTTTGAATAAATACCTCAGCTTCCAACTTAAGAAACTAAAGAAGAATGCATTGGATTCAAACCTAGCAGAAGAAAGGTAATAATGGAGAACAGAGTGGAAGTCAACGAAAAAGAAAATCAGTTTAGGAAATGAATGAAACTAAACCATGGTTCTTTGAAAAGACTTATATAATTGATAAACCTCTATCCAGACTGACCAGGAAAAAACAGAAGACACAAATCAGGAGTGAGAGAGTTGGTAACACTACAGAGTCTACAAATATCGAAAGGGGAAATTAGAGAATATTGTGAATGATATTATGCCAATAAATTTGACACTGTAAATAAGATAGTTCTTTCTTAAAAAATAAATTACTAAAGCTCACTCACAAACAAATAGGTCACCTAAATAGTCACACATCTATTAAAGCAAGATTTCTCAAAGTTGACACTACTATTATGTGCCAGATAATTCTTTGTTGTAGGGACTATTCTACACATAGGATGTTTAGCAGCATTCTTGGCCTGTACTCACTAGATGTCTGTAGCAGTCCCCCTTGTGAAGACATAAAAATTGAAGTTAAATGGTATCAAGAGATTCTCTGGTGGATATCCCAAGCTCTTAATGGACCTCCTAAAGAGATATACCTTAGTACTGAGGGAGTACCAGAGATAAACATAGCCTCAGGAAATCTTAAGTTTAACCTTGAGTCAAATTTCTTTCAATTGAGATGATTTGCCACTATTCTTTCAAAATGCCAGAGGATAGGTTAAATCATCTCTTGAGATTAAATGCATCACCCAGATCTGCTACAATTTTTCATGCCAGTTATCTGACATTCCAATCAAAATTATGAGGCCCATAAGAAAACTAGGAATACAAGAAAAATCAGAAAATAGAAACAGATCAATAGGTGGTTCTGACTCACAGCTAAAAATAATGAGTTTAACTATGTTAATGTTCTGAAGAAAACAGATGATTCAATTGGATACAGTCATCAGAGACTGTGATTTATAAAAAGGAAATATTTTTAGAACTTAAAATATAATAATAGTCATAAATATAGAATAACATTCTATGGTCTGGCTTCTTTCACTCATCTATGTTATTGTGTTATTGTGTTATTGTTGGCTCATCTGTGTCCAACTCTTTGTGACCCTATGGACTGCAGCACAACAGGCCTCCCTGTCCCTTATCATCTCCCAGAGTTTGCCCAAGTTCATGTTCATTGCATCAGTGATGCCATCCAACCATTTCATCCCCTGATGCCCTCTTCTCCTTCTGCCCTCAATCTTTCCCAGCATCAAGGACTTTTCCAGTGAGTTGTCAGTTTGCATCAAATGACAAAAATACTCGAGCTTCTTCAGCTCCAGCATCAATCCTTCCAGTGAATATTCAGGGTTGATCTCCCTCAAGATTGACTAGTTTGATCTTCTTGCTATTCAAGGGACTTTCAGGAGTCTTCTCCAGCCTCACGGTATGAAGGCATCAATTCTTTGGCATTCTGCCTTCTTTACAGTCCAGCTATCACAACCATATGTGACCACTGGGAAGACCATAGCCTTGACTATATAGACCTTTGTTGGCAGAGTAATGGCTCTGCTTTTCAACACATTGTCTAGATTTGTCATCACTTCCCTGCCAAGAAGCAATATTCTTTTGATTTCATGGCTGCAGTCACTGTCTGTAGTGATTTTGGAGTCCAAGAAGAGGATATCTTCTTATCTTAATGGATCAATAGTACATTACATTTTTATTGCTGGGTAGGATTCCCTCATATGGATATACTTCAATTTGTTTATGTACTCCTTTGTTGATGGACATTTGAGTCAATTACAGTGTGGGGGAATTACAAAAAACTTGTACAGGAATCCTTACAGCATTTTGAGGGGCACAATTCAGCTCAATAGAACTTCACCCATCTCACCTGCACTTAAAGCTATATTGGTTGATACACAATTCATGTAGACAAAACTAAATCATATGAAGATGACATTGTACAAAGTGTTACTTCATAATCTTGACAATTTTGAGTCCTGGTCATTTATTCTCCATGTTAATCCGGGAGCACTGAGGTCTCTCCCCACTTCAGATGGTAGCTTCTCCATTGGTACTACTATTTTTTCTTACCTAAATATTCTAAAGAGTCTGGGGTTTTCTTCACTAAATGGCTTTACTACAGTCATTCTGTCCTTCATTTCCCTCAATTATGACCTGAAAATTCAAGTTATAGTCCAATTGATTAAAAGATGAAAAGATTCTGTGTTAGAGTATAGGAAGGGAGAAGTGTTGGAACAAATCTGTCTTCCTTGTGCTATCCGGCCCTCTTCCAAGTTTTTAAGAAATGAAAGGACCAGGTTTTATAGCTATCAGTAAATTTCATAACTAAGAATTGGACCCAGTTCACCAGGGAACAATAGAAGGCACTCAAAAACATAATCTTTTCTTTCACAAAGCTAGGGTACCCCACACGCTTCTCCACTTCTAACCTGGCTTACCTCCCTCACATTCTCAGGCTGGTCTACAACATTCACTTTTTCAAGCATCTTGGGGCAATTTCCCACCATGAGGCAATTTCCATCCTTTATATCAATGAAATACCACATTTCTCAGATCTTCTCCACCTGTAAGGGAGGCATTCTTGAAAATTATTTTTGGATATCTGACTACTGAAGGTAAGTTGTCTCTCAAACATAAAAAAATCAGAAATAGTATACTATTTTTGAAGAAAAAATCATCTCACCCCTCCTCAGGCAGACATTCTTACCCTTAGAGTCAATGGATCCCTATTGTCTTCTGAGGAGTATTTGGTCTTTTCTGCTCCAACAGAAAGCTTAGAAAATGAAGAACAGAAACTACTGTAGTTTGCAATGACTGATTTCTCTGTCATCCTTTGGATTGTGGCAATGTTTAATAAATGTTTCTATTTATTTGAATTAACGTTTCTATTCACTGATTGCCTATCCCCACTCCATAGAGGGAGAGTGTGGTTAATTCTTCTTACTACATCATTTCTACAATAATACCTATCTACTACATTATATACCTAATTGTATTATATTCTCTAACTCAAGATTTTACAAAGACAACAAAAGGATTTCACTTAAAGTTTGAAAAGATACTGAATACGCTTTATTCTACATGGACTTCAGCATGCTGCCGTTCAATGATGGGGTTCTATCACTTTCAGTTCCTACCAAGGGTCAGTCGGGGACCCCCTTCTCCAGGCACTCTCCTGATTCTCTTGAAACTCCATGCATGTTGCACAGAACAGCATCCTATCAGTGTGCTGGGACTCTATTTTTGCATTTTAACCCCCTTATTACTAAGTTCATAAACCTTACATCTGCCATCACTCTAAATTCACTCCAAGCACAGGGTCACTGCCCTCTTACAGGATGTTTTTTGGAAGGTTATTGGCTGCTGTACTGGCAGCGTTAAGAAGATTTCCTCTGAACCCAAGATCTCTATATGTATTCCTCTTGGTCTATCTTCTGTTTGCTGTTGGTATCTTGCTAGGGTCTCTTTATGCATATAAAAGTAAATATCAACATATTCTTAATCTTAACCCTTAATATAAAAGGCAGTACATATTACACAAGGTCTGCACCTGTTTGTTTTTTTTTCAAGTAAGCATAATGAATTGGGAAAAAATTCTCCATTTGTGCAATGCTGTGACTTCCTGTAAATGTTATGAAATGCTGTCCCTATTTGCTCTACTTTCAATCATTGTGTGTCATTCATAATGTGTTATAATTATTTTTAATTAAATTTATGAAAAAAGATGTTTAAATGATTTAAACAAAATATGACAACATTTAAAAATGGAAATATAAAAGTCAAAGTAGATATCAGTACCATTAATGTGGGGAGAGTTCAAGGAAATTTCAAATTAAAATCTCACTGTTCTGTTGCTACTGAAAGTCGAAGTCTAAAATTAAAAATCTTAATTCGCTAGGTTGTCTTTTGTTTCCCCATAAATAACCAATTTGCCAGAATAGAAAGATTCTAATTCACTTGTTGAGAAAATTTGTAAGAGAAAACTAATGTGTTTTGGGATATGGAATGCTTGTTTTTATTATAGATATACGCCAACTATCTATTGAAAATTCTTTCCTTTGGAAAATCATGAGATTAGCCTACTTTCTATCAGGAAAATTTTGTTCCCCATTAGCTTTATAAGAACAAAATTCTTCGTTGAAGGAAAAAACTAGAAATCTCATGTTAACCTATCAAAATTATTATAAACCTGCATTTTAAAAAGATAGCAAAATATATAAAGTGAAAATCAACAACTATATATCATTCAGTTCAGTTCAGTTGCTCAGTCGTGTCTGACTCTTTGCGACCCCATGAATCGCAGCACACCAGGCCTCCCTGTCCATCACCAACTCTCAGAATTTACCCAAACCCATGTCCATCGAGTTAGTGATGCCATCCAAGCATCTCATCCTCTGTCATCCCCTTCTCCTCCTACCCCCAATCCTTCCCAGCATTAGGGTCTTTTCCAATGAGTCAACTCGTCACATGAGGTGGCCAAAGTATTGGAGTTTCAGCTTCAACATCAGTCCTTCCAATGAACACCCAGGACTGATCTCCTTTAGGATGGACTGGTTGGATCTCCTTGCAGCCCAAGGGACTCTCAAGAGTCTTCTCCAACACCATAGTTCAAAAGCATCAATTGTTTGGCGCTCAGCTTTCTTCATCATCCAACTCTCACATCCATACATGACCACTGGAAAAACCATAGCCTTGACTAGACGGACCTTTGTTGGCAAAGTAATGTCTCTGCTTTTAAATAAGCTATCTGCTGCTGCTACTGCTGCTGCTGCTAAGTCGCGTCAGTCGTGTCCGACTCTTCGCGACCCCATGGGCTGCAGCCTACCAGGCTCCTCCGTCCATGGGGTTTCCCAGGCAAGAGTACTGGAGTGGGGTGCCATTGCCTTCTCTGAATAAGCTGTCTAGGTTGGTCATAACTTTCCTTCCAAGGAGTAAGCATCTTTTAATTTCATGGCTGCAATCACCATCAGCAGTGATTTTGGAGCCCCCAAAAATAAAGTCTGACACTGTTTCCACTGTTTCCCTATCTATTTCCCATGAAGTGATGGGACCAGATGCCATGATCTTAGTTTTCTGAATGTTGAGCTTTAAGCCAACTTTTTCACTCTCCTCTTTCACTTTCATCAAGAGGCTCTTTAGTTCTTCTTCACTTTCTGCCATAAGTGTGGTGTCATCTGCATATCTGAGGTTATTGATATTTCTCCCAGCAATCTTGATTTCAGCTTGTGCTTCTTCCAGCCCAGCGTTTCTTATGATGCACTCTGCATATAAGTTAAATAAGCAGGGTAACAATATACAGCCTTGACGCACTCCTTTCCCTATTTGGAACCAGTCTGTTGTTCCATGTCCAGTTCTACCTGTTGCTTCCTGACCTGCATACAGGTTTCTCAAGAGACAGGTCAGGTGGTCTGGTATTCCCATCTCTTTCAGAATTTTCCACAGTTTGTGGTGATCCACACAATCAAAGGCTTTGGCGTAGTCAATAAAGCAGAAATAGATGCTTTTCTGGAACTCTCTTGCTTTTTCGATGATCCAGCAGATGTTGGCAATTTGATCTCTGGTTCCTCTGCCTTTTCTAAAACCAGCTTGAACATCTGGAAGTTCACGGTTCACGTATTGCTGAAGCCTGGCTTGGAGAATTTACTTAGCCATAATCAGTTTATTTATATTTAGAATCTCATGCTTCCTATAAAATATTCCTTTCTGTCATTTTTAACAAAATACCTGAAAATGCTCTATTGGAAAAAAAATGGTAAGAGGTTAGTTTTCTTTTGTTTCCCATGCCTTTCTGATTTTGTGACTTAGCACTGTTACCTCCTGCTTTAGGATCCTCACTGGCTCAGATACAAAGTCATGTAATTGTTTGAGAGGCTTGGGAAAATATATTTTAATCTGTGAGATAAAATTGAACAGATATTTTTTTAACTCCTCCATATACAATCTGGGGCTTTCCAGGTGGTATCAGCAGTAAAGAACCTGCCTGCCAATATAGGAGACAGATGTATGAGACGTGGGTTCGATCCATGGGTTGGGAAGATCCCCTGGAGTAGGAAATGGCAACCCACTCTAGTATTCTTGCCTGGAGAATCCCATGGACAGAGGAACCTGGTGGGCTACAGTCCATAGGGTCACAGAGTTGGGCACACCAAAAGCAACATACACAATCCAAGGTTGGGTGGTCTTAAGATCACAATGCATGGTACACACCTTCTCATAGTTCTTACTAAATTACTAAGCATCACACACCCAACACCTTTCTCCTAATAGAATCATCCTCTGGGTTTCCTAATTTCTATAAGCTTTCTTAAGCTTCTTTGGCAACAAACAAGCAACAACAAAATTTATACTTCTACCTGCCTTTTGTTTTCTTTGCTACCAGGAAAAAGCTGGAAACAAAAATCAAATCCAAATTAACTAGGATTTTGGGTAAGAAAAACTCTCAGTGGGGAAGGCATAATTGTATATGTTCTATATACAAAGCATGTTCCTCCATTTTACTTTAGAATAGTGAACTTCATTGTCTTTCTTGTGTTTCAAGCAACTCAAAAGAATAGCATTGCAAATGCACAGTCGTCTATGAATACTGTGTCTATATTTGAGCACAATAGAGAATTATGAATCATTTCCACTCAGTGTTGTAAATTTAATTTTCAAAAATATTATAAAATGAAGTAACTATTATTATAAAGATGCTTTTAGATGACATTTAATTACAATGCAGGGTAATTTATATTACCAGCTAGAGTATCTTGGGCTAATTGAATTTATTTATGTTTTATGCTTTTGCCATCATAACAAACAACCTATCCTATATGTTCATTTCACTATTTTTTGGTCTCAAGAGATATTCTGGATTTTCCTCTAAATTTTGGTAATGCTTCTTAATTATATGGGGAATATTTCTTTGCTCTTACACCTCCCTTGTGGAAGAATGCTTTGATCTCCCTGGAAGTTTAATTGCATTTCATGGGATAGTTCCTCTTTGCAATTAGGTCTAGGCTTGGATGCTGCGCCTGTTTTCTTTCATGTTTCTATTCAGTCACTTGTGGTGAATTTTCTGTCTCACCAATATGTGCTTTCAACCCAGCCTCTGGGTAACAGTAACTTCTGAGTAGCCACATTCTTTCATCTGATAAATCTAGGCTCTCTGATCACTCTTGTGGTGTTTTGGCAAGTTTGCCTTTGATTATTTTAATTATCCTTCCCTTTTGCAGATAGTTAATGAATAGTTCTAGTTAAAATATTGTTATATCTCTTGTTGGGCTCACTCTACTAGGAAGGTGATCATCATTGATAAGGTAAATACAGTCTTAAGTCTCCCTGCTTATTAAATAAAATGTGTTATTTACATCTGAGTGGCATTATTTGGGTTCACTTCTCTGAAAAAAATGAAAATAAAACATTTTGTGGCATTGGTCTGTCCAGATGTCTGCCCAAAGACTCAATAGTGAAGATATATCCAAATGACAATCTGCTTCTTGGTTCTCTTTGTAAAATTTTCTTTCTGTATTCCTCGAAGTACTCAGTTAATATTAGTATCATAGTTCTCTCACACTAAGAAAGCAAAGGACCATGTATCTCAAGAAAAGAAAGAAGCCAAATAAATAGCCCTGTGCACACTACTTCGTTCTCTTACACAATCAAATCGATTCTATTCAGCAAGTGTGGCCAAATGGTTGGAGCTGAGCCAAGACTTTAGTTATTCTGAATAGATAATGAGGGACCCTAGGTGGCGAATACCGGCAATGTTGGACAATCACTCGTATCTCAGTTTCTCTATCTGTAAAAGCAAAAAAAAGAAAACCAGAAATGCCCAAGTACCTTAGAAGATAGCTTCTGGAATTATTTTGAAAGCAGAACTAATGGGATTCATTCACGCATTTGGTGTCAGATATGAGAGAAAGAGAAGAGTCAACAATGACTACAGGGTTAAGGGACTAAAATTTAAGATGATAAAGCTGCCAACAGCAGTGATCCCTAAAGTGGGAGGTGAAGTGGTGAAGGAGGTTTAGGAATAAAAGTTCATGATGTCTGAGATGAGATATTCAAGTAAAGACATCAAGTAGGCAGTTGGCTACACAAACCTGCAGTTTAGTACCTTGCACAGTGTCTGTTAAGAGCTTTCAGAATCATGATAAATCTATCAACGCAATTTCTTCAGGTTAAATTAAAGACTATTCAGATAAGTCTTCCCAAACATACCAGATCAAATCATATGGGGATGTCAGGGCAGACATATGGTAAACACCAACAAATCTGTTTATAGACCAAGAAGACATCATCCCTGAATATTCATTGGAAGGATTGATGCTGAAGCTGAAGCTCCAATACTTTGGCCACCTGAAGCAAAGAGCCGACTCATTGGAAAAGACCCCAATGCTGGGAAAGATTGAAGGCAGGAAAAGGGAATGACAGAGGATGAGAGAGTTGGATGGCATCACTGATTCAATGGACATGAGTTTGAGCAAACTCTGGGAGATTGTGAAGGACAGGGAAACCCGGTGTGCTGCAGTCCATGGGGCTGCAAAGAGTCAGACATGACTGAGCAACAGAACAGCAAAGACAACACGGGTGATGCTAATAACAATGCAGAATAATCAGGTATATTTAATAGTTTCAATAACCCACACTAAATTTTATACAACTTTAAACCTCTCAGTTTGGATGTGTAGAATAATTGAAAGAAGTCTTTCCCCCATATAATCCCCACATCAAGCTCCATATACTAAGTAAATGGCCATGTGAGAAAGGGTTTTCAGTAAATAATACTATGTAGTTAAACACTGTGTACTGGATAGTTAAACACTGTACACTGATAGTGTACTGTAGTTAAACACTGTGTACACTGGATACTGTGTATCATATTCTGGCAATCCAAAGAAAGATGCCCTTGATCCAGTTTATCTTTGGCATATGTCTCTGTGTATATGTGTCTTTCATAAAATATGATAAGGGCAAAGAGATAATAACTGGTACAGCCAACCCCGCAGAAAACTGCAAGTTTTAAAAAACAAAAAGGAAAATGGGCAATGACTAGACCTCTGATTTGAAATACCTGATGCAATTAGTGATTGCCATTACATGTTCCCTATTAGCCTGACTTTCCTAAGCACAAGGAAAAGTTCAGGGTCTAGGAGCTAATCAGGAAAAATATCACCAAGCTTTGGGGTCAGTTAATTAACAGTAAAGTCATATTTTTCACAGATTAAGTCAGACTCTTCCTTTTGACCTCATTTAATTGCAGCTTTTAAAGACCACTGGAATAGTAGTCTCTCACACAAAAATGTATTGAAATTCAGTGTTCTCCTGAGGTGTGATGAGTCCAGAACTTCAAAACACTGGGGTGTAAGTTTAAATTGGCACAATCTTTGTGGAAAGCAATAGATACTGTGTATTATGAGGCAATATATATATTGTGTAACTGTATATATGACAATACATATTAAGTTGCAGAGAAATATTGATACTTTCGTCATACTCATAAAGTCTGTCCTACAGAAATGTGGATAATGATAAGCATATAAAGGTATTTATCATAGCATTATTTGTAACAGTAAAAACTTGGGGTCCTAAATGCCCCAAATCATTTAAATCAATTAAAACAATTTATCAGTTGTTGTTTATATAACACTAACAAGGTGAAAATACAAGTGAATGACAACTTTTCTGATTTAGAGCTGAGGTTTGTTAAAACAGCACATAAAATTTTACATTTGAATTATGTAAAAGCATTCATGCATGCTTATGTATACAGAAATGAAATACTTTAATAGTAATTATCTCCATATTATAGATTATGGTTAGGATTTGTGTACTTAGTATTTAATATTGTATTTTGATCACAAATATATTTTAATTTCCATTTTCTTTTATGAGAACAGTAAGGATTATGACTTTCTGTAATAGAGAAATGCAGAAGTTTTTTGCCATCAATATTCAATCCTTATGACTCTTGCCTCCACCTGAAATATATGAAGTAATTTCTCATCACATATAATTACTAAAAGGTTAATAAAATTTAAATTTTGAAATAAATGAAGGTCCAGGAGTGTTAAACTATGAGGCTCTGAAATACACCTGCAGTTTCCAGTTTCAGTGTGGTTTCTGCTCATTGGAATAAGATCAAATTATCAGAGCCTGTCACCAATTCTGCCTAGAAGCAAATACTTAAAAGTACCTGTTGACAGATGGAGCTGGCCTGATAAAATCTATCACACAAATATTTTTGCATAATATACCTGATGAAAAAAGATGTTACCCTTTTTAGTAAGTGAAAGGGTAATTTTTCATTTCAAACAATGAGTATTTCTTTAATAATGTAAGTTAAGGAATACTTTAGCAAATATAAAATGGGTTCTGAGAGGGCTAATTTATATTTAGAAAAGGCATCTAAACTTATTTCTGTTTTCATAGTTAGCACTTAAAAAGAGACAAGGATTTTTAATGACCAATGACTGTGATATTATTATGTTAAACATTTTCAATGCTCTTTCCAACATGTAAATTATTTATTGATTTTTAAGGTGTTGAATGCCTGAGTTAGGCAGTACAGTATTTTAAAATATTAAAAGCACCAGTTAATCAAATCTTGCCTAGACAAGGTACTAACACTTATTAACTAGTTTGATCATAAGCTTATCAGCATTGCTGGCAATAATTAATCATCTGTAAAGTAGCAGTCCCAACACTGGTATAGATGGTTCTGATTGGTGTCCATCTAAATGGGGGCACGTCTTTTTAACAATGATCTTCACGATCCTCTAAGAGATCTTGAACGCTTTCAAGTTCTTGAGCCCCGCATCGTACCTACTGAATTTGAATTTCTGGGCATCAGTATTTCTCATACATGCCAGGTGATATTTATACATGCTAAATTAAACAAATTATAGTGAATCAATATTTGGGTAGTTTTTAAAGGAATAAATAAACTAATTTTCCAAATAAGGGTGAATTACTTTACATATCTATATATCCATATATAGTATGTGATATTGATGTAATTTTATTTTGACTGACTGCTAAAATCTATGTATATAATGTTTTTAAATGATAATAATTTTAATAGCTATTAGTATATATTAATAAGTTTTTAAATGCTTCAAGATATAGGAACAGAATATACCCCTTTTTATGGGCAGATGCATCCCCAAAAGGTACTATGTTGTAGACAAAGAAGATGCTCCTGGTAAAACTCAGCCCTGCTCCAGATATGTCAACAGTGCTAAGGATATTTTTTGTCATAATATCTCTGTGTCTGTGCTCACGTGCATATCCATTAAGGCTTTAAGATGTTACATATTAGAACAAGGAAAGCCTAAAGAAATATTAAGCCTACATTTCACTTTACATGGATATGAAAGATTTCCTGGGCAACTTGTAGTCTCCCTACTCATTTTTCTATTGCCCTATGCCAAATTTAATAAACAGAGGGAGTGGAAAAGAAAAGCTTCCCCAAACAATAGAAAATTGAGATAGAAAACCATTTTTGAGGTAAGAGAGGTGGGCATTTAAAAAAACCCCTAAATCTCTATACCTTTACATCCCTGTGGCCTATTTTGGCAGGACCAATCCTTACTGGTGTAATGGCCAATCTTAACCCTCTGAAGGCAGGCATTTAATAAGCATTTTTCAGATAAGAATACCACAAAGGACTATTTTGTGCTATGACTTAACATTTCTTGTAGTTTAAAAATCACTGTTTTGTCTAGAGGAACTTGGGAAATAGCACATCTCTACATTTGGAGGCTTCCCTGGTGGCTCAGATGGTAAAGAACCCACCTGCAATGCGGGAGACCTGGGTTTGACCCCTGGGTTGGGCAGATCCATCCCCTGGAGGAGAGCATGGCAACCCATTCCAGTATTCTTGCTGGGAGTATCCCCATGGACTGTAGCCCCGCCTGTTCACTGGGTCACAAAGAGTTGGACACGACTGAGCGACAAAGCACAGCACACATTCATAAAGTACATAATTGGTTAGTTCTTGTGCCCTACTCTTCAATTTTCCTTTGGAAAATCTGATGCCCATATTTTTATGCAAGCATTATTTACTTTTTGATTGAAAACATAAAGTCATTTCTTTTTATGAACACTTTATTGTAATAAAACCTGGCATTTCTCATCACTACCATTTGCAGTCTACTCTTATAAAATGAAATGCATGTTAAACACGTGCATGATCTGGAAAATAAGGAGACAAAGAAGAAACCTTCTGTTTATCAGTAAATGTCCTGAATTGGGCTTATCAAAGCCAGAATTCTCATGATCTAGACCAGCTCTGTGGAATTTAGTAATCATTAGCCATATGTGACCACCAAATTCTTGAAATGTCCAAATTTCAAAGTGTTGTTAGTATAAAATACACATTGGATTTTGATATTGTGCACAGAATTGTAAAATAACACACAATGTTATACTGGTTACATATTTAAATGATAATATCTTAGATATTGTGAGTTTAATAAAGTATGTTAAAGTTGATTTCACTTCATTTTTTCTTTTTTACTTTTTTATGATGTGGCTACTAGAAAAATTTTAATTATATATGTGACTCACAATACATTTCTATTGGAAAGCAGTGATCTAGATTAAGCAATGCACAGCTATTATTCCATGTGGCAATTAGATCTGGCAATATACAGAATAATTTCATATTGTTACAAGTAGTGGGAGGGTTTTGATAGAAACTTCTATCCATTCGTTTTAGGCGGATTAACTGGCCTAATTAGATGTAAGCTGTTAAAAGGGCCCTCAGAGGAGGCAGGGGAAAGAAATGTGGACTCGGACAAGCTTTCCAAGTCCTCAAGTCACACACTCCTGGTTGACTGGTTTGCTTAGCCAAGCTGAAACCAGTCTTATTGTCATGTTGGGCACATTAATTGGAGAGTAGACTAATTTGCAAGAATGCGTTAGTGCCCTTTAAAAGGTGATTTAAAATTCAAAATGATGGAAACGGCATAAAAGCATGCTCGTCTGATCATTCCTCAGAATCCATCTTGAAATCCCTACCATCCTTCTATTCTCATTGTTAGAATGCATGCACACAGTAAGACACTTAAGATTCGCAAACATCTCACTCCACATCCTAGCACAAATAATTATCCTTCTGTTAAAGACAGACAGGGATTTCCTATCATCAGACACATGGGGATTATAAGTGAAAATACAACCTGTAGGTTTAGTTAGGGTTCCACACACAGGAATGAAACATAAATATCACAGTAATATCACCAAACATTTTTGTAATTGCATGGAAGAAGTTCTGCCTCTAATCCATTAGAAGCTTCCAATGAATTTGAGGAAGCACCTTCACCTCTAATTTAGCTGCAATAAGACTGATAACTTATATTTATAACCACTTTATAGCTACATATAATTTTACATCCATTATCACATTTAATCCTCATGAACAAGAATGACACTATCATATCCATTTTGAAGACAAGGAAACAATCCAGACCTCTGAAATCAAACCTTCAGACTGTGCTTTTTTACTATATCACAGGTAGGAACTACACACTGTATTGCCAGGTCAAAGACCAAACCTGGGCTTTTAGGCAAGCAAAGTAGAGATGAATAATATGAAGGAAAAAAGTAAGCATGACAGCATTTTTAGAGACAGTGAATTCAAAGAACATGAACTTACTTTTGGACTTTACAGAATGTAGAACTAAAAAGTTCTCCATTTTGTTACGCATGCATGTATTTCTGATTATACAGTGTAACAAAAAAGCCTTTTACTATTATTTGATAAAGGGATCTGTGTTCATTTTAATCCAATAACCTTAGATCTTTGGCCCAAACCAGTAATAATAATGAAAGCAAGAGCTTTAAGTGTCACTTTCTAAAATAATGTTTCATCTAGAGTTCTCACACAAAATATATTCAATAACACACTCTTAGAAAGGGCTCAGAAATACTGAATAAAGAGGAATTGTTAGAGCTAAAGCAAAGCATTATTTATGGAGTTTGTTTTGTGAAGAGATTTAGGTTTCTCGCAGTCATATTGAGTTCCATGAAGATGCTGAAATGAAAACTTGCCTTTAGCAATAAGTAGGAATTTTGTAAAAAAGTGGAAGTCACCCACAAGAACCAATGAATGCTAATTGATGCTTCTCTGGAAATCTATTCTTACCATAGCACTAAGAAATAAAATTATAATCTAGATCAAATCTATACACTCAAAATATATATTAGCCTTAACATATTGGATTCAAATACAACACAAATGGCTGTGTCTTTTTCACTCATTTGTTAATGTATTTTGTAAAATGTGGATTTTCAGTTAAACCTGTATTTTGTAAAATGTGGATTTTAAGTTAAACTTTATTGAATGAATGGCTGAAAGGAAGGATGAATGGCTGAACAGTGTACTAGCAAACACAGGTACTTGGATATGTTTTCCAAGATAATAGCAATTGTGGCTGAGCCCTAACCACATTTTTGCACTGAGTCTCCTTGAGATGGGTTGCTGGCACTCAAGGAGTAGTACAGGATAAGGCTGAGCTTTCCTCTCTGCCAAATAGGGTTGTCATTTCAAAGCTCAAGCTCAATTTTGGCTTCATGAACATCTTCAGTCTAAACTCGAAGAAGGACCCATCTCCAACATCAAAAAACATCAATGTCAGGGAGAATATCATCCATCAAAACCCAAAGAAATAACATTGGTGTTAATGGTTCATCCCCCCAGTTCTATGTTTCACTAGCATGCTTTCTTGCCACCTGTGGGACACAATACCATAATGCTGTGACCTTGGACTTGTGAATACCTGGTAATATAACTCAGAAGCTGAGTGATACAGCTGGTTTGTTTTCATATATATTTGATATTTGTATTAAATATGGAATACATACTAAAATAATTTATAAAATTATTTCTAAAACCCATACTTGGACATGCTTGTTGATGAAGACAAAGTAAAAATATTCTCCCTCTTGCAGAGCTACAAGGTATAGGGATTGAACCAGAATGAAAAGATACATCTGTTGAAGCCCTAGTTGACCAACATACTTGGGGAATTCTGGGTCAATTCCTCACTCAGTTCCACTCAAAACTGAAAAAGAATGAGTTGATACAGACAGTGGGCTCTAATTTCACAGAGTAATCAACAGGGCACTCAGGATGCCATCATCTTTCCTTACTTGTTTCATTGAACACATGGATTTTAGGCTCAGTAGCTTCAGGGGGAGAAGGCATTGGCACCCCACTCCAGTACTTTTGCCTGGAAAATCCCATGGACAGAGGAGCCTGGTAGGCTGCAGTCCATGGGGTTGCGAAGAGTCGGACACGACTGAGCGACTTCACTTTTCACTTTCATGCATTGGAGAAGGAAATGGCAACCCACTGCATTGTTCTTGCCTGGAGAATCTCAGGGATGAGGGAGCCTGGTGGGCTACTGTCTATGGGGTCGCACAGAGTCGGACACGACTGAAGTGACTTAGCAGCAGCAGCTTCAGGGGGCTCTGCATTGCACTTGTTGCCCAGAAATATGTCTCTTCTCAATCCTTTGCCCCTTAACTTCTCACATGAAGATGGCCAACAGTATGTAAGGAGAGTGGCAAAAAACCACCCAGTAAATGACTTGCATATTCTTTTCTGCAGAATCAGAATTGTTCTGCTATTATTTCCTACTTCAGTGTATGTCAGACTAACAGTGTGTTTCTTCAGTCTTCATATGGAAAAGTTTTCATTTTTAGAAAAATAAGTAAACTCTTCTTTTTTAAACAAAGTTGGTGGCTTCATGCCTTTATTTATTAGGCATATTAAATGCACTCAATTTGCTTACTAGCCTTTGGGCACATTAACACATATCTTAGAAAGAAAGACAAACTCTGCTAACGTAGTTTACACTTTGGAAGTCAATACAAAAACAAACCAGTCATAGACATCCCCTAGGAATCTTTCTTATTTCTTTCTGTCCGTCACAATGTGAATGTCTATGCCATAAACTCCATAATATGAAAAGCAAATTATGATTGCCTGGGGAAGGGGCCCTATTTATTGTTCCTTCAGGTGGAAATGAAGAGACAATGTCCTTCTCAGAGATGTAAATCTTAAGAGAAGGCCATGGCTTCAGTACATATGACATGAATAGCCTAGCCCAGGATGGTATATGCTAGATGTAAAACCATACTGTTGTTGAGGGTTAGTTTTGGGCAAAAAGCACCTGCTCAGAGGAGACTTCTGACTCTATAATAATTTTTTGAATCAAAGATGCCATCAACTGTAAAATTCACTACTGAATTAAAAGCAGATAAATGACAAATTTCTAAAAAAATATTAAAAACAAAAACTATAAATAAGACCAAATTTGAGGTTTGCTAGTCCTTCATGTTATGTCATCTTCTCTATGAATTCAATAAGTTTACATAATGGTACAATCTTAGAATTTCTGAGGTTCATTGACTAAAGCACCCATTTCAATGTAAACTATATAAATCTAAATAAATTTCATGTTACTTCCAACCCATAGACAAAAGCAAGAGAATGTAATCTCTTACTAATATTTTAACCATAATGTCCAATTTAAAACAACTGAATAATGAGAAACTTTAATATAACACATTAAAATAAGTAGAGAAAAAAATACCAGAAACTAGATTACTAGATAGCCGCAGCTTTCTGGTTACTCTTCCTCAGAGTCTTTCTCTTTTGTGACTGGGGAGACTCCTGCAGGCTCATTCCAGTTTCCTTCATTGATACCAATCTGGGTTCTTAGGGGATTCAAAGCTCTAGTTCAATTCTCAAGGAATGAGCTTTAAGCCAGTTTACTGATTGACACTTCTCTGACCTTATCTAATAGTTTTATTAATGGCATGTTTACTTTCTTAGTAGTATCCCCTTTGATTAAGTCCTCATCTTATCCTTCCAAGCCCCAGTTTTAATAGAATCTATACAGTAGTCCAGTTGTCCTGCCTTAGGACACTGCTTTGGTCTATTTTCCCATGGACTAGAGTTCTGATGCTCAATCCAACCATGCAACTGTGCCCCCTTCTGTTATATTCCCAGTCCAGAGCCTTTACAAAGGGTCTTGTCCTTGACTTCCATAAGCAAACATATACATTCTTGTGGAATCTTTATTTCCTATTCCCACTCCAGCTGAAACCTTGTGCCAGGGGTTGGTTTTTCTTCTACCTCTTAGGCTTGAGTAGTGGTCAAGCATGCTTGCTTAGTTGCATCAGAGTTTTTGCAACCCCATGGGCTGTTCCCAGGCAAGAATACTAGAGTGAGTTGCCATTCTTCCATTTCCTCCTCCAGGGGATCTTCCTGACCCAGGCAACAAACCCACCTCTCCTGTATCGCAGGCAGATTCTTTACCTGCTGAGCCACTGGGGAAGCCCTTCCTCTAGCTAACCACCAAGCACTGTATGGAGCAGCTTCTCATATTCTGTACTTGTCGCCATGACTGGCCCCCAGTAATATGAAGGGCAACTGCAAGTTTGCTTTCCTTGTGATTACAGGTTAGGATTAGCCAGCAGCATATAGACTATTAAAATTTGCAGGGTTAGATGAACTAAAGGAAAGAATGCAGGTAGACAAAAGAGGACCTAGAAGTGAAAGGGCATGCAAGTATTAAAAAATGTGAAATATATTGATACATATGGACAAGTGTCTCCACTTTTTTAAGTGGTATCAAGTGAAGTAACAATGTAAACATGAGAGCTCTTCAAATTAGGGAATTAGAAAAATAAAAGTGTCATACTAAATAATCTTACTAACTTTATCTATTAGAATTATTTTACTTTTTACCTTTTTGTCTATTGCTTGAGGACCAAATGTCTAAAATTCTCCTCCACACATGGCACAATGAGAATGATATACGTGGAAGAGATGAAAGAGATGAATATTGATTCATTTTCCCTAGGATCAATGAACAACAAATCCTAACATGCTAGTAAACATTTCTCTGATTCAGTCTTTTCCTCCACTAACCAGTAGCAATTCCTACACTAAATATTTTAGAAAGAAACTGCCTGATAGTGAAAAATATATATTTGCCTGCACCACGTTTGGAGAAAGGGTGCTGTGTTCTCCCATTATTTTAAATACTGAAGTTACTCTTGCTCCAGGCAACCTGAACTTGCCTTTCCCTCCAGCTTCACACATGCTCTATCTTACTTTTATATCGCTCACCTATTCAAAAAACTGCTTACCATGGCAACCCTTGTCTGTGTGACAGGCAGTTATAATTTGCTTGGGAAAACTGCAACAAGGTGTCATTTTTCATAAACTCTTTATACCAAAATGTTTTCTTTTTCAGTGATTTCCAGTGACTTTGTTGTGGTCTCATGGTCTTTGCCAAAAGATCATTTATAAGTGAAAAACATTATTAAGGAAACCCAAGCATTGCTCAATATTAGTGATGGGTGGTGTTGGAATTGTTGCAACCTCTCAAAATAAGAACATTATTGATTTTTTACTATCTCTTTGGTGCTATAGAAGCAGTAATCAAACAACACTTTCCTGAAACAAGAAGTTCTACATTTTATAAAACTGTGCTTCAGATTGATGGGCTCTGAGTTATGAGGGAAACAGACAGGGAGCCAAGAATAAATGCAAACCAGTGTGAACCCTACTCTATGTCCCTGTATATGTGTTCAATTCAGAAAAAATTCAAAAGATATTTCCAAAAACCCTGCTATGGCATTGTGTGGTAGGTGCTAACAATAGCAGTCAAGAGACTTTGTCTGATCATGAACAATTATCCGCATGAATATATTCACAGATTCACTGAATTGCCTGCCAAAAGGCAGTGAATGTCGGACAATACTGCCATATTTTAAATTCAAATATTGGTATTTCTGTGATATTTACTTCAGTGACACAAACATGTTTGGATCAATATGCTCCATGCCACTGGATTTGTAATTCAAGCAACCCCCAAACAAGAACAATTGCAACTTCCCCAAACCGTTGCTCACTATTTTCCAAATAAGATTATTAGTCCACACTTGGCATTCAGTGGGCTTCCCTGGTGGCTCAGAAGGTAAAAGCGTCTGCCTACAGTGCGGGAGACCCGGGTTCTATCCCTGGGTTGGGAAGATCCCCTGGAGAAGGACATGGCAACCCGCCCCAGTACTCTAGCCTGGAAAATCCCACGGACGGAGAAGCCTGATAGGCCACAGTCCATGGGGTCGCAAAGAGTCGGACACAACTGAGCGACTTCACTTTCACTTTTTCACTTTGGCATTCAGTGAGAGCAAAATGAATTACACAAATGAGCTTGGTGCTGCAGACTCAAAGTAGGAATGGAGTTAGTTTTAGGCTCAAGAGGAATCTGGCCATGAGCAAGTGATGAGGGAATATATGACCCAGAGTATTAATCATTCTTATGGTTTATGATAGATGCCCATCTTTACTTCACCCCTCAGTATAAAGGGCTTCCCTGGTAGCTCAGCTGGTAAATAATCCGTCTGCAATGCAGGAGACCCCACTTCGACTCCTGGGTCTGGAAGATTTGCTGGAGAATGGATAGGCTACCCACTCAAGTATTCTTGGGCTTCCCTGGTGGCTCAGACTGTAAAGAATCTGCCTGCAATGCAGGAGTTGCTAAGTCACTTCAGTCGTGGCCGACTCTGTGTGACCCCACAGATGGCAGCCCACCAGGCTCCGCTGTCCCTGGGATTCTCCAGGCAAGAACACTGGAGTGGGTTGCCATTTCCTTCTCCAAGGCATGGAAGTGAAAAGTGAAACTGAAGTCACTCAGTCGTGTCCGACTCTTTGCGACCCCATGGACTGGAGCCTAGGCTCCTCCGTCCATGGGATTCTCCAGGCAAGAGTACTGGAGTGGGGTGCCATTGCCTTCTCCAGCAATGCAGGAGACCTGGGTTCAATCCCTGGGTTGGGAAGATCCCCTAGAGAAGGGAACAGCTACCCACTCCAGTATTCTGGCCTGGAGAATTCCATGGACAGAGGAACCTGGCAGGCTACAGTCCATGGGGTCAACAAAGAGTCAGACATGACTGAGTGACTTTCAGTATAAAGAAGCTGGTGAAAAGACATTTCAAAGAGATCTAGAAAAAGCAAGTTTTTTGACACTTTTGTATCTTTTACATTTTGGTAACATTTGAAGTTTTCTCTGCTGTCATTTGTTTTTAAGCTCAAGGCATCATTTCAGCAACAAAAAATAATATAAATTTAAATTGCTATTCTTGTTACCTGTATAATATTTTGACAGAACTTTAAAATGGATTAGCAGCAAATGTTGGGCTGCCCTCCTAAATATATATATCCAAGGCAAAAATATCCTGTTAGCTTACTTTATGGAAAATTGAATCATCCTGTGTCCAGAGCAAAAAATGATTGAAAATAGATTTGAGAACTAAGCAGTTCATATTATTCTGCTACATATATGGCAATACATTTTGAAATGGCCAAAAGAATGGCTTGGATCTAAATGCTTTTCAGTCCAGAGCAGTCAGGAGTAATATTTTCACTGATTACAAGTTAGGTCCGATTCAGAACCCATGACCAAAAATGAATTTCAGTGGGTTAAAAAAATGGTTAATAGATTAGATAACTGAGTGAATGGGCTTCCCAGGTGGCTCAGTGGTAAAGAATACATCTGCCAAGGCAGGAGTCGCAGGAGATGGAGGTTCAATCCCTAGATCAGGAAGATCCCTTGGAAGAGGGCCTAGTAACCCATTCCAGTATTCTTGCCTGGAGCATCTCAGGGACAAAGGAGCCTGGCAGGCCACAGTCTATAGGGTTGCAAAGTGTCAGACACGACTGAAGTGACTTAGCATGCACATACACAAGCAAGTGAATATTATAGACAAAGAAGTTAGATGAATTTTCAGGTTAGGATGTTCTTATTTTAAGAAAGCAAACAGAATAAAACTAGTGGCCACACTGGACACAGCCCCCAAATAAGAATATTTGGAGATCAACTCTAGCCCTGCACATGCCTCACCATGAAATACTGCCTGAGGAGTTGCACACCAAACAGGCCTAAAGATCTGGTTCTGTGAAGATTTAACTTTCCTCTTTTTAAAGTGTTATTGAGCTATAATTGATGCACAAAAAATACACATCTTTTATGTACGCAATGTGATGAGTTTGGGCATATACATATACCTGTGATACCATCACCACTATCAAGGTAAACATATCCATCATCTGGAGAAGTTACCTTGTATCTTTCCCCTTTTTTTGTTATAAAACACTTAACATGAAGTCTACTCTCAAATTTTTAAATACACAATACCTTATTGTTAACTATAGGCACTGTATTTGTACAGCAGATCTCTAGAACTTATTCATCCTGTAAAAATGTAACTTTACACCCACTGAATAAAAACTCTCCATTTACCCTTCCCTCCAGCCCTTAGCAACCACTATTTTATTTTCTGCTTCTATAAGTTTGACTATTTTACGTATCTCATAACAGTGTAATCATGCAGTATTTGTCCTTCTGTGATAGACATATCTCACTTACCATAATGTCTTCCAAGTCCATTCATCTTGTTGCAAATGGTAGGATTTCCCTGTTCTTGAAAGCTAAATAATATTACCTTGCTTGCATAAAGCACATTTTTTATCCATTCATCTGTTGATGGACATTTGGGTTGTTTCTATATCTTGGCTATTGGAAACAGTGCTACAATGAACATGGAGTGCAGATATTTCTCTGAGATCTTTATTTCAATTCTATTGGCTATATCCTGAGAAGTACAACTGCTGGATAATGTGGCAGTTCTATTTTTAAATTTTTTGAGGAACCTCCATACTGTTTTCCATGGTGGCTCTATCATTTTACATTCCAAGTGCATGAAGATTCCAATTTCATTGGAGAAGGCAATGGCACCCCACTCCAGTACTCTTGCCTGGAAAATCCCATGGACGGAGGAGCCTGGTAGGCTGTAGCCCATGGGGTCGCTAAGAGTCGGACACGACTGAGCGACTTCACTTTCACTTTTCCCTTTCATGCACTGGAGAAGGAAACGGCAACCCACTCCAGTATTCTTGCCTGGAGAATCCCAGGGAGGGCAGAGCCTGGTGGGCTGCCGTCTATGGGGTCGCACAGAGTCGGACACGACTGAAGCGACTTAGCAGCAGTTGCCAACAGTCGTTATCTTTTATTGTTGTTGCTTAGTTGCTAAGTCGTGTCTGACTCTTTTGCAGCCCCATGAGTATACCCCACCAGGCTCCTCTGTCCATGAGATTTTCCAGGCAAGAATACTGGAGCAAGTTGCCAGGGGATCTTCCTGACCCAGATGTTGAACCCGTGTCTCCAGCATTGTCAGGAGGATTCTTTACCCCTGAGCCATCAGAGAACTTTAGCTATGTATTAAGTTAAAATTAGATTTTACAAGAGGTTACTGATTCAGAAAAAATGCATTCATTGTAATACTGTATATTTTGAAGACAGCAAAGCAAGATCATGACATTTTCAGAAATACTTTGTATATAATAAACAATCAACATACATTTGTAAAATGATATGAGTAATATCCTTCCCATGCAAAACACTACCAAATATTTATTTCAGAAGTACTGGAACATATCATACAAGATGGCTGTTAGGCAGTTTTTAGTCAGTAACTAAGTGATTAAAAAACAAGTAGGGGGCCATCCATCCCAGAAATGGGCAAGAAAAGCCACTGAAGAGAGAACATAGTAAAGAATATGTTTTTATTAAGTAATTTCATATTAATGTTATTCCTATCTTTGTAAAATGTGTATTGTTCTTAATTTTATAATATGGGCATTTAATTAATACAGTTATATGGAATATGTGATCTGGAATATGTAATCCAACTTCTTTTCACCAATAGTATGTGTTTTCAAAAGAGTTTGAAGATTACACAGAATGGAAAACTCTTCATTCACCAACTGAATTCATGCATTTATTTTATATATTATTAAGATTTACTTGCTAGGGGCTTCCCTGATGGCTCAGGTGGCAAAGAATCTACCTGTAATGTGGGAGACCTTGATTCAATCCCTGGGTCAGGAAGATCCCCTGGAGAAGGGCATGGCACCCCACTCCAGTATTCTTGCCAGGAGAATACCATGGATAGAGGAGCCTAGTGGGCTCCAAAATCACTGCAGATGGTGACTACCTCCATGAAATTAGAAGATGCTTGCTCTTTGGAAGAAAAGCGATGACAAACGTAAGACATTACTTTGCCAACAAAGGTCCATATAGTCAAAGCTCTGGTTTTTCCAGTAGTCATGTATGGATGTGAGAGGTGGAGTAAAGAAGGCTGAACACCAAAAAATTGATGCTTTTGAACTGTGGTACTGGAGAAGACTCTTGAGAGCCCCTCGGACAGTCAGGTGAAGATCAAACCAGTCAATCCTAAAGGAAATCTACCCTGAATATTCATTGGAAGGACTGATGCTGAAGGTGAAACTCTAATACTTTGACCATCTGATGTGAACAGCTGACTCACTGGAAAAGACCCTGCTGCTGGGAAAAACTGAAGGCAGGAGGAGAAGGGGACGACAGAGGACGAGATGATTGGATGGCATCACCTACTCAATGGACATGAGTTTGGGCAAACTCTGGGAGATAGTGAAGGACGGGGAAGCCTGATGTGCTGCAGTCCATGGGGTCACAAAGAGTCATACACGACTGAGCAACTGAACAACAGGATTTATTTGCTACATGTCTAACAGTGTTATCAAATGTGGCTGCCACATGTATTATTAAGTTGGTGCAAAAGTAATTGTGATTTTACATTGCTGCACTTTGCTGTCTGATACTGGAATATATTCTTAAATAACTGTGTTTATGTTATACATCATTTTAATGTTCATTTCTCACTTTATGTTTTTTGGTGATGACTTATTACTTGCTGTGTATTTTATACTTATTTTAGACTAGGGAAATGATTTCATACAAAAGGCAAATTTGAGTGATTTTCTTATTTGAGTTCAAAATGGGTCATAAAGCAATGGAGACAACTTCCAACATCAGCAATGCATTTGGCCAAAGAACTGCTAATGAATGTACAGTGCAGTGGTGATTCAAGAAGTTTTGCAAAGGTGGTAAGAGTCTTGAAGATGAGGAGTGTAGTGGCCAGCCACGGGAATTTGACAATGACCAACTGAGAGCCATCGTCAATGCTGATCCTCTTATAGCTACAAGAGAAGTTGCTGAAGAAATCAACATCAGCCATTCTATGGCCATTCAGCATTTGAAGCAAATTGTAAAGGTGAAAAAGCTCGATAAATGGGTGCCTTATGAGCTGACCAAAAATTTAAAAAAATCATCATTTTGAAGTGTCATGTTCTCTTATTTTATGCAATAACAACAAATCATGTTTCAATTGGGTGTGATATATGATGAAAAGTGATTTTATATGACAACTGGCAATGACCAGCTCTTATTGGACTGAGAAGAAGCTCCAAAGCACTTCCCAAAGTCAAACTTGCACCAAAGTAAGGTCACGGTCACTGTTTGGTTTGATGGTCTACTGTTCGTTTGATCTACTACAGCTTTCTGAATCCTGGTGAAATCATGACTTCTGAGAAGTATGCTTAGCAAACTGATGAGATGTAACAAAAACCTCAATGTCTTCAGCTGGCATTGGTTAAAGGAATGTGCCCAATTCTTCTCCACAACAACGTCAGACCACACGACATGCAACCAACGCTTCAAAGGTTAAACTAATTGGACTATGCCATATTCACCTCTTGCCAACCAACTACCACTTTCTCAAGCATCTTGACAACTTTTTTTTGCAGAGAAAATGCTTCCACAACCAGCAGGAGGCAGAACATGCTTTCCAAGAGTTTGTTGAATCCTGAAGTGATTTTTATGCTACAGGATTAAACAAACTTATTTCCCATTGGCAAAAAATGTGTTGATCATAATGATTAATGAAGATGTGTTTGAGCCTGGTTATAATAATTTTTAAATCATTCACAATCCAAAATCACAATTTCTTTTTCAATTCAATTTCTTTTTCACCAAGCAGTACATATAGTAAAAGCTCCATATATCTTGAATAAGGAAACAGCTGTGTAATTACACACATTTCAGCTTCAAGTTTTAGCTGATGTTCATGGAGAGGAAAAATTTAAAAAAATAATGAATATGATAAGTATATTGGCATTATCAGTGATCAGTGAAAGTCACTCTGTCGTGTCTGATTCTTTGTGACCCCATGGACTGTATAGTCCATGGAATTCTCCAGACCAGAATACATTAGTTGGTAGCTTTCCCCTCTCCAGGGGATCTTCCCAACCCAGGGATCGAACTCACGTCTCCCACATTGCAGGCGGATTCTTTACCAGCTAAGCCACAAGGGAAGCCCAAGAATACTAGAGTGGGTAGCCTATCCCTTCTCCAGCAGATCTTCCTGATCCAGGAGTTGAACTGGGGTTTCCTGCATTGCAGCTGGATTCTTTACCAACTGTGCTATGAGGAAAGCCCATTGTCTTTATAGCTGTAAAGATTTTTATCCTGAGGGATGTAATGCACATATGTTAGGCAAATTTATGAACTTTCCAAAACCTAAGTTTTCACATGTATAGTATGCAGATAATGCCTCAGAGATAATTTTTTTTTTTCAGGGGAGGGGAACAAAACTGAGAGACTGAGCTCAAGAACTAATTATTCATCATTTTGTATTCTGTATTGTATAGAGAGGTCAATATTAATTCTATGATTTTTGTTTGTTTTTAGATCTTATTAACCTCAGCTATAGTTTACAAAGTTGTTTAATTTCCTACACTGTAAATGGACACATTTCAGAACTTTTCATTGATTTGTTCAAGAATCTCTCATTTTAAAAATGTTAAATCTGTTTTCTGTACATTTCTTACCCTTACTTTTGCAAACTGATGTTTCATAAAGCAAATGGCTAATTGAAATAAATGGTCTTGTTTTTAACCATTCTCTTTAGCATTGTTACCTACAAATGGTAGCAAATTAAAAACTGACTGATGAGGCTTCAAAGCAATTAATGGACTATGGAATACCACCAGGCTTTGAGAGAAAAATTCTACATCAATAAATATATTTGGTAATGTAAACAAGAGAACTAAAAGAAAATTGCCCAAATGTTACTTAGGTATGATATGGAAAATTCAATGACAGTCAGTATCTAGTACTTGAGTTACAAGTGCATGCTCAGTCGTGTCAGTCTGGTCCAACTCTTTAAGACCCCACCAGGCTCCTTTGTCCATGAGACTTCCTGGCAAGAATACTGGAGTGGGTTGCCATGCCCTCCTCCCGGGGATCTTCTTGACCCAGGGATTGAACCCGTGGCTCTGTGTCTCCTGCATTACAGGTGAATTCTTTACTGCTGAGCCACTGAGCAAACCAGTTACAAGTAACTGTTGTTTAAAGCTCAGTAGGTAAGATTTGGGGGATTTAATCTTTCTTCTATTTTCCCATTGAGATTCATGTAGCACATTGGGAGGCTCACAAACTACCCGTTAGGAAGTGAGAGTTTCCAAATTAATGAAGAGAGAGTGAAACTGCTGGTCAACACTACTGGACACTGATGTGGTTAGAAGTGGCTTCTCAGCCCCTGATGCTGACATATGTTTGAAAGATAATGATAACATTTTAAATTAAGGGCACAATCACAAATGCTTTATTAATATTTATTGAATTATTTCAAGATGTAACTGCATTCTTTAATAACTTTTTATAATACATGCTATAAAATGTGTGACAACACATTCTTAATAAATGATGCCTTAATAAGCCCTTATAATGTTGCTATAACACAGCTGTTGTTAATTAAAGCAATGCATGCACCTCCTTCATCCATCAATTTAGGATATTAGTATATAAAGCATGCTAACATGACCAATATAATTTTTTTAAATAATCATTATTTGGATGAGCCTTTATCTTCAATATTTCCCTGGTGTTTCAGATGGTAAAGAATCTGCCTATAATGTAAAAGGCCTAGGTTCAATCTCTGGGTCAGGAAGAACCCCTGAAGGGAAGGGATACTAACTCCAGTATTCTTGCCTGGAGAATTCCACAGACAGAGGAGCCTGGTGGGCTCCAGTCCATGGGATCAAAAAAGTCAGACACAACTGAGTGACTAACACACTTTATATTCAATTATTCTTCTTTACTCTCACAGACTCCTGTATCCATTATATCTTGAAAACAAAACAAGCAAAGAAACAAAAAAAACCTTAAGTCACAAAAGTTAATAATGTACGCCCATGGTTGGTTTTCTGCTCTATGCTAGACCTGCTTCCCAAAAATATCACAGAGGGACACAGAAATTATTTCATGCCTATGTTTTTGCTCTTATTCTGCTTTCCTAAAGTCCAAGGAGTGCTCAACAACTACATACTCTAGTGTTTTCCTGATCTCACAGATTATGCCATTTGAAGATATTGATTCATCTTCTTCCAAAAGACTATTCCTTTGATCAATCTAAAGTAGAAGTAGCAGTAATATAATGAGAAGTAAGGTGCTTGTTCTTTGTCCATACAATGCCATCTATTTTGGAAACCTATCACATAAAAACGATGAACTTTGTAGAAGGAAGAGCTTTATATTGTGTAAATTTCAGCTTTGATCTTACAAAACTGTTTCCTTCCTTCCTCATTCATTTCCATCACCATTGCATTTCGAGTAATGCTATCAGTGGCATAAGCATAACAGGATGCAATTAATTTAGCATAAAAAATAGAAAATTTACTAATAAACTCATTAAAACAATAGTGCATTGATTGGTATGTGTATTAGTCTGCTCAGGCTTCCCTAACAAAATGCCATAGATTGGGTGACTTAAACTACAAAAATATATTTTCTCATGGTTCTAGAGACTGGGAAGTCCAGTATCAACTTACTAGCAAATTCAGGTTCTGGTGGAAGTTCTCGGCATGGCTTTAAGACGGTGGCTTTTTCTTCATGCAGTAGAGAGAGTGAGTCATCTAGGGATCTTTTCCTATAAGGACACTAATCTTATTTGATTAGGGTCCCAGTCTTGAGACCTCATTTAAGTTAATTAACTTCTAAAGGTCCTATCTCCAAAAATGGTTACATTTGGGGTTAGAGTTTCAGTGTATGAATTTGGGGAGGGAGGCACACAATTCAGTCCATAGCAGTATCGTTATGATACAGAAGCAAATGAGACACATGAATATTTTCTTATTCCTAACACTTTCACATAAATATCTCTATGTCAAAGGGATTTTAAAAGCTCATGTTCTGAAAAACACACACCTTTATTAAAGAAAGCAAAAACTTTTCTATATTCCATGGACAATAAATACCAGATTGATCAAAATTATACCCTGATGATGATTGAGCTCAGACCTCACCCTAGACAGATTTAGGGGCTTGGAATACAATGTTGAACAAGACAGAAACATTCCTGCTTTCATGGAGTTTACATCCTAGAGTAAAGAGTGGTGGTAATGTAATATATAAATACATAAATGTGAAAACATCTGATACTGGTAACTACTATGAAGAGAAGATGGTGCAACAGAGACAGTCCTTAGGGCTACAGTAGATTGTGGTTTAGGGTGACTATCTGAGGAGGTCACAATGTGATGAGAAGAAGATGAAGAGCACCCCAAACACTTATAATAACCAAAAATGAATAAAACTTGGAGATTTCTTTCATTTATTATCACATTAAAATGATCATTCACAAATAAAACCTATATCAGCCATGAAACTATTCTTCTGTGTAGAGTGAGCAATCCAATAATTTCTCATAGTTCTCTGTTACTAATGATCCAAGAAACTCTTATTTAAAAGAACTTTAATTAAGCTGTTCTTTCCTACTCACTACCGCTACCTTTTAGCTAAACCAAGGAGAGAGCTTCTCTGTAACGCACCTGGATTGACATGTTTGTAATCAGTATACCCACAAAGGTGTCACAGCTATAGAAGTTTGTGGAATGTTTGAAAGATGGCTTAATTCTCAGATTCATTAAAACAGAGACTATCAATATTCTACAATTTGCTTCCCTCTAAACAAAAATGAAATTGAGTTCTTGACTCAATCTCATATCATTCTCCAGTTGGAAGTCTTTATTAGTGTTTGGCCATTTTTATTTGAACATTTAGCTTAAAATGTCTAGTAGGTGAATTAAATTCCAGGATGGGTTTGTGACAGCAAGTAGGAAATAGAAAACCTTAATAATCAAATCTGGACTTGCTTCATACAGTTAAAACGACTGAATCTTTTATTTCCTTTGGTAAATGCCTGAGGAGAGCAGAAATCTTGAAAAGGCTCTCCAGATGCCCTGGGCTAAGACCAACCAGGTGATTATGAGTTGCATATGTTTCACATTTGCTAATAAAAAGGTGAAAATCACACTAGTTTGCATTATTCTCATTTAAGGAATTCAAAGCACCAATGAAGGATTAAAATTAATTAAGCCATGCCTCAATAAAAAAGACAACAATTGAAAATATGCCCTATGATAATATAGATATAATTGCACATTATATGGCAAAAAGATATAGAAAATTCAGTACATACACAAAACAGTCACATGAAGAAATGTACATAATTAAAATGGCCAGGTCAACATAGAGGTAAAGGAATCCAGATGACCAACTTATTTGCCTCTCAAAGACAGCAAAAATAAGGATGACTTCATTATACCTCATCCTTTACTGTGTTTATGTTTTCTGTTATTTTCTTGTTCAAGTTCTATGAGTCTTCAGAATCTTGTATCTTATAAAGGAGGCAAAGCAAAGGCAGGGTAACATCCTCCTTCAAGTAGCACTTACAATTCAGAAAGACAAAGTTTTTGCATTACACCTGACACTTACTGTTTCTAGAAGTCTACTTTCCAAACTAAATTCTTAGAATCATGCTAAGAGATTATGATTTCAAAACAGCATGGTTGCGATTGCTTACTCTACCATCTTTATTAGTGCAAAAAAGATGTGCCTTCATGCTATCATTCTCCCCAGCAAATATTTCAGATAAAATTATCTTCTCACACATTTGCTACATAACAGAAGTCTGGAATGGGAAGTATATTTCAAATAGTGAGTTTGAGTATTGACATCCATGGTTAAAATTAACTCACGACCACAGAAATCTAGATGATATTTATTTAAACTCTTCTTAGGTATTATTTTGAGGTGGGCAGAATCACTTTCCATTTCTTACCCAATTGACATCTTGAAACTGCTGTATGTCCTAAACAATCTTCCTTTCTCTGCTTTATTTATAAATTCATAAAAGTTTCCATTTCCTTCAAAATGAAGGTGCATCTCATTAGCAACTTGCAATATTGTTTCACAAAATCTTTTAGATTCCTCTGCCTTGGAATCTCAACCACCTCTTTCCTTTCCTCATCTCTCAGTATGGTGCTACATGTATTTTTCTAAACATGTGTTTTCATATTAACCTACTTACTTTACTTGTGCAGCCTGCCTGTAATATTCTTTCTTCTCTCTGCCTGCTCACCCAAAGCACTTCTCTATGTAAATGCTCTTTGTCTTCCAGACCGAGATCAAATGTGTCCTCTTCTTTGACGTATTGCTGATTCTCCTAATACAAAGTAGCTGTCCCTATCCTGCACTTGTACTACAGCACAGTGTGAATTGCACTAGCATTATCTATGCACCTGTTTTCCTCCTTTGATAAACTACTTATTTGGGACTTCCCCGGTGGTCCAGTGGCTCAGACTTTGCACTCCCAATGCAGGGGTCCTGGGTTCCATCCCTGGTCCGGGAACTAGGTCCCACATGGTGAAACTAAGAGTTCGCATGCCACAACTAAGACCCAGTGCAGCCAAATATAGAAAAAGTAGAATTTTAAAAACAAGCTACATATTCATATATGTAACCCCATTAGGGTCTATAACTACCTGGCATGCAGTAGGCAGCTGAAAATCATTTAATTAAATTGGCTTTGAAGAGTTAATTATTTCTTTTGGCAGCTCTTGAAAACAAGCCCTGAAAATACTCAGGGTGATGACCACAATGAAAAGTCTCCATCTGTAGAGTAAGCAAGACTGCTTTGCTCTGTCATCAATCGACCACCACAGTTACTTGTTATTTAATGAAGCCAAATTTCTTCCCTGATGGCAACAACATTAGGTTACATTTGTGAAAAGAGAATTGATTTTGACTGACTCAGACCCCACCCTCACCCTCCACGTTCACTGTCTCAAACATGTAGTTGGATGACTAATTGAATGGCTTGCCTCTCATTTGAAAGTCTCTAGACCCTTCACCTAAGCTACTTCATTAGTCAAGTACCATATTGGGAAGACAATCTTGCTCTTGCTCTGAATTGATAGAGCTGTAGCTATGTTATGCAGCATAGTCTAGTAAAAGAACACTGGTTGGGAAGGTAGGAACATGGATGTAGTCCTGTGTCAGCCCCAGATTAATTTGGGACCTCTGCGAGCCTGTTGTAATGAACTTTGTCTTCAGACATACTTCTTGGATTCTACTTCAGCTGCTGACTAACTCTCCTTCTGGTGATTTGCTTCTTTGAGCCTAATTGTCTTTGGGAAGTCAATCAAGGTTTCACTCAGATGCTATCCAGGGAAAAGTTTGACATAGTACTTAGGATGAAAGCACTAAGTACCAATCTAAATAAACATTCAACAGGGGACTTCCTTGATGGTCCAGTGGTTAAGAATCCAGCTTTCAACGTGGGGGATGCGAGTTTGATCCCTAGTCAGGGAACTAAGATCTTACGTGCCATAGGACAACTAAGCCAATGAGCTGCAACTATTGAGCCCACACACTCTGGAGCACTTGAGAAGCCTGCATACCACAACTAGAGAAGACCCTGACCACTGCCACTAGAGAAAGCCCATGTGCTGCAACGAAGACCCAGCACAGCCAAAATAAAAATAAATAAAAAACAAATGTAAAACACATGTTTATTCCCACTCTTACCTAACCCTGTATTTTTGTTTCCTTGTCCATTCTGTGAGAATCAAATCCTGCCTCTCTCCATGTGGACAGGGTTGAGGGAGTGGGACTTACACTGGATAGCTGCACCTTCTTTAGAAGGCCTCCTTAAAAACAGTCAGGTGAAAGATTCAAGGTATTGAGAAAAACAGGACCAAGCACTAACCATTGAGGCAGAGGAAGCAAATTATTGGAATATAAAGTGCTCCTGGAGTGGTTCTCATCTCCTGCTACAGATGACAGTAGGAGGTGTGTGATGGAAGGAAGATTAGGAACAGTTCACACAAAGGGTGAAGGATTTCTATGACCAGTTTCCTTACTTATCCACATCTCAAGAACACACATTCATTAAGACTGTATCACACTCAGTGAGCTAAGATAGTTCATATAACGCTGTAAGACAACAGAATTTTTCCCTCACCAAGGAAATCTGCTGAAAGGGTCATTGATCACCTTAATCCAAAAATGGGAATAACTGCTTAACAAATTTTGCCTCCAATGGCTGTTATAATAATTACTATACATTTTGCAAAAACATTAAAAAGCGGTTATAAATAAACTCTCCAGATTTATATTTTAAAGGCCTCAATTCAGTGTGAGGCTTCCTAGTATTTTCAAATTTCCACATGTGGCAGACATTTGATAAATAACCCCACACAAATAAAAAGAAATTGCTGTAGTAAATTCATTACTGAAAGTGCATCTGCAATTCTACTTTGCCAATTAATATCTATATTAAGCTTCCTTGATTAGAAATCAGTTAACTTTAAATGGCAAGGTAGCTTTGATTCACGAAATCCTTTTTCAAGGCTCACTGCATTTAAGGTTATTGATGAACTTCATTTTTGGAAAGATAGGATACAAACAGAAGCCTTGTAAAAGTCTTTAGTTCTATCAAAGACATCGATTATTCATTCAATTCTCTACAGCTTTTTTTCACAAGATGTGCAGTTTAGCTAACATATGCTGATTGTTCTCAGTAATTGAATACTGTGGAAGAATATCACTCCACATCCAGTGTATCGGATCTCTTAATCACTAACTTGAGCTAGTTTCTATATTTAAATACTTCATGAAAAATAAATCTTTGGATGGGGAATTTATACTAACAACCACTGGTTCCATCATCAACTGATGGCTTAATCACCAATAGAATAGCCATTTAAATTAGCCTCCTGTGGATGATTAGACAATGTAGCCGATGAACCAGTGTGAGGCACCTGTGTAAAATGGGCAGTAAAAGTCAGTAAAAACTCACTCCCAATTAATAAATGAATCAACAAACCAATGACAATCTCATCAGAATATTGGATGACTGATTTCTCTTTATTGTCAGTAGTTCTCTTCCCTTTGGGGCAGCTAGTCCTGTTTCTCACTGTGAAAAGTGATTGGATACGGGAGGACAGGGCTTCCCACATAGCATAATAGTTAAGAACCTGTGTGCCAATGCAGGCAATGCAAAAGATGCAAGTTTGGTCCCTGGGTCGGGAAGATTCCATGGAGAAGGAAATGGCAACCCACTCCAGTACTCTTGCCTGGAAAAGTCCTTGGACAGAAGAGCCTAGGGGGCTATTCTATTGTCCTTGGGGTAGCAAAGAGTTGGACACTACTGAGCACACAAGGGAGGACAATTAGATTTGTTAATTGCCCCATGTCCACATATTCCTTGCAAAAAAAAAAAAAAATCAGTTGAAGGAGCAAAGAGTTCTCTCACTGTTTTTCGAACTAAAATCTGTCATCCATTAGCCAGTTTTGAAATCCACCTAAGGTACTGTGGTCTGAAAGTGTCACCCCAGATTCATTGCTTAAAGCTCAGCTCCCAAAGATGATACAAGGAGATGGGTGGAGCCCTCATGAATGAGATTGGTGCCTTTCAAAAGAAGCTCCAGGGAGCTCCCTTACTCTTTCCACCATATGAAGACACAGCTAAATGACACTGGCTGTGAACTAGGAAGATGGCTGTTACCTGACCCTGTTGATGCCTTGATCTTGAACTTTTCAGCTTCCAAAACTGCAAGAAATAAATTTGTTTCTATAAGCTACTTAGTCTGTCATATTTTGTTACAGCAGCTCAAATGGAATAGGACAATAGGTTGGGACAAGCATGTACCATGAATTCCTATGATATGCATTAAAAAGATACTTGAAAGTCACTGAGTTATTTACATCTTGCATTAAATATTAGCATTAAATACTTTGTAGCCAGGTAAATTTACAACATGCCAGATTGCTGAGATAATTCAGAATCAATAGATCATCTATCCTCTACTATTTTAAAATAATCCACTTGTAATAGCTTCTAAAATGACCATTTACATCCTGAGGCAGTCTAATGTTAGTGATACAACAAGCCCTTTCCACTGGTACTAGCATCCAGCATGTTTTTCACTATAAAATGAATGATGCTGTTTTCTATTTGCAAAAAAAAAACCACAAAGAGCAAGTAATGGAGGATCCAAGTTTTGTGGGAACCATATTTATAATTTTGGGGGCTCTCTATAAGGAAAAGAATATCAAGTAGTATTAATAATACAAAACTAGGTAATAAAGGAAATATTTATATAGAATAAGAAAAGAAATGATAATGAATTCCTAGAGCATTTGAGTTTTAAGTTTCTTTGGACAGTTTACTAGATAGATATGAAAGTGAAAGTTGCTCAGTCATGTCCAACTCTTCACAACCCCGTGGACTATACAGTCCATGGAATTCTCCAGGCCAGAATGCTGGAATGGGTAGCCGTTCCCTTCTCCAGGGGATCTTCCCAACCGAGGGATTGACCCCAGGTCTCCCGCATTGCAGGTGGATTCTTTACCAGCTGAGCCACAAGGGAAGCCCCTAGGTAATACGCTTACATGTAAATGCTTCCTGACTCTAAGCAGGCTTTCACTCTTCCTGGACCACTTTACAATTCCCAGAAATTCCCAATACTTACAGGGACGCTAAAGCTCCAAGCTTTGTGTACTTCTGGCATAAAAACTAAAGAAATGAATTTCAGGGAGCATACCTGTTACTCAAAGATCAGGAACTCATCTGTGGGACTGAAACATCACTTAGTGCTTACAGTAGGGTTTTGGATGTTGATATACTGGGATGGCGCTTAGCTCTTCCATTTACTAATCTGTGACTGTGAGCAATTCATGTAATCTCATCACACCTCAACTTTCCCATTTACAAAACAGACATAGATATTTTCTGTCTTAACAGGCTATACATGGGATTATACATGTAAAGCTTTTAGGACAGTGCTAGGCACACAGTACATGCTGAGAGAATGTTTACCATTGTTTTATAAAAACCCATAGTCAGACTCAGAGATAGATGATTCGGATTCTAAGCCTTACTCCTAAACTTTCTATCTTTTTTCCTATATGATAATGTCTGTACATACTCAGTCGCTTCAGTCATGCCTGACTCTTTGTGACACTATGGACTGTAGCCCTTCTGACTCCTCTCTCCATGGGATTCTCCAGGCAAGAACGCTGGAGTGGGTTGCCATGCCCTCCTCCAGGAGATCTTCCCGATTCAGGGATTGAACCCGCCTCTCCTGTGTCCCCTGTATTGCAGGCAGATTATTTACCCACTGAGCCACCTGGAAGCCCAAGAAAATGTCTACTCCCTAGGAAAAATTTATATTATGAATGTGTGCGTGAAACATTTAGAGCTCCTCAAAAGAAAGATAGCAATCTATCTATCTATCTGTTAGAGGATATAGTGGGGAAGTACAGGTAAAATTATAGCAATATTGACAACCATATTGTCAATATTGCTAGTTAACCAATATTAACTAGAGTATATTAATAAGATGAACATCTCATATACTGTAACTAAATGATCAGGTGCATAAGTTCCATATAAAAACTGCATTTATTGAGAGGAAAGTAGAATGGCAGAGGAAAGCTGAATAGAAAATAGCCTCTACTAAGTAGTCCTTAAAATAAAATAAGTTTTTAAAAACTTCAGTTTACATGCAAGAAAATAAATAGTAGCATTGCTTGTAATTACCATACTGATTACCTGTATATAAATTAACACCGAGTGGTTTTTAAAGTACCTGATTAAGTTTCCTAAATGGGATAAATGCTTTTCCTTTGAAATATACTTTTAATGATGATGCTGCTTATAAAATATTTTTCCATAGATAAAACAAAGGTAAATCTCTCTCTTAAATCATTTCAAGACCATAAGATATTGCAAATATAATAGAAGGATTAATAATATTTGCTGCATTTAAAGAAAGATAAAATATACAAACATTTAACATAAGTCCAACTACTGCACTGGCACCTTTGTTCAGTCTCCGCTTGGAAAGAGGGTTATGTAGTATCTTCACACGTTTTTACATTTTGGTATCAACATAGGGTTTCTAGCAGTCTGTGGAAATGAGAGATAATGGTGGGGAGGGGAGAGAGACAGGGAGAGAGATATTTTCTATTCTAGCTGGGAAGAAAAAAGTTTACTTCCCTTTATTCTAGTTCTTTAATCTTGTGTTTCTTTTACTTCATTAATGTACAACAACTTTCCAATCCCTCTTTTGAATTAAAAAAGCATCTAAATTAAAATGCTGCAGAAGTATTATCTTTTACATTTCACTTACAGGGAAAAAATATATATATATATATACATAAAAATTGAAAACCACCTTTTTCTTGACTACCAGAAACACTGAAATCAAGTTAATTCTTTGAAGTATTTCTCTAAGATATCTTGTCCTAAACTAACAACAATTAAATTTTCTACAAAGTAAATATAATCAACTAAATTCAAATATACTCTATTAGAGACTCTTGGGCTTCCTTGATGGCTCAGATGGTGAAGAATTTGCCCCCAATACAGGAGACCTGGGTTTGAGTGTCAGGAAGATCCCCTGAAGAAGAGAATGGCTACCCACTCCAGTATTCTTGCCTGGAATATTCCATGGACAGAGAAGCCTTGTGGGATACAGTCTTTGGGGTTGCAAACAGTCAGACACAACTGAGCAAATAACACTTTCACTTCTTTTTTTTCAGAGGCTATTACCTATACAAAGAAACACAGAGAACATGGGACCTTATCTTTGCAAATCCTAATAAATTCCTCTTGGGCCTAGAAAGCCTTATAGGCACCATCTGAGCTGATGAAGGCCAAACTCAACAGGAGGAGATTCTGGAAGACTCTCCTGCCACAATTCTGTTCCCCTAACTGGATCTGATTCTAAAATTTCCCTTTTCAAGGGAGAAAGCCTATGTTCTAATCGCAATTTCTACAGTTGCAAATGATGCTTGAAATTAGTATTCTTATCAGACAGTGTCTGAGCTATCTGACACTGTCTTCTTATCACAATAGATGAGAAACAGACCCAGCAAACTCTGGACACACTCCCACTTTGTTGCAGAGTGGAGTCTACAGCTGGGACTACTGACTTTGGACCTAAAGTATTTCACATCACTTGACCTGACTTTCCAAATGTTAGACTCAAGTTTATTCATGTGAAAAGGTCTTCCAATGAAATTCCTCTTTTATTTTCTGATTAACTGATTAATTGAACACAGTGCTTATATTTAGAGCTTTCAGTTTAAAAGTTGTTGGCATGAGTGCTCAGTCATGTCCCACTTTTGCGAACTCATGGACTGCAGCCCACCAAGCTGCTCTGTCCATGGAATTCTCCAGGCAAGAACACAGGAGTGGGTTGCCATGCGCTCCTCCGGGGGATCTTTCCAACCCAGGGATCAAACTTGAGTCTCCTGCATCTCCTGCATTGCAGGTGGACTTTTTTTTTTAACCACTGAGTCATTAGGGAAGCCCTTAAAAGTAAAAGAACAGAAGTCAAAGTACTCTCTTTCTCTCAGCATTTTGGTAAAATATATGACCTGTTGGTATGGAACAGTTCAATGGCAAAATTCCCTTTTGCTGCCTCTGGGTAGGGGAGACTAACTTGGAGTCAAACAGAAAATAAACAGCATCTTTAGAGTGGTACTGAGGCTAGAATTTACATTCTTCTCAGCCAGCTGCACAGAAATCTAGGCAACCTGTCAACATCTAAACTGTAAGTTTCCCATACATAGGACTTGTGCCTCATTTAATCCTATGCCTTGAGCCTCATAAAGTTGATACTGCAGATGGAGATTTGTGTGAACTGGTGGCAAGAGGAATATGTGAAAGAGATGGTATCTATCTAAAAATTTATTTTTATTATTCTTTTTCATGGTAGAAGTCCACCATTTACCTGGGTCTAGCCACATCTCTGTGCAGACAGAAAATCACTATTCTGGAGACCTTAGTTTTAGTTTTATAAAAAGTATGTGGTAATACAGTCAAATAAATATGAAGCAGTAGATAACTATTACTCTGAGACGAAAGGTGAGGAATATTTTGTGACCCAAAGGGCACTTAAGAAGGAAAGAGTTAAGCGCATTTGTTTAGGACCCCAGGAAACTCCTGGGAGGGACATTATCTGGTCTATTTTTTTCATGTATCAAATTCTACTATGAATTGAAATATTCCCAGATGTTTTCAAATTTTAAAAAATGGTTACAAGAATATAATTTGAGAGACAAGAAAGCAATGAGCAGCGGAGTGAAAGCATTTGGGAAGATCTCTCCTCCCCCCAAACTAAGAATGGAGACAGAACCCATTCTAGAAGTAAAATGAATCCAATGTACATGGTTATTCAATTTATCTTTATCATTACTATTGTTATTTTAGGAAGTTTAAAAGATGATTTGAGCCAGATGTGGATGAGGGGGTCATAACCAGCATTAAAAGCAACTGAAGAAGCTCACAGTGTGAAAAGATATTCCTATTGTGACTTGAAGAAAATCTTGAAGAAATTTCACTTAACTAGATTTAAATTGGGACAATTTACCAAGCCTATATATTAAATGGTATATTTGCTCAATTTCTTTTATGACTGAATTCTCCATAATGCACAAAAAACATGGGGTTCAAATAAAATTAACAATAAACTCCAATAGTCTTGAGATTTGATAAAATTATGATGTGTGTTAGTCGCTCCATCATGTTTGATTCTGCAACCCCATGAACTATAGTCTGCCAGACTCCACTGTCCATGGAATTCTCCAAGTAAGAATATTGGAGTGGGTTGCTGTTTGATTCTCCAGGGGATCTTCCCAACCCAGGAATCAAACGTGGGGCTCCTGCACTGCAGGCAGATTCTTTACCCCCTGAGCCACCAGAGGGGTGGGAAAATTATGAAGGATGTTTTTCTTTTCAGGTTAATCAGGTGCCCTCAAATGATATGATTTAAAAAGGATTTATTTGTAAACAACTTTATTGTTGCTTATATTGAAACAGTATTTATAAAAAGAGATATAATCCTCCTCAATTTATTATTGACTCTTCTTTTCTAAAGCTAATTAGATCTTTGTTAGATCCATCCTTGTACCTTCCCAAGAAAAAGAAGTCTTGGTTTATTCATTTCAATAACATCTATTCCTTTCTTTTCCCTCATCCTTTAGCATATTAGGTTTTGAGTTTTTCATCAAGTGACTTCAGTCATGCCTGACTCTTTATGACCCTATGGACTGCAGCCCACCAGGCTTCCCTGTCCATCACCAACTCCCAGAGCTTACTCAAACTCATGTCCATCAAGTCAGTGAGGCCATCCAACCATCTCATCCTCTGTCGTCCCCTTCTCCTCCTGCCTTCAATCTTTCCCAGCATCAGGGTCTTTTCCAGTGAATCAGTTCTTCACATCAGGTGGCTAAAGTATTGGAGTTTCAGCTTCAGCATCAGTCATTCAGGACTGATTTCCTTTAGGACTGACTGGTTGGATCTCCTCGTAGTCCAAGGGACTCTCAAGAGTCTTCTTCAATACCACATTTCAAAAGCATCAATTCTTTGGCACTCAGCTTTCTGTATAGCCCAACTCTCATATACATACATGACTACTAGAAAAACCATGGCTCTGAACAGATGGAACTTTGTTGGCACAGTAATGTCTCTGTTTTTTAATATGCTGTCTAGGTTGGTCATAGCTTTTCTTCCAAAGAGCAAGCGTCTTTTAATTTCATGGCTGCAATCACCATCTGCAGTGATTTTGGAGCCCAAGAAAATAAAGTCTGTCACTGTTTCCATTGTTTCCCCATTTATTTGCCATGAAGTAATGGGACCAGATGCCATGATCTTAGTTTTCTGAATGTTCAGTTTTAAGCCAACTTTTTCATTTTCCTCTTTCACTTTCATCAAGAGGCTCTTTAGTTCTTCTTCACTTTCTGCCATAAGAATGGTGTCATCTGCCTATCTGAGGTTATTGATATTTCTCACAGTGATCTTGATTCCAGCTTGTGCTTCATCCAGTCTGGCAATTTGCACGAAGTACTCATCAAGTGAAATGTCATTTAAATTAAGAGAGGTATCAACTTCCTTTTCTCAAGTTGTAATAAATTGCTTTCAGTTTAGGAATAGAGGAAGGTATTAAAATTACTCTATGACTATTTTTGTTTTTCTCTTAGAATATGAAGTATTTGACATTCATGACTATTGCAAGATTTGAATTAAATATAGCATCTTAATATAATAACATTTAAATGCTACTTAGATTTTAATTACCTATAGAGAATGAACATGGTAAGAAAAACTTTTAGAAGTATAAGAAGACCTGAAAATTTCTTTTAAAGGGGTTTTTCGTTCCTTCTTAAATTTTTGATTTGTTGAGCAAATACTTTTTAAACTTTTTATAGAATTATATAAGCAATTATTAAATCACATAAAATTCAAACAAATTACAAAGGGATGAATATTCTACAAAATAAGTAGTAGTAGTGTCGGTCACTCAGTTGTGTCTGACTCTTTGCGACCCTACGGACTGTAGCACTCCAGGCTTCTCTGTCCATGGGATTCTTCAGGTAAGAATACTGAGTGGGTTGCTATTACTTTCTCAGGGAATCTTCCTGACCCAGGGATTGAACCTAGGTCTCTTGCATTGCAGGAAGATTCTTTACCATCTTAGCCACCAGGGAAGCCCATTCAAAATAAAATGAATTGTAAATAGTTGTGGCTGTCAGGGAAAAACCAAAGAAACAAGGAGAAATTCTATCCTAAACAGAAATGGAATCAACAATTTTTATGACTTTGTTTATGAAATATGAATGGAAGATCATTTTTTTATAGGGACAAGAAACAAGACAATCACTTACCTAGCTCAACAAAATCAGTGAATGATCAAGTTACATAGCAACTGAAATTAATATGTATTTAATAACATTCTGCTTCCTGTGCTTGGGAATTGTGCCAATCTCTCATGCTTAACAAATATTGATGATTTGCTGAAAGCAAACTCAACAAGTACTTAAGTTTCATTTCATTATGTTTACTAATCTTGTGTGAACTTGGCTTTCCTTATTATCAGGGTTTGTGATAATGCAGTATCAGAATCAAATCTGAATCTGCCTACCCCAATCTCATTTAAACTCATAATCTCTCCTCACATCTGTGGGGTGTCTAGATGATCATATAGACACTCATTTTAATACAGCAGTTCAATTAAAATATTTATTAGCAAGGACCCCATGGGAGAAGCCACATTGTAGAGACGTGGCTGAGAGGGGTAAAGAAATTAAGCCAAACTCATTAGCCCTAAAAACTAACACAATATTCTGCAAAACCATCAGAAATCAGCATGAACAGAGACTTAGTTGACAATGCCACATGTTGGGTCTATTTTCTAAATACTCAACACATTTGTATCAGGAGTTTTGCTATACAAATGTATATGGTAATGATATGACATGTCAAAATATTTTCAAATGCCTAAAATAATAGTGTTGTTACTAAACTCAATAACATAAACTTAGAAATTTATTTTATTTTGGAGCAGAAAATCAAACGCCCACAAAAGAATAAAAAAATAACATAAAGCAATAATAATGCCCTATACCATATAAGGATTTGGTCCGAGCAGTATGGTTTAGTAGTCTGAATTAAAATCCCAACTTCATCAATCATTAACTATTTGATCTTAGGATAGTTTATAGGCCTCAATTATTCCTCTCTATAAAATAGTTTTAATAGTGATAAGTTACCCATAGGCTTGTTTTAAGAATTAAATGAGGTACTGGCATATCAGGTTTTACAGTGTTTCACTTTACTATGTTTCACAAATATTGTGTGTTTTATTTATTTACCAAGCAAAACTTTGTGGCAACCCTACTACAAGCAAGTTTTTTGGGCCATTTTCCCAACTGCATTTGCTCACTTTGTATCTCTGCTACATTTTGGTAAGTCTTGCAAACACCTCAATTTTTTTATTATTATTATATTTTTTATGGTGGTCTGTGAACCTTTGATGGTATTTTTGCAATTGTTTTGGGGTGCTGAGAACCATGCTCATATAAGATGGAAAACAACTGATAAACATGTGGGTTCTGACTGCTCTACCAATTGGCCATTCCCCATCTATCTCCCTCTTTTGGGAATTTTTACTCCCTGAGAAACAAAACATATTAAAATTGGCCAATTAATAACTCTCAAATGGCATCTAATTGTTCAAGTAAAAAGATAATCAGGTCTCTCACCTTAAATCAAAAGCTAGAAATGGGTTAATGAGGAAGCCATGTGTAAAGCCAAGACAGACCCAAAGCTAGGCCTCTTGCACCAAACAGTTAGCCAAGTCATGAATATAAAGGAAAAGTTCTTGAGTGAAGTTAAAAGCACTACTCCAGTGAACACATAAACAATACAGAATCAAAACAGTCTTATTGCTGACATGGAGAACATTTTAGTGTTCTGGATAAGATCAAACCAGCCACAGTATTTTCTTAAATTGAAGCCTAATCCAAAGAAGAGCCCTACTCTTCAGTTCTAAGAAGGATGTGAGAGGTGAGGAAGCTTCAGAAGAAAAGTTTGAAGTTAGCAGGGGTTGGCTCATGGGGTTTAAGGAACAAAGCCATCTCTATAACAGAAGTACAATGTGTAGCAGCAAGTGCTGATGTAGAAGCTGCAGCAAGTTATCTAGAAGATTCAACTAAGATTATTAATGAAGGTGACTACACTAAACTATAGTATGAACATAGATAAAACACCCTTCTATTGGAAGAAGATGTCATCTAGGACTTGCATAGCTAGACAGAAATCAATGCCTGGTTTCAAAGCTTCAAACAGCAGGCTGACTCTTGTTAGAGGCTAACACAGCTGATGACTTTAAGTTGAAGCCAATACTCATTTACCATACTGGAAATCCTAAGGCCCTTAAGAATTATGTTATTACTACTCTGCCTGTTCTGTTTTCATGCTTGCAAACACAATATTCATTCTGTACTCAAAGGAGTAATTTTGACTCTCAAGTCTTATTTAGGAAGTAATGAGCAAGCACACATACACTGTTGTTCAGTGGCCCAGTCATGTCCGATTCTTTGCGACCCCACGGACTGCAACACGCCAGGCTTCCCTGTCCCCCACCATCTTTCGATCTCTGAAAAGATTGAAAGGAGGAGAAGAGGGCAATAGAGGATGAGATAGTTGGATGCAATGGACATGAACTTGGGCAAGCTCCAGGAGATGGTGGGGGCATACATGCACAAGGCGGGGAAGGCAATGGCACCAAACTCCAGTCCTCTTGCCTGGAAAACCCCATGGACGGAGGAGCCTGCTGGGCTGCAGTCCAGGGGGTCGCTAAGAGTCGGACACGACTGAGCAACTTCACGTTCACTTTTCCCTTTGATGCACTGGAGAAGGAAACGGCAACCCACTCCAGTGTTCTTGCCTGGAGAATCCCAGGGACGGCGGAGCCTGGTGGGCTGCCGTCTATGGGGTCGCACAGAGTCGGACACGACTGAAGCGACTTAGCAGCAGCAGCAGCACATGCACAAGGGGGCCTTACACAAAACATCACTTCCTTACCCTTGGCATTCCTTGAATTCTGAGGTTCAACAGAAGACAAAAGAGCTAAGCTGAAATCTGTGGAAAGAGTGAAATATCCTATAGTTTCATGGGACTGAGAAAACCAAGACTCATCAGGAGGAAGATACAATTTTAAAAATTCAAAGAAGAGACAAAATCCCTAGAATTTGTTGAATTAATACTACATTTAAGAATCCACAGATACTTTTTCCTAAGGACACTTACGATGAAATATGGAAGGAGGTTCGTGACATTGTACAGGAGGCAGTGATCAAGACCATCCCTAAGAAAAAGAAATGCAAAAAAGCAAAATGGCTATCTGAGGAGGCCTTACAAATAACTGTGAAAAGAAGAGAAGCAAAAAGCAAAGGAGAAAAGGAAAGATATACCCATTTGAATGCAGAGTTCCAAAGAATAGCAAGGAGAGATAAGAAATTCTTCCTCAGCGATCAGTGCAAAGAAATAGAGGAAAACAATAGAATGGGAAAGACTAGAGATCTCTTCAAGAAAATGAGAGACACCAAGGGAACATTTCATGCAAAGATGGGCTCAATAAAAGACAGAAATGGTATGGACTTAACAGAAGCAGAAGATACTAAGAAGAGGAGGCAACAGTACACAGAAGAACTGTACAAAAAGATCTTCATGACCCAGGAAATCACAATGGTGTGATCACTCATCTAGAGCCAGACATCCTGGAATGTGAAGTCAAGTGGGCCTTAGGAAGCATCACTACAAACAAAGCTAGTGGAGGTGATGGAACTCCAGTTGAGCTATTTCAAATCCTGAAAGATAATGCTGTGAAAGTGCTGCACTCAATATGCCAGCAAATTTGGAAAACTCAGCAGTGGCCACAGGACTGGAAAAGGTCAGTTTTCATTCCAACCCCAAACAAAGGCAATGCCAAAGAATGCTCAAGCTACCACACAATTGCACTCATCTCACACGCTAGTAAAGTAATGCTCAAAATTCTCCAAGACAGGCTTCAGCAATACGTGAACTGTGAACTTCCAGATGTTCAAGCTGGTTTTGGCAAAGGCAGAGGAACAAGAGACAGAATTGCCAACGTCTGCTGGATCATCGAAAAAGTAAGAGATTTCCAGAAAAACATCTATTTCTGCTTTATTGACTACACCAAAGCCTTTGACTGTGTGGATCACCACAAACTGTGGAAAATTCTGAAAGAGATGGGAATACCAGACCACCTGACCTGCCTCTTGAGAAATCTCTATGCAGGTCAGGAAGCAACAGTTAGAACTGGACATGGAACAACAGACTGGTTCCAAATAGGGAAAGGAGTCCATCAAGGCTGCATACTGTCACCCTGTTTATTTAACTTATATGCAGAGTATATCATGAGAAACGCTGGGCTGGAAGAAACACAAGCTGGAATCAAGATTGCTGGTAAAAATATCAATAACCTCAGATATGCAGATGATACCACCCTTATGGCAGAAAGTGAAGAAGAAATAGCCTCTTGATGAAAATGAAAGTGGAGAGTGAAAAAGTTGGCTTAAAGCTCAACATTCAGAAAACTAAGATCATGGCATCTGGTCCCATCACTTTGCGGCAAATACATGTGGAAACAGTGAGAGAGACTTTATTTTTTGGGCTCAAAAGTCACTGCAGATGGTGACTGCAGCCATGAAATTAAAAGACGCTTACTCCTTGGAAGGAAAGTTATGATCAACCTAGACAGCATATTAAAAAGCAGAGACATTACTGTGCCAACAACGGTCTGTCTAGTCAAGGCTATGGTTTTTTCAGTAGTCACGTATGGATGTGAGAGTTGGACTATAAAGAAAGCTGGGAGCCAAAGAATTGATGCTTTTGAACTGTGGTGTTGGAGAAGACTTTTTAGAGTCCCTTAGATTGCAAGGAGATCCAACCAGTCCATCCTTAAGGAGATCAGTCCTGAGTGTTCATTGGAAGGACTGATTTTGAAGCTGAAACTCCCATACTTTGGCCACCTGATGTAAAGAGCTGATTTATTTGAAAAGACCCTGATATTGGGAAAGATTGAGGGCAGGAGGAGAAGGGGACGCCAAAGGATGAGATGGTTGGATGGCATCACTGAGTCAATGGAGATGAGTTTGAGTAAACTCCGGGAGTTGGTGATGGACAGGAAGGCTTGGCGTGCTGTGGTCCATGGCGTCGCGAAGAGTTGGATACGACTGAGCGACTGAACTGGACTGAACTGAACTGAAGGTCACTTATCAATGTTGAACATAACTGGACTCAGAATCAGACTTGGATCTGGCAGAGGCTGCTGCTGAGATACATTGAAAACAATGGATATACTTTAGCATTTGTATAGGGCTGGAATGATAAAATTGGAGACCTGAGGGCATTAGCCGCAAGGTCAGGTTCCCTCTCAAGACCAAATTGTAAAGTTCCATAGAAGATGAGATCAAACAGCTAAAGTTAATCCTTTGATGGGTGGTTATAATTCCAGAGGTTTTTCAGAGCTGAAAAGACAAAGATTTACCAGGCTGTCACTTGAACTCCCTGGTGGTCATGCCCTAGGAATCAGGATGACCCACACACAGATTAAATCTAATCAAAATTGCAACCTAGTCTCAACACAACCTAATCCATGATTGTGTTGAAATGATAAACCCTCCAATCTTATCCTACATTCTGTCTTCTTAACAGAGGAAATACTTAATGCTCTCGAGTATAAGAGAATATCAGCCTGAGAGTATATGGATTTTATATATACAATGGCTGGCAGATAATAGAATGATAGAAAATAGGAGCAGACTGGTAAATAATCCACATTTTGAAGCAGTTGAGACATACTTAAAAATAACTACTATGAATATGTCCAGGAAAATAGATGAAAATAATAAAACTGAATAAAAATATTAGAAGCAAAATAATCAAGATTTGAATCTATATGAAAGAATCAAATGGTTATTCTGCAACTGAAAATATAATATCTGGATCAAGAACACAAAGATTTAGTAGGCTAGACACAAATGAAGTCAGAATCAATGAGCTGAAGATAAGTCAATAGAAAATACTGAAGTTAAAATATAGACAGAAGTAAAGACCGGCTTAAAAAAAGAGCAAAAGAAAATGTAGAATATACTCAAAATTTCTAATATGTGTGAAAGTGGAGTTCTGGAAAGAAAAGATAGAGAAAATGGGACAGAAGCATTATACAAAGAAAGCAGGAAATTTTTCCAAATCAATGGAAAAGATTTATTTACAGATGCAAGAAATTTAACCAAGCAGGATAAATACCCCAAAATAGAACGTAACTGCTAACCACCAAGATAATCAATAATCAAAGGACAGTTACAGAGAGATAGAGAGAAGACATTAACACAATCAGATTGAAAGCTGATATTTCAATGGAAATAACATATACCAAATGGTAATGGAAAGAAATGTTTAAAGAAAATAGTTGCCAATTTAAAATTACATATCAAACAAAAATCTTTCAACAATGAAGGTGAAATAAAGATGTTAACAAAACTAAAGCAAGGGTTTGCAAAAGACCTGTAATAATATACCCTAAAAGAGTTCTTCAAGCCAAAGAAAAGTGATCCCAAATGTAAACAGGGAAATGCAGGAGGAAATAAAGAACACTGGAAAATATAAACAAGTGGGTAAATATTTTTTTAAATGTACTGTAAAAGATGTTAATAGTAATGTCCTTTGGAATTTAAAATACAGAGAAAATTAAAATTCATGATAACAATAGTGCAAAAGGTCAGGGAAGAGTTAATGGAGGGTATATGTTCTACATTATTTTAATAATATTAAAAGTAATAATATGTATTACATTTCATAAGTTAATCATATATTTTATAATCTCTAATATATCCATTAAAAGAAGAATAAAGAATGTATAATTAACAAGGTAATTCAAGAAAAATATGAAACAATACAATTAATAACTTCATGTGAAAGAAAAGGAAACACTCAGGGGTGGAAAGGAAAAAGAAACAAAGCTAAAATGGTAAAACTGCATGGATAATAGCTCCCGAGGAAAGTCTGAATGGCATAAATTCTAATGGCTAGGCTCTGTAGTTTTTAACATCTACACAGATTGAGGAACATGATTTAGGACTTAGGTGAGGCTGCAGGTTGGAACAGAGATTTTTGCATAAATCTTAGACTCTTTATGTGCTGGGCTCTCATGAGAAGAAGGATTATAAATACCCTATTCTCCAGCTCAGGAAAGTAACACCAAATCTTGCTTTTGCTTCAACTTTAAGACAAGACAAGGTGGCTTTCTTTACAAAACCCAACTCTAAGCCTAAACTATGTGTGGAAGTTAGGAATTTGATTTTACACGGACAAAATGTAAAATCTTGTCTTGGACTAGTGAAATCTGAAATTTATCTAGGAAAAGAAATTCTAGCCATTTTTCAACAATTCAGTAGACATAGATCTCTTTAAAAATAGGCCTAAATGTCAAAAATAAAAATATGAAAGGAAATAATCCACCATGAAACAAACATCACAATAAACCAGAGGACTGGTCTCCAAGAACTTAAGATAATATTAATTAAACCACAAAATAATTATGCTTGACGGATTGAAGACATATAAGTAGAAATAGGAAGCATAGTGAAAGAAAAAAATGAAACCTAACACAAAAACAGAAGTTTCTTTAAAAGAAACAAATAGAGCTTATTTGTGTGGAAAAATAATCAAGAGAATTGAGTATCCATGTATATTATCATCTAAAACAAAAATCCTATTTAAGATATTTTAAAATCAAGACTGATAGATAGCTGGTGACTCCAAGACCCTGGATAAAAGAGCTAAGTGACTCTTATTCTGTCTTGCATATAGGGTTATCGACAGAATAAGAGACACAGATGCATAGAACAATTTTATGGACTCTGAGGGAGAAGGTGAGGGTGGGACGTTCTGGGAGAATAGCATTGAAACATGTATATTATCATATGTGAAACAGAACACCATTCCATGTTCGACGCATGAGACAAGGGCTCAGGGCTGGGGCAATGGGATGACCCAGAGGGATGGGATGGGGAGGGAGGTGGGTGGGGGGTCCAGGAAGGGGAACACATGTAAACCCATGGCTGATTCATGTCAATGTACGGCAAAAACTATTACAATATTGTAAAGTAATTAGCCCCCAACTAAAATAAATAAATTTATAAAAAAAAAAAAAAAATCTTTGTGAATAGACACACATATTTATATATATATTTTTAACAAATACACTGGCTTAAAATTCTGTCAAAATAAAGTCCAAAAGCTTATCCTAAATTTTTTTAAACAGTGAAATTATGGGGTTTTTTTGAAATTATGTTGTATAAATAATTGCTTGAAATAAGTGGAGCATTATTCGTGAAAAAAAAAAAAAGAGCTAAGTGATTTATATAGGGAAAAAAAAAGTTGGCCTACAGGAATAAACAGGATATAAAAAGCAGTGGGGAGTAGAGAAATTGGAAAATATCTATGTAAATTTATATTATTTCTGGCTTTTATATTTAAATAAACAAATCAAGAATATGAATGACTAAATTTACACTTTTATTTACCCTTAGTTGAAAGTTCTCAGCTTCATTCTCTATATTATTATCATAGAAAAATATTTCCAAGAATTCTTCAGGTCAACTTACACTTTAAAGTGCTCTTCAAGTTCTTTAAAACTCATTTTAGGATTTTGAAAAAAAAAATATTTTTTTCCTTACCTCATCCAAGAAAAAATATTTTAAGAGGTTTATTGCTTTTCTCCCATATGAACACAAGGTGAATTTTATTTTAATTTTTGGCTTAGATATACAATTTTAAACTTGCCACAGTTGAGAAATTATATTTCCAATAGAAAAAGTTAAGATATAGATAGATGCAGACATAGACATATGTACACAGATGCATATACACACATATGCCAGTTGTAATTTTCATGTGATAAAGGATTATATTTCTCTCTATATATTTATACATTTTAGGTTTTTTTGTAACTCAAAGATTTCAATAGGAAGTCCATCCTCTGTTGTATATAGTACTACTTTATATTATAATAAAAATTTTATAACTCCTGTTTTACCAAATTGGACAAACTATGTTTGCCAATGATATTCTTATTCATTTTACTGATGCTTGAACACATTAAGGGAAAATATTACAATAGCACATTAAGCACACGGACTTAGTTCAATTAAGCTGATTCTCCTTGTGTGCTAAGTCACTTCAGTCGTGTCCGACTCTTTGCAACCCAATGGACTGTAACCACCAAGCTCCTCTGTCCATAGGGATTCACCAGACAAGAATACTGGAGTGGGTTGCCATGCTCTCCTCCACAGGATCTGCCTGACCCAGGGATTGAACCCATATCTCTGATGTCTCCTGCATTGATAGGCATGTTCTTTACCACTGAGCTACCTGGGGAGTCCATGCTAATTCTAAGTAACCTATAATATAACATAAAATTCACATGTGTTACAGATTGGTAATTGGTCCACAGGTCAAATTATTTTCTCTCACAAACTGACCAGGGATGTTAGAAAGTAACATAATGGTTTCTCAAATGTGCTACTTCTTTTTTAACTTCTCTTCCAGTTGGATGTTCTAATAAGCAGATTTATGAAAAAAAAAATGGTTAGCACTAGCAAAAGATGTGACTAAATCCCCAAACTCAATAGTTGACATTAATTAAAAACTGTTGCTTTTTAAAATAGGTTTTGTAGCATGCTGAAATGGAGCATTTCCTAAGTTGTAAGATGTTTTGAGAAAAATACATCTTGCAAGTTGGTTTTGGGTGTCATATTTTCTAGTGTCACATATTGAAGAAAACCTCACAACTTGTCAAATTCCCAATACCCATGTGACTCACCAGTATGCAATAATTTGTATGGAAGAGCTGGATTAACCTTTCACTCAAATTCAACATGAAATCAACTGCCTCCAAAAAAGCCAAGTCAAATTTTTAAAAAGGTCAACTAAATTGTATCTGTTATTACAAACATTCCACCAGCCAATAAAGTTTAGGATGATAAAATATACCTTCAATTTCTGTAGTTTACATAAAATAATGCCTAATCGCATCTAGACTTCTGTGACTTAGGAAACTATTGAAATTAAATGCTGAAATAAAAATATATTCTGAAATTATCAGAGAAGTTCACATCTTCTGAAACATGTTTTTAAAAACCTGATAATCAGTCCATAAATGGTTGAATCACTTTATATCAATGCTTTCTGTGCTACATGAAGAAGGTGAAGTACATCAGCACAGAATGAATTAATTCTAATTGAAGTGTCTTTAGGAAGGTATATCCCTGCTATCTCATGGCTGAGTTCTTAGCAAAAGATGACTCATTTACCCAACCAATTTTAGAAAGGAAAAGGAAAAAGAAAGGCCATTATTGTGATTTGACATCCTTATTCTGCTAAATACTGTGGTTAAAACAATGCAAATAATGAAATATAACATGATCAAATCTTGTCCCTTGTGGTCTAGGTCCACATTAAGGAATGTTGTGTAGCAAAAATACAGATTATTATCATGTTATGCCTAGCTATCCATTTATATAAATGAGACAGAGTCATCTGGCCAGATTTCCTTTTGCATTAAGCATTTTTCTTAAGATACTTACGTCTCTTAGATCTCAGTTTATATTTTCAACATACAGTTCACATTTCAATTTTTAATCTTTCCTATTTCATAAAGCAAAAGAATTTCTTGTCATCACATTGATATAAATTTTTGCTTTCATTTAGGTTATATCCTTGCCTTTCTTTTAAATAAATAATCCTACATGAGCAGTACTGACCAGAAAGACGGCAATTCAGATAGGAACCTATTATGAAAGAACGAAAAGCATAAAATTTAGTTAGTAGAAACAAAATCAGTTAAGATATACTCAGGAGAAACTGAAGAGTTCAATAAGAAATTATGGAGAGACAGAAAAAAAACACTGAGATGAAGTAGATGAAACTGTGGAAGGTTAAGCATGTTTTGATCACGAACCTGAAGTGAGCCAAAACACACTGGGAGCTTTACCAGATAAAGTTTCAGTAAAGACTGAACTGTTCACAGTCTTTTTCATGCCAGACTAACTAAGGAGTTTCCACCAGGGATAATTACCTTTTAATGAGGAAAACACACATGCAAACGAGAGAAAAATAGTAATATAGACAGAACGACATGTGATCTATAAAACACTAACTTGAAGGCAGGCCTGGGGAACAGTCAGAGTGAGGGTGTGCATCAGAGTTGCTGGTGGGGTGAAGGAGGGGATTACACTATAGATGAGGAAGTCATGATAGAAAAGAGATTGAATTATGTGTAAAAGAGTCAAATTGAGCCTATGGAAGATCTTAAATTTAATGCATATACAAATATTGGTTTGAAAGTGAAAGATATTGGTTTAAGGGAGTATAAATCAGTGATTCTCAACTGAGGGTGATTTTAACCCCAGAAAATTTTTAGCAATATTTGGATACAGGTTTGGTTTTCATAACTAGAGGAAGGGAGCAAAGGGGCTTGGTATCTAATGGCTACATGCCAGCGATTCTCCTAAATATCTTCAATGCAGAGAAAAACTTCCCACAAAAGAAATTATCCAGTCTGAACTATTAATGAAATCAATAGTGCCAAACTTGAGAAACTCTGGTGTAGATAATAAATAATATTGTTCCCTACAAATGTTGTCTCTTTGCTCTGTTTCCCAGCATTGTTGACAACATGACTGAGCAACTGAACAATAACAATTGTGAAATTATTACTCTTTAGGTAATCTAAGTTAAGTTGGAATTGGATAGAAAAATGAGCAGAAGACATAAGGAGACATTTCATCAAGAAGGATAAGTAGATGCAAATATGCACATTAAAAGATATTCATCGTCACTAGTCATTGTGGGGAGGCAGCACTTCTTAGGTGTTCTAGTGGTAAAGGACCTGCCTGCAGGTTAGACATAAGAGACAGGGGTTCGATCACTGGGCCAGGAAAATCCCCTGGTGAAAGGTACTTGCCACAGCCCATTCCAATATTCTTGCCTGGAGAATCCCATGGACAGAGGAGCCTGGCAGGCTGCAGTCCATAGAGTCGCAGAGAGTTGGATATGGCTGAAGTGACTTAGCATGCACACACACAGCCATCAGGGAAATGCAAATGAAGACCATGATGAGATATCACTCTATACCTATTAGAAAAGCTTCAATAGACAACAGTGATAACATCAAGTACTGGAGAGGTTGTAGAGAAACTAGACCATTCAGACAGTGCTGGTGAGAGTGTAAACGGTAAAGCTGGCCTGGACAGGAAGACTTATGCTTCTGAGATATGCAGTAGACATATTTTTCCTTGTTCCTTTCACTAAGTGAAAGTAAAAAGCCTGAACATGATATAGAAAACAAACACATGAAGTCTCTGAAATGTGAAGAGAAGGTAGACCTGCTAGAGTATTTGGGATGCAAAGAAAAACTTGGTGATGAGTCCTCTGCTTTTTCTTTCAGCTTCATATATACCATAGAAGAGAATCAGTGAACTTGAAGATAGAACAATTAAAGTATGCAATCTAAAAAGCAGAGAGAATATAGACTTAAAAAAAGAGAGAGAGAACAAACCCCCAAAATAAATAAATAAATAAAATTATGGGGGTGGTGGTGGATGCTGTCAACTTGGAATCCTTTACCAACAGGAATTTCCTTTCGGAATGAAAGGGAAATCAAGATAACCTCAGATTGAGGAAAACTAAGACAACTTGTTGACATCAGGTTTACCCTAAAAGGATGGCTAAGGAAGTTCTCTAAACAGAAAGGAAACAATAAAGGAAGGATCTTAGAATATCTAGAAGGAAGAACAGAGTAAGCAAAAATATGATATATAAAATTAACTTTCCTTCTCCTCTTCAGTTTTCTAAATTATATTTAACAGTTGAAATAAAAGTCAAAACAGTATCTCATGTAGTTCCAAATGCAGGTAGATGATATATTTTATATTATTATGCTATAAAGGGTGGAAAATAAAGGAATATGGAACTGGTAAAATGATAATAACAATAAACTGAAATTTTATAATGTATATACTATAGAGATTCATTCAATACTGTAGAGATAGATGAATGTGTAATTATAAAATATATTCAGGTAACTCATAGGAAGGCAGGTAAAATAAAACAGAGCAATGAAGATAACAGAGAGCAAATATATAACAAAAGTAAAATGGCACACTCAGTTCCTTATATATCAATAATTATACTAAATGTTCATGGTCTAAATAAAACAATTAAAAGGCAGAAATTGGCAGACTGAATTAGGAAACATGGCCAACAATATTCAATCTACAGGCAATTTATTTTTAATATAATATAGGGAGGCTGAAAATAAAAGAATAGGCAAAGGTATATCATGTAAACATTAATCAATAATAAACAGAATTCACTATATAAGTGTCAGATAAAATAGACATCAGAGCAAAAAAATTAGTGGATACAGAGAAGGACATTATATAATAATGAAAGCTTCAGTTTACTAAGAATACATAGTAATCCCAATTACATGCATTAAACAACAGAGCTAAAAAATATGTAAAGCAAAAACCATTATAACTGAAAGGAGAGATAAATCCTAAACTATAGAGACATCAATAATTCTTTCTCAACAACTGATGGAACTACTAGTCAGAAAGCCAGCAAGAATATAGAAGAACTTAACAATACCATCAGACGAAAAGATCTAATGAACATTTTTAGAATGTGTCACCCCAACAGAGCAGAATACACCTTCTCTTCAAATGTCAACAGAATATATACCAAGATAGAACATATTCTGGTCCATAAAACAAATCTCAAAATACACGACAATGGAAACACTATAGAGTATGTTCTTTGGTCACAATGGAACCAAACCAGAAATTAATAACAGAAAGATAACCAGAAAACCTTAAAACAATTGGATGACTCATATCTAAACAATCTATGGGTCAAAGAGCAAGTCTCAAGGAAATTTTAAAAAATACATTGAATTTAATAAAATTAAAATAAACATTTCAAAACTTGTGGAACACAACTAAAGCATTATTGAGGAAATTTATAACATTAAGTGAATTCATTAGAAATGATAGAAAATCTCAATATCTTAACTTCCACCTTAAGAACTATAAAAATAAGAATAAAATAAACCCACAGTAAGCATAAAGAAGGAAACAATAAGGATATGAGCAGAAATCAATGAAACTGAATACAGAAAAACAATAGAGAAAAACCAATGAAACTGGTCTTTTGAAAATATTAATAAAATTAACAAATCTCTAGCAAGACTGAAAAATCAAAAAAGGGATAGACACGAATCACCAGTATCATAAATGAAACAGGGGATACCACTACAGACCTTGCAGACATAGAAGGAAAGAAAAGCCACAAACAACTCTATACACATGCATTTGAATCTTAAACAAAATGGACCAATTTCTAGAAACAGAAACTACCACAATATACACAATATAAAATTCATAACTTAAATATTTCTATAGTTAATAAGGATACAGAATTTTAATTTAAAAATTCCCCCAAAAAACATATTTAGGAGAGATCTACCAAACATTTAGATTTAACATCATTTCTAGGCAATATTTGAGAAAAATCGATGAGGAAACATTTGTCAATTCATTTTGAAAGTGAAGTGAAAGTTGCTCAGTCACGTCCAACTCTTTGCAACCCCATGGACTATACAGTCCATGGAATTCTCCAGGCCAGAATACTGGACTGTAGGCCTTTCCCTTCTCCAGGGATCTTCTCAACCCTGGATTTGAACCCAGGTCTCCCGCATTGCAGGTGGATTCTTTACCAGCTGAGCCACAAGGGAAGCCCAAGAATACTGGAGTGGGTAGCCTATCCCTTCTCCAATGGATCTTCCCAGCCCAGCAAATGAACCAGGGTCTGCTGCATTGCAGGCCATCTTGATACTGAATTAAGCAAAGATAGTACAAAAGAAGAAAATTACAGATCCATATTCCTCATGAACATTTATACAACAATCCTTAACAAAGTATTAAAAAACAAAGTTTAGCAATATATACAAATTATTATACATCATGAACATATAGAGTATATACTAGCAATGAAAGGATGGCTTAATATTAAAAAATCAATCTGTGTGATCACCATATTAAAAGCTAAGAAAGAAAAATTATATCAACTGATGCAGCATAAGAATTTCACAAAATTCAGCCCAGATTCGGAATTTTTAAATCTCAGAAAAATATAAGTGGAATTCTTCAACTTGATAAAGAGCATTTATATACACCCTATAGCTAACATTGTATTTAGTGGTGAAAGAGTTTTCTCTATAAGGTCAAGAAGGAAGGAAAAATATCCACTGCTACCACTCTTACTCAGCATAGTCCTGGAAGCTCTGACCAGTGAAATAAGGCAAGAAAGTCATATAAATCACAAAGGAAGAAATAACACTCTCCTTATTTCCTATGACAGATTTTATAAATAGGAAAATACCAAGACATGTAAAATCAAAGCCAAAAATATCTGGAGCTAGCAAGTCGTTTCAGTAAGGTCATGGGATATGAAATAAATGCACAAATACTAACTGTATTTTTCGACACTATCAATGAACACATGGACACTAAAATTAATAGTATAATGCCATTTATAATCTTTCACACAAAAAAGAGAACAGGTATAAATATAAAAAAACATACACAGAATTTGTATTCAGTAAAATGCAAAATCATGATGAAAGAAATAAGAGACTTTAATAAATGGAGAGACATGCTACATTCACGGATTGGAAGATACAACATAAGAAAAAAATGTCAATTCTCACAAATTTATTTTCAGATTTAATACAATTCCTGTCAGAATTCCAGAATTTTAAAAAAATATATAGACAAGATTATTATGAAGTTTATACGGAAAGGCAAAGAAACTAGAATAGCTAATACAATCTTGAAAATGAAAAAAAGGTGAGAGAATCTGTCTACTTGATTTCAGGACCTATTGTATAGCTTCAATAATCCAAAAACATAAATAAATAGAACAAAACACAGGATCCAGAATAACCCTACAGAACTTTGCCCAACTGATTTTCAACAGAGATGCAATAGCAATTTAATGAAGGAAAGAAAGACTTTTTAACAAATGGTGTAGAATGGCAGTAAATATTTGTAAATCACATATCCTACAAAGGACAGTATCTAGAATAAATGAAGAACTCTAAAAATTCTACGGTAAAAACCAAACAAACAAATAAAAACAGAAGAATATCAATTAGGATATAGGCAAAAGACAAAAAACATTTCATCAAATATATATACAGATAGCAAATAAGCACATAAGAAGTTCTTGAACATCAACATCACTTGCCATTGGGGAAATGCAAACACCATTCCTTTCTGCTAGTTTATACATTTCCCTACCACTGTAGGTCTGTTGTTATTGTTTTTTTTAGCCCCTAAGTCATGTCTGACTCTTTTTTGACCACCAAGGACTATAGCCTGTCAGGCTCCTATGTCCATGGGATTTCCCAAGCAAGAATACTGGGGTAGGTTGCCATTTCCTTCTCCAGGGGATCTTCCTGACCCATGGATCAGACCCATGTCTCCTGCATTGGCAGGCAGATTCTTTACCAATGAGTCACCAGGGAAGCTCCAGTAGATCCGTACATGAATCATTTTAGGAATGTTAGTTATCCAAAACAAATCTGAAAATAATTCAGTTTTAGGAGAGGAAATTCCATATGATCACTGTATAAATGTTTAATCTCATTTGTATTAAACAATATCCTAACAATAATAAGATCTTAAAACTATGCCTTTATCTTTTAGAAAATTTTTCTTCCTTGAATCTATCTACCTGCAATCATTAAAAAAAAAAATTAGCTCCACAGGTATTAAACATGGGTTTACCCTCATTTATCATGTAAAATCAGCCAGAAGAGAGGCCTTTTGAGTGACTGAATCACAATTTCTCCTTCAAAATGATAACACTCCCCGGGGGAGATCAAGATGGCAGAGTAGGAAAACATGTAGCTCAACTCCCCCACGAACACATCAAAAATGCATCTACATGTAGAGCGACTCTCACCGAAAATAAACTGGAGACTGACAGAAAGACTCTTATACAACCAAGGTATAAGAAAGATCCACACGGAATCGGGCAGGAAGGGAAAAGAGAAGCTTGCACTCTTGGGAAGTGATAAAAAAGAGGAAGGGTATTACCCAGGGCCAGAGAGCCTCACTGGGGAGTGGGTGGTTTGACCTACAAATTAAGTGCCTCAGCCTTAGGATCCAACACCAGGAAGATTAGATCCCTTTGCTAGTTTGAAAACCAGTGGGCCTGACACTAGAGCAGTAAGAAACCTAGATTTCTTTCATGAAGCACATGCACTCTGGTTTGTTCCCAATACAAGAGTGAGGAAGTAGATTGAACTGACCAGAACTCTGGCCCATTTCACATGAGCAGCCCAGCATCTCCCAGGTGAAGTGAATGCCTGCTCTAACCCTGTTTGCTCCGTGAAACAGCTCCACACTGGGGCCAGGGCTGCTGATTCGGACCTGACACGGCATCTGACGTGGGAGTGGTCTGGAATCATGACTGCTGCCGAGATTGCCACAGGCCATGCCCTGACCCATGCTGGGTGCCTTCTCCAGCCCCTCTTGCTCCTCAGTGCAGCTCCATACTAGGGCAAGGCTGTCATGGCCAATGGGAACATGTAGTTGTAGGGAGGAGAGCCAGCTTGGATCTCACAAATCTCTGAACAGGGTGAGGCCAGCCATTGCTGATGCTCACAGAAGCAGTGGATTGGGAGTGGTCCAGAACTCGGAATGGTACCTGGGTCCTAAACACACTAAGTGCCCACTCTAGCCCTGTACCTCTCTGTGGAAAGAGTGCCAGTGCTGAGAGAAGGGGAGAGAACACACACATATATATGGAATGGAGCAGGACAGACCTGAACCCTAGGGGTTTCTGCTCCAGCAACTTGGGACCCACTCTCATCCTCAGTAACATGGTATTGTCTGCTAAGCAGAGGAGAACCCTGGTTAACACATGCATCTCTCTCTAGCCCCTCCATTTCCAGCCCCACTCCTACCAAAGTGATAGTTGCCAGCATATCCTGAGGGAAGACATGACTTGTACTCACTTCAGACCCAAATCAACCATCAAAGTCAGTGGGCACATGGGGCTGTGTACAGACAATCTCATACAAAGACACCAATCACTAAAGACTGGGACAGGTAACTTTCATTTAATTTTGTAGACACAGAGATGTTTAAGTAAAATGAGAAAACACAGGAGTTTGTTTCAAACAAAAGAACAAGAGAAAAACTCAGATAATCACAACTGCTGAAACAGAAATAAATAATTTACCAGATAAAGACTTCAAAGCATTAGTAATGAGAATGATAATTGAACTAGGGAAAATATCACAGTGAGAATTTTAATAAAGAACTAGAAAATATAAAAAAGAACTGGTCAGAACCGAAGAACATAATAACTAAAATGGAAAATATTCTAGAAGGATTTAACCTACCAGGTGATACAGAAAAACACATTAATATCTGGAAGACAGAAAAATGGAAATTACCTAATCACAACAACAAAAAGAAAAACAAATTACAAAATTAGAACAGTTTAAGGAACATCTGGAACAATATCAAGTGTACCAATATTCATACTATAGGGGGCCCAGAAGGAGAAAACAGAGAGAAAGTTGTTGAAAATGTATTTGACAAAATTATAGCTAAAATTTCCCAAACTTGAAGAAGGAAAAGTCAGGTACAGGAAGCACAAAGGGTACCAAATAAGATGAGCCCAAACAGACTCACATCAAGAAATATAACAATTAAAAATGTAAAATGAAAAGATAAAGATACTGGCAAATCAATCAATATGATATACCACATTTCAAAAAGGAAAGATTAAAAAAAGTCACATGATCATTTCAATAGATGCAGAAAAAGCATTTGACAAAATTCAACTTCATTCATGATTTAAAGAAAAACTGTCATCAAAGTGGATAGAGAGGGAACATAACACAATAGAGGCTATTTATGACAAACCCACAGGTAACATCATACTCAACAGTGAAAATTTGAAAGCCCTTCCACTAAAATCAGGAAAAAGAAGGATGCCAACTGTCACAACTTTTACTTAACATAGTATTGGAAGTCCTAGTCACAGCAATCACACAAGAAATAAAAGGAATCCAAATTGGAAGAGAAACAAAACTGTCACTATTTGCAGATGATATGATACTACATATAGAAAACCCTAAAAAGTCTCCACCAAAAAATCCCTCTTGGAACTACTAACTGAATTAAGCAAAGTTGCAGGATACAAGAAATCTGTTGTTTTCTATACACTAATAATGAACTATCAGAAAGAGATAGCAGGCAAACAATCCTGTCTAAAATTGCATCAAAATATCAATGTATGGCAAAACAAATACAATATTGTAAAGTTAAAAAATAGAAAATCAACTAATTTTAAAAAAAAGAATAAAATATCTAGGAAAAAATTTAACCAAGGAAATAAAAGATCTATACTTTGAAAAATATAAAACTTTGGTGAAGGAAACTGAGATTGATACATAGAAATGGAAGAATAAACCTATTTTCATGGAGTGGAAGAATTAATAGTTTTAAAATCTCCATACTACCCAAAGAAATACACAGATTTAATGTGATTCCTACCAAAATAGCCATGACATTTTTCAATGAACTAGAACAAGTAATCTTAAAATATATATAAAACCACAAAAGCCCCCAAATAATCAAAGCTATATTGAGAAAAAAGATCAAAGTTGGAGGGATAATGCTACCTCACTTCAGACTGTACTACAAAGGTACAATAATCAAAACAGTATGGTACTGTACACATAAAACTAATGTAATATTGTAAATACACATATTTCAATTAAAAAGTACAGTGTCACAAAATGAAAACTCCCAAATACTTTAACTACAATATTAATTGTAACTGAAATCAATTTAAGGATAAAACTCAGCCTTCTATAATTTTCTGAAATAAGAATAACAATATTGTTCAGTCTCTAAATTGTGTCAAATCTTTGCAACCCTACAGACTGCAGTAAGCCAGGCTCCCTGTCCTTCACTATCTCCCAGAGTTTGTTCAAATTCATGTCCATTGAGTTGGTGGTGCTATCTAACTATCTCATCCTCTGCCACCCCCTTCACCTTTTGCCTTCAGTCTTTCCCAGGATCAGGGTCTTTTCCAATGAGTCACCTGTTCACATCAGTTGGCCAAAGTACTGGCACTTCAGCTTCAGTGTGTCCTTCCAATGAATATTCAAGATTGATTTTCTTTAAGATGAGTGGTTTCATCTTCTTACTGTCCAAGGGGCTCTCAAGAGTCTTCTCCAGCACCACAGTTTGAAAGCATCAGTTCTTTGGCACTCAGCCTTCTTTATGGTCCAACTATTACATATGTACTTAATTACTGGAAAAACCATAGCTTTGAGAATACAAACATATGTTGGCAAATTGCCAACATCCACTGAATCATTGAAAAAGCAGGGGAATTCCAAAAAACATACCTACTTCTGCTTCACTGAGTATGCTAAAGCCTTTGACTGTGTGGATCACAACAAACTGTGGAATATTTTTAAAGAGATAGGAATACCAGACCACCTTACTTGCCTCCTGAGAAACCTGTATGCAGGTCAAGAAGAAACAGTTAGAAATGGACATGGAACAATGGATTGGTTCAAAATTGGGAAAGGAGTACATCAAGGCTGTATATTGTCATCCTGCTTATTTAACTTATATGCAGAGTAGTACATCATGAGAAATGCTGGGCTGAATGAAGCACAAGCTGGAATCAAGATAGCCAGGAAGAATATCAACAACCTCAGATATGCAGGTGACAGCACCTTTAAGGCAGAAAGCGAAGAAGAACTAAAGAGCCTCTTGGTGAAAGTGAAAGAGAAGAGTGAAAAAGCTGGCTTAAAACTCAACATTCAAAAAACTAAGATCATGGAATCTGGTCTAACAGTTAAGTTCAGTTCAGTTCAGTTGCTCAGTCATGTCTAACTCTTTGCAACCCCATGGACTGCAGCATACCAGGTTTCCCTGTCCATCACCAACTCCCAGAGTTTACTCAAATTCATGTCCATTGAGTCAGTGATGCCATCCAACCATCTCATCCTCTGTCGTCCCCTTCTCCTGCCCCCAATCCTTCCCAGTATCAAGGTCTTTTCCAATCAGTCAGTTCTTATCAGGTGGCCAAAGTATGGGAGTTTCAGCTTCAACATCAGTCCTCAGTGAATATTATGAAGGACTGATTTCTTTAGGATGGACTGGTTGGAACTCCTTGCTGTCCAAGGGACTCTCAAGAGTCTTATCCAACACCACAGTTCAAAAGCATCAATTCTTCAGTGCTCAGCTTTCTTTATAGTCCAACTCTCACATCCATACATGACAACTGGAAAAACCATAGCTATGACTAGACAGATCTTTGTTGGCAAAGTAATGTCTCTGCTTTTTAATATGCTGTCTAGGTTGGTCATGACTTTCCTTCTAAGGAGTAAGTGACTTTTAATTTCATGGCTGCAATCACCATCTGCAGGGCTTTTGGAGCCCCCAAAATAAAGTCTGCCACTGTTTCCACTTTCTCCCCATCTATTTGCCATGAAGTGATGGGACCGGATGCCATGATCTTAGTTTTCTGAATGTTGAGCTTTAAGCCAACATTTTCACTCTCCTCTTTCACTTCATCAAAAGGCTCTTTAGTTCTTCTTCACTTTCTGCCATAAGGGTGATGTCATCTGCATATCTGAGGTTATTGATATTTCTGCCGGCAATCTTGATTCCAGCTTGTGGTTCATCCAGCCCAGCATTTCGCATGATGTATTCTGCATATAAGTTAAATAAGCAGGGTGACAATATACAGCATTGACGCACTCCTTTCCCTATTTGGAAACAGTCTGTTGTTCCATGTCCAGTTCTAACTGTTGCTTCCTGACCTGCATACAGATTTCTCAAGGGGCAGGTCAGGTGGTCTGGTATTCCCATCTCTTTCAGAATTTTCCACAGTTTGTAGTGATACACACAGTCAAATACTTTGGTATAGTCAATAAAGCAGAAATAGATGCTTTTCTGGAAATCTCTTGCTTTTTCGATGATCCAATGGATGTTGTAATTTGAACTCTGGTTCCTCTGCCTTTTCTAAATCCAGCTTGAACATCTGGAAGTTCACGGTTCATGTACTGTTGAAGCCTGGCTTGAAGAATTTTGAGCATTACTTTACTAGCGTGTGAGATGAGTGCAATTGTGCAGCAGTTTGAGCATTCTTTGGCATTGCCTTTCTTTGGGGTTGGAATGAAAACTGACCTTTTCCAGTCCTGTGGCCACTGCTGAGTTCTCCAAATTTGCTGGCATATTGAGTGCAGCACTTTCACAGCATTATCTTTTAGGATTTGAAATAGCTCAACTGGAATTCCATCACCTCCACTAGCTTTGTTCGTAGTGATGCTTCCTAAGGCCCACTTGACTTCGCGTTCCACGATGTCTGGCTCTAGGTGGGTGATCACACCATCGTGGTTATCTGGGTCATAAAGATCTTTTTTGTATAGTTCTTCTGTATATTCTTGCTACCTCTTCTTAATATCTTCTACTTCTGTTAATTCCATACCATTTCTGTCCTTTATTGTGCCCCATCTTTGCATGAAATATTCCCTTGGTATCTCTAATTTTCTTGAAGAGATCTCTAGTCTTTCCCATTCTATTGTTTTCCTCTATTTCTTTGCACTGATAACTGAGGAAGGCTTTCTTATCTCTCCCTGCTACTCTTTGGAACTCTGCATTCAAATGGGTATATCTTTCCTTTTCTCCTTTTCTCCTTTGCCTTTAGCTTCTCTTCTTTTCTCACCTATTTGTAATGTCTCCTCAGACAATCATTTTGCCTTTTTGCAGTTCTTTATTGGGGATGGTCTTGATCACTGCCTCCTGTACAATGTCACGAACCTCTGTCCATAGTACTTCAGGCACTCTATCAGATCTAATCCCTTGTATCTATTTGTCACTTCCACTGTATAATGTTAAGGAATTTGATTTAGGTCATACCTGAATGGGGTAGTGATTTTCCCTACTTTCTTCAATTTAAGTCTGAATTTTGCAATAAGGAGTTCATGATCTGAGCCACAGTTAGCTCCCAGTCTTGTTTTTGTTGACTGTATAGAGCTTTTCCATCTTTGGCTGCAAATAATATAATCAATCTGATTTCAGTATTGACCATCTGGTGATGTCCATGTGTAGAGTCTTACTTTGTGTTGTTGGAAGAAGGTGTTTGCTATGACCAGTGCGTTCTCTCAGCAAAACTCTGTTTGCCCTGCTTCATTCTGTACTCCAAGGCCAAATTTGCCTGTTCCTCCAGGTATCTCTTGACTTCCTACTTTTGCATTCCAGTCCCCGATAATGAAAAGGACATCTTTTTGGGGTGTTAGTTCTAGAAGGTCTTGTAGGTCTTCATAGAACTGTTCAACTTCAGCTTCTTCAGCATTACTGGTATATATAGTATTTGCTATATATATCTATATATAAAATTATTACATTGTATACCTTAAATTACACAATGTTTATGTGTCAATTATATTTCAATGAAGCTGACAGATAAAAAGAGAAGAAGTAATTTGTGTTGGATGAATGGAGGAATTCATTTGAATTATTACCATCTGCTCAAACATAGTTTTATTTCTAGCCCTTTTGATTTACTATATTTGTAGTGAAGGTGTGCTGCTGCTGCTGCTGCTGCTAAGTCGCTTAGTCGTATCCAACTCTGTGCAACCCCATAGACGGCAGCCCACCTGGCTCCGCCGTCCCTGGCATTCTCCAGGCAAGAATACTGGAGTGGGTTGCCATTTCCTTCTCCAGTGCATGAAAATGAAAAGTGAAAGTGAAGTCACTCAGTTGTTATCTTAAAAGACAAATAGTTATTTAAGCATATTTGTATTTTTATCAAAATTGATTGCACATCAATCTCTGAACTCTGCCTCTCTCCTTTTCTTTCTCTTTTTTCTCTTTTTTTCCTCTCTATCCATCTGTCTGCCTACTATTAGTTTTATAGTTGTATTACTGAATATGTGAAAGCTAGCTGGAGAAGAGGAAAGAGAGAATGTCAATTTAATTCCAAAAGTAGATTAATTTGCTCTATAAATAGTTGAGCCATAAATATGTATTGTATGTTCAAAATTCAGATCTCACCAAAAATTTTCTCTGGCTAAGCATTCATAGTAAGGATATACCTTGCATAACTGTACACATAATATAGGAAAATGTTTCTTCTGCTCTTTACCTCTGGTCTGCCTTTTAATTCTCCCACTCTAGTCAGGAGAGGAATAAAGAGAGATAGAAACAATAGGATCTAATGTCATGTCACTGTTGGACATAAAAGTCTGTCTGAGTATAAAGTGTGGGTTTTATTGTCCACAAAGTCCCAACCTTAGTTTTGAGGTTGAGTTCTGTATATCTGAACATGCCATGTATGGGTAAGTATGACTTCTTTCCTAGACCAGTTCACCATCACTTAATGTGAACTTTAAATCAAGTCCTGTGGTACAGGTTGGTTATTTGCAGTATATTACAGACCTGCATAGTTTAATTTCATAACTTGGACTCAGAGTCAAACAGTTCAATCTTACGAACACTGTATATAACATGACTACTACAACCAGACTTAAAACACGCAATCTTCTTTTCAATTCTAATTTTAATATTTTGTAATAGGCTATATGCATCTCATTTGTGTTTATAAATGAGATTTTTGTGAGCTGGAAATAAAACTGCAAGCACATGTTAATCATACATGTGAGACTCCAGTACTAGGCATAATTATATACCCAGCTATGTCTGCGAGCCAAAAAGAAAAAAAAAATACAAAGGAAATGGAGAGTCAGAGGTTCAGGCTACTCTCCTATTTTATGATTTGAACTGAGATTAAATATACTTAGGATAACTTACAGTAGATTGCTTCTAAAATTTAAGTCACATAAACCAAGTTTTAACATTAGTAAATAAATTATTTTTAACCCAGGGACAAGTATATTTTTATTTTAAAAAAGAAAGACTGCAAATTGTTTCTACTTAACAGGCAAATATATACTCCCTCTTTGGGCTCCTAGGTCACAAAAGGTGGTTATCCTGTCACTATGGCTGATTTCTGAAAAGTGTGACATGCATTTAGTTGTCAGTTCCTATCAGCAGCATTCAGGAATCAACATTACATCAGCAGCAAGACACACCATTTTATGCTCTTTTTGAAGATAATTAGAGTTCCCTTTTGTTGCAAATAAGATGTAAAACAGCTATAACTGCTGGAGAACGTGATTAAAGTAACCTCTATAGAACCCCATTATTCTAGACAGATTCCTTCAGATGCATAATTTTCCCATTTTAAGAAAACATAATGTATGCATATAAAATTCAAATTGTCGAGACACCTCTAACAAAAATTAGTACTCTATTAAGGCATTCTTAGTAGCTGGTTAACACGTAAAACTCCTTAAGTGTATTTTAACATAATCAAAAAATAATAGTCGGTGTCACAAAAGGTAAACATTTTATAGCGAGAGGATTCTTCAGACAAGATCCATGTATTTAATTTTTTTAACTTATAAAACTTTTGACAGATAACGTGTGAAAAGTTGTATCCCAAACATCCCAAGACCACTGACATAGGCATGCAGACTTTCATCATCGTGTGCTCCAATTCTAAGAAAGGTGGTTGTACATACAAACATACAAACCCACCCAAACTTGCATGCACATACACATTCCTTATTTGTTTAGGCACTTGTGTCAACTTATTTGAAACACTAACACTCCAAGTATCATTTTTAGCAGGTACTCTACAAAAGCCAAATACATCTAATTCAAATAAAATAGCAGATGTGCACAAATATCATACTACAGTTTTTTCTTAATAATCGCTTTTAAAAATATATAATTTTCCAAATCCTGTAGTAAAACATAGCTTTAAAATAGATTTTAAGAAATATCTCTCATGTTTAATTGCAGGTCTTATCTGTTCCAAATACAACCTAGGACAGACACAGTCATCTAAGAGGCCCAATGTCCTACAAAATAACTCAGTGCCCACTTGTCCATGGGGTGTTTCATTTATTGAACAAAATATAAATGCTGTTTGAAAAAGACATCTAAAGTGGCGATTAGTAAATTCCACCAAGATACCCATATGCTGACCATAACTTTTGCAGAATGGTTATAATTATAAAATCAAATTCTTGTTTGACTCTGTTGGGAACCTCAACATCTAACGAAAATGTTATTAAAGAAGCTTACAAATGAATAACCATTCTCAACCACTCACAGCAGCCTTCACAGCATGAAAATGGGAAAAATGAGGAAAGTTTTAAGGTGAACTGATGAGGATGACGACAATCTCTGTCAAGAGAATGCATTGTGCAAGGTTTCTCAGGAGAAAAAATTTTCACCTGAAAAGAGACAGCGTTATGAACAGTGCAGAACTGTGGATCGCGGGACACTGATCTTATTAAGAACTAATGCTAATTTGCACACTGTCTCCTGCTGAACTAGAAGCAAGTTTACCACTGGGTTTGTTAATTTACCCAGGACACCATTATCTTTGGTTGGACTTAATGTATCAGAGTAGAGGTCATTAACTGCTGGGTTCATGATTATCCAGCATGAATTACTGACAGGATCACCAAAATAGATTTGTACTCAGACTTCATTTCCCTAGATGCAATTTTTTTTTCTTCAGCTGTTATTTAATTTCTATCTCAAAACACTAATTATTATATTATATGTATGTCTATGTGTATGTTCATATGCTTTTCGTAGAGACCAGAGCACAAGCACCAACGTTTACAATAGAGATTGCTATTTTGATTTGATTTCCTAGCATTTCAGAATAGTAATGTAATTACTACATAAACAAAGGATATGGCTTTCTCTTGCTGAGGTTGCAGATAAAGAATGGTATGGTCATGGGGAAATTTTTAATCATAATAAAATATATAATTATTATGGGAGCTTTCCTTCGACCATTAGAGTTTGCATTGACTTGGACTGTTAAATATTCAAAGTGATGTCGCCCTGAATCTGCTCGCTCTGCTTTTGCAGACATTTCATTTCAACCATCTATCAATCATAGCTCTAAAACTTATGTTCTATCCCAAGTAAACACTTTGTTGATAAAAAAAGAAACTCCTACAAAATCCCACTGGTACCTTTACTTTAGCTTACAGCTCAATAAAATCACTGTGAAGATTCATAAAAACAAATCTTAGAATTAAAAGTTAAATAGGAAAGGGAAGTCTTAAAAATATTTGTGGTTTCTGGTTAGATAAACACATTTTCATAAGGCCGCATGTTCAATCTATTTTATATAAATGGAACAAATCAACCAAAAATTCATTTACAATTTTTATAGTCTGTATGAGCCCATTTCTAATAGCAGGGAACACTTTTGTGTCTCTGCATGATATCTGTGGAAAGAGGTGAATTTTCATTTATTTAATGCAAATATTCATGCAAGGTAAACTCTTCAGGCATATATGAAGCATGCTTTGTGGCAGCTATGTGGCAATAGGAAAATAACATGACATAATTGTACAATAAATGGAGAGCTGCCACCTCAAAATTACCTGCAGCACAGTGTCATGAATAAAGAGAGGAACACAGGAAGTCAGAGGTGTTTTTTTTCTGGTTTCTAAGCTATTTTGCTTACAAATGATTTAATTCTGATTGTATAGAGCTGGACATTTATGACAATCTCATCTTTAGAACTGCAAAATTATTAAGATCTTTTTTTAAAGCTTTGAATAATGAAAAGTGCATTGTTAGTTGATTGCTAAAGCTTTCAACTATACAATACACATTTAGCTAACAATGTAAGAAGGCAAAAGGGGTAAAGATGTTAGCTTCAGATTTACTACACATGAAGAGTTGAGCTTTTGTATCTGTAACCAGCAGAGACATTGTCCAAACTCTTACTTTAATCACATTATTTTCCAGGTAAAATGAAATATCAACTTCTAAAGTAGAAGTATGATTTTATATTTTCCACGGAAAATTAGTGTTGACACAGTGACCCAGAAATCACTCAACATATCACAATATATTCTGTCATCTGGTTTTGAAATACCCTTTGATGGTGGGTTTTTCAACATAACAGGGTTTTCTCTATCAGGAATGGTAATATACAAATATTTATATTTATTAGAAAATAATGCTTTCAAGTTGGTGGAGAGATATGTTTTATTCTGGGATTTGTTCTATTTCAGACTATTCACAGTGATGACTGATGGCCCCAAGTCTAAAATGGCTTCTACATATTCCTTTTCAAGCCCATCTTTAGATATTAATATTTTAAAATAAATCCAATCTGGGACTTCAGTGGCAGAAATGCAATCTAAATTTAGTCAGCCATCATGCCTAGAATAACATGGAAGTTCAGTGGCCCAATCCACAATTAAGCCAACCTCCAAAATGCACTTCTGAATACTCTCAAGTATTAGCAAGGAAAACAAAGTTTGAAATTATTCATTTTAAGAGGCTACTTCTATTACACTAACTAGTGGGGATTCAATACAAAGAACCATATTGTAAGGCACTAACCATCCTTCTAAATTGGAAGCATTATTGCTGTAATTCATATAATTTATTGATTAAAATATTATTGGAATAATTATATTAATTGTTCCATAACATGTGTGTGTCCTGTGTGCTTAGTCACTCAGTCGTGTCCGACTCTTGTGACCCACAGACTGTAGCCTGCCAGGCTCCTCTGTCCATGGGATTCTCCAGGCAAGAATACTGGAGTGGGTTGCCATTTTCTTCTCCAGGGAATCTTCCTGACCCAGGGATAGAACCCAGGTCTCCTGCATTGCAGTCAGACTCTTTACTGACAGAGCTACAACATAATACTCTAAAATCCAAGTATATGTTCTAAAAATCAACTCTAAATTGAGTAATTTAAGAACAAAGAATATTATGTTATATATGTGTTGATAAGTCTATAATTGATCTGAATTAAATCCTGGTGGGGTGAAACTTCAGAAAGAAACTAATTTCTCTTTCATTCTCTTTCCTCTCTCCCTCCTTCTGTCCGACTCCCTCCCCACATATTACAAACTCACTAAGAAGTGTGTCTTAGTTAAGATATTCATATACTTTCCACTTTTCAATTGGACAACATCCTCATAACTGGTTTTCAATGTCTTTAAACTCTAAACTGATGCCAGCATGGTCATTTTAGAACACAACTTGATCTTGTAACTCTGGTTTAAAACCATTCAGGAACTCTTCACAACTTTCAGGATAAAGTTAACACTTCAGAGTTTAGCACATAAACCCATGCCCACATGGCCACTACCAACCTTAACTTCATGCTTTGTTGCTCTAAGTGGTCCCTTGAAACAGATTGTTATTTCATATTTCTGATTTTCATAAATATCTTGCAAAATCTTACTTGACCTCAAAACCCCAGTGATAGTGCCAACATTTGTTTAAGTTTACTTCTCTCTCTACTAGAGCTGGTGATGGACAGGGAGGCCTGGCGTGCTGCAGTTCATGGGGTCGCAAAGAGTCGGACACAACTGAGCGACTGAACTGAACTGAACTAGGTATAAACACCTAAATATTTATGATCTTGAATTCTTTGCCCAGTGTAGGTCCTAGAACATACCATATGGCTAATACATGTTTGTTGAATAAATAAATGATGAATGTTACACAAATGTTCTCTATCACCTCAAGAATTGTTCATGGGGTCCTCAAGGCAAGAATGCTGAAGTGGGTTGCCATTCCCTTCTCCAGTGGACCATGGTTTGTCAGAACTGTGCTTGATGCTTTCACACTGTGGTGTTGGAGAAGACTCTTGAGAGTCCCCTGGATTGCAAGGGCACCAAACCAGTTAATCCTAAAGGAAATCAACTCTGAATATTCATAGGAAGGGCTGATGCTGAAGCTGAAGCTCCAATACTTTGGCCACCTGATGGAAAGAGCTGACTCATTGGAAAAGACCCTGATTCTGGGAAAGATAGAAGGCAGGAGGAGAAGGGGACAACAGAGGATGAGATGATTGGATGGCATCACTGACTCCATTGATATGAGTTTGAGCAAACTCCAGGAGATGGTGAAACAGGGAAGCCTGGCATGCTGCAGTCCATGCAGTCACAAACAGTCAGACATGACTGAATGACTGAACAACAACAACCTTAAGAGCAGCAGCATACCAAATACAATTGTTGTTGTTCAGTCACCCAGTCATGTTTGACTCTTGACAATACCATGGACTGTCCTTCACCATCTCCTGGAATTTGCTCAAGTTCATGTTCATTTCATTGGTGATGCCATCCATCCATCTCATCCTCTGATGCCCTCTTCTGCTACTGCCCTCAATCTTTCACAGCATCAGGGAATTTTCCAGCGACTCGTCTGTTTGCATCAGTCAGTCAGTTCGGTCGCTCAGTCGTGACCGACTCTTGGTGACCCCATGGACTGCAGGCTTCCCTGCCCTTCACCAACTCCCAGAGCTTGCTCAAACTCTTGTCCATCGAATCTGTGGTGCCATCCAACCATCTCAACCTCTGTCGTCCCCTTCTCCTACTATCTTTAATCTTTTCCTGCAACATGGTCTTTTCCAATGAGTCCTTTCTTCGCATCAGGTGAAGGTGGCCAAAGTATTGGAGTTTCAGCTTCAACATCAGTCCTTCCAATGAACATTCAGGACTGATTTCCTTTTGGATTGACTGATTTGATCTCCTTGCAGTCCAAGGGACTCTCAAGAGTCTTCTCCAACACCACAATTCAAAAGCAGCAATTCTTCAGGGCTCAGCTTTCTTTATAGTCCAACTCTCATATCCATACATGACTACTGGAAAATCCATAGCCTTGACTAGATGGACCTTTGTTGACAAACTAATGTCTCTGCTTTTTAATATGCTGTCTAGGTTGGTCATAACTTTACTTCCAAGAAGCAGGCATCTTTTAATTTCATGGCTGCAGTCACCATCTGTAGTGATTTTGGAGCCCAAGAAAATGAAGTCTCTCACTGTTTCCATTGTTTCCCCATCTATTTGCCATGAAGTGATGGGACCAGATGCCATGACCTTAGTTTTCTGAATGTTGAGTTTTAAGTCAACTTATTCACTCTCCTTTTTCACTTTCATCAAGAGGCTCTTTAGTTCTTCTTCGCTTTCTGCCATAAGGATGCTGTCATTTGTGTATCTTAGGTTATTGATATTTCTCCCGGCAATCTGGATTTCAACTTGTGCCTCATCCATCCCGGCATCTCGCATGATGTACTCTGCATATAAATCAAATAAGCAGGGTGACAATATATAACCTTGATGTACTGCTTTCCCAATTTGGAACCAGACTGTTATTCCATGTTCATTTCTAACTGTTGCTTCTTGACCTGCATACAGATTTCTCAGGAAGCAGGTATGGTGGTCTGGTATTCCCATCTCTTTCAGAATTTTCCACCGTTTGTTGTGATCTACCCAGCCAAAGTCTTTGGCATAGTCAATTAAGCAGAAGTATATGTTTTTCAGGAATTCTCTTGCTTTTTCAATGATCCAACGGATGTTGGCAATTTGATCTCTGGTTCCTCTGCCTTTTCTAAAATGAGCTTGAACATCTGGAAGTTCATGATTCATGTACTGTTGAAGCCTGGCTTGGAGAATTTTCAGCATTACTTTGTTAGTGTGTGAGGTGAGTGTAATTGTGTGGTAGTTTGAACATTCTTTGGCATTGCCTTTCTTTGGGATTGGAATGATCTTTTCCAGTCCTGTTTGCATCAGATGACCAAAATACTGGAACTTCAGCTTCAACATCAGTCCTTCCAGTGAATATTCAGGTTTGATTTCCCTTAATATTGACTGGTTTGATCTTGCTATAAAAAGGACTTTCAGGAGTGTTCTCCAGCACCACAGTTCAAGGCACCAATTCTTTGGCTTCTGCCTTCTTTAGGTTCCTACTCTCACAACTGTATGTGACCAATGGGAAGACCATCGCCTTGACTATAGAGACATGTGCTGCCGTAGTAATGTTTTTGCTTTTCAGCACACTGTCTAGGTGTGTCATCACTTTCCTGCCAAGAAGCAATCATCTTCTGATTTCACAGCTTCAGTCATCATCTGCAGTGATTTCAGAGCCCAAGAAGATGAAAACTGTCACTACTTACACCTTTTTCTCTTCTATTTGCCATGCAGTAATGGGACTAATGCCATGATCTTAGTTGTTTTTTTTTTTTAATATTTAATCTTAAGCCAGCTCTTTCACTCTCCTTCACCCTCATCAAGAGGCTCTTTAGGCCCTTGTCGCTTTCTGACATTAGAGTGGTATCATCCACATATCTGAAGTTGTTGATGTTTCTCCCACCTATCTTGATTCTGGATTGTAACTCATCCAGCCCAACATTTCTCATGATGTACTCAGTTTATGGGTTAAACAAACATGACACTCAGTCGTTGATGTGTCTGGTGACAAAAGTAAAATCCGATGCTGCAAAGAACAATATTGCATAGGACCCTGGAATGTTATGTCCATGAATTAAGGAAAATTCAGTTCAGTTCAGTTCAATCACTCAGTCATGTCCGACTCTTTGTGACCCCATGGACTGCAGCATGTCAGGCTTCCCTGTCCATCACCAACTCTGGGAACTTGCTCAAACTCATGTCCATCAAGTCGGTGATGCCATCCAACCATCTCATCCTCTGTCATTCCCTTCTCCTCCTGCCTTTAATCTTTCCCAGCCACAGGGTCTTTTCCAAGGAGTCAGTTCTTCACATCAGGTGGCCAAAGTATTGGGGCTTCAACTTCAGCATCAGTCCTTCCAATGAACATTCAAGACTGATTTCCTTTAGTATTGACTGATTGATCTCCCTGCAGTCCAAGGGACTCTCAAGAGTTTTCTCTGATTGGACAAGGTCAAGAAGAAGATGGTAAGAATAAACATCGACATCCTAGGAATCAGCGAACTAAAATGGATGGGAATGAGTGATTTTAATACAGATGACCATTATGTCTACTACTGTAGGCAAGAATTCCATAGAAGAAATGGAGTAGCCCTCATAATTAACAAGAGTCCAAAATACAGTATTTGGGTGCAACCTCAAAAATGACAGAATGAGTTCGATTTGTTTCCAAGGCAAGCTATTCAACATCACAGTAATCCAAGTCTATGCCCCTACCACCAGGCCAAAGAAGCTGAAGTAGATCAGTTCTGTGAAGACCTAGAAGTTCTAGAGACCTCCAAGAACTAACATCTACAATAGAAGTTCTATTAATCATCAGGGATCAGAATGCAAAAGTAGGAAGTCAAGAAATATCTGGAGTAACAGACAAGTTTGTCCTTGAAGAACAAAATAAAGTAGGGCAAAGGCTAACTGGATTCTTCCTAGAGAATGCACTAGTCATAGCAAATACTCTTTTTCAACAACACAAGAGACAACTTTACATCAAATACAATAGAGTCCTTTTTATCTTATCAAACTGAAATCAATGATTCTACAGCTAAAGAAAGAAGTCAATTCAACTGGAGTCACACAAACTAGAAAATTCAGTCTCTATGATTACTAGTTTAAATTGAATCAAACACTTAAGGATAACTGTGCATTAACATCAGGGAAAAATCTAGTTGAAAAACTATTTTTTTTCTCAATGTTTTACAGTTGTTACATATCATATAGTAATTTTTTAGTGGCTTGCTTTGTTGAGTCTTCAAAGCATTCAACTCAGAATCAAGAGCTCTCTTCTCTTATTTTTAGTTCAATAGTTTATACAATATTTCATTAAATTATGTAATTATAAGAACAAGCACATCGCACATAATCAGATTTGGGAGAAAACACCACTGGCTCTCGGCAAACATACAACTTAACCAGTGGAAGAAGTATGTCGATATACTTGTAATAAGATTTTGGAAGCAGATGATACCAGTTAGTGAGTTTTGCAAGAGACATGGAGAAAATCAGTCCAGAGGTGATTATGTGGAATTAGTTTGCCAACAAAGGTCTGTAGAGTCAAAGGTATGGTTTTTCCAGTAGCCATGTATGGATGTAAGAGTCCGATAACAAAGAAGGCAGAGCACTGAAGAACTGATGTTTTTGAACTGTGGTGTTGGAGAAGACTCTTGAGAGTCTCCTGGACTGCAAGGAGATCAAACCAGTTAATCCTAAAGGAAATCAACTCTAAATAGTCATTGGAAGGACTGATGCTGAAGCTGAAACTCCAACACTCTGGCCACCTGATATGAAGAGCCAACATATTGGGAAAGACCCTGAAGCTGGGAAAGATTGAGGGCAAGAGGAGAAGGGGATGACAGAGGATGAGATGGTTGGATGGCATCACTAACTCAGTGGACATGAGTTTGAGCAAGCTTGGGGAGATGGTGAAGGACAGGGAATTCTAGCGTGCTGCAGTCCATGGGGTTGCAAAGAGTCGGACACAACTGAGCAACTGAACAAAAACAAATGATAAGAGGACTTCTTCTGTGATAAATTTTTTGTTACTTATTTTAACGTTCTACGGGGTTTTGAGGTTAGTATTCTGACCATGAATTCTCAATGTACAGAAGCAAAGTTCTAGATGTGATAGGCACAGGAGATTGAGCTGAACTGATTTTGAATCCAGAAGATAGCCTGGACATCTCTCCATTTTAATGCCTGGTGTTTACTAATTAATTCTCTCCTCCAACCAGTAGAATACAGAAATAATGAGGGACTTAGTTTCTGGTAGTTTTAAACTTTTTCCTTACCTCCTTCAATTTGTTTTTTTTTTTTTTTTTCTGCTGAATGATAATTACTTTATTCAATCATGTTCAAGGTTTTAGTGAAAGCTAGCATTGATTGATTAACTTCAATTACCATGCTTACATTTGCATAGATAAAAACTGCTTTTCTTTTTTTTTTAAATGCATTTTTTTTTTAATTTATTTATTTTAGTTGGGGGCTAATTACTTTACAATATTGTAATAGTTTTTCCCATACATTGACATGAATCAATTTGAATTTGATCCTTCCCATACATTGACATGAATCAATTTGAATTTGATCCTTCAATTTGAATAGACTTAATGATGAAGATTAATAATCAAGAACTCACTTGATTACTGACCTGTATTTTGGCAAACCAGAGAACTCATGAAATTATGTTGTTTTCATTTAGGGGAAAACGGGAATGCCCTTTAAAATCTTATGTTAATCTGAACCACTTTTAATCTGGATGACCTAATTACGTAGTTCAAAATAAGAGCAAATCAGAAGTCAGTGCATTGACTGCAGTTATAGAACACTGAGAACATCCTATATGCTGCTGCTGCTGCCGCTAAGTCGCTTCAGTTGTGTCCGACTCTGTGCGACCCCATAGACGGCAGCCCACCAGGCTCCATCGTCCCCGGGATTCTCCAGGCAAGAATACTGGAGTGGGTTGCCACTTCCTTCTCCAGTGCATGAAAGGGAAAAGTGAAAGTGAAGTCGCTCAGTCGTGTCCGACTCTTAGCGACCCCATGGACTGTAGCCTACCAGGCTTCTCCATCCATGGGATTCTCCAGGCAAGAGTACTGGAGTGGGGTGCCATTGCCTTCTCCGACATCCTATATAGAAAGTAAGAAACACACCTTTTTTGTCATGTGGTCATCACAAATTCATGAAAAACTAACCCTCCCAGAAAAATAAAGGGAGGGGTTTGTGGTGGGGGATGGGAGGGACTCAGTGCTCTCTCTAGCACAGTAAATAGAGGAATGGATGTGTGGCAGCCAGATGTTTCTAGTAATTTCAACAATACCTTAGGTAAGCAGTTCCCTAAGTAATCTGAACAGTTGATTTTTAAAAACTGGCAGAATACTTTTCAAATAATAAGCCTATCTCTTATTACTATCACTCAGTCTCAAGGTGGTGTAATCTTAGATACGTTCTTTTTAGTGTTGGGCATTCTCTATCCATAAGTAACAGCTCCCTTGAACCTGCTTTCTCTGGAAATTCATGAAGCATAAGTATTGTCTTTAGCTTTTTAAAATTCATAAAACTGTGCATATTAGGGTATATTATATATGTCACAGGACCTTCCCAGGTGGTGCTAGTGATAAGCAATCTGCTGCCAATGCAAGAGATGCAAGAGACTCAGGTTCCATCCCTGGGTCGGGAAGAACCTCTGGAGGAGGAAAATGGCAACCCACTCCAGTATTCTTGCCTGAAAAATTCCATGGACAAGAGGACCCTGCTTGGCTACCATCCATGGGGTCACAAAGAGTTGGACACAAATAGGCAACTGAACACACATACACACATGTATATATCATAATTCTTAATATATTACATCCACTATAATATCTCTTATCTTAGAAAGTATACTTATCCTAAAGATAGCAATGTATCAGGTGCTATCAATACATCAAAATTAGTTGGGGTTCCTAGTCCACCAACAAAATTAAGTCATTACTCTGTCACTCTCTGCTTTGGAATTTGTCACTCATGGACTTGAAATAAATGAATAAATGTCTTCAAATTTTCCTTTTGCCTTAGTCACTCTCTAATAAGGATTACTGTCCCCCTCATGAAGGAAATACCTTGCTTATAGATTAAACTTTATACTTTCAATTACACTGCTTGCAAAGAATGGCTTTTAGTTTATTCCTGTATTGCGTGTAGGGAATTGCACCTGAGTGTTTTTAGACAGTAGTTGGCATTTTGAGCACAGTTTTGTCAAACCCCAGCAAGGTAGGGTATCTGAAAGAAAAGCAGTCTTCTTTAACACACAGTTACTGATCTCCTCACAGGCTGTACCTACAGTATGCTGATGGGTTGTGGACATAGATGCAGATAAAAACCTCCCATCATTTTCCTCTTTTTTTTTCCCCTGCTTAAAGATTGCTGTTTCATCAAACCTCACTTTTTGACTCTCAGGCTTAGATATTTGACCTTCACTGTTTCCTCTCTTACCCATCATGTTATTTTCTGTCTTACAATGGGAAACACCTGGAAGACATTAGCATGGTGGTTAACAATAGAGGGATCAGTCAAGAGCTGACTCCAGATGAGATCAGAAACAAGAATTTGAAGAAAAAAAGAAGCATGTAGAGGACAAAAGACAAGATGAGAGGAAGGAAAGGAAACATCTGAACACCTGTGCTCTTTACCCTCCCCCACCCCTCAACTTCCCTATTTGGTCACACCACACTCATCTTTCATCTCCTTTTCTCCCACTTTCCCTCACTCTCCATCTCCAAACAACAGGGCTTCCAGACAAGATGTAGAGTCATAGCTTCTCCAGCCAGCTCCTCTGACAGCCTTAATTCAAGGACTGGCACGTGGCATCAGAAATGATTGTGACTTCAACCACTAGGATGCAAGACTGAACACCATATACATTCCTGGAAATCCACCACCCCTCCAATTACCCACCACAGAAGCAGCTGCACTGGGTAAAAAAAAAGTGGGCAAACATTGTCCCAGCCAAGCACAAGCCCCAAACTATAGGCCAAGAAACCACCATAGGAAGCTAAATAGATCTCCAGTACCATAATCACCAGAAGCATTAGCTACACAGGATATCACCCTAGTAAAGGGGATCATGGGGTTGGATGCCAAGCTCTTTGTGGTCATCAGCAAGGTGAAGCATCAACCCAAGGGTGCTGTCATCTCTTATAAGCTGTCAAGCCACCAACATTTGTCTGGCTTTGAGTCACTGACTAACAATATTTGGAGATGCTAACTTGACTTTCCTTGGGTTAAAAGAAATGATGTATCCCAGATGTGTGTGTAAAGAATGACCAGAAAAATGGATAGTTTAAAAACTTAAACTCAAATGAAAGACGATATTGCAACAAAGGAGGATTAGGAAGGGAGGAGGTATTATTATGAGAATGTGCACCAAATCAGGTAGGCATACCGGGAGTCTCCACACTATTTGAGATTTGGCACCAAAAGAACACACTGCTCATCACTGAAAAGTGTCAGAATTCAAGCCAAGCAATGCATCAGAAGACTGTTCCGTCATCAGTGACACATCCCCTGCCTCGGGAGGTGTCCACTACCTGTGGTGGAAATCCCAGCAGCTGGGCAGGATGTATGTCCTGGAGGATGGAGAAGGATAGCGGGGGCTATTTGAAGTCAGAGGAGGATGAACAGAAAGAAAATCACCTCAACCTTGCCCCCAACATACACACACACACACACACACACACACACACACACACAATCTCCTATTTAGTTCTTTCCTGTTGAGCTGTTCTCAACCGCCCTCTCCCCACCTTCTGCCACCCCTGCCGGGAGGAATTTCATGTACACCGACGAGGAGATATTAAACAAAGGAATTGGTTCCAGACACCGTCACTAAATTGGGTATAAGTATCCACTTTTCTGACCCCATTCTGCATTTACCTAAGGAATAACAGGCTTAATTGCCCCAGTCCCACGGCTATGTTGACATATTTCCAAATGATTACATAACTTCCCCACATCCTTCACTGGGAAGGAGTGTTTATCAAAAGCGTGGAAGCTGACAGGATGGCATTATTAACACGGCTGAGAGCCGATCGCACTGCCGATTTGTTGAGGATGATCTTAACTCTAGTCACTTACAGATGGGATGCTTCCTGACACATTGCCATCACGGAGGTAGACTACATAATAAAGGCATGCAAATCAAATGATGGAGGGATTACAGTGACAGGAGCTACAGTGGGGGAGTTGGGAAATAATTCTGAAATTATTGTAGGGCTAACGATGAAAACGTATTTGGGGTTCACCTCCATTTGAGATTGTCTATTTACAATGCATATGTGAAATTGATGCGTAAGGAGACTGAATTCCAATGATATGTCCTCTGGAGGCAAGGAAAATAATTTCAATGCAACTAAACAGTGATGGGGGAGAGAGGAAGGATTTTTGTGATTGCTAATCCTGACAAAGAGTTCAAAACCCTAGGAAGAGAGCCTGTATCTTTTATACACACAGAGGCACAAAATATGTGTATCCATTCGCAATGTAACCTGTATTCCAGTCCAAAAATTCCAGTAACGTTGGATCAGTGCAAATAGACATAATCAGAAATGAGTCTCAAAAGAGAGCACTAATACAATAGCAGGTGAGACTGGACCACATAGAACACAGCTTACTTGTCAGGTAAAGCTGGTTCTTCATTCACTACCTTCTTAACGACTGACTTGGCCAAATTGTAACAGCTTCTCCGTGACCTCGCAACAGTCCTTTGGCTAGAGAATTGAGGAGGTGAGGCCCCCACAGCAAGATGGGGATGCCTTTAATGCAGTACAGGCTCAGTGACCAGAGCATCAGATATATCATGAAGGTGGTGGTGGGTAGTAAAGGAGCTGTGCCTGAAAGAACCAAGGTGAGTCAAGAGCTCCTTGCTGCTCACTTTCAGTTATAAGGGCTGCAAACAGATTTGCCCGAATCTGCCATAATCATGTGGAGAAGAGTCTACAGATCCCATGGCATTATTGGCATTTGGGCTTGCACTTTCCACCAGGGTCCAAGCCAGTTGGCCTCTGGTACCGTAACTGCTCCCATATTCAATGTTCACATCTTCTGTGTCCTCTCCAGCTTTTGATTCTTTTGCCAAAAAACTATTCATTGACTGTTTCTTTCTTACCTCTCCCTCCCATCCCTTCTGTTCCATTCTCCCGCCTTAGAATGAAAAGAAGATAAAGATTTCCAGACTCTTTGATTGAAGAATATGCTCCTGAAGACAAGGATCGTGTTGCTCTGTAGTCCACAGCAGGAAGCCTAGAACTGGTTGGTGGTCTCCAGGCTGCCTAAGGAACAGGCCAGGTCTGAATGGCAACTGTTCTGGTGGCATCATAATCCTTTTTCACCATGTAGTACTAATTGCTCCTTCTATTTTAGATTTGCATTAATACTTTTTCTAAAGAATCCAAAACACCTTTTTAAAAAAATTTTGTTTTTTAATGATCATCAACTTTAAAAGCCATGCAAATGTCAAAGAACAAGAATATATAGTTTTAAAAGGAAGCATAAATAGCTTATAAACATGGGAAAAGATGCTTTAGCATTCATCACAAAGATATGCAAATTAAAACAGTAATGAGATTATTTTTCACATAGTGAGATTGTAAATATTTATATCAAAATTAACAGCACCCAGAATTGGTGTGGGTGTGGGGAAACTGACACTCCAATACCATGTTAATTTAAAAATAAATTGGTATAATTTATTGGAGGTCAATTTGGCAGCATGGATGCATTTTAGTGCATATCCCTTTTTTAATTAATAAACTTTATTTTTAGAGTAGTCCTAAGTTCACAGTAAAGATGAGGAGAAAGTACAGTTTCCACTTCTCTCCTGCTCCCACATATGCATAGCCTCCCTCACTAACAACATCCTGTACTACAATGGTACATTTTTAAAATCTATGAACATATGTTGACATATTACTGTTAACCAAAGACAATAGTTTATATTAGGGTTCACTCTAGGTGTTTCACATTCTATGGATTTTTACAAATGATTATAATGACATGTGGGGCTTCCCTGGTGGCTCAGAGGTTAAAGCATCTGCCTGCAATGCAGGAAACCAGGGTTTGATCCCTGGGTTGGGAAGATCCCCTAGAGAAGGAAATGGCAACCCACTCCAGTATTCTTGTCCGGATAATCCCATGGACGGAGGAGCCTGGTAGGCTACAGTCCATGGGGTCGCAAAGAGTCGGACACGACTGAGTGACTTCACTTTCACTTTCTTTCATAACGACATGTATTCTCCATTGTAGCTTCATAAAGAATAATTTCACTGCCCTAAAAATCCTATTCTCTGCCTATTCATCCCTCTTCACTAACTTCTGGCAACAACTGATCTTCTTACTGTCTTCATTGCTTTGCCTTTTCTAGAATATCACATAGTTGGAATCATATAATATTTAGTCTTTTCATATTGGTTTCTCTCACATGAATAATCTTTGAGTAATATGCATTCAGGTGCTTTCCAGGTGGCTCTAGTGGTAAAGAATCCACCTGTCAGTGCAGGAGACATTAGAGATCTGGGTTCAATACCTGGATCAGGAAGATCTCTTGGAGGAGAATTCTTGTCTGGAGAATCCCATGAACAGAGGAGCCTGGCGAGCGATAGTCCATAGTGTCGCCCATAGTTCGACAAGACTGAAACGACTTAGCACACACACACAATATGCATTTATGTTTCTTCCATGTCTTTTCATGGCTTGATAGCTCATTTCTTTTAAGCACTGAATAATATTCCATTGTCTGGATGTGTCACAGTTTATTATTCATTCACCAACCGAAGAACATCTTGGTTGCTTCCAAGTTTTGGTAATTAGGAATAAAGCTGCTATAAACATCCATGTGTAGGCTTTTGTGTGGACATATTTTCAATGCATTTAAGTAAATACCAAGGACTACAATTGCTAGACGGTATGCTAAGAGTAGCTCAGATGGTAAAGTATTTGCTTGCAATGCAGGAGACCCAGGTTCAATCCCTGGGTCAGGAAGATCCCCTGGAGAAGGAAACGGCAACCTACTCCAGTATTCTTGCTTGAAGAGTTCCAGGGACAGAGGAGCCTGCCGGGCTATAGTCCACAGGGTCACCAAGAGTCGCACACAGCTGAGTGACTAACACACACACACACACATGATAAGGGTATGTGTAGTTTTGTAAGAGACTGCCAAACTGTCTTACAAAGTGTTTGGAACATTTTATATCTGACGAGCAATGAATGAGAGTTCTTGTTGCTCCACATCCTTACCAGCATTTAGTGTTGCTGGTGTTTTAGATTTTGACCATTCTAATAGGCTGGCAGCAGTGTCTTATTGTTGTTCTAATTTGCAATTATGTAATGACATATGAGTTTGAACCACTTCTTATATAGATTCATTAAACAAGTGATATTTTTGAGTGAAAAAAAACTGGAAATATGATAAAGTGAAAAAAACCCAACACATTTTGAAATAAGCAATCTTTCCACCAGGAGTAAAGACATTGTTAGAATGTCCCCAAGAACATGGAGAAGGCAATGGCACCCCACTCCAATACTGTTTTGCCTGGAAAATCCCATGGACGGAGGAGCCTGGCAGGCTTCAGTCCATGGGGTCGCTAAGAGTCGGACATGACTGAGCGACTTCACTTTCACTTTTCCCTTTCATGCACTGGAGAAGGAAATGGCAACCCACTCCAGTATTCTTGCCTGGAGAATCCCAGGGACGGCGGAGCCTGGTGGGCTGCCCTGCCGTCTATGGGGTCGCACAGAGTCGGACACCTATACACATATATAAACACACACAACTAAAATATTTTCTATTCCTACATATGAGGTATCAGTTTTATATTCAACTCTAAACCAACTTAATATGCTCTTATTTATTTTATTTTTCAAAGAATTGATTTACCATCTAAATCAATTTCATGATTCATAAGTGGGTTGTCCCCAATTTACAAATAATCAAATCAAAAGAAATATATTTTTAAATGTGTAAGTTAATAATAACTCATCGGAAAACCTTTAAGACTGACTATGAGAGTAATAGCACTGGAGGCTAAACCTCCAAACTGTCCTTGATCAAGATTTTCCACTGAAAAATTAAATCATGAAGCCAATGCTCAGGATATGATTAGTTTCAAATTATTTAATTTTTATTTTAAAAAGTGACTGAAATGTCCATCTGTAGTCTTCCATAGCCTCATCTTCACTAGACCTAAAAAGGAAAATCTGCCCTTGACTACTTCATCATATTAAATAGTACTATGTGTGTGACTGCAAGATCAGGCGCTTCAGTCATGCCCGACTCTTTGTGATGCTATGGACTGTAACCTGCCACGCTCCTCTGTCCACAGGATTCTCCAGGAAAGAATACTGGGGTTGGTTGTCGTGCCCTCCTCCAGGGGATCTTCCTGACCCAGGGATTGAATCCATGTCTCCTGCATCTCCTGCATTGCAAGTAGATTCTTTACCTCCGAGCCACCAGGGAAGCCCCAAATAATATCATATTTATATTTTAAACTTAACTTCAAAGTCTCTAAAAACAAGTTCCTACCTGGGACCTCTTGTTTTTACTGACTTACACCTTCTTAAAATGTACATATTCACCCCCCACCCCACCGTCGCTTCCTTGCTTAATTCCTTCTTTTCCTTTCTTTGTTTTCCCTTCCCTTCCCATCTTCCCTACTTTCTTTCCTTCCATGTCCTCCCCTTCCTTTCTCCCTTCTTTCCTTCCTCTTTGTCTTTTTTTTTCTCTCTGTCCTTTTCCACTCTCTCATTTCTTTCCTACTTCTCTTTTTCTCTTTCCCATGTCTGTATCTTTGCTGCTGCTGCTGCTGCTGCTGCTAAGTCGCTTCAGTCGTGTCCAACTCTGTGCAACCCCATAGACGGCAGCCCACCAGGCTCCCCCGTCCCTGGGATTCTCCAGGCAAGAACACTGGAGTGGGTCGCCATTTCCTTCTCCAATGCAGGAAAGTGAAAAGTGAAAGTGAGGTTGCTCAGTCGTGTCCGACTCTTAGCGACCCTATGGACTGCAGCCCACCAGGCTCCTTCGTCCATGGGATTTTCCAGGCAAGAGGACTGGAGTGGGGTGCCATTGCCTTCTCCGGTATCTTTGCTACAACATCTATATCTAGTATTTTTCTTTCAATTCATTCCTAAAGTGTTCACTTTATTCTAAACATCTCTTTATCTCTCAAAGCTACTTTTCAACTTACATTCTTATGCCGGTGATTGTAAGTGAGGGATTATTTCCTCATATATACTATTAGAGAGAAGGACAATAAAAAAACTTCCTTACTTAAAGTTTGTGTGTGTGTGCATGTGTGTTCAAAACAAAACCTGAATTCTCAGAATTTCAGAGAATGCTACCAACTTACTTCCTGAAAGTCAATTTGACAGGGAGAAAAAAGAGCAAGCATGGAACAATAGAAGAAAGGAGAAACACCCCAAAGCCCCCCCGTCTCACCCCCATTACGAAGAAAAGGGGAAATGAGGATACTTTGGCATTTGGCTCTGGCTCTGGTGAAAGAGTCATGTATTTCTTTCAAGAAGCTCAGCATCCTTATATGAAACACCAACAGTCTAAAAGCAAAGAATAGAAAGATAATTATGAGTTGACTACACTGTGTTATTTCACCACCAGAGCCAATTTCCTGTGTTACATCTTCCTAGAAAATCTTCCTAACCCATTTTAAGCCCAGAGTCCTGGTTCCTAGAACTTAAAGATGAAATTGATTCAAGCAAGATTACTGCTTTCTACTTCAAGTAAAATCTGTTTCTATTTCGGTTCTGCTCTGAGGTGGAAGAGACAGCATTCAGCTTCTCATGATAACATAACTTTCAGCTTGGATTAAGTCATTTAACCTTCCTCCTATGTACATTATATAAAGTACCACCTCATGCAACTAGCACTTGGGGAAATTGGAAGGTTAAGTACGATACGAATATGAAGTGCTTTGAAAAATTTAACACAGATTTATAAATACACAGTTTTTATAAACCAATGAAAATACCTATCCTGGAAATATAATCATATTCTACCTCCACGGTTTGTTACCCAGCAACAAATTGGGTATGTAAAAACTTAACAACTTGAAATATTTCATATGCAAGATCAAAACCTGCAAGTTTTCTGCCCACCACCTGTACCCTACAATACCCACAGAAGAGATCACTTAGAAAGGAAGGGAAATTAATTTAGCACCATGAAGGTGCTAAGTGCTGTTCAGAATAATATATTCAAAATAACACATGGAAATAATAAAAATCCTCTCTTGCTTATTCCTCCCTGAGGCAAAAGTTTGATTTGTTTTTTCTTCCTCGGAGTCTGTGTGCCCCATTGTTTACCAGGTATTTGCAATGTTTGATGTGCAGACAATTTTTTTCAATCTTTCAAAATTATAAAACATTGACATGAAGGTATTTTTTTTAAGTTGGTTTTATTTCCCCCTCTGGTGTTGGGGATGTGAGACTGCTTTGTTGGGCCGCTAGAGACAAGCTAAAATCGCTCACCAAAGGGAGGGGAAATCATAGAACTGAGGGAGTGGATTCTGAGGCAAGAAAAACTATTCAATAAGATACACCTCCGGGGCCACAAAGGAGGACAGGTAATCTGATCCCTTATGGTAGCTATATCATTTGCACCAAGTCCAATTGCATCTCTGTTTTACTTTCAGATTTCAAAACTTAAATCAGAGTTATTAGCCAATAAACAAAATATACAATAAGAAAAGACTCTGAATTCAGTCCTGCAGTAGGATACTGGAAATCAGCCTTAAGATGCAGCACCTCATTATTTATAAAGCAGAGGCTACTGGCAGGAGATATATGTTGCATTTGTACACTCTGGTCAAGCATGTGTAGAAATCATTCATTTCTTCTTTCCATCTTCTCTCAAATACAAATTTATAGTCAGTTGGTGATCAGAAAATCCCATCTAGAAACTACCTTTAATAAGTACAAGTTTCTCCTGAACCAGAAATATGAATTTCCTTCCTTTTTTAACCTGCTAATCCTTTCCCTAGTCCCTAGTTTCCCAACATGGTGTCAAAAAGAGACTAGATTTAACTTCTAAATACTTTAACAAACTCCAACAAAAAGCATTACTGTACCGGGGCACTTAGAACCGCCTTGACATATACTAATAGAATTTTTAGCTTAAAATATATGTTTACATTTTTTCAGCAAAAAAGAGAAAATATTTTTAGATGGAAAACCTTAGTTAAGAGGCTACATGCATAATGACACATATGTCCTTCTGGCCCTGTGAATGAAATAAAAGCTCCAGCCAGCCATTCTATTTTCAACACCTCGAAGACTTATTTGTAAATGTATGAGTTACATTATAAGGGCCATGTCAAATCACATTTTGATAATGAAGATCTGGATGCATTAGTTTTGCAATTATACCCAGTGAATATGCATTCATGTTCACCTGGTTTTATTTTCTCAATTTTGTGTGTGCATGCAGGCATATGTGCGTGTATTTCATATTTTTGAGTATAACTGCTACAAGAGTCCCTAATGCCTTGGTGTCATTGGAAGTTTTATTGTAGTTATATATTCTGTACAGGAGTGATGGGAATATGGGGTTAGACAAATAGAAAATAAAATCTCAATCTTTAATTGTTGCTTTACAACTGGCTTCTTAGCCTCCAAAGGTGATGGTATCGGCTGCCTGTTTCTACCAGCTGCTACAGTGGTGATTTCATATCATGGACTTCTTTGTTGACAGACAGGTACATGCTGCTATTAGACAGTGTGTCTGAGGGGTTTTCTGCAGGAAAGTAAAGAAAGTACATTAGGAGCACACACAGCTCCTGCACCAAACCAACAACACTTTGGATAATGATACTTGTCACCGGCTTAAAGTAACAAGGAGTCATTCAGTTCCCGTATGTTTATGTAAAATTTCTCATATAATGGATTGTTTCCCGGGCCAAGTTCATTTAACATTAAAAAACGTAGTTACTTCCAACTGGCAGATCTTGAAAACAGCCCCAGAACTAATCAAACAAAACAGTGAACTTAGCAGGGAAGTTAGCAGGAAGGTGGAGGTTATGTCTATAAACACATACAAACGTACACATGTGTGTTAATATTTAACTGCTATTTCTGATGCATGATGTCAAATGACAAACGTGGCTACAATTTGAGGTGTGATTTCACTCACTCTGCATGTATCTTTTCTCCTGTTTAACTTTCAAAAGCCAGTTCAAGGGACAGCAGAGGTGTTTCCTCTGCCTAATCCAGCCCTGGGTACAGGGCTGAGGCCACCAGGCAGAACAGACAAGGCCCAGTACCAGTGCCAGGTGAAGATCACCCTGCAGGGAACCACAGCACACAACAGAGGCTGCATTTCCTTTCCATTTATGAAACATCTCTCTGCTCTTGAATAAAGAAAAGGAAACAATTGCATCCCCCCTACTTCCTGCTCTCCTGTTAAATATTTCAGTCAGTGTTCCCTGGGACATTTTTTGGCAGAGACTCTATTCTGTTGCTTTGGGTAGATGTTTGATACGCCCTTACAAAATAACATTTTTGAGTTTTAGGATTTTTCCATCTCTCTGTGAAGGCTCCATCACATCCCCTCAATCTTATAGATAACAATAATAAAATATTAGACACGAAGGGGGCTCAAAGATCATCTCTTTGTTTAACTCTTTGTTTAACTTCTTCATTTTGCAAATGGGGAAACTGAATCCAAGAGAAGAAAGTTATAAGCCTACGATCCCATGAGCCAATTTGTGGCAGAGCAACAAAAATGACAGCCAGGTCTCACTGACTCCAAAGTCTGGATTGGTTTTCCTTGAACATTGCTTCTGGGGTGCCCCACATAAAGCAATCATATGATTGCTTTGATTTGCTTTCTTTCATAATTTGCAAGGGCAAACCCATCTTTCATTTAGATATCATATGTACTTGAACAGGATTGTATATACCTAGCAGGTATTTAAGAAATGTTTGATAATGTGAAGAAGTATCTAGTGTTCTCTGTGAAAAGTGTTTTTTTTCCCCTTATTTTTTTTTTCAAATGATGAAAAAAATACAAAAAAAAAAAAAAAATTCAAGGAAAGGAAAGTAGAAAAGCTGTCCTTTGTAAAGTTAACCCTCTCTCCAAGCCTGGATGTTATGAACTTATGGTTAATCTTTTTAATGTTTTGCTTACCCTCTGAGCTTGGTATCCTTTCTCTACACTTAAGCCTGGAACATAAAATTTTGGTATCCCATTTGCAAGAGTGAAGGAGTTAGAAATAAAATGTTCTCAAAACTGCACAGCAAGTCACTGTGACCCATGTTGAGCATAGCAAAAGGATGCCTCCCTTACTCCCTAGAACACATAACCACTTCAGTTTATAAACATTTGTAGGACCGTGGGGTGTTGCTTTCCCTCTATTAAGGAATGTTTGATGCAACAGCAAAGCACTTCCAATCCTGCTGCTTTGGTGTGAAACTGTGCAGAAATATTGCCTGGTACGTGTGGAATATAAGACAGATTTTTCAAAATACAACATGGCAGTCAGAAGCATTTATCTTGCTTAGTCTGTGTGGCATTTAGGGGAAATTCCCAGCAGGGAGACACTGTTTAAATGCAGATCATTCCCTTGAATTGGGAGCAAATGTTCACTCTATAAAACCATTGGGTAAAAAAGTCTGGAGGTTTACTTATAAGGATTTTATTTAATATATACAAGCCAGGAAGAACACTATGAAAACAATCAGTATAAATGCAACTATTTGATTAATACCATGTAAAATATTTTCCTAGGCAAATATTCCCATAAAAGTTAAAGTATCATTTGAGAATTATGACAATTTTAAAAGCCCATAAAGGTAGGCTATCTCCTTTTCTGTGTTTTTCGTTCAAATGCCAGATTTTTTTTCTTTTTCCTTTTAAGAAATCCCAGTTATTACCAAGGAAAAGATGCAAGGGCACTTAATGACAAACATTTTAACTTCAAAGCCAAAAAGTAGACCAAAATAGAAAATAAATTGGGTTTCAATGAATCATTTCACCCACTAATACAAGCTCTGCTGAGGATACGTCAGGCCCTGGCTTGATAAAGGAAAACTTTGAAATAATCAATGTGACTGACACTCAAGGGTAACAAACCCTTCATTTTTCACATAACTGAGAATTTTTTGATTGTCAAAAGAACATACTTCATGTGCTCCTAAAAATAGCATGCAATACCTTACTGTAACATCCCAGAAGTTTACTTCATTTTTATATGCTGCATGTGTTATTAATCATATTATTAATATTAAAAATGAAACAAAACATAATCAAGGCTCCATTCCCAACAAGTTATAATTAAATAAATGCCACATTCCTGATTGTGCTAAGGCCAATTAAATCTAATTTCTCTTCTGTTTCCATACATAGGCTGCAGCTGTATGTGCAATCCAGGGGTAATTAATTGCCACCAACTGCCTTCCTCTAAAACAGGGGTGTCTGAAATTGGTAGCAAAACATGTGCCTCAGAGACCAAAACAGAGCCTAATGCTATTTAGGATGTTCATGGTTCTTTAATGACCCAGAGTAAATTTTTTCCCTCCACAAGCTGCTGTCCATTTTGTCTGTCTCTTGTGCATAGAACGACTCAGGGTTCTGGGTTTCATTAACAAATTCAGACTAGTAAGAAAGCCAGAGGCAAGGCAGGAAGGGTCACCCCTTCAGGATTGGCAACCTCACCCTGAAAAGTCTATGCCAGGACAAGAAACTTCAAATGGGTCCAGTTTAAGTGAAGAATTTTCCAATTCTATCAGAAAATAATGTACCACTTGGAAAAGGTATTTGAGAAAGACAAGATACAGATTTTATTCTTTAGAATTAGACTTCAAAAGAGGCCTCAGAGTGGCCCAATAATTGTTAAAGTATATTCTCGGTGAAAATATTAGAAATTGGGTTCAGGGATAGAAACTTGATCGTGCATACATTCATAGATTCGTACAGCTGGAAGAAACTACAAGAGGTTAAGAATCTGCAGCAAAGCAGGAGACCTGGGTTTGATCCCTGGGTCAGGAAGATCCCCTGGAGTTAGGAAATGGTAACTCACTCCAGTATTCTCGCCTAGAGAATTCCATAGACAGAGGAGCCTGGCAGGCTACAGTCCATAGGGAGGCAAAGAGTCAGACATGACTAAGCAACTAACACTTTCACTTCCCTTAAGGACAGGCTGCTTCTAGCCTATTTCTAACAAATGAAGATTGAATCTATTTTTAAAATCTTAGCAACAGAATATACCTTTCTTGCTACCTAACCTGATATTTAATGATCTTATTATAAAAAATAATGCATTTAACTTGAAATCATCCTGCTGGACCAGTTTACTGGGTGAGAAGGAACACAGTTTGTTTTCCATCTTCAGATAATAATCCTTTAGAGGTAAAGATTATTTTTCAGCCTCACCATTCTCTTCTGCAACCTACATATCTCAATCCCTTAGCCTTTTAGGTCTAAATTCTCCACACAGCTCTTCATTTGTAGAAGCTAGATTAAGAGCCAATCAGAAGCTGAGCAGCACTGAACACAGAGATTATTTTGTATCCCCTAAGCTAGACTATTTTAATACTTGCAGTATCTTGCTTGATTTTAGATACTTATTCTGTGTTGCAGGGCTTCCCTGGTGGCTCAGTGGTAAAGAATCCACCTGCCAATGCAGGAGATGCAGTTTCAATCCCTGGGTTGGGAAGAACTCCTAGAGAAGGAAATGGCAACCCACTCCAGTATTCTTGCCTGGGAAGTCCCGTGGAAAGAAGAGTGGTGGGCTACAGTGCATAGGGTCACAAAGAGTCAGACACAACTTGGTGAATAAACCACCACCATTTTGTGTTGCTGACAACTGGCTTACTAAACACAATGAAAGCTTTTTGTCACACCTCCAAAAATTTAGACAGTCCCCATCCCCTCCATGCAAGCTTAGCTGTCTTACCCAAGGGGACCTCCTCTTTCTGAATCTTTCTATTTATCTCTGACAATGCCTTGCAGTTTATAAAAGTTATCCTTAATTTGGATGGTTGCTTTCAGGCTCATCCTTAAGCTTGGGATCAGTTCCTCTCTATTCTTTTCTTTTTGGATATTTATAAAAGTATTAGACAAAAATGGTACATGAGTTGGCCCCTAAAGTATTCCCCTAGCTTGAAGCTGAGTTACTGATAATCACTCTTCAAACAGACTCTGCATGTAACCTCTTCATGATGATATTTTCTATTTCATCTGGATTTCCACATTACATATACCTTTATACACTTGGAGAAACCCTGTGAAGATGTATTTATTATAAAATGTGTGTATGTTTCTCTGTGGGAATATGCAGTAAATTAAGATGTCCTTCTGAGATCAGTAAAGCTGTGGCCTGGAATGCTATAGCATTTAACCACAGGTTTGATCCAACCTCCTTTGTAAATCACCTTGGGCATGTGCTTTCTGAAATATGTACATGAATTATTGCCTTATTTTCATACTGTGGGTATTGTTTATTATGGAAGGGCCATTAACCCTGTAAGATGCAGATAATCTTCCACTTGCTTGTCTACAGCAGAAGATCATTTACTGTCACCCTGATTAAATATATTATGACAGCAAAGCTAGTAATGCGCAAGGTATGGGCAAAGAAAGAACATGCTTCACATACTCTCTCTGCCGCTCTCTGTAGAACAGTTTCTGTATCTAATTTGGTACTTTTCAAATAAAGAACATCACATTACCAGAAGCCATTTTACCCTTTTATGCTCACATACATCGGTCTCCAGAGAAAACCAGGACAACTGATTTCTATAAAAATTGTATTTACAAAGTAACAGTCCTGATTAAGTTTATTATTAGTGCCCAGAGTTTGTGTGCTCCTGATGCCTCAAACACTGAACTCAAGGTTTCTCTTTTAGTACAAGCAATAAAACAAACCTCAGGCTGACCTTCCTCAAGACAAGCGCTAAAATAACGGTATTCCCCAACTTACTTTTAAACCCAAGCCTGCGACAAAAGCTTGAACGTGATCCACGAGGGTACACAACAACGCATCTTACATACACATGTACATAAAGATACATTATAAATTACATTGCCCACATCCTGTCTCTATACACACAGAAGCTGCTATAATTTAGTTATTTACTATGTACTACTAGTGGTGTAAAATGTCATTTTCTAAGAATACATCCGAGGCTTAAGTCAGCAGTTTTATGATATCATCTGCGCTGGGAAAACATTAAAGGCTCAATATTTAATAAACATAATAAACATCCCCATGAAACAAATTGTTCATAAACTACCTGTTTAATTTTTCAGGGTTCCTGAACCACATATTTTCTTATTAGTTGTGAGCCTGCTGGGTTGGAGGATAGATAGGGCCTGTCAGGGATAGAATATAATGTAGCGGTTTTATGAATTATTTCTGTGAGGAAAAGCCTATTACAGCTGACAAGAGGGTGATGATATTAGCCCATCATCATTCAGATGGCACCACCCTTCCCCCTTTCATCCGTCAGGCCTCTTGTATGGGGGCTGTAAGCCACACCGTCTTTGCACAGCCAACACAAAGACAAATTCTACTCTTTTTCTGAGTCCATGAAACATTTAGTATTTCATTTTGAATCATGGCAGATGACAGAAACAAATGGCCTAATGAATCTCACTTATTGTCCCTTGCAAATCTGAGGATGAGCTAAAAGTAAAATCTCTGTTTCTTTGCTCTTTTTTTTATTTCTTTACTCCTTTTTTTTCTTTCCTTTTTGATGGATTTTTTCTCCCCAGAAAGATCTCTGTTGCATTCTAAATAGATGAAGTTATAGAATTATTTTCATAAACAGGTCACTTGATTTTGAAATCAATTACATAGCTCCTTCATAATCCTTTTCTCGATCATCTCTCAATAAGTAACTTTTGGGACAATCAATTTTCACCCATCTTGTGACCTTATAAAATGTAAATACAACAGGGGGCAAGATGAGAACAAAAAATAACAAGTAAATACTTACTGTATTGGGGGAAAATGGCAATGACTCATCAATAAGAATTGATGACAATGAGAACTAATTCCCTTTGTTTTATTTAAAGGAAAATTCAGTCTGCAGCACCTATTTATACATTATTTGGCTGAACTTTACAGCTTTTGTGGTTACTTTTTCTAGGTGCATTTACTTTAAATATGACATTGAGGTTTGTAAGGGATTTTCTAGGTGGAGCTGCTCTGGGAAATAATGAAAAAGAAAGAAATGACTCTACTCACTAATGACATTATTCTCTTATTTGCTATTTGAAAACCTTCTGGGTAGAACTGAACACAAGGCAGTGCTGCTCTGGTAGTCTGAAAAATACCACCTGTTAAGAGATTTCCTTTATGCTCTTTGCTGCTCTGTTTAAAAGAAAGTCTTGTCCCTGGTGCTTGCTTCTCCTTCATCAGCATCAAACAGCACTGAATGCCATGTATTCCCAGCAGACCACAGCATCAAGGCCATGCGTCTGTATCATATATGCATGCTTTCAACAAAACACAAGAGCATACTTGTTGAGAAACGTGCATTTAACTTTGCAAAAAAAAAAAGGAAAAAAGTTCAGAGTTGGGCTAAAAATAGAGAGACTGGTAGAAGTTAGTAGGAGAAAAAGAGAAGAATTTCTCCTCCAGCTCCTTGCCATTCCTTAGCCTTTTTTCGTGTTTTTCTCTGTGACTCTGTAATGGATTTTTAACAGCCATTAGAGTTGTCAAGTAAATTTTTCTTAGTTCAAGTATGTACAATTGATCCTGATAGATGTTAATAGCTCCCAAACTAAGGCAGAGTCTGCAGTCAACATACAGGAATAACAATTCTGAGGTTAAAAAAAGAGAAACTTTTGACAACTGATGCCATAATATAGGCCAGAGGCACTCCAGGTCAAATTTCCTTAGTTTTGGGAGTAAAATTTCACCAGTGATACCCCTAAGTTTATAACATTAGTTATATTATGACTCAATTTTTTAACATGTAGGTTTAGGTAATTTCATAATAAGTTATTTCCAAAATATGAAATTTAGCAAGCCACTTTTGAAAAAAAAGGATATAAATATATCAATTTTCTTTGATTTTTATAATTTCCTTTTAGAAAGAAAGCACTACATAAAGGTTTGATTTTTAATGCTAGTGTTACAAATTGTACTAATTGAATTTTTGCTAGTTATCAAAATTATGACATTAAAAAGACCCAGAATTGCCAAAGCAATCCTGAGGAAAAAGAACAAAGCTGGAGGCATAACCCTCCCGGATTTGTTAATATATAAAGCTACAGTAATCAAAACAGTGCAGTATTGGTACAAAACAGATATATGGTTCAATGGAACAGAATAGAGAACCCAGAAATAGATCCACACACCTATGGTCAATTATCTTTGACAAAGAAGACATGAATGTAAATGGGAAAAAGACAGTCTCTTCAGAAGATGACTCTGGGAAAGTTGGACAGTTGCATGTACACCCATGAAGTTAGAACACAACCTCACATCATGTACAAAAATAACCTCAGAGTGGTTTAAAGACTTAACTATAAAGACACCATAAAACTCCTAGAAGAGATTATAGGCAAAACATTCTCTGACACAAATCATACCAATGTTTTCTTAGGTCAGTGTCCCAAGGCAATAAAAATAAGAGCAAAAATAAACAAATGAGACCTAAGCAAACTTACAAGCCTTTGCAAAGCAAAAGAAACCATTAAAAAAAAAAAAAAAAGAAAGGAGACAACCTATGAAAGGGGAGAAAATATTTGCAAATGATGTGACTGACAAGGACTTAATATCCAAAATACGCAAAAAACTCATACAATTCAACAACAAAACAGACAAACAAACTGATCAAAAAATGGACAGAAGACCTAAACAGATATTTTTTAAAGAAGACCATATTTTCTAAAGGTGGTCAATAAGCACTTGAAAATATGGTCAACTTCGCTGATTATTAGAGAAAGGCAAATCAAAACTATAGTGAGGTACCACCTCACACCAATCAGGATGGCCATCATTAAAAAGTCTATAAACAACAAACGCTGGAGAGGGTGAGGATCCCATACTGTTGGTGGGAATGTAAGTTGGTGTGGCCACTAAGGAAAACAGTATGGAGGCTCCTCAGAAAACTAAAAAAAAAAAAAAAACAAAGACCATATGATCTAGCAATCCCATTCCTGAGCATATATCTGGAGAAAAACATGGTTCAAAAATATACGTGCACCCCAGTGTTCATTGCAGAGCTGTTTACAATAGCCAAGATATGGAAGCAACCTAAATGTCCATTTATGGGTGAATGGATAAAGAAGATGTGGTATATATATACAACAGAATACTATTCAGCCATAAAAGGAATAAAATAATGCCATTTGCAGTAACATGGATGCAACCAGAGATTATCATACTAAGTGAGGTAAATCAGGCAAAGACAAATGCCGTATGATATCATTTACATATGGAATCTAAAAGAACCTATCTATGAAACAGACACAGACTCACAGACCTAGAGAATAGACTTGTGGTTCCCAAGGGGGAGATGGGGGAGGGGAGGTATGAACTAGGAGTTTGGGATTATTAGATGCAAACTATTACATATAGAATGGATAAACAACAAGCTCCAACTATATAGCACAGGGAACAATATTCAATATCCTGAGACAAACCATGATGGCAAAGAATATAAAAAAGAATGTATATATGTGTAAAACTGTCACTTAACTGTACAGCAAACATTAACATTATATTGCAAAACAAATACACTTCATAAAAATAAAATTAAAGATTATGACATTAGAAAATACAATATAAATGTACTTCAGTTACTTTTATTATGCTCTTGAGTAGTTGATTTCAACAATACTTGCTTTTTCCAAAAGGAATCATTTTATAACTAATGGTCATTTATTTCAAAAGTGTTTAACAATAAGAGACTTTTACAATCCAAATATACCAGAGATTGAAATCTAGTGTACAAACAGAACATTTGGAAATATTTGGGTCTAATAATTTAGTGCCATCTTCTTCATCATTATCTAATGCCCTTTTGGACTTCTTGTCAGTCTCTGAGCCTAGCCTAAGTACCAGGTAGAATTAAACATTTTTTATTTGAAAAAAATCAATGAATACCTTATTTTTATTTCTATCTCCTGCATATTATCAGGCTAAGAGAAAAAAAAAACATGGTTTGCTAGTGAAAATGTATACCAATTTATTGTCATACAGCAAAACGAGCAAAACCTAAATCTAAAAAGAAGTAAAAGAAATAGATTTGTCTCCATAAACTGGCCTTGTTTCCTAAAAGACTGAACATATTAAGTGATGCTCAATGGTATCATAGGAATCTGCCAGGAATTAAGGCAGTGCCTCATCCTCTGGTTTCCATCATTTTACCATCAAGACAGATATGTTTGCTTCCAACTTTGATGTACTTTCTAGTTAATCAGTTCAGACCAAACTTTTAATGTTAGTAAAGGGCATCCTTTTAAACTTCATAGAAACACATATGTTCAGGAAATGGTATCATATTTCTTGTTAAAAATAGATGCAATATTGCAAAATTATTAAGCAACTGAAGTTGAATTTAGGAAAATGAGAAGTGAGGCAGAGTATTTGTGTATACTTACTAAAAGTAAAAGGTCATTGGCCTGGTGATATTGAGTATAACCATATGAAACTACTGTTTTTTAGATCAGAAATGGTTGAATAATTACAATTTTATACGGTTCAACCTAATTAGATTCATTTGTAATAAGCATAAATTGTGCATTTCCTTTAAAAAAAAAGAAGTACATAAAATTGGTCAGTGGTATCTTGAAGAATGATGAGCTATATGTGACAAGAATGTCGAGAAAACAAACTGAAAATTCTACAAGGTTAGAATAAGTAGAATTATAACAATAGCTTCTCAGAGCTGAGATAAGCAGTCAGTATCATTTTCCTCAAGACAGAGTCAGCATTTGGATAGTCTTAAGAAAATCCCAAATTCTGAAACAGTTAATGTTTTGCCCATGATGGTTCCTTATATATATTGTTCCCTGTATCTAGAATGCCTGGCATCACTACTCATACTTCATGACCCAGTTCATTAGTTCCTTTTATACATCACTTTGCATTTTACACTATAATTATTCAGATGCTGATCTTTTTCACTGAGTGGCAAGATCTCCAAGAGCAGGGTTGCTATCTGTTTTTTTGTTTCTGCCCTTCTCATGAGTCCTGTACCTCACATAGAGCGGATGGTCAATGCATGGTTGTTGAGCAGATAATTTTTTTCACATTTTAAACTAAAGATTGGGACTACTGTCAGTCAATTTTTGCGTTTTCAATTATACAGAACGATATTGGGCTAATAAAATTAGAAACTGAAAAAAAAAAGCTAGAGATTATAATCAATGAGGACTTTATAAATTAAATACATAACTGAATGTATGTTATAAAATGTACCAGATATCCAAAAGGCATACAGATGTTAAAATGTACAATGATGTACCAAGACTAAGAAATAAAACATGACGTATGGTTAAATGTCTTTGCTTTGTATCCCATTTTTCTCTTCCTTGGCCTTCTGAGTAATCACTGTGTTAAATATGGTTATTATTTCTATGCATACATTTACTTATATATTCACTACATGCTTGCACTGAATATATAGATGGCTTTGGATGGTAGGAATATTTTAGCAAATTAATCTTTCCAATTCAATGACAAGGCAAATCTCATTTATTTGAATCTTTTTTCAATTTCCTACATTGGTTTTTTATAGTATTCAGCAGGCAGAACTTTCACTTCTTACATTAAATTTATTACAAAATATTGCACTGTTTTTGATGCTATTATTATATACAGATAGGATTTTCTTTATTTCTTTTTCAGATGGTGCATTGTTAGTGTATAAAAATGCAACTGATTTTTGTGTGTTGATTTTGTATCATGAAACTTTACTGAATTTGTTTACTAATTCTAACAGTTCTTTTTTTCCTTAGTGGAGTTTTACTGATTTCTATGTATAAGATTATATCATCTGCAAATGGAAACAATTTTGCTTCATCTTTTCCAATTTGGATGCCTTTTATCTCTTTTTCTTGCCAAACTGACAAGGCTAGGACATCCAGTATTATGTCTAATAGGAGTAGTGAGATTGGGTATCATGTCCTGCTACTGATCTGAGAGGAAAACATTCAACCTTTCACCAATGAGTATGTTAGCTGTGGGCTTTTATTATGTTGAGGCATGTTTCTTTCATACGCAATTAACTGAGGTGTTTTTTTGTTTTGTTTTTTTAATCATGAAAGGGTGTTGTATCTTGTCAAATCCTTCTAGTAAATCTATTGAGAGGATCATCAGATGTTTTACCTTCATTTGTTCTATTAATATAATGTATCATATTTATTGATTTCTCTATGTTGAACCATTCTTGCATCCATGGGATGAATTCCACTTGATCATGGTCTGATCCTTCTATGTACTGCTGAATTTGATTTGCTGGTATTTTGTTGAAAATTTACCACGGATATTGACCTGTTGTTATTGTTGTTGCATTCCTTGTATTGTCTTTCTCTGGCTTTATATCAAGCTAATGCTGGCCACATAATATGATTTTGGAATTACTCCTACCTCTTCAATTTTGGGGAAGAGTTTGAGGAAAACTGGCATTAATTCTTCCTTAGATGTTTTGAAGAATTCACCAGTGAAACCATCTGTTCCTGGGCTTTTATTTGGGGAGGTTTTTGATTACTGATTCCTCCGTCTTGTTACTGGTCTGATCAGCTTTTCTTTTTCTTCAAGATTTAGTCTTAGTGGATTACATGTTTTAGGAATTTATCCATTTCTTCTAGGTTATCCAGTTTGTTGGCTTCTAATTGTTCATGATAGTCTCTTATGAACCATTTTATTTTTGTGCTATCAGTTGTAATCTCTTCGCTACCACTTCTGATTTTATTTACTTAAGACTTCCTTTTTTTTTAGTCTAGCTGAATATTTGTCAATTTTGTCTGTCCTTTAAAAAAAAAGAGTTTTATTGATCTTTTCTGTCATTTGCTGAATTTTCATTACTGCAGCTCTGATCTGTAATTTCTTGCTTCTGCTAACTCTGGCCTTGATTTTTTCTTCTTATCCAAGTCCTTGAGTATGGTTACGCTGTTTATTTGAGATATTTACTGCTGTAGTTGCTTACCACTATAAAATTCCCTCTTACAACTTTTCTTTATTTCAATTTGTAAGTTTTGTAGTGTTTCTGTTTTCATTTGTCTCAAGATATTTTTGCTTTATTTTTTGATTTCCCCTTTAACCTATTGGTTGTTCAGGAGAGTGTGTTTTCATATCCACATATGTGTGAAATTTCCAGTTTTCCTCTCATAATTTAGTTCTAGTTTTGCATCATTGTGGTCAGAAAAGATATTTGATATGATTTTAATCTTAAATTTTCTAAAGTTTGTTCTATGGCCTAACATATGATCTATCCTCAAGAATACTCCATGTGCACTTTAGAAAAAGAGTACTGAGGCTGCTATATGTCTGCTAGGCTCATTTGTTGTAAAGTAGAGTTTGAATTCAATGTTTCCTTCTTGATTTTCTGTCTGTATGATTACTTGTTGTTGAAAAAGTGGTATTGAAGTCCCCTACTATTATTATATCATCTGTTTTTACTTTCAGATATGTCAATAATTTGCTTAACTTTAGAACAATTTAGGGGTACTAATGTTTGATGGATGTGAAAGAGGAGAGTGAAAAAATGGCTTAAAACTCAACATTCAAAAAACTAAGATCATGGCATCCAGTCTCATCACTTCATGGCAAATGGATGGGGAAATAGTGGAAGCAGTGACAGATTTTATTTTCTTGAACTCCAAAATCACTACAGATGGTGACTGTAGCCATGAAATTAAAAGATGCTTGCTCCTTGGAAGAAAAACTATGAAAAACCTAAACAACATATTAAAAAGCAGAGACATTGCCTACAAACGTCTGCATAGTTAAAGATATAGTTTTTCCAGTAGTCATGTACGGATGTGAGAGGTCAACCATAATGAAGGCTGAGCGATGAAGAATCGATGTTTTTGGATTGTGGTGCTGGGGAAGACTCTTGAGAGTCCCTTGGACAGCAAGGAGATCAAATCAGTAGATCTGAAAAGAAATCAACCCTGAATATTCATTGGAAGGACTGATGTTGAAGCTGAAGCTCTAATACTTTGGCCAACTCACTGGGAAAGACCTTGATACTGGGAAAGACTGAAGGCAAAAGGAGAAGGGGGAGCAGAGGATGGGATGGTTACATGTATCACTGACTCAAGGGACATGAATTTGAGCAAATTCTGGGGGATAATGAAGGATAGGGAAGACTGCAGTGCTGCAGTCCATGGGGTTCCAAAGAGTTGGACATAACTTAGTGACAAGAACAACAAAATATCGGATGCATACATAATTACAATTGTTATATCCCATTGATGAACTGATCTTCATCATTGTGTAATGATCTTCTTTGTCTGTTTTTACAGTTTTTTATTTTAATTTAAAGACTATTTTGTCTGATGTAAGTATAGCTGGCCCTGCTCGCTTCTAAATTTCATTTGCACAGAATATCTTTTTTAATACTTTCACTGAAACCGATTTGTGTTCTTAAAGCTAAAATGAGTCTCTGGTTGGCAGCATATGGTTGGATTTTGTTTCTTTATTCTTGAGCCACTGTATAATTTTTCATTGAGTAACTTAATAAATTTGCATTTAAAGTAATTATTAATAGGTAAAGTACTAATGCCATCTTATTAGTTGTTTTCTGGCTATTTTGTAGTTCTAATCTCCCTTTCCTACAGTCTTCCTATATGAATTAATGAATTTCCATGATTTTGAGCTTAGATTTTTTTCTCTTTGTCTTTTATGTATGTGCTATAGGTTTTTACATTGTGGTTACCATGAAGGTTACATAAAACATGTCATAGGTATAATAGTTTATTTTAAAGTTAACTTTGATAGCATACAAAACTCTACTCTTTTACTCTACTTCCCCATATCTTATGTTTTAATGTCAAAATTTATATCCTTTTATATTTTGCATTCATTAATGCATTATTAGAGCTATGCATGCATGAGCGCTAAGTCATTTCAGTCATGTCTGACTCTTTGAGACCCTTTGGACCATATCTCACCAGGCTCTTCCGTCCATGGGGTTCTCCAGGCAAAAATCCTGGAATGGGTTGCCATGCCCTCCTCCAGGTGATCTTCTCTACCTAGGGGTCAAACCTGTATCTCTTATGTCTCCTGCACTGGCAGGAGTGTTCTGGGAAGCCCTATTTAGCTATAATAATAAGGCTTTTTTCCTTTAACATTTGTACTAGAGTTAAGTGATTAACATACCCAACATATTGCTTTATTACAGTATTCTGAATTTCACTATCAGTAACCTTTACTAGTATATGTTTCATATTTTTGTATGTTTTCATGTTAATTAGCATCCTTTCATTTCTCCCTAAATAACACCTTTCATCACTTCTTATGGGGCAGGTCTAGTAGTGATGAAATTACTTAACTTTTGTTTGTCTGGAAAAGCCTTTTTCTTGCCTTCATTTCTGAAGGACAACTTTTCCAGTTAAAGTATTCTTTTTAGTAGTTTTTTTTTTCTCCTTTCTTTCTGTATTTTTTTTTTTTTAAACTTTCATAACACTCTCTTTTGGCCTACAAGTTTCTGCTGGGAAATTCTCAATTAGCCTTATGGTGTTCCCTTGCATGTGAGGAATTTCTTTTTATATTGCTGCTTTTAAAATTCCTTATTTGTCTTTAATTCTAGACAGTTTTATCATAGTATGTCTTAGAGAAAATTTTTTGGGGATGAAGTTGCTTGAGGACCTATTATTTTCATGAACTTAGATACCTTAATCTCTCCCTAGATTTTGGAAGTTCTCAACTATTATCAACTTAAAGCTTCTTTGAGTAAACTTTCCTCCTCTTTCTCTCTCTCATCTCCTTCTGGGACTCCGATTTTGTGTAGATTGTTTCATGTAACAACCTCCTTAAAACAACTATTTTGTATTCTTTATCAAGCATATTGCAGATATTTGTTTCTTTGCGGTTGGTTACTGGAAAATTATTGTTCCTTTGGTGGTGTCATGTTCCCCTGATTTTCCATGTTTCCTAGAGTCTTGCATTTCCATCTTCATGACTGAAGAAATCATCTCCTCCAGACTTTACTGACTGGCTTCAGGACAGAAATGTCTTACATCAAGCCCCTTACAGATTCTGAGGCTTTCTTAGAACTTTTCTAGGGATACTCCTGCTCCCTATTTTGTGTTCCCTCTTGAGAGAGAACCCTTAAGATTGTATGCATTTTCTTGACTGTACAAAGTGAGGCCAGGTGCTGGTTTGCTCTTCATAGGTGGTACTGAAAGCTCATGTTTGTGTGCTCTCTCCTAATCCTACAAAATCAGGCCTGCTTTCTGTAAGTGCTCACGAGCCTGTAAAGTCTCACTTTATCACCGGCAGGGGTATGTACAGGGATCTCGCCCCACAGAGTGTGCAAACCTTTGCTGAGGGGGAATGTGTGGGTGAGATGCAGAGTGTTGGGACCATCTGTTGGCCAGTTGGGAGGATCTTAGATGAGATGTTCCCTGTAGCTCATGGAGGGTCTCTTTGATGGAATCAGCAGAGCAGTTAGAAGATTCTACATTTCTTTGATATCCTCTAAGAGCCCTGGTTACTCTTCTCCTAGCTGCTTCCTGTGCCCTAATTGCACATCTCAGTATTCTGAATGTGGTTTAAAAAAAAAAAAAGTGGATCTCCCTACTGTTGTGGGAAAATTGTATAAATCTTAATTATGATGATTTTCAGATCTACCACATCTTTCTACTTTTCTTTATATTCATTCTATTAAGTTTTGAGATTTTGATATTGAAGCTCCAACTAAAAGTCTTAATTTACTGACTAAAAGTTATTATAATGTATAGTGGGGCTATATGTAACTTTGTTCTGCATTTTCCAAGTCTCTTGTAAAAGTGTTATCATACTTTCATAATTTAAAAAATAAAAAGAAAGAGGGAAAAAAAGTGGACCTCTTTGGTAGCATCCCACATAGCTGGGGAAGCTGGGAGTTCACTCATACACTCTCACTTTCCCCAGTGGGTGAAATTGCAGGCCAATGTCTCTCTTGACACTTAACTGTGCCAAGGGTGGAGGTGGGGAGAGTGACAGTGGTAAAGTAAAAGTGTTTCTCTGCCCTCTTCACTATCTAATCTCGTGGTTTTCTGCTCCAACAGTGTGCTGGAACTTCTCTGCTGAATTCTTGGACTTCCACAAAATCACTCCCATCCATTAGTGAGTGTCAAACATTGTGTTCTTTAAGGGTAAGACAATAGAAAATTCTTATTCTGACATTTTAATGCCATCATTTCTTGGCAAAATTTTAAGATTACATTAAAGTATACTTCTGAAGCTTGTTCCTTACCATTAGCATTATATTTTTGAGAGTTATTCAGGATGAGACATACAGCACTAGTTCACTTACTGAAAGTTCTGTACTGTGTTTAATTTTTAATATACTATTTTCTCTTGATAGACATTTTGATCTTTGTTTATTCTTATGACAACTAACGTTTCTTTTAATATTCTAGTATTTGTCTTCATGTAGAAGTTTTTCTTGGGTATGTACCTAAAGTTTTTAATTTTAGTGTATTCAAATTTATTAGATCTTCCTTTATAGTTTTAACTTTTTCTCACTTGTTTAAGATGTTTTCCACTCTTTTGCTAAATATATCTAATTATCTTCCAAAATTTTAAAAGTTTTCTCTTTAACATTTGGATTTTTGATTCATTTGGGATTGCTTTTTTGTATGGCATAATATAGTAAATAATTTTTATTTTGAAAATATATTTCCAGCAATATTTACTAAATATATTTTATTTTCTTCATTGATCTCAATGTAAATTTTGTTCATAAATACACGTTTTTATATATGTACAGGTTTCCTGGCTCTCTGCTTAGTTATATTGATTAATTTTCCATCACAACACCAAAACAACTAAACTTTAATAATTTTCCTTTATGAAATTTGCTATTTAACAGGAAAATTCTTCTTGCTTGATGATTTTTTTCTTAGAAGTGCTTTGGCAATTCTTGGCCTTTTATTCTTCCAAATAAATTTTAGAATGAGTTTGTTATTTAGACCTATGAATAAACTTATTAGGATTTAAAATAAGATCACTCTAAATAGATCAGTTTTGAAAGAATTGACATTTTTGTAAATATTGAGTGTTCTATTAATGAACATCTATGTATGTCTTCCCATGTTTCCATCTCTAAATCAATTAAATGTAATTTTCTTCTTAACAGTTATACTACATATTTTATCAGATTTATCTTTCCAGATTTTATATCTTTAGTAATTTAGATGACATTTCTTCATGAGTTGCTGTAGTTCAGTTGCTGAGTTATGTCTGACTCTTTGCAGTACCATGTCTCTGGGGTTGCACCGAGTCGGACACGACTGAAGCGACTTAGCAGCAGGACTGCAGCATGCCAGGGCTCCCTGTGCTTCACTATCTCCCGGAGTCTGCTCAAATCCATGTCCATTGAGTCAGTGATGCTATCTAACCATCTCATCCTCTCTGTCTTCTCCTTTTCCCTTCAATCTTTCCTAGCATCAAGATCTTTCCCAATGAGTCGGCTCTTCGCATCAGGTGGCCAAAATATGGAGCTTCAGCTTCAGCATCAGTCCTTCCAATGAACATTCAAGGTTGATTTCCTTCAGAATTGGTTTGATCTCCTTGCAGTTCAAGGGACTCTCAAGAGTCTTCTTCAGCACCACAATTTGAAAGGATCAATTCTTCAGTGCTCAGTCTTCTTTGTGATCCAACTCTCACATCCATACGTGACTACTAGAGAAACCATAGCTTTGACTATGAGGACATTTGTCAGTAAAGTGATATGTTTGTTTTTTAATACACTATTTAGGTTTGTCATAGTTTTTCCTCCAAGGAGAAAATATCTTTTAATTTCATGGCTGCAGTAACCATCTGCACTGACGTTAGAGCCCAAGAAAATAAAATCTGTCACTCCTTCCACTTTTCCAACCCTTCTATTTGCCATGAAGTGATTGGACCTGATGCCATGATCTTAGTTCTTTGAATGTTTAGCTTCATGCCAGCTTTTTCATTCTCCTCTTTCACCTTCAGCAAGAGGCTGTTTAGTTCCTCTTCAATTTCTGCCATTAGAGTGGTATCATCTGCATATCTGACGTTGCTGATATTTCTTCCAGCAATCCTGATTCCAGGTTGTGATTCATTTAACCTGGCATTTCACATGATGCTCTCTGCATATAAGTAAAATAAGCAGGTTGACAATATACAACCTTGACATACTCCTTTCTCAATTTGGAACCAGTCAGTTGTTCCATGTCCAGTTTTAACTGTTACTTCTTGACCCACGTATAAGTTTCTCAGGAGACAGGTAAGGTGGTGTGATATTCCCATCTTTTCAAGAATTTTCCACGGTTTGTTGCGACCCACATAGTCAAAAGCTTTAGCATAATCAATGAAGCAGAAGTAAATGTTTTTCTTCTACTCTGGCTTTCTCCCTGATCCAACAAATGTTGGCAATTTAATCTCTGGTATCTCTGCCTTTTCTAATCCTAGCTTGTACTTCTGGAAGTTCTCAATTCACATACTTTTGAAGCCTAACTTGAAGAATTTTGAGCATAACCTTGTCAGCATGTGAAATGAGTGCAAGAGTACATTTTTCTAATTGTATGTTGCTTGCATGAAAAACTGTAATTGTCTTTTGCATATTGACCTAATATCTAGCAACTTTTGAATACTTTTTAAGTAATAAGTGAATAAAGGGCTTTTAGGTTCTAGAATATGGCCAGGTTAGAGCACCAAGGGACTTTTCACTGAACGATGATTGAAGTCTAGAAAGCTATATTATCTGAGACATCTCAGGCTCACAAATGGCATAGGTGATATCTGAGAATCCCTTTATTCTAAAATAATAACAAAAACAGAAAAGAAAATTAATAAAAATGTCAATGCTGACAAAAATTGAGAATAACACCAGACCATCTGACCTGTCTCTTGAGAAACCTGTATGCAGGTCGGGAAGCAACAGTTGGAACTGCACATGGAACAACAGACTGGTTCCAAATAGGAAAAGGAATACGTCAAGGCTGTATATTGTCATCCTGCTTATTTAACTTATATGCAGAGTACATTATGAGAAACGCTGGGCTGGAAGAAACACAAGCTGGAATCAAGACTGCTGGGAGAAATATCAATAACCTCAGATATGCAGATGACACCACCCTTATGGCAGAAAGTGAAGAACTAAAGAGCCTCTTGATGAAAGTAAAAGAGGAGAGTGAAAAAGTTGGTTTGGAGCTCAACTTTCAGAAAACTAAGATCATGGCATCTGGTCCCATCACTTCATGGGAAATAGATGGGGAAACAGTGGAGACAGTGTCTCAGTATTCTAATTTTAAAATATCAAGTTTTGAGATTACCAACAGTCTGACAAAAGAAGAATGATTAAAGTCCACTTAAGGAATCAAATCCCTCTATATTAATCTTATTTCATCCTTTCCAAGAATAACAGCCTCAATGATGGCCAAAGGGTTTGATTTGAGGGGCAAACTGGGCAAAGCATTGTTTTAGGTTTTTGAGGAATTTAATTTCAATTTAATTATTAACAGAATGTTAAGACCAGTTGAATTTTTCTGCCCTAAATGTCCAAAGTGTGCTCAGTTGTTTTAGTCATGTCTGACTCTTTGCAACCTTAATGAGTGTCCATGGGATTCTCTAGGCAAGAATACTGGAGTGGGTTGTCACACCCTCCTCCAGGGGATCTTCCTGACTCAGGGATGGAACCTGTGCCTCCTGCATCTAATGCATTGGGGCAGATTCTTTACCCACTGAGCCACTAGGGAAGCCCAAATGTTCAATACTCTGTGCTAAAGATTTGAAATAAGTACCTTTCAAATTGGTATAAATATGGACTAACTCTATCTTGGATACAAATACTAAACCTTTGCTGATCCCTTCAGAAACCCTACATGAGCCTCCAGTCAAATAATCACTCAATATCCACCATAGTGAAATGGCTGGATGGCATCACCGATGCAATGGACATGAACTTGGGCAAACTTTGGGAGATGACGAGGGACAGGGAAGCCTAGTGTGCTGCTGTCCATGGGGTTGCAAATAGTTGGACGTGACTGAGTGGCTAAACAACAACAACAAGATTAACCATAGACTGCGCAATAGTGGAGAAGCTGAATGTAGTTGCATTCAGGGTTTTAATAATAACCACTCCATCAGCTCAGAACTGCAGAATTTTCTACCATTCAGAAAAATTACTAATGAGGCTACAAATTGTTCTACTCCCAGTTGCCATACTAATGAACATTTCTAGATAGCAAGGTTTTTCTGCTATATACATAGGAGTGACCAGAGGGGAAAAGAATATAATTTAGTGTAAAAACTTCAGTGATCCTTGAGCTTTGAATGTGAAAACAAAACAAGAAAAAAAAAATCAGTATTTACTGCCACCTGAGTTAAGATTTATTGTTTAATTTGGGGTTGAATTACAGCATTTATTGAGCCAGACCAAAATGTTTGGGGCACTAATTCAAGAGAGCTATTTGGCACTAAATTTTCTAAGGTATGATTAAGAAAACAAAGACTTCTATTAAACTCAGTAAACATCTTGAAAATGGCAAAAGGAACTTTAAAAGATTAGTGAGTATGCCATCTAGATGTAATACTACTAAAGTTTAATACATAGCCATTAGGGTTTTTTTTTAACCTGAATTAATAAATAGAATTACACCATTCTTGGATGAATCTAAGCAGATTTCTGAAAATAACTGATCTCAGATAGACTGAGATCAAGAAATCCTTTCCCCAAAACAAACCTACCAAGAGGGAGGACAAATTTTTTAATCATAAAAATTGATGAAGAGCAGAATGCACTGAAATTGTGCTAAAATATACACAAATTAAATAAGATTGTTGTTTTGGCAAAATAAAAACTTTAATTTGTGAAAACTGAGGCATAGACTCAAGGCAGTTATTCATCATGGTAGTTAGTTTAAAATTCTTTGGACATAAAGAATAAAGGAACAAAAATGTTCAAAGTGAAAAGTAAAAGTGTTAGTTGTGTAGTTGTATCCAACTCTTTGCGACTCTGTGGACTGTAGCCTGCCAGGCTCCTCTGTCCATGGAATTTTCCAGGCAAGAATACTGGAGTGAATAGCCATTCCCTTCTCCAGGGGGTCTTCCCAACACAGGGATTGAACCCAGGTCTCTTGTATTGCAGGTGGATTCTTACCCTCTGAGCCACCAGGGAAGCCACAAAATGTTCAAAGCTAGAATTAAATAAAATACTATATGTCAAGCATAGTACCTGGCAAATAGTAATCATTCACTAAATGGATTTAGCACTGAAGTAGCAGTGCTATTGTTACTGGCTGATTTAAAATTAATGATCTTTCAGGCTTCCCTCATAGCTCAGTCAGTAAAGAATCTACCTACAATGCAAGAGACCCGGATTCTATTCCTGAGTTGGGAAGATCCCCTGGAGAAGGAAATGGCAACCTACTCCAGTGGGCATAGTAGCCTGAAAGGCTACAGTCCATGCAGTCACAAGAGTTGGACATGACTTAGCAACTAAACCACCATCAACGTTACTGACATCCCTCTTGATGCTCCTCAAATCACCAAACAATATTTAGGTTATAATATATTTGACCTGTGGGGTCTGAGTTGTTATAATGAGTTCAGAACTGATTAATCTGAATAAGAGAGAAAAATAATATAAGTAAAACCTTCATTTGCATGTCATTGTCAAATGAATATGTAAATGAGGTAAAGAGATGCTTTAGAAATGCCCCAAGAAAGGGACTTTCAGGGGAAAAAATTAAGGGTCAAAGACATGGTAAAGTTTTCAAAAAGTAATCTACCTTTGATAATAAACTCTCTTCAGATACTTAGGAAATCCTATCTTACTCCCATATGTTAATATCATCTTTGAATATAAAATTCAAATTAAAAACTAATTCTTAATAGAAAGCTTTTGTTAAAAGCAACATTTTGAAATGCTGTCAGTAACTATCATAAATATTTGAGAAGTTAATATTTTAATCTTCAACTATAGCACAGAAAACACTTTTAGTGACAGACAGTGCTTCATTAATGGAGTTCTGTGTGTCTAATTGCTTTAGGCACAAGGAGCTGCATTATTTTGACACATGACATGCAATTAGTACATGGTCACACGGCTAACGGGAGATTTTACACCTTTTTTTCCTTCTACATTCAGAGTGAATAATTAGCATATTTTTTCTGCTTCGAATAATAATCAGAGCCTTAGATCCAGAAATTGCCTAATGAGGTAAAATTCCAGTTGTTGACATTAATACATGTGACACATTTTTTCAGTTGTTCAAGTAAACCTTGAAGCTACCATTTCATTTACCCTTTCCAAAGTGCCCCTACCAGTCAGGAGTTATGTTATTCTTAGCATAACATTATTGAGAAGAAAGACCACAAGAGATGTTTTATACCATTATTTCAGGGCTCCACACATAGTAGGTGTAAAATCCATACTGCTTAAAAATTTTAAAAGGGTTCCTTCTGGTATCTTCTGTTGTCATTTAATGATTATCAGCATTCAAAATTGATATAAAACCATTTTAGGTTATTTTGGAGAATTCTTAGAATAAAAAATGGATTATTTTAACAATTCAAAATTATATCAAAAGAGTTGAAGTTTTCAAAGTGTTCTTAATTTTATTAAAAACATTTAACAGTAAGGAAAAAAAATCATCCAATATATTCCTAGAACAGAGCCAAATTTTATGTAAAGTTAATAAAAGTTAGGTTTCAGGGTCCATCAATTAAGTGACCCCATCCAAGGCAAACATGGTATTCCTAATAATTTTATCTTCCTAAGTTTGCATTTTTTCCTTAAAGAGTCCTCCACCCTAGTCATAAATGCTTCAGTCCCCACAAAACCTGGATCTACCCCTGGTAAAATCACCATGCTAGGTTAATACAAACTCTTGGATACTTCAAAGAACTTTTTTTTTTCTTTTTTGAAAATACTATCCCTTTTTAATTTCTTGTGAAGACCATGGTGACTTTGAGAGTTCTATCAGCAATGCTATAAACTAGTCAAAATGGCAGACTTTAAGGTACCACCCCTACAAAGAATTAAATTTTGCCCTCTTTGTCTATTACTTAATATGAACCTACAAAATTATTAAGCATTTACAAATTAAACTCAGTGAGAAAAATATTAACTTGGTATTATGACCTGTGATGTATATTACATAGGAGCTTTATATTGAAGATAGACCAAAAAAGAGAAAAGCCATCAAGATAGAGCAGAAGTCCCCAAACTCCAGAATCTAATGCTTGATGACTTGAGGTGCAGCAAATGTATTATAATAATGACTGAAATAAAGTGCATAAGAAATGTAATGTACTCGAATCATCCTGAAACCATCCCAATCCTATGGTCCATGGAAAAATTGTCTTCCATTGAAACCAGTCCCTGGTGCAAAAAGGTTGGGGACTGGTGGAGAAGAAAGGACAAGAAGCACTGACTAGGCTTTAGTTTCTTTTTTAAAATAAATATGTGCTGTGCCATGCTTAATCACTCAGTCATGTCCGACTCTTTGTGACCCCATGGACTGTAGCCTGCCAGGCTCTTCTGTCCATGGGAATTCTCCAGGCAAGAATACTGGAGTGGTTTGCCATGCCCTTCTTCAGGGATCTTCCCACCCCAGGGATCAAACCCAGGTCTCCTGCATTGCCAGTGGATTCTTTACCGTCTGAGCCACCTGGGAAGCCCAAAGTAAGTATGTATAAGCCTAAATGTTTTCAAGGCATATTTAAGAAAATCGTGAAGAATTTCACTATTATCAGTTCAAAAAGTCTTGATTAATCAAAGAGATTATATTTTGAAATGTTGATTGTTAAATATATGAAAGAATATGTAAAGTCAATAATCCTGGGTTTTTATTACTGTCCTTTAGTGAATGACTTACTATTGTTCCTATTGCTCTACCTGTATAAAAACACCAGACAAAAATTCCAGTACGCAATCTAAAAACTGTAACAACTCTCATTTGGTACCAGATTACTTGTGAAGTAGGAAAACATATGCACACATCATATCACTATGACTCCAAAGCCAAATTAATTAAATAATAGTTAAGATGAACTTTCAGTTTGTAATTTGTAAATAGGCAAGAGTATCAAAGATAATTATGACAAATGACAATGCCGTGTGACTAGCTTTACCAGATGTTAAACTATTTCATTAAACTATAGTAATTAAAACAGTGTGGCATGGACTAACTTATATATGTGTATATATATATATACACTAAACCATATATACACTATACTATATATATGCATATATATGTAAAGCAGATCAATGAAATAAAAATAACTCAGCTATAAACCCTTTTCCCTTAATAAATAGGAAGAGTAGCGAAGTAGAAACTTGTTTTCTTTCAGTAAATATTAGGACAACTGATCAGAAACATTGAAGAAAAAACAAAATCACTTACAAATTAAATTACTTTACATAGCTATAACCATATGCAAATAACCTATATGTAAACTACATACAAAATATAAGAAAATAACTTCTGTGTTTATAAACTCATGTAAGGGAAAGGACTTGATGAGCTTAGAAACAATGGAACAAATTGCAAATGAAAAGAGTGACAGATTTTATATCACAAAATGTACTGTTTATACTTTCTTTGGTAGAAAGAAAAGGAAAAAGATTATAATAGTGAGAATTATAGAAAAACGAAACTATTTACAGCAAATATAGCAATAGGGTTGCTTTTATTACATAAATCACCCTCCAAAATTCATAAGGCAATCATTAAAAGCCCATGATTAAGTGGACAAAGAATATGATCCAATAATTCACAAAAGAATTACAGACAGAAAGTAAACATGATATAAATGTTAATTCTCCCTAGTAATCCCATATATGCGGATTTAAACAATAATAATATCACATTCCTACTTATCAAATAAATCATAGGCATGGCTGTGTATTTTAATATTTTTATCAAATCCCAATTCCAGAAAGTGTTAGTAACAAAATCCCAAATACTAAACTCTGTGCCAAGAAGTTTAGCAATACCTGTGATAGCAAAATAAGTGTAAATATTCAATTAATCATGATATACATAATGCATCAGATATACTTTATGAAATTGTATTGAAAACAGTGGCTATAAAGATTACATAATCACATGAAAAATACTTTTAACCATTCTCATTTTAAATAGCAAGATAAAGCTATTAAATAATAGTATAAATACTATAATACAACTTTTTTAAATAAAAAAAATAGAATGGGAAAATAAGGCTAGACGGGAATACACCAAAATACCAATAAGAAGAAAGAAAAAAACTGACAATTAGTAACTGAATTCTAAAGTTCTTTATGTGTTTTATGTATCATATATAATTTATAGTTCCCAGGAATTCTACAATCCTTTGTCAAAATTCTGTTGAGGCTTAGAATTTGATGAGATTAATCTAGCATTTCTCATGAATATGCAATTCCTTTTATGGGTGTTTTGTGGACCACTAAGTACTATGTGTTTTATTGTTTGACACACACTTGGTAAATTATTCTTCATTGTGTTGCTGGGCAGCTTGTTTTCTTCTCAAGTACTCTATTTCTGATTTTAATGCTATAATCAAGTACTTGTTCAAAAATTACTCTAATATATATTGAAAATCATATTTTGAATTATAGTCACTTTATTATTATTTCACCTGTTTCTCTTCACTGTAAAATGCTAGAAATTGGTTAAAATAGATATATAATCAGAACATTAGAAAAACTGTATATATGAATAAAAGAGTTATTTCCACCTCCTCTCTGAACTGTGTTACACAAAAATAAGTATTCAGTAATTTAGTGATTTTGAGTTCTGTTTCCTTGCCTCTCTTCCATTATTTGATTATATTACTTGAAACGAATCATTTTCTCTCATTTAAATATTTAAAATTGAATAATTTCAAAGGCTCTTCCATATTTAAATAATTTTTATCCTAACACAAATCTGTAAAACAACTACCTGAAAGTTTAGATTCTACTCATTATTTTGACTACATACAAATCAATGTGTCACATTTACAAATTTTGGTGGTGGTTTATTTGTTGAGTCATGCCCGACTCTTTCTGACCCTATAGACTATAGCCCACTAGGCTCCTCTGTCCATTGAATTCTCCAGGCAAAAATCCTGGAGCGAGTTGCCATTTCCTTCTCCAAGGTATCTTGCCGACTCAGGAATCGAACTCAGGTCTCCTGCATTGCAGGCAGATTCTTTACTGACAGCTACAAGGGAAGCCATTACAAATTTTAATGGAGTGGATTAATCTATTCAGAGACTGCTGAATCTTGTTTTGCATAACCTAAACTTATTTTTAATATCATTCTAATCTTTTATTTTTACTGTTTACTTGGATATAGACTAAATAGTTCTTATATTAAGCATGCAATTGAGCAAATCATTTTCACAGTTTTGAAGCAACATAGTATGTAATAAAAGCAGTCCCATTGCAATATTTTCTGTAAATATTTGCACTAGAAAACAATGTTTCTTCCAAGAAAGGAAAAAAAATAGCTTTGTTCAACACTCTATTACTTTTACACCAAGATTATAAAGAAGATTCACTTCCCAATATTCACTCAAAGAAAGGGGCCTGAAGAATAATGTTTCACACATTTTACTTCAACTCTCTCCACTACATGAATATCATATCTACAAATCACCAGCTCCATAGAACATATTCAATAGAGAGGATATCCCAGGGCAATAGAAACAGAGCTTTGAGTCAGTGGAAATATGTCATAAACTCTAGGTCCTTTTAGTTTATCAATCTCTGTCTCCTTGAAAATGTAATTAATTTACTCAACAAATTTTATTGAATGACAATATACCAGCTCTGGTATATTTCTTTCCTAATGGAATTCTTCTGAATATGTTCCTGATAATATAAATAAAGTTTTTCCTTTATATTTATTTGGGTTTTTTTTTTGTAAAATACACATGACACAAAATTTACCATCTTAACCAATTTTAACTGTGCAGTTTGTTATATTAAATATAGTCATATTGTTGTGCAACCATCATCACCATCCATCTCCAGAACTCTTTTCATCTTGAAAAAATGAAACTTTATACTTACTCAAAGATAACTACCCATTCTCTTCTCCTCTCAGCCCCTAGCAACCACCATTCTACTTTTTGTCTCTGATTTTTGACTATTCCAGATCCCTCAAAAAAGGAATCATGTAGTATTTATCTCTTTGTGACTGGTTTATTTCACTTAGCATAATGTCCTTGAGGCTCATCCATGTAGTAACATATGTCAGAATTTCTTCCTTTGAAAGCTGAATAAATTCCATTGTATGCATCTACCACATTTTGCTTATCCATTTGTCTGTTGATGGACTTGGGTTGCTTCCATGTTTGCATTATTGTGAATAATGCTGCTATGAACATAGGTGTAAAAATATCTCTTCAAAACCCTGCTTTCAATTCTTTTGGGTACATGCCCAGAAGTGAAATTGCTGGATGATATGGTAAAACTATTTTTAATTTTTTGAATAACTAGCATACTGTTTTCATACTTGCTATGCCATTTTACATTCCCACTAAGAGTGAAAAAGGGCGCTAAGGTCCTCGCCAACACTTGTTATTTTCTTTTTTCTTTTTTTATAGTAGCTATCACAATGGGTTTGAGGTGAAATTTCATTGTGGCTTTGATTTGCATTTTATTCATGATTAGTGAAGTTGAGCATCTTTATATGCACTTATTGGACATTTGTATATCTTTCTCAGAGAAATGTCAATTCAACTCCGTTTCAATCAGTTGTTCATTTTTTTTATTGATTTTACCAATAGTCTTTTAAAATTAAACCATCCTTGTGTATGGTCCTTTTTATATAGTGTTGGACTCTGCTAATATGTGGTTGAGGATTTTCACATCTATATTCATCAAAGATATTGGTGTCTAAATTTTTTTTAAAGTGTCTTGGTCTATTATTGGCTTCAGGATAATGGTGGCCTTGTAGAATGAATTTGAGAGTGTTGCAACCTTCTTTGGGGCTTCCCTGGTGGCTCATTGGTAAAGTATCTGCCTGCAAAGCAGGAGATTCAGGAGATGTGGGTTCAATCCCTAGGTGAGGAAGATCCCCTGGAGGGTTGCATAGCAACCCACTCCAGTATTCTTGCCTAGAGAATCCAATGAAGACAGGAGCCCAGTGGGCTACAGTCCATAGGGTTGCAAAGAGTTGGATACGACAGAAGCAACTGAGCGCACACACATGCATGTATATGTCTCAATTTTTTTGAAATTATTTGGGAAGGATAGGTATTAGTTCTTCTTTTTATGTTTGGTATAAATCTCCTATGAAGCTATTGGTTCTGAACTTTAATTTTCTGGGAGTTTTTCTTAAATAACAGATTCAACTTTATTACTAGTGATAAGGTTGTTCAGATGGCTTGCTTTTTCTGATTCAGTCTTGGCATATTGTTTGTTTCTAGAAATATGCCCATTTCTTATAGATTGTCTAATTTTCTGACATATATTTCTTCATAGTACTCTCATGATTTTTTTATATCTCTGTGGTATTGGTTGATATTTCTCCTCTTTTATTTCTTATTTTAATTATTTTGACTCTTTTTTCTTCTTGATTAGTCTGGGTAAAGATTTATCAATTTTATCTTTTGAATAAAAGTTCTTGGTTTTTTTTAATCTTTTCTACTGCTTTGGGTGATCTCTATTTTCCCGATTTATTTCCTCTCTGATCTTTATTATTTTCTTCTTTCTTCTGGATTTGAACTTTATTTGTTCTCCTTCCAAGAATGCTAGGATGGTTCAATATTTGTAAATCAATCAATGTGATATACCACATTAACAAAAGGAAGGATAAAATTTACATGATCATCTCAATGGATACAGTAAAAGCATTTTTAAAAGTTCACATCCATTTGTGACTCAAAATTCTCATCAAAGTTTGTATAGAAGGAATATAGCTCAACAAAATAAAGGCCACTATGATAACCCCACAGCTAACATCATACTCATTGATGGAAAACTAAAAGCCTTTCTTCTAAAATCAGGAGTAAGACAAGGAGGTCCACTCTTGCAACTGTTATTAAACAAAGCATTAGAAGACCTAGCCACAGCAATCAGACAAGAAAATAAAACAAAAGATATTCAAATTGGAAAGGAAGAACTAAATCTGTTACTAGTTGCAGATGACATGAGATAGATAGATAGATAAACACACATACACACAAGAAGCAACCGTTAGAACTGGACATGGAACAGCAGGCTGGTTCCAAATTGGGAAAGGAGTCCATCAAGGCTGTATATTGTCACCCTGCTTATTTAACTTATACGCAGAATACATCAGGGAAAATGCCAGGCTGCATGAAGCACAAACTGGAATCAAGATTGCTGGGAGAAATATCAATAACCTCAGATACAGAGATGACACCACCCTTATGGCAGAAAGTGAAGAAGAACTGAAGAGCCTCTTGACGAAAGTGGAAGAGGAGAGTGAAAAAGTTGGCTTAAAGCTCAACATTCAGAAAACTACGATCATGGCATCCAGTCCCATCACTTCATGGCAAATAGATGGGGAAACAGTGGAAACAGTGGCTGACTTTATTTTTTTGGGCTCCAAAATCACTGCAGATGGTGATTGCAGCCATGAAATTAAAAGATGCTTACTCCTTGGAAGGAAAGTTATGATCAACCTAGACAGCATATTAAAAAGCAGAGACGTTACTTTGCTGACAAAGGTCCATCCAGTCAGAGCTATGGTCTTTCCAGTAGTCATGTATGGACGTGAGGGCTGGACTATAAAGAAAGCTGAGCACCAAAGAATTGATGCTTTTGAACTGTGGTGTTGGAGAAGACTCTTGAGAGTCCCTTGGACTGCAAGGAGATCAAACCAGTCTATCCTAAAGGAAATCAATCTTAAATATAAATTGGAAGGACTGATGCTGAACCTGAAACTCCAATGCTCTGGCCACCTGATAGGAAGAATTGACTCACTGGAAAAGACTCTGATGCTGGGAAAGATTGAAGGTGGGAGAGAAGGGGACAACAGAAGATGAAAAGGTTGGATAGCATCACCGACTCGATGGACATGAGTTTGAGCAAGCTTTGGGAGTTGGTGATGAACAGGGAAGCCTGGTATGCTGCAGTCCATGGGGTTGCAAACAGTCGGGACATGACTGAGCGACTGAACTGAACTGAATACATGTACATGTATATGTGTGTGTGTGTATGTGTGTGTATATAGGTATATATATATATGAGCGATATATATATCTCACATATATATATATATATATATATATATATTGCTCGTATATATAAAACTCAAAAATCTTCACCATTGCTGGATACAAGATCAGTATATAGAAATCTGTTGCTTTTACATACACTAATAATGAACTATGAGACAGCAAAAAAAAAAAAAACTCCTGTTTAAAATCAAATCAAAAAACATAGGATAAACTTAACTAGGAGATGAAATATCTATACTCTGAAAACTATAAAACATTGATGAAGGAAATTGAAGATAATATGAAAAATGCAAAGATATCCTGTGTTCATGGACTGGAAACAATAATAATGTTAAAATGCTCATATGATGCAGAGCAATCTACTTATTTAATGCAATCTCAATCAGAAAATACCAAAAAACATTTTTCAAGGAACTAGAACAAATAATCCTAACATTTATATGAAATCACAAAAGATCCGAGGTAGCCAATGCAATCTTGAGGAAAAGAACAAATTGGTAAATTGGAGGTATCATACTCCCTGACTTCAGACTACACTATAAAGCTACATTAACAAAACAGCATGGTACTGGCACAAAAAAAGACATATAAATCAATGGAACAGAATATAGAGTCAAGAAAAAAAATTTTTTTATGGTTAATTAATCTACATCAAAGGAGACAAGAATATACAATGGAGAAAAGATAGTCTCTTCAATAAGTAATGCTGGGAATCCTAGACAGCTATCTGTAAAACAATGAGATTAAAACATTGCCTCATATCATTTACAAAATAAACTCAAAATGGGTCAAAGACCTAAATCTAAGACCTGAAACCAGGAAATTTCTAGAAGAGAACATAGGCAGAGCATTCTTTGACATAAATTTTGGCCATATTTTTTTGGATCTGTCTTCTAAGGTAAAATAGATAAAAGTAAAAATAAACAAACAGGACCCAATTAAACTTAAAGCTTTTGCTCAGTAACACAAACCATCTACGAAACAAAAAGACAACACACTGAATGTGAGAAACTATTTGTAAATGATGTGACTGACAAGGGGTTAATATACAAAATATATAAGCAGCTCATACAACTCAATATCAAAACTGAAAAGCTTGATTAAAAAATGAGCATAAGATCTGAATAGACATCATTCCAAGGAACACACACAGATGGCCAGTGAAGTGAAAGTGTTAGTCGCTCAGTCGTGTCTAACTCTTTGCGATCCATGAACTGTAGCCCACCAGGCTTCTCTGTTCATGGAATTCTCCAACAAGAACACTGGAGTGAGTAGCTGTTCCCTTCTCCAGGGGATCTTCCTGACCCAGGGGTCGAACTTGTGTCTCTTGCATTGCAGGCAGATTCTTTACCATCTGAGCCACCAAGGAAGCCCCACAGATGAATAACAAGCACATAAAAGATGCTTACCATTGCTAATTATTAGAGAAATGCAAATCATAACCACTCAATTGCTTTAAAGCAACAATTTGGAGTGTTACCTTTAGTTCACCTTTAAAGTACCAGAGTCTCTGTGAACATCTCGTATCCATCAACAAGTATATTTTAATCTATTCTCTGTGTCTGTATTGCCTCCATCATGGTGTCTCACCTAGACTATTTCTATCATCTTCTGGTCCTAATATTTACTATCATCTTCTGGTCTCATTCCTTCTCTGGTTGACTCCTACAATCCACTTCCCAAACAGCAGATATTTATCACTTTAGAACTTAGATCATGTTATTCTCAGTTTAAAAGCTGCCAGGGACTTTCCACTGCACTTAAAATCCATTTTCATACACTAGATTGCAAAGCCCTATATATTAGAGTCCTCATTTACTTCTTTCTTCACTTTATGTCTTACTCCGATCTTTTTTTGTTTTGTTGTTTAGTCACCAGTCAGGTCCAACTCTTTTGTGACCCCCATGGACTACAGCCTGCCAGGTTCCTCTGTCCATGGGATTCTCCAGGGAAGAATACTGGAGTGGGTTGCCATTTCCTTCTCCATGGTATCTTCCCAACTCAGGGATTAAACCCATGTCTCATGTATTGGCAGGCGGATTCTTTACCATTGAACCACCTGGGAAGCTCCTTCTAGGCTTCTACTTTCTTTGCCACATTGAGCTATTTCCTATCTTGGAACCCTTCCATAAGTTGATTCTTCAACCTAAATTGCTCTTCACCATGATCTTTCACATATGGCTCTTTCTTGTCATTCAGATCTTGCCTTAAACATCATCTCAGCCGAGATCTTCTCTTACTAACCACCCAATCTAAAATAGAGAACTAGCTACTATAATATCATCCTACATTAGCTATCTAAAGAGAATTTGTCACTAGCTATTTTTCTTGTTTGTTTATTTTATCTCTAACTTGAAGGAGAATATAAGCCCCATTACAACATTATCAACTATGCTCACTATTGTACAATCAGCACATGGCACATAAGAACTATTCAACAAATAGTTGAAAAAGCAAAGTAAATTTCTCAAAAAAATCCTCTAGAATCCTAGTATCTGGTTTCTCCACTAGCCTCTTTCGTGACCTTCCTTGAAAATGAATGAAAATTGTTTAAAAGACTGAGTTATATAAGATTATATTGCTGCTGTTTAATCACTAAGTCCTGTCTGACTCTTTTGCTTCCCTGTGAACTGTAGCCTGCTAGGCTCCTCTGTCCATAGAATTTCCTAAGCAAGAATACTGGAGTGGGTTGCCATTTCCTTCTCCAGGAGATCTGCCCAAACCCAAGTCTCCTGCTTGGGAGGTGGCCAGGTTCCTCTGTTCATGGAATTCTCCTGGCAAGAATACTGGAATGGATAGCCATTCCCTTTTCCAGGGTATCTTCCTGACCCAGGGGTTGAACCCAGTTTTTCTGCATTGCAGGCAGAATTTTTACCATTTGAACCACCAGGGAAGCCCATGGGAAGATTACATTATCAACATGAAATACTTGTAAGAAGGAAAAATAACAATAACAAATAAATAACAAGAATCCAAATATCCAAATAGTACAATTTGGCCAGAGAGAGCTGAATTGAGTAATCTCAAAGTCAGAAATCTCATCTACTCTGCTACTAAAGAAGAGTCAATTCTTTTAAAAATATAAATTTCAGTTTCTCAGTAAATGGATTGCTAGCACCAAGAGGAGCCAGCTTAGGAAAATAGAGAACTATTTAGGCCCAATGTCATATTTGTTGTGTAAACTTGATTTTGGTTTTTTATCTTATCTAGCTTCTAAATCATTAAAATGTGACAAGATAGTTCAAGAAAGATGATCACACTTAAATACATAAAATAAAACTATTAACACATTAGACATAATGAGATTATTTTTGTAAACTCAATTAAATTTCTTAGAAGAAGGCCTAAACATTACTGCTTAATTTTAATTGTGAGAAATTTACAACAAAGAATGTTAAATGAGATTCTTTCTCTTATGTCAGTTTCAGAAGGCACCCAGAGTCAAAAGCAGTCAGAGTTAAATATCTACAGCATGTAAGGAGGTGTGACCATCGTTGCAAAAGTTGTAAAGATGTAGCCCAAATGATTCTCCTAGCATCAGTTCACCAATAACCTCTAAGCTTTAAGAAGAATTTATCAAAATATAAAATTGGAAAACAAGGTAATCAGTGGAACCTTTTCTGTTATGACAACTCAAAAACCAAGACAAGGTATGAGGAAACAAAATCTGCTTCAAGTCTCAAAGAATAACAAAATGGTGAAGAATTACCAGGATAGCTTCTAGGGAACACAGAAGTTCAGAAAAGTGACATTTTCAAGAAAATATTATGAATTTGGGATTACTTTCCACATAGTCACTGAGTGTTCCTAAGAGTGTTCCTAAGTGGTTGAGAAGTTAGCCCTACTTTTGATGACTTCCATGGACTAGAAAGAAAAAGATCAAATTCTTTCACTGTATTGTGGATTTCTCTATTCCATTTTGTACTTCTGTTGATCTTTTTTTGCTTTATATATTCTGACAATGAATTATTAGATGCATACAGAGCTCTGTGGCACAGTCCTCATCTCTAGCTTTAGTAATGCTTTTGCCTTAAAATCAATTTTAACTTTAACAATACAGATAAATCCTTTTAAAAATGCTTAATTATAAAAGAAATTACATAGTGATTACTAAAAATTCAAATAATAAGTACTTACGTTATAATTCAGTTTTCACGGCCTTTGCTGTTCTTCTTCAGTTATGTTCCACAGATGTATGGCTTACCAGTAACCTCAGTATTTGTGTGGGTTCAGAGAGAAAATGAGGGATGTCCTTTCTCGACCTCTCTCATGCCAGAGTTTACTATCACACACTCTGGTTCTTAGGAGGTCCTTTCCCAGTTACTCTGGCTAGAAAGACTGGTTTCTTTCAAAGTTTAGCCTCTTGACCTTTTGTACAGTTTTAAGCAAATGGGGTAAGTGGCAAGGGAAAAAAGACAAACAATGATGGGGATTCCCCTACATTCTTCTATGACAGGAGCCCCTTTTCCAAGATTAACCAAGATCTCTGAGTCTTAGATGTCTGTGTCACTGTGCATTTGGAACTGGTGTGCAGGCAAGAAAAGGAGAATAAAAGGAAAAAAAATGGGAATTATGTAGCAGAATGTTTCATACAGGGAATGTATCTCAAGTCATCAAGGTGTTAGTCAATTTTACACTGTCTACCCAATGCTGACCAATTTGTGTTCAGGAGTAAATGCAACTTCTTCAAGTTTCTGGTGTCTCTCACTAGTGTCACAGAAGTCCATTTTGTTTCCACAAATATTTACCCTCTACTGTACTCCTGGGGAGCTTTAGTCAACGATAATGAATGAGTGATAATGAAGAGGAGAAAATTTTTTAAATGCGATCTTCAACAAGAACAAAATATGAACATTCCTTCTATGTGGATATTCTAGGTGGATATGTGGAAATTATGTGACATTATCATGCTCAAAAAGGCCTGTAGAGATCTCCTATTTATCTCTAACATTCTCAGCAATTTAAAGAGAGAAAATAGCAACATTTCTGAGAAGATAATTCTGAGCAATAATAAAAGCCCACTAGAAATTAGGTAACTTTTTGCTCTGTTTCCCAAGAAGATATCATCTTTACCTAAGAATCAAAGGATCTTTCATTCAAATTCATCCGAGACATACTCATCACCTCCAACAGATTGGAAATTTGTCTATAACGAATGCAGGTTTATGAGAGCAATAGAGTTACATTTTCATTTTATAGCTCTATCATTGCAGGGTGAGTTTTCTTTTAAAGAGGACTTTATTATTTCTATCACCTCCCTAATTGAAACCAAAGTATCATAAGTTTTCAAGAGACCTTGCTGGCCCTTTAAACATTTGAGAGCTGAACACACTGATTTCTTTTGATTATCAGAAAGTTCATCTGGGAGCCCTGGATTCAATTTCTCTGTTACTAGTGGTAAGATAATGTGATAGTGAGCTACTGCTCTCTGAAGGAGAAAAAAATAAGATATCTCTAATATTTTCAGTTGCATATCCCTGTCAGTGTATTTTGGAATTGCATTGGAAAATGTGAAAGTTCTGATAAGCAAAAGCTTTTCTTGACCAATTTATAATTACAATAAAATGATAATGTTGAAATTTGATAGCAGGATATAGTACTTTAAGCCAAGTCAATAGATTGCAAATATACACTGATTATATTATGATAGCTGAATCTATCACAGCCTTGCTAAGCTATTATCAGGAAGGTAAATATTAAAAAAATATTACAAAAGAAATTTAACCATACTCCATGGTATATTGAAAAGTAAGAGAATATTTATCGTCATTATTGACTTAGTATATCTTGGGTGGGTAAAAGTTCCTGTTAGAATTAGAAAGCCATGACTAAATTTCCTAAAGCCAGAAACATTTCAGAGTCTAAAGCTGTGCTATCTTACTACCTGAGAACTGCTGGAAGGATAAAACACACACCAGATTCTCAAAGACTTAAGTTTCAGATAAAGAATGTAAAACATCTCATTAACAATTTTAAAATTTATTACATGTTAAATAATCATACTTTACATATATGTAGGGTTAAATATATTATTAAAATGCATTCCCTTTCTTTTTATTTTTTAAAGTGTGACTACTAGAAAATTTTAAAATACTTATACGGCTTACATTAGTGGGTCACATTATATTTCTATTGGACAGTGCTGTTCTAAACCATAGATCATAACAATATTAAGATTGTTGGGTAGAATATCCTATTTATTACACTTAAAACACATCTTTCCACAAAATTTTATAGCATAGTGTTTCCAGTAACCTTACAGCAATTTTGCATGGTCCCCTTGGTTTAGGGGGGCTTCCCTGGTGGCTCAGACGGTAAAGAATCCGCCTGCAATGCGGGAGACCTGAGCTGGATCCCTGGGTTGGGAAGATTCCCTGGAGAAGGGAACAGCTACCCACTCTAGTATTCTGGCCTGGAGAATCCTATGGACAGAGGAGCCTGGCGGGCTACAGTCCACAGGGTTGCAGAGTCGGACACGATTGAAAAACTTTCACTTGGTTTAAGTATAAATTTTTATTCTTATTTACTTGAGGTGCTGACCTTGTTACAACCGGTACACATGTGTGGGTGTTGTAGCTACTTATCTTCATGCCTGTTTTTCTTTTTTATTGAACTGTGAGCTCCTTTAGGAAGAAAAGACTTAACAGCACAAGTTGTTTTTTAGTTCCTAAGCCATGTCTGACTGTTTTGTAACCTCATGAACTGCAGCTGGCCAAGCTCCACTGTCCATGGGATTCTCCAGGAAAGAATACTGGAGTGGGTTGCCATTTCCTTCTCCAGGGGATCTTCTCAACCTAGGAATTGAACTCCTGTCTTCTGCATTGGCAGGCAGATTTTTTTACAACTGAGCCACCAGGGAAGCATCAGCACATAGTATACTATCAATAAAATTCATACGATGAATTTTTAACAATGAAGAAATTAATAATTCCCTTTATTCTTATCATTTCTAGGGAGACTCTGTCTTAATAGACAATAAATAAATGATGTTGCTTGGCTTATTTGACTAATCAAATTAGCTATAACATGGCAGAACTAATTGGGAAATTCTTATACACTATCTCCTTTAAATCAACCAGAGGGAAGATATAGATAGTACCATTTTAATTAGAACCACCGAAATACATTATTTCAGGATTTTTATTATTTTATTAAACATATCATTACTTCTTCCTTTTTTGTGTCTGACATGAGAATACAAAGATTAATGAAATTTTATTGCCTTCTGGCTCAGCTGGTAAAGAATCCGTCTGCAATGTGGGAGACCTGGGTTCGATCCCTGGGTTGGGAAGATTCCCTGGAGAAGGGAAAGGCTACCCACTCCAGTATTCTGGCCTGGAGAATTCTACGGACTGCATAGTCCATGGGGTCGCAAAGAGTCAGACACGACTGAGCAACTTTCACTTTCACTTTTCATTCCTATATTTAGGTAGCTCACAGCCTAGATGAAGAGACAGATAAATATTCAAAGTATTCTGTACCACAGCTGAAGAAGGTGCAGTTTACAGCAATGGAGAAAGCCATCAGTCTACCTGGCTTCATAGAGGAATTTAAGATTTAGCTGAGGCTATGAAATGTTAGTATATGTTTGTATGCAGTCATAGTGACTGGGGGAGAGTTCTAGAGCAATCCACAAAAAGAATAAAATAGAAATCTCAGCACCAAGGCATAAAAGAGCAAGCTATTCCATATTTTAGAGTTAGGGAATGGTGATGTGAAAAGTGGCAACAGGATCAGATGGTTTATTAATTTAATCTATTCAAGTAATATTTATTGAGGAAGCTGAATGTACATTTTAGGAGACCTAACTGGAGATTTCAGTTGCCTGAGATCAAGTTCTCTACCACTGCCTAATCATGCGATCTTTGGTAAAAAAATTTTTAACATATTTAAGTTCCGGTTTGCTTACATGCACACAGGGAAAGATAATAATAGCAACTACAATTTATAGACTTGTTATCAGGATTAAATAAAATAATCCACTTACGAGGCTGAGCATTGTCAGTGCTCTCCAGTCAAAGACCATCAGCAAATTACTCACAGTTGAACAAGCAGGGGTTATTACTCATTACAGAAAAAATAGAACAAAAACACAGGGAGCTGTGGGTGTCTCAGGAAGAGGTGTTCCTGAGAACACCTCTTAAATTCATTACATTTCAATAAATTATAACCATAGAGAAGGCAGACTAGAGCAAGGCTTAAGGCTATAATTGTTAAAGAAGTAGCAGCCACTTACATTACCAGGAGAGAGGAGTGTTACTGTTTTTGCTGTGCTTAAAGTTACAGATTGGTCTTGTTTTGTCTCACAGTTTCAGAGTGAGGTTGCCTAATGTTAGTGAGATCATGTCGACCAGAAGAATTACATGGCCCAGCCGTGAGTGTAAGACCAGTCTCTAGATGTCAGGAGCTGCTTTTTAAAATTTCCCAGTACTGTGCGTAATATACAATAAGCACTCAATAGGTATTTGAAGTTGCTTGCAGATGTCAAGCAAAAAGAGAGTTTAGGACTGGGCTCTGAGGAACTCCATCATTTAATGGTCAGGTAAAGGAGAAAGAGTGGCAAAGGAAAATAAATAATAATAATAATAATCAGAGAAATGGGAGGAAAACAAGGAGAATGTGATGTTACAGAGAGAAAGGGAATCTTTCAAGGAAGAAAAAAGTGGGGTACATTGTCAGATATTGCTAAGAAGCCATGGAAAATGAATTCTGAACACTGGAATTAGAACAAGGACGTCACTGGCATCCTTGGTGAGAGGGGCTTCAGTGGCAGGGAGAGCCAGGCTAGGCTGGGATGAGACCCGAGCACAAAGAGGGAAGTACAATTAAATTTGTTGAAAGGCCATGAAGGGTCAAGGAGAGTTTAAATTGTTTTTAACATAGAAGTAATTTTCATATTTAAATTTTGATGGTATGATTCTACTCAAGTGGAAGAGATTAAAGACACAGGAAAGAGAAAAACTGATAATGGGAGATTTTAGCGAAAGCTGACAGGAAGAGAATCCAAAAGAAATATTAATAGTCCTGGGATCAATTGAGGGGCATTTGGTTGTTCTTTCCTTTTTGCTTTATTCAAGGTATTAGCTGTAACTGTCAGGGGTTAAACCACGGAATTAAATCTAAACTGATAAATAGTATAATTAGATTTGTATTTGAGAAAGATAACAGCACAAAATGGAAGATGGGTTAGAGGATTTCAAAACTGGAGACACGACAACATTTTGGAGGTTAATCCAATAGTCCTGAAAAGGAAGGTTGATATTTGAAAAACAGCAATTACAGTTGGGAAAGAAAAGAAGAAAGGACCATGAGAGGGCTCAGGAGAGAGTTGTGGTGCCAAGTGGTTATCAATTACAATCTGAGGTCATAAGATACATAAATAGAACGTAGAGGATAACTCCTAGACTTTAGACTCAAGTTATCAGGAATAAGGTGATGATACTCAATTTGTAAGAAAATAGAAGAGGAAAGCAGATTTGGGAGGACTATCGGGGAATGCAGAAGATAATGATTTTAACTCTTTTATTCCTTCAACAAATTTCTTAAAAACATACTTTATGTCAGGAACCAAACTAAACTCTGAAGAAACAGTCATGAACAAAAGAGCTGTGTTTCCTGCTCTATTGGAGCTTACATTAGGGTGATTTTTGAGTTTGAGAAACTATCAATATTTCTATATATTTACTAGATATATTAAATAAAGCAGTTGAATAAATTAACATAAGGTGCAGAAGAAAGGTCTAGGCTGAAAACAGAGAGGCAGAAGAGAGCAACAGAAACACAACATTAACACTGATAATAGTTCTCTTAAAATATGTATCCTGACCCCCAGAGGGCCTGAACAAAGTAGAGGATAATTGAGGAAAGCCTAACCAGGTGGCCCAGTGGAAAGAATTCACCTGTGCAGCAGGAGATGCAAGAGACATGGGTTCAATCTCTGGGTCAGGAAGATCCTACCTGCAATACTGCGTGGGCTGTACTCGATAGTTCTTAACCTGGAGCATGTCAAAATCTTCCAGGAGGACCAATCTCTACACACACACACCTAGAGACATGGGTTCAATCTCTGGGTCAGGAAGATCCTACCTGCAATACTGCGTGGACTGTAGTCAATAGTTCTTAACCTGGAGCATGTCAAAATCTTCCAGGAGGACCAATCTCTACACACACACACCTACAAGGTTTTTTGATTTTTGTTTTGTTTTGGTTTTTTGCTTAAATTGCACAAAGTCTTAGAAATCTAACTATATCTCTTATAAGATACAATATAAAGAGAATGAGGGATGGGTGGGGTCGATGCTATAACACACATGTCTTAGTAAACTTAGCTTTCTTTAGAATACATTCTCAAACTTCTCTGTGCATTAACAAAGTGATTGACTCTAGAGAATATTCTAGAAGTATGTAGAGGGTTTTTTTGTTGTTGTTGTTGTTGTTGTCGTTCACATGGAACAATGGAGAAAATCACATTAAACTGCAATAAAGCATACAGGTATTTTAACCCTTTTTCCATCTGTCTTTCTCCACATCTCTGGAAGCAGTGTAATCTATTACCATTTCAATGCTTGATATCAATGGTGCAAAGAAATACATACATCTATTCAGCACTAGGTTTCTTTCTGGGTATAGATTTAAATCCTTTTAATACACAATCCCAAGGCTCTAGGAGAAACTGTAATAGTGGGATTTGACTATACATTGGTCTTTGGAGCTCAGTGGAGTTTTCAGATGGGCTACATCAACTTTACCTAGAATTTAAGTGGTTTTACAATATAGTAAATAAAAGGAAAACACCCACAGACTTAGAATTAGAACTAATGCAAGTAAACCCTCTGTATTAGAGCTCTCCAGATATATACAAATTGACTCACATCGTTACGGAGGCTGAGAATTCCCACAGCCTGCTGTCTGCAAGCTGGAGAACCAGGAAATTAATTCAGTCTGAATCCAAAGGCCTGTGAACTAAGGGGTGCCAAGAGTGATAGAATAAGTCCCAGAATCTGGAGGCCTGAAAACCAGAAGCGTCAGTGTCTTAGGACAGCCAGTGTCTAGGCTCAAGAAGAGAGAGAGTTTGCCCTTCCTTTTCCATTTGTTCTATTTGGGCCCTCAACAGATTAGATGATGCTTTTGAACTATGCTATTGGAGAAGATTCTTGAAAGTCCCTTGGACTGCAAGGAGATCCAACCAGTCAATCCTAAAGGAAATCAGTCCTGATAATCATTGGAAGGACTGATGCTGAAGCTGAAACTCCAATACTTTGGCCACCTGATGGGAAGAAGTGACTCATTTAAAATGACCCCGATGCTGGAAAATATTGAAGGAGGGAGGAGAAGAGGACGACAGAGGTTGAGATGGTTGGATGGCATCACTGACGCAATGGACATGAGTTTCAGTAAGCTCCGGGAGTTGGTGACAGACAGGGAAGCCTGGCGTGCTGCAATCCATGGGGTCGCAAAGAGTCAGACACGACTGAGCAACTCAGCTGAACTGTCTATATCAGTGAAGGCAAATATTCTTTACTCAGTCTACTGAATCAAATACTAATCTTTTCTAGAAACATCCTCACAGACACACTCAGAAATAATGTTTTATCTGGGCAGCTCTTGTCCCAGTCAAGCTGTCACATAAAGTTAATCGTCATATCCTCTATCCCTAAACTTGTAAGGATCAGTAAATAATGTAATTTTTTTAAATCTCTGGTTTCTTCATCTATAAAATGGTAAGAATAATGTATTTGTAGAGTATTTAAGGATTAAAAAATGTTTATATGCCTAACCATAGTAGATGTTCAGTATGTTAAAACCATTATTTTTAATTACAAATATTATAGATTTTCAACAAAGGTAACCTCTGAGATGTAATGGTTGTAGGAAACAGTGATATTTCAAGTGCACTTCACATTTTAAATGGAGACTTGAGATTACCCTTTCAGTGTGTCATAAACAAAAAACAAAAGCAGTTTGGACAGCAGAATATAACTTCTTTACGAACAGGGAAAATAATATATACCAGTTCTACAGGTTTTTATCTTTCTCCCTCAATCTGTAGTTTCCCAAACTACCTAAAATACAAATTTGTAACAGGTAGAATTTGAAGGTGGCCCCAGAGTTTCCACCTTTGTGCCATTCCCATGATTCACTTTTCTTACATGGTGAGGGTAAAGGAAGCTTACAATGATGATGAAAGTCCCAGGTCAATTGACTTTAACTTAGTCAAAAGGGAGATTATCCTGGGTGAGTTTGACTCAATCAAGTGAAGCCTTGCAACACTGGGCTTAGGCCATCCCTGATGTTTGATTCTCCTGCTGGTCTCAAAAAGCAGATTCCTTATTGTGAGAGGTGTGTGGGAGGGTCAAAGGGCAAGAAACAGTGATCTCTAGGAACTGAAAGTGGCTCTTGGCTGGTAAAGAATCCACCTGCAATGCAGGAGACTTGAGTTTGATCCCTACGTTGGGAAGATCCCCTAGAGAAGAAACAGTTACCCACTTTAGTATTCTGGCCTGGAGAATTCCACGGACTGTAGAGTCCATGGGGTGGCAAAGAGTCGGACAGGGCTGAGCAACTTTCACTTCACTTGGCTGCCTCCGGCACAAAAAAGGAGATCTTAGTCCTACAACTACAAAGAACAAAATTCTGCCAAAAATCATGTGAACCTGACAGAAAAGTTAGAGCTTTAGAAAGCAACACAATCCAGCTAATCCCTTGATTGCAACCTGTGAGTATTGTGACTCACAGAAACTGAGATAGCATGTGTACTAAGTTTGTGGTAATTTGTTAAACAACAGTAGGAAACTAATACAACAGACATCTTTTCTACTCTTCCAACAGGTTATTTACATGATGATTCAGGAGAAGATACTGTCCAATGGCTTGAAAATCAGAGAAGAATATGACTGGGATAAAATTGTCAGCAAGTAGGTCATTTGAACCTGCTCAAAATTTTCAGATATTTAAGTAGAGTTAGTCAGAATGCATTATTGGGTCCAGGAAATATTTATTTTTTTTAAAGAGGGAGAGGAAACTTCACTACCAATTCCATTAACAACTACTCACCTGTATCAATAACTAAGCCACCCAAATTATGTTGGTTCTTAATTAAAAACACAGTAATTTGACAACTATACTAGTAACTCAGTGGAAATGTTAGGAAACAATTTAATTAGAAGAAATGAATCTGTTTACCAGAAAAATTAATGAAAACAATCTCACAGTACTAATTATAAGTGATTGGAAGCCCTTTGGAAGGTTAATAATGGATTAAATGGGATTCCTTAAGTTTGCTCAACTGTTTTAACATTAGATGACTTATTCTAGACTCAGTCCCACACATTTATGGGTTCCAAATATGACCTAAAAACTAAACATCTAGATAGAAAGAAATCACAAGCTTTGGAAGAAAGGAAAATGAGCTCGAAGATTGCCATAATGGCCTTCTATTTGAAATCTGTATATGTTAAAATGAATTAAGTGAAACAGACATATAATTAAACATCTATTTTAAGTATAGGCCAATGAAAAAGAATAGGGCTCAGTATCTCAAAATCATCAAACGGCAAAGCAAGTCACAGTCCAATGAATTTTTTTATCACCCTTGAAGAAATATACTGGAAGCTCACAACTATGACTAAAAGTAGGTTAAAAACCCAGAAGCAAAAATGACTTCCAGAAAAGTGGCAAGAAATGAAAAACTACCAATGAGACACACACATTTTATTACTTATGAGGCAAGAACACATTAGTCACTTCATAGCATTTATTTAAAAGATTTTATTCTTGAGGGCTAGCAAATTTAAATCTGAATGTCTTTGAGTATGAATGTATAAATGAGTGTTTAGGTGTCTATATGTGTGTGACTTTACAAATATGAATGGAAAGATAGAAGGGATATATAAAGAAAATCATCCACGATTCTTTGCTCCTTACCTAAATAGAATTAAAAACTATGTCAAACCACAGTTTTAAAACCACAAATAAAAATTGATTTTTGTTTTCTTGGAAGTTGGTATTTTAGTGTGAAGGTTATATTTCAAAGTCTCTTCACTCAGCTCAGTTCAGTCGCTCAGTCATGTCCAACTCTTTGCGATCCCATGGACTGCAGCACACCATGGACTGCAGCTTCCCTGTCCTTCACCAACTCCCGAAGCTTGCTCAAACTCATGTCCATCGAGTCAGTGATGCCATCCGACCATCTCATCCTCTGCCATCCCCTTCTCCTCCTGTCTTCAATCTTTCCCAGTATGAGAGTCTTTTCCAAAGAGTCAGTTCTTTGCATCAGGTGGCCAAGTATCGGAATTTCAGCTTCAGCATCAGTCCTTCCAATGAATATTCAGGACTGATTTCCTTTAGGATTGACTGGTTTGATCTCCTTGCAGTCCAAGGGGCTCTCAAGAGTCTTCTCCAACACCACAGCTCAAAAGCAGCAATTCTTTGGCTCTCAGCTTTCTTTATAGTCCAACTCTCACATCCATACATGACTACTGCAAAAACCATAGCTCTGAATAATGGAACTTTGTTGGCAAAGTAATATCTCTGCTTTTTAATATGCTGTCTAGGTTGGTCATAACTTTTCTTCCAAGGAGCAAGCATTTTTTAATTTCATGGCTGCAGTCACCACCTGCAGTGATTTTGGAGCCCAAAAAGATAAAGTCTCTCACTGTTTCCATTGTTTCCCCATCTATTTGCCATGAAGCGATGGGACTGGATGCCATGATCTTAGTTTTCTGAATGTTGGGTTTTAAGCCAGCTGTTTTACTCTCCTCTTTCACTTTCAAGAGGCTCTTTAGTTATTCTTTGCTTTCTGCCATAAGGGTGGTGTCATCTGTGTATCTGAGGTTATTGATATTTCTCCTGACAATCTTGATTCCAGCTTGTGCTTCATCCAGCCCAGCATTCTGCATGATGTACTGTGCACAGAAGTTAAATAAGCAGGGTGACAATATACAGCCTTGATGTACTCTTTTCCCGATTTGGAACCAATCTGTTGTTCCAGGTCCAGTTCTAACTGTTGCTTCTTGACCTTCATACAGATTTTTTAGGAGGTGGGTAAGGTGGTATGATACTCCCATCTCTTTAAGAATTTTCCAGTTTGTTGTGATCCACACAGTCAAAGGCTTTGGCATAGTCAATAAAGCAGAAGTAGATGTTTTCCTGGAACTCCTTTGCTTTTTGATGATCCAGTGGATGTTGTCAGTTTGATCTCTGGTTCCTCTGTCTTTTCTAAATCCAGCTTGAACATCTGGAAGTTCAAGGGTCACGTACTGTTGAAGCCTGGCTTGGAGAATTTTGAGCATTACTTTAATAGTCTCTTCACTATTCTACTTTATTCTCAATTCAGGTTTTTAAAATAACCAAAAGCTTATTACTTATTAATACTTAGCTAGGGATTATAAGAGTCTAACAGATAGTAAGTGAACTACATTTTCTGACTCTATCCAAAATTTGAAAACTGGTCCAGTCTACCCATGGTGTTGAGGGGGTCAAGGTGAATATATTGATACCTATTACTACTGCTAACTCTGTCATCATTCTGAAATTTTGCATTTGGAGTCCATGAAAAAAAATTTTCCATCAGTGTTGAGCAAATAATATATATGGCTTCTCTGGATGATCAAGATAAAAGGTCATCTTCTAATATAGTATCAATTTTTCCTATTGCAAGGAGATAGCACAGGGATTAGCACTACTTTCACCATCATTTTTTCTATTCATCAATTAAAAAACTTAATTTAAAAAATTTTTACTACATAAGAATACACACTTATTGTAGAAAAATTAGAAGATATGGGTAAGTGATAAGAACAAAATTAAAAACATCTATAACTTTCTACCTCTTTTAGTAGGATATTCTCTCCTTTTGTCTAAGAAAAATATAGATCTATATGTATAAACATAGCCTTTAAAAATACAATAGCTAACATAAAAATTAAATGAAAAATCCTCTGGGTAACTAAACTACTCTGGGTTTTATAGCAAAATAAGTTGGAGGGTGCAGCCAAGAGCCCCCATGGGTCCTCTGAATTGCAAGGGCATGCCCATGATAGAGAGTAGATACAGTGACATTTATCAATAACACTGTCAATGCTTTCATAGACTCTAACAATATACAATACATAATACTTGTCACATATTTAATAGGTTAAATTTGTATTATAATATACTGATACCACACTTGAATATAAGACTTGCTTCAGGGTGCAACTGCATTCAGCACTGGATAGCACACTAATAAAAACTGCAGCAAAAACAGTTTTACGACCCTCCATTGACCAGTGTTTTATATTATATTATCTTATTGCAGACATTTGAATTAAAGGTTAACAAACTCTAGTTAATGGGTTGTCTGAATGAATGTACAGTGCATGAATACAAGCAGCTTCTTGCATTTTTTATCAGTTTTGATATACACATGCTTTGTGATTTGGGTTAAGACAGGACTGTAAGTGGGTGATGGCTCTTGACTGAGTAATATGAAATAGCACATTTTGTTAGACTTCTTCCAATTAAGTGCATATGCCCCATTAAAGCAATCTGTCATTATTTTAACAATGTCATTAACATCTACAATATAACTCACAGGGGCTTCGTACTTCTTTCAAAATTAGTAGCACATACATTTATATAGAAAGCTTAAAGTACAAAAACAGATTTAAGAAGCCTTCAACTCTAAGCTATACAAGTATTTTTAATGGGTTACATAGAAGATATGACTTTATTAAGAAAGAAAAGCCCACAGAAATTATATATCCATTAAGCTAGACTAATGATATGAAATACAAATTTTTTTTTCTAACGTAGGTATCAAGAAACATGGTTTACTGTACTATGAAATGTATTTTTGGCTAATGAAAATAATTTAAACTACTAGGCTATTGAAAGCAAAAATTATTATGTAAAATTTATGACTTTTATATATATGATTATTTTCAGTCTAGAAATATTTTGGAAATTTTTAACAGATAAAAGTAATATATTAAATGCCTAATAAAAAGATAAAAATTTATTAGGAAATTTAGATGGTAATATCCAACTTTAAATTGCTAAAATACATCTTATTTACTACCGTGGCTTCTACAAAAAGATTAAGATTCAATAAATAATAAATACAGGGAGAAAGCTTAAGTTTATAAAGTAGAGTAAATGTTCTACTGTAGGAAGAACATCTCTTTCACACAAAATACCTATATCACAGGAAAGTATGTACTATTGTATAAATATAAGTTAGAATAGGAAATGTGGTTTTTTTTACTAAGTTTTCAATATGTATAAAAGTTCTCTTAGTTTAATTTGCTTAAAATTTTTCTTATTAACAGCTTACAAATAAAATATAAAATGAAACTTAACTAGAAGGATAGAGACATCGTAATCATTTTTCAGATCTTTAAAATCTTTCCCTGAACTTGACTTGCTGTCTCTTGCAATTACTCAGAATAATCTACTAAACTTTGCAATTAGTTGGAGTCATGTCTTTTCTTCCTTATTAGAATATAAATTCCTTAAAGTAAGGATTAATATTCTGTGTCCCTTCAAAACTTTTACAGAGTTTAGCACAGCACTTTGCACATTACACCACCCTTATGGCAGAAAATGAAGAAGACCTAAAGAGCCTCTTGATGAAAGTGAAAGAGGAGAGTGAAAAAGTTGGCTTAAAGCTCAACATTCAGAAAACTAAGATCAGGGCATCTGGTCCCATCACTTCATGGCAGATAGATGGGGAAACAGTAGAAACAGTGTCAGACTTTATTTTTCTAGGCTCCAAAATCACTGCAGATGGTGACTGCAGCCATGAAATTAAAAGACGCTTACTCCTTGGAAGGAAAGCTATGAGCAACCTAGACAAAATATTAAAAAGCAGAGACATTACTTTGCCAACAAAGGTCCGTCTAGTCAAGGTTATGGTTTTTCCACTGGTCGTGTATGGATGTGAGAGTTGGACTATAAAGAAAGCTGAGCACCGAAGAATTGATGCTTTTGAGCTGTGGTGTTGGAGAAGACTCTTGAGAGTCCCTTGGACTGCAAGGAGATCCAACCAGTCCATCCTAATGGAGATCAGTCCTGGTTGTTCATGTTGAAGCTGAAACTCCAATACTTTGGCCACCTGATGTGAAGAGCTGACTCATTGGAAAAGACTGTGATGCTGGGAAAGATTGAGGGAAGGAGGAGAAGGGGACGACAGAGGATGAGATGGGTGGATGGCATCATCATCTCGACGGACACGAGTTTGGGTGGACTCCAGGAGTTGGTGATGGACAGGGAGGCCTGGCGTGCTGCGGTTCATGGGGTCACAAAGAGTCGGACACAACTGAGTGACTGAATTGAACTGAACTGAACTTGCACATTACAAATACTAAATAAATAAATGCCCTGCAATTATCTTAAATATAACATGTCCAAAATTAATTCATTATCTCTACCTCAATCGCTCTTCCTTTGTTAAGATTCCTATTTCAATAAATTTGCCAACCATTTTGCCTCCCAAACAAAAACCTGGGAATCATCCTTGACTGCTTCCTGATACATGCTCTGGGGCCTCAAGGTTTGTCAAAATTCTGTCTCTGTTTTAAAATCCTAACATTTCTCATTTCTGGCTTGTCTTTTCTGTCCCCACATACACCATCTCTTGCTAGGCCCTCCTTTTCCTGGCATCTATCCCAACAGTTCAGTTGCTCAATATCTTTTTTGCTTTAATGTTTGGAATATATTTGAGTTCTGTTTCCTAGGTCCAAAAACACAATCCTCCGTGGTACTGGGGTAACTTTTGTTCAGTCCATTCAGCCCTTAGTATAAGTAGTTCCCAAATTTGCTTCACAGCAACTACTCTGCAATCTCCTTTATTTCTCATTTCTTCTCATTTTTTCCCTAATTATCTCATTCATGAGTGATTCACCATTCATTTGTGATAGAACCAAAGTCCTTAATGTTGCTTAAAAGATAAATCTATGTCATTAAGATATACTAGATTAGACAAGAGCTAAAAAGATGCTAAATTTGGGAATAAAATGCTACATACATAGACAGGGATAAATCCTTTTTAGATTTAAAAGAATATCAATAAAGATCAAATTTGTGCTTTTTCTTCAGTGGGAGTTTTAAGACACAGTGATGAGATTCTGGAAAGCTTTTCTCTAAAAAGTGAGTGGTCCTCAACTCAAGTGAAGTCAATTATTTTACTTCATTTTCTGTACAAAATCCTTTTCCCTTAAAATAACCACCTTAGTAAAGCAAAATACTGTCACAATGGTGAATTATTATAGTGACCAAACTGAGTAAACTGTTTCTGAGGCTCTTTCATCTTACATCTAGACAATCAAAGTCATATAAGAGAACTACATAATGAATTGCCTCTTCTTTTGGAGAAAGATATAGTACATGCCACCAGAAATATTCCCCTAAAAGTCTAATGATAAATTTCCAATTTATTTCTTCCTTCAACCCACATTTTCTAAACTCTTACTGGGTGCAAGCCAATGGACCAGACCTGGCCCACTTGTTTGCTCTTAATTCTCTATACCTCATCAGTAGACAGAATCAGATTCTCAAACAAGAATAAAGGCAACCAGCATATTGGGTTTAGTGATCATGTGTTCCTTTATGTGATCACATTGGATTCATGTGAAGATTATTCACTAATCTCCATAACAAGATAGCAGAAATGAAATATCACACAGCCTGAAATCAAAAGACAAGTCGAATGCATGTGTTAGACTCACACTATTTGAAACTTTTAAAGTCACTCAACTCTCTGGTTTTACTTTTTTTCATTGCGTAAGCACTAAGCATTTCTTTGAGTAAGCATTAAGTAAGATACTAATAGCTAACACTTAATAAGTATTTCATACCTGCATGATACTCTGCACAATTGTTGCATCAATTCTCACAACAATCGTAAAAGACAATACTCCCAAGACTCAGGTATTAGTACATCATTATATAGAAAAGAAATCTGAGGTTCAGAAAAATAAGAAATTTGCTAAATTTCCAGTATACAGTAGGGTGGAGTTTAAACTTGCTACATCTGATTCAAGGGCCAGGTCCTTTCTATTACATTACTTCCTTATGAAATAGCAGAGGAAGAATCCCTACTACATTCAGCTCTAAGCCTGCCACTATTATAAATAAATAGTGGAAGAAAATGTGCACTTGCTTAACAAACAAAATGTCCTTATCCAGAACTAAATTATGGAGCTTCTCTTAATTTATAACATTTGGGAAACAATAAAATCTTGTTCTTCCTTACAATTGAAAACCTTTTCAAATGGCTACAGGAAAAATTATGAGAACCAGAATCCATTTATTTGAATTTTGAAAGCAAGGAGTAGACTATTTGAAGGAAAGGTGTAGACTCCATAATTGCATGAAATACTTTGCTAACTTAACATCATTAACTTTCTTATCTTCATATTAAAACTTATATCTAGAAAACAGCTCAATTCACAATTTTTTCTGTCAGTGAATTGAGAGAATTAAAAATCTAAGTATATACATTTTTTTCATTACTTATGAAACAACCTATATAGTTCATTAGGTTGTTTTTGTTAATTCACTGACTTTGAACTCAAAGCTATGGGTTTTAAAAATTAAATTTTAAATTTAGACTGCTTGTACCTGCCAATGTGCACAGTCATTTATGCATTCATTTACTTTTCTATTCCACAATAGCCTTTAAACATCTGCTATGGGCTGACCTCCCTGAGAGAGGTGCAACAGATGTAGAAGAATGTGTAAGGCCTGACCCTGTACCATTCAGGTTATGGGAAAATGACATGGAGTGGGTGGTACTTCAAAAAGAATAAGCAAATTGTAAATACTCTGATTTCCCATAGTGGCCTTGATGGATACTACTGATTAGACCCTATCTCTAGAAGAATATAATCTTTAACTGCAGAAAAATATTTTGTGGATTTAAGTAGAATTGCCATTGTGTATACTGAAGCTATGCCTGAACAGCATTCTGAATTTTGAGTCTATAATAAATACATGGTCTTCAAACCGGGATTTAGCATAACTGTTAATATTAAGTGATTTATGATCACCTTTAGATAATCAGCAATCATGTTCTATTGATTGACATGCTAAGTCCTTGATAGCACAAGGTATTATGGCTAACGCAAATAATTATTTTTCCTGTGAGTTTAATTAAGGGTCTTCAGACCGATGTAATTAAAGCTGCAGTGGCATTTGAAATGCATCACCTAAATAAAGCACTCTAAGGTTTACCCTATCAAGATTTGTAAGACATCTAAGTAATTGCAATCTGTGTTATTTTATTTATTTTATTCCACATATTACTTTCCTGAAGGAATCAATGTCTCGGCATATGTAAATATATACGTATATATATACATATAGCCATATTATCAGCATTTCATTATTTTCATGAACAAAACTATTAACTAATAGCACATCAACATCAGATATAGGAGCAAATGATTATTCAATATTTAAATTTAGGAATTCTCATTGCCCATTATCTATCTATTAAGAATTACAAGTTCCAAAGTAATTGAGAATTCTATCTTAATCGCCTGCCTTATAATGAGATTGTTTGTTATCCCTAGCCTTCAACAGCACTGATTAAACCTCTCAGTATACTCGCTAAGTTGATATTTTTTACGTAATATCTTCATACCTAGTTCAGTGTGGTATTAAACAGCAAACTAAAGAGTATCATTTATTGTTAATTTTGTCCTATAGATTTCCTTGGTGCTAAAAATTCTCTGACATGCAGAGGTATCCCACACATGATAAAGAGAAAATATTAATGTGACATTATAGGAACCATTTAGCTCTCTGCAATCAAAATCAGATTCTGCCTCCACACCATCCTAGAACACATGAATGACTGTTAGCTATGCTATTGCTATACTTTATTATATTATTGAACTCATTTCAAACTTATCAATCTTTCATGTCATATATATATATGTAAATTATATATATACTCATCAGTTCAGTTCAGTTGCTCAGTCGTGTCCGACTCTTTGCGACCCCATGAATTGCAGCATGCCAGGCCTCTCTGTCCATCACCAACTCCCGGAGTTTACCAAGCTCATTTCTATCCAGTCAGTGATGCCATCCAGCCATCTCATCTTCTGTTGTCCCCTTCTCCTCCTGCTCCCAATCATTCCCAGCATCAGGGTCTTTTCAAATGAGTCAACTCTTTGCTTGAGGTGGCCAAAAAATTGGAGTTTCAGCTTCAACATCAGTCCTTCCAATGAACACCCAGGACTGATCTCCTTTAGGATGGACTGGTTGGATCTCCTTGCAGTCCAAGGGGCTCTCAAGAGTCTTCTCCAACACCACAGCTCAAAAGCATCAATTCTTCGGCACTCAGCTTTCTTCACACTCCAACTCTCACATCCATACATGACTACTGGAAAAACCATAGCCTTGACTAGACAGACCTTTGTTGGCAAAGTAATATCTCTGCTTTTTAACATGCTATCTAGGTTGGTCATAACTTTCCTTCCAAGGAGTAAGTGCCTTTTAATTTCATGGCTGCAATCACTATCTACAGTGATTTTGGAGCCTGTAAAAATAAACTCTGACACTGTTTCCAATGTTTCCCCATCCATTATCCATGAAGTGATGGGACCGGATGCCATGATCTTAGTTTTCTGAATGTTGAGCTTTAAGCCAACTTTTACACTCTCCTCTCTCAGTTTCATCAAGAGGCTTTTTAGTTCCTCTTCACTTTCTGCCATAAGGGTGGTGTCATCTGCATATCTGAGGTTGATATTTCTCCCAGCAATCTTGATTCCAGCTTGTGCTTCTTCCAGCCCAGCATTTCTCATGATGTACTCTGCATATAAGTTAAATAAGCAGGGTGACAATATACAGCCTTAATGTACTCCTTGTCCTATTTGGAACCACTCTGTTGTCCAGTTCTAACTGTTGCTTCCTGACCTGCATACAGGTTTCTCAAGAGACAGGTCAGGTGGTCTGGTATTCCTATCTCTTTCAAAATTTTCCACACTTTGTGGTGATCCACACAGTCGAAGGCTTTGGCATAGTCAATAAAGCAGAAATAGATGTTTTTCTGGAACTCTCGCTTTTTCGATGATCCAGCAGATGTTGGCAATTTGATCTCTGGTTCCTCTGCCTTTTCTAAATCCAGCTTGAACACCTGGAAGTTCACAGTTCACGTATTGCTGAAGCCTTGCTTGGAGAATTTTGAGCATTACTTTACTAGTGTGTGAGATGAATGCAATTGTGCGGTAGTTTGAGCATTCTTTGGCATTGCCTTTCTTTGGGATTGGGATGAAAACTGACCTTTTCCAGTCCTGTGGCCACTGCTGAGTTCTCCAGATTTGCTGGCGTATCGAGTGCAGCACTTTCACAGCATCATCTTTCAGGATTTGAAATAGCTCAACTGGAATTCCATCACCTCCACTAGCTTTGTTCATAGTGATGCTTTCTAAGGCCCACTTGACTTCACATTCCAGAATGTCTGGGTCTAGGTGAGTGATCACTCCATCATGATTATCTGGGATGTGAAGATCTTTTTTGTACAGTTCTTCTGGGTATTCTTGCCACCTGTTCTTAATATCTTCTGCTTCTGTTAGGTCCATACTATTTCTGTCCTTTATTAAGCCCATCTTTGCATGAAATGTTCCCTTGATATCTCTAATTTTCTTGAAGAGATCTCCAGTCTTTCCCATTCTGCTGTTTTCCTCTATTTCTTTGCATTGATCGTTGAGGAAGGCTTTCTTATCTCTCCTCGCTATCTTTGGAACTCTGCATTCAAATGGGAATATCTTTTCTTTTCTCCTTCGCTTTTCACTTCTCTTCTTTTCATAGGTATTTGTAAGGCCTCCTCAGACAGCTATTTGCTTTTTTTGCATTTTTTTCCATGGGGATGGTCTTGATCCCTGTCTCCTGTACAATGTCACGAACCTCCATCCATAGTTCATCAGGCACTCTGTCTATCAGATCTAGTCCCTTAAATCTATTTGTCACTGATTTGATTTAGGTCATACCTGAATGGTGTAGTGGTTTTCCCTACTTTCAAGGTCAGGAGGGGTGACCGTGAGAAGACACCCCTTGTCCAAGGTAAGGAGCAGCGGCTGCACTTTGCTGAAGCAGCCGTGAAGAGATACCCCACATCCAAGGTAAGAGAAACCCAAGTAAGACGGTAGGTGTTGCGAGAGGGCATCAGAGGGCAGACACACTGAAACTATAATCACAGAAAACTAGCCAATCTGATCACACAGACCACAGCCTTGTCTAACTCAATGAAACTAAGCCATGCCATGTGGGGCCACCCAAGATGGACGGGTCATGGTGGAGAGGTCTGACAGAATGTGGTCCACTGGAGAAGGGAACAGCAAACCACTTCAGTATTCTTGCCTTGAGAACCCCATGAACAGTACGAAAAGGCAAAAAGATAGGATACTGAAAGAGGAACTCCCCAGAGCAGTAGGTGCCCAAAATGCTACTGGAGATCAGTGGAGAAATAACTCCAGAAAGAATGAAGGGATGGAGCCAATGCAAAAACAATATCCAGTTGTGGATGTGACTGGTGATAGAAGCAAGGTACGATACTGTAAACAGCAATATTGCGTAGGAACCTGGAATGTTAAGTCCATGAATCAAGGCAAATTGCAAGTGGTCAAACAGGAGATGGCAAGAGTGAACATCGACATTCTAGGAATCAGTGAACTAAGATGGACTGGAATGGGTGAATTTAACTCAGATGACCATTATATCTACTACTGTGGGCAGGAATCCCTTAGAAGAAATGGAGTAGCCATCATGGTCAACAAAAGAGTCTGAAATGCAGTACTTGGATGCAATCTCAAAAATGACAGAATGATCTCTGTTCGTTTCCAAGGCAAACCATTCAATATCATGGTAATCCAAGCATATGCCCCAACCAGTAATGCTGAAGAAGCTGAAGTTGAACAGTTCTATGAAGACCTACAAGACCTTTTAGAACTAACACCCAAAAAAAGATGTCCTTTTCATTATAGAGGACTGGAATGCAAAAGTGGGAAGTCAAGAAACACCTGGAGTAACAGGCAAATTTGGCCTTGGAGTACAGAATGAAGCAGGGTAAAGGCTAATAGAGTTTTGCCAAGAGAACACACTGGTCATAAAACACCCTCTTCCAACAACACAAGAGAAGACTCTACACATGGGCATCACCAGATAGTCAACACCAAAATCAGATTGATTATATTCTTTGCAGCCAAAGATGGAGAATCTCTATACAGTCAGTAAAAACAAGACCAGGAGCTGATTGTGACTCAGATCATGAACTCCTTATTGCCAAGTTCAGACTTAAATTGAAGAAAGTAGGGAAAACCATTAGACCATTCAGGTATGACCTAAATATATACACACACATATATATAATTACAAATTCAGTAAATGTAGGTAATCTCCATTCTATTTAGGAAACCAAGGTTTAAAATGGCTATATAATGATGATGTAGGACTCAAACCCAAACAAATGATCTAAACCCTGCAAAAATAATCTATATACCATAATCTCTCTGTTTAAGAGTTTGAGTTGAAAGTTTAAGAGTTGAAAAGGAGTTACATTAATGAAAGGTTAATTTTTTTTAATGAGTGACCAGAAGCAAAATTCAAATTAATAAGCCACCAAAATATTGTCTTGAGTTTACCTAGGTTCTGATTAATTCCACTTATATTTCAAGAGATTTTAAGAAAATGAAAACCAAATAGTGAAACAAACTGAAACACTGTTTTATACCTCTGTTTACTAAAACTCTAGCAGTAAAGAAATACTTGTATCATAACATCATAGAAATATAGTAAACTTATCATAAGTATTAGGTATTTAGAATAGGAAACAGGAGTCCAAAATGGTGGGGGCTAAAAGACAAGGAAGGGAAAAGCCCGCGAAAATAGAACAAAGGAAGGTCCGAGGACCGGAGTGAGGACTTCAGGTGGAACAAACAGCACTCGTGGCTAGCCTAATTTGCATAAGGCAGGCCCAGGGGGAAGGAAAAACATATAAAAGGACCCAAAGCACGCTCTCGCTCTCTCTCTCTCCCCCCCCACCACCCCGCGTGCTGGGGCGTTCTTCTCGTCACATCTTTGGGTCAACATGCCCTCACACCTCGAGGATGGATTTTCCTGCTATTATCTAAATAAAACAGAGCTGTAACACGGAGCTGTAACACTGATTTGTCTAAGAGCTATAAAACGGTCCGTTGGAGACCTGAGAGCTATAAAACGGTATGTCCAAGACCCGAGAGCTGTGACACGCCTAGGGCTTTGATGTCCATCACTCCAAATCTTTGTTGTGACAAGAAAGAACCAAGGAGCATACACTCACCTGACAATACGGTTGTTTTATTGAAGAAGCCATTTTTTCAAATTAAATAGATATGAAGGAACAGATGTACAACAAAAGGGAACCACACAGTTTATTTGTTCCTATGCTGATTTCCCACATGATCTGCTACAAAAATACATAACTACTTCCTATTCTGATTACCTTTGAGCATTCCACTAAACAAAATTTTTATATCCAGTGGCTGTCTTTAATGTAGAAAATAAATACTGTATTCACAGAAAGAAATAGAAGATTTCAATCCTGAACTCATTATCTTTTCGGTAGGATGTTCACGACTACCCAAATGCTCAATAATGATTTTTATTGCATTCAACATTCACTCCCAAATTTTTTTCAAATCTACAAATGAAATTTATCTTAATGCCCTGGGAAGTAATTAAGATTATCTCTACAAATAGGGAAACAGAGTCACAGGACCCTGTGACCCATTTAAGTGAACAGATTTACAAACAAGATAGTACCTTAAAAGTGATTACATGCTCACTTTGCTTTCCAAATTGTCATGGAAATAACTACCCATGCATAAAAATGATGCCCATATCAGCACTAGAAACTGTCCATGGGCACCTCACACATCAGAGTTCTTGAATTGTCTGCTACCTGCAAACATTATTGGAATAAAGAGGGGCCAGCTCATTCTTTAACCACTGTGGAACATCTGAAAAGTAAGCAGATGGAATCCCAACAGGAATCCAGAGCACATTCTAATGTGATTGGGTGAAGACAACTGGCAGCTTTATAGACTAGAGACCACCGACCATGGAAAGAGCAGTGATCACTAGCAAGGCTTTTCTCCTGCTGTGCACATCCAAGAATGAAAGCATTGCATGGCTGGCTCCTGCTGAGAGTAGGTATAGTGAGCTTAAAACAGAGCCTCCAAATTCTTTGCCATTCCTCCCATCAATTTGCAATTGCTCTGTTTAAATGTTGGTACATATTTTATTCCTTCATATTGATCCATTCAGAGTATCAACATGTTTTCCTATGCTAAGAGATGTTCTTTGCTTTGTTTTTTATTTTGCTATCCTTGCCAAGGGAGGTCTAGGCTTGTTAACGTTTAGAGACTGAATGAATTTTTTCTGAGAAAATGTGATTCTACCATTTAGGTCCAGATGAAGGGACAGGAGAAAGTTAATAGCTATAGTTTTACTTCATAGTTTCAGAAATTCAGTAACAGAATTGGGTACAGACAGTGGAGAGATTTACCTTCGCACTAAAAACACCATAAAACTGAGCCTGGAGCATTGCCCCATTTTTTCTTGGGCTGGTTGTTTATATGGTTACCTTCTGCTAGATAAGGGATATAGAAGGTGATAAAATACACAAGGATCCACACTCAGACGAAACAAAATAACAAATAGGAATTTCCAAATTTAAAGATAAATAAAGAACAAAAAGAGCTGAATATAAGCAAGGAGGAGGAGGGAGAAGAAGAATGTTCTGACCTGAAGAAAGACCTGGGGTTAAATGTAGAAATATATCAAAAGTAACAACTGTTGAGGGGTAGGAGGCCCAGACCATCACAAAGAAGACAAAAGAGTCAGGTAATGAGAAGTAAAGGCATCAGTTGCTCAATAAAGCTCATTCAAGGACCTGACTTAAATCACAGGCTACAGTAGTGTTCTTAATAGATTATTTGTGAATCCGCCAGCTATGCCCACAGAGTCACTAGCACAGCATGTGACTAGAAACTTCCAACATAGAAACTGGCACTTACCCCAGAAAGTAAGTGCCCAGAAACACCAGCCAGGTATCCTCCACACAGCAGGCTGAGTCTAAAAAAGAAGAGGAAGAGATGGTAATGTTCAGATGAGGCTGATCCTCACCTACCAAATGCACAAATCAGAAAAGTAACTTCTCCCAAGGAACTGGTTAGAGAATGGGATGAGGACTGCTTCAAGGGTACCAAGAGTACTACCAAAGACCTCTGACAGAATGGTGAGGCAAGGGAATAGGCTTTACTCCCGCCATATAAACACATTAGGCAAAATAGATTGAAAAGATCTGTATGTTCGGATAACTCTTGCCATTACAACGATGAGGGAAAATTCATGCATCTATTCAGGCAGAAAACAAGCCAAAAACACACTATCTCTGAAAGGAAAAGGAAAATCAAGTTGTCCAGTTTTTTTCTCTCTATTATGTTAACTCTCTGGGACAAATGGAGTCAAAGCTATAGAGTTTTGAGGGAAAACACGACAGTAAGCCAAGATGCAACAAAAATACACTGCCACGCATAAGAAAAATAGACATTGTCAGGAATGCAGAGCCCAGAAACTATCACCGGCATTATATTCCTTAAAATTATTGAACAGCAATTCTCCAGCTGATGGAGAGGTGGATCTAACACAGTTAAAAACGTGAGCCATTGTACAATATTATAAAGGGACATTGGTAATAATCAAAAAATATTGGTAGCACACAGTGTTGTTTGAAAATTTCTTGTAATATGCCTACCAAACTTAACACAGCCAGTGATTCGGTGTCATTGAGTCACCGGCATCATTGACACTGAATCACTGACTCAATGGACATGAGTTTGAGCAAACTCTGGGAGATGGTGAAGGACAGGGAAGCCTGGAGTGCTGCAGTCCATGGGGTCGCAAAGCGTCAGACACGACTGAGCGAATGAACAACAACAAAATTTAATGCAAATATAATAAATATTGAAAGAGATAATATATACTCTAAAGTAAATAATAACAAAGATTTTTAAATCTAGAATTATTTTGTAATAAACTATACACGTCAGTGTAAGGAGGAGGAGGGGAAAGCAACTAAACAAAGTGCAAGCATCTAAAATTATTTTCTTAGAATCACAAAAAATTGCTTCATTTTTCATTTAATTACTAGAAAAATGTTTTTAATATCTTAAGGAACACTAATAGCATATATTTTTTCCATATTTCCAAGGACCAAAGGATAAAAATCTTAAACTACTTGAATATTGAAAAAAAGAAAAAAATCTTTTGAGTTGTGAGTTTAAAAAGATACCACAACTTAGATGATGGGCTATGTAAAAGTTAATAAAAATTAAAAACAGTACCTATAAATTAGGTAATTTAGAAAAACATATACTTACTATATGTATGAGTGTTTTTAATATAAAAAGAAAAAGAAAATAAAGAATTGAAAATTTAATGATAACAAGAATAACTATTTAAAAAGCAAACAACAATAAAAGAGAATACTATGTAAAATAAACATAAGAGCTGGTTCTTTCAAATAATGTAAAATTAAAAATTATGTCAAATCTATACAAATATAAAGAGAAAATATAAAAATCAGAAATTATTTTAAATCATTAAAGAAATCTCATGCAAAACTAGAACTCTCTTTTGAAAAATCCAATGACATGGTAAATTTTCTAGGAAAATTTAAAATACCAAAATCAATTCATAGAAAAAGTAGATAATGCTTTCCTAAGAAACTTTTATAAGTTATCAAGACATTATATTCAAATACATCTTCATACTTGATATATTTATAGATTAAGCTTTCTAAACTTTCAAAGAGAAAATGGTTCTCATATCATATAAACAATTCCAAAAACTAGAAGAAAAAATATCCATAATTCTTTCTTATATAGTTAGCATAATGAAAATTGGCAAAGATTGTATATTAAAAAGCCACAAAGGCTGAGAGCTAAACTTAAGCTTACTCTTGAATATATAATAACATGCACAAGTGTGTGCTCACCAAGCTATATATATATATATGTATACACACACACACACACACACACACACATACTTATACACACACACATATCTGAGTCCTTTGGTTTCTTTGTTTTAAGCAAGTGTCATACTCATAGAATGCAGCTGTAAGGATTTCAGGTAAATCTTTGATAAAGCTCCCAATGAATTTATAAATTATTGGTATGTTAATGATTTTATCTGTCAAGTTGTCTCATCTAAGAGTATAGATTCTTTGTATTTTCTGCAATTTTTGCATCCTTTAATACAGTTTTATTCATTTCCCACAGAAATCTAAGGGCTGCTTTGTTTAAATATAGCATACACTTTAACTTCTCTTAATATTTTAAATGAAATTTTGTATCTGTTAAATTTTCTGGTTGCTTGCTATAATTGATTTTTTATTGATTGACATAAATCAATCTTACATCTGGGAATAGTCTTCCCATCAACAATATTGGATAAATTTTTTTTAAATGTGAAAAAACTGTAAAAAACTGAAAAAGGCATAATTCTGGATCTATGTCAGACAAAAGACATTGGAATATGAGAATGAAACAAAACATTTACCAATTACAGACTAACAAATACTTGTAAGTACCATGAATGTATGTAATTTGAACAGAAGAATGAGTTCAAGAAGAAACAGCAACAATGAACAAATTTTTAAAAATTCATTAAGCCTAAATAACTGGGTTTTTAAAAGATTTATTAATAACAATCTGGAAATACAATTTACATGCTATCAACATGAGAAGTGGGAAGTGAGGGGACAGGTGGGAGAGAAGGTATGCTACTGTTCTTGACTTACACAGGTGGAGAAAGAATATAATGACTAAATTATTATAGGCAAATATAAGCTCAAATATGTTGATTAAAAATCTATAGGTAGAAGCTGAGGGGTGAGCCAGCTGTGTTGACATAGTCAGCATGACTGGCAAGAGAGTAAAATTTAACACATACTTTTTTTTTTTTTTTGCATATTCCAAGCTTCTTTTATTTTTTTTTTATATAAATTTATTTATTTTAGTTGGGGGCTAATTACTTTACAATATTGTAGTGGTTTTTGCCATACATTGACATGAATCAGCCATGGGTTTACATGTGTTCCCCCTCCTGGACCCCCCACCCACCTCCCTCCCCATCCCATCCCTCTGGGTCATCCCATTGCCCCGGCCCTGAGCATTTGTCTCATGCATCGAACATGGAATGGTGTTCTGTTTCACATATGATAATATACATGTTTCAATGCTATTCTCCTAGAACGTCCCACCCTCACCTTCTCCCTCAGAGTCCATAAGATTGTTCTATGCATCTGTGTCTCTTATTCTGTCTCGCATATAGGGTTATCGTTACCATCTTTCAAATTCCATATATATGCATTAGTATACTGTATTGGTGTTTTTCTTTCTGGTTTACTTCACTCTGTATAATGGGCTCCAGTTTCATCCATCTCAGTAGAACCGATTCAAATGTATTTTTTTTTAATGGCTGAGTAATATTCCATTGTGTATATGTACCACAGCTTCCTTATCCATTCGTCTGCTGATGGACATCTAGGTTGCTTCCATGTCCTGGCTATTGTAAACAGTGCTGCGATGAACATTGGGGTACACGCGTCTCTTTCAATTCTGGTTTCCTCGGTGTGTATGCCCAGCAGTGGGATTGCTGGGTCATATGGCAGTTCTATTCCCAGTTTTTTAAGGAATCTCCACACTGTTCTCCATAGTGGCTGTACTAGTTTGCATTGCCACCAACAGTGTAAGAGGGTTCCCTTTTCTCCACACCCTCTCCAGCATTTATTGCTTGTAACACATACTTTTGAAAAAAATTTGAACATACACAAAATATGACCTAAATTCTAGATCACATGCAAGATGAATCCTGCAGTTCACTCAATGAACATATCATGATCAAGATTTGTGAAATGCACCAAAGGAAAATCTAAAACTGTAAATTATACAATAGTTATGTAATAAAACTATGTAACATCCTAGTTTATACTGAAAATAATTTGATAAATGGTAACATTATAGTTGTAAAAATGACACTTTGCAAACTAGAAATCCAAAGGGATGTTCTTGATTTAAAAGGTATGAACGAAAACCCATGGCAATCACTATACTGCTAAGTCGTGTCAGTCATGTCCGACTTTGTGCGACCCCATAGAGAGCAGCCCACCAGGCTCCTCCGTCCCTGGGATTCAATGCTAAAATACTACAAGCCCTCCAATTAAAGTCAAGGATGAGATAAGGATGCCATAATCATTACTCTCTTGTTGTGTTCCTATGTATACAAAACTAGATGTTCTTTTCTAAACATTTGAAAAGAAAAGGAAATCAGATAAAAATACTGGAAAGAAAGAGATAAGGTTGTTATTATGTGTAGAATGTATAATTACATACCTAGAAAACTAAAAATAATCACTTGTGAATTACTAAGACTAATTTTGAACAAGGTGACTGGATAAAAGGTTAATATATAAAATCAAATGGCTTGCCAATATGCCACTGTGAAAGAAAAAGTTAGCCAAACTAAACAAACCAAAGCAGAACATTTTATGATGGTGATGGTGGTAGTAGAGAAAACTATATTATAAAATGCTGTGACAGTAGAAAGAAAAAAATTAACATGACTCTCAAAACCATAATAGCAAAGTGAGATTATGACATTTTTTAAGAAAAAAAATTATCTTTCAAAAACTTAGTTAACTCACTGTTGAGTTATTACCATTAGTTAACACCCTTTTTGAACCTATTGTGAACTAATTTTCACAATAGCACATTTGTCTGCAAGTGTATTATAGCTTTTTAAGAACTAAACCACATAATAGGACTTTCCTGGTGGCTCAGACCATAAAGCATCTGCCTACAATGCGGGAGACCCAGGTTGGATCCCTGGGTCAGGAAGATCCCCTGGAGAAGGAAATGGCAACCCACTCCAGTATTCTTGCCTGGAAAATCCCATGGACGGAGGAACATGGTAGGCTACAGCACATGAGGTCTCAAAGAGTTGGACACAACTGAGCAACTTCACTTTCGCTTTCAAACCACATAATAGTTTTTTGTATGAAACAGAAGTTACTAAAAAGGTTATTAAAAGTTGGAAAATTTGTATCTTCTACTGCAGGCAGACACTTGGATAAAAATGGATTTGTTTTTGGAATATTATCTTAGCCTTTGAAATTAAGCCAGAATTTGATCTCTATTTCTAGAGAAGAAGTGTGTACTTCTGATCTTAATGTCATCTTTGTAATGAAAGGCTTCTGTTATAGACTATTTGTGTTCTCTCAGCATTTCAGATATTGAAATCCTAACCTCAAGGCGATGCTAATAAGAGCTGGGGCCTTTGAGTGGTGATTAGCTCAAGGGGGTGGAGCCCTTACAGATGGAATTAGTGCCCTTATGAGACATATTCCAGAAAGCTCTATTGCTTTTTCTGCCATGCAAGGACACAATGAGAAGACAGCTGCTCTCGATGAACTCAGGAATCAGGTCCTTATCAGATACTGAATCTGCCCGTGCCATGAACTTGGCCTTCTCGGTCTCCAGAACGGTGAGAAATAAATGTTTGTTGTTGAAGCCCCCAGTATTTTTGTTATAGCAGCCTGAACTTCCTATGGCAATTTTCACATCCTTCCCAACCAACAATAATCAGTTTGAATATATAAAACAAATTCTATTCAGAAGGTTATAAAAAAATTATAAAGAACTTGGGAATAAAATGTAAAACTTCTACAGAGAAAACTATATATATTTTACTGAAGGACATAAAAGAAGACTGGTTAAGGAAAACTACCATTTCCATTGAGGTGGATATTTCAAATTGCAAACAGGTCAGTTTTTCTCAAATTCAACCTATAAATTCAATATCTTCCAAAACAATATTGTATGTGTGTATATAAAACAGAAATAACTGCATAGGGACCAGAATTTAATATGGTGATTCAAATGGACTTTAACCTTACTTTTAGTAATTTAATTAGACACAGAGAGGAGGTTCAGGTATTACATGTGTAATTCAGTTCAGTTTGGTTCAGTCACTCAGTCGTGTCTGACTGTTTGTGACACTATGAACTGCAGCACACCAGGATTCCCTGTCCATCACCAACTCCCAGATCTTGCTCAAACTCATGTCTATCGAGTCAGTGATGCCATCCAACCATCTCATCCTCTGTCATCCCCTTCTCCTCTTCCCTTCAATCTGTCTTGGCATCAGGGTCTTTCCAATGAGTCAGTTCTTCCCATCAGGTGGCCAAAGTATTAGAGTCTCAGCTTCAGCATCAATCCTCTAGGATTGACTGGTTTGATCTCCTTGCAGTCCAAGGGACTCTCCAAGGGAGAGTCTCCAAGGGAGACTCCAAGGGAGTCTTCTCCAACACCACAGCTCAAAAGCATCAATTTTTTGGCGCTCAGCTTTCTTTACAGTCCAACTCTCACATCCATATATGACTACTGGAAAAACCATAGCTTTGACTATACAGATCTTTGTCGGCAAAGTAATACCTCTGCTTTTTAATATGCTGTCTAGGTTGGCCATAGCTTTTCTTCCAAGGAGCAAGCATCTTTTAATTTCATCTGCAGTGATTTTGGAGCCCAAGAAAATAAAGTCTGTCACTGTTGAAAGGCATTTTCTCCATTGTTAATAAGATTTTTCTCTGAGTATTTTTTCATTTTATTCATCTCCCTTTTTATATTTCTTATAATAAACATATAATTCTTTCATAATTAGAAAAAATAAACATATTATTTAAAAATATTATGAAAAGGGGACAACCACCTGACTCAGCTAGAATTCTCTGAGGTAGTATAATCTAGATTCATTCTACCAAAAATACAGATATAATATAGTGTGAGAGTCTTTTTTTTAATAATTCACTTCAATAATTTCAAAGGGGAAATATATGCTAGTGGTCTAAAAATCTATAGTCCAGCTCTGTGCCGTAAGTATCACCTTTTTATGAGAGCCTATATATATTCTTGTCAGGGGTTCATGGTTGTTCTAGGGAGCCTTTGAAGATGATAGGAACCTATGGTTTTACATTCCTGAAAGCCTAGAAACTCACTGAGAAGTCAGCATGTGTCTATAGAGACTCAAGTTTTGATTAGCCAGCACCCCAAGTCACTAAGAATAAAAACAAACAGTCTTTATCATCATTTCAGGATAATGTTCAGAAGTGACTTGAAACACAGCAGCAAGGCAGCCTAGCAATTAATAGTGATATTAAGATCATAGACACACAGTGGACAGTAAGGAATACTGACTGTGTCAGATACTCCCCATCATAACTTTTCCACTATTCATTTAAAACAATAATTAACAGATCAAAATCAAAGTTTCCAAGGTGGTAAATGTTTAATAGTTTCAGTGCATACTTATATAAGATATACTTTTTAAAAAGCATATTTCTGAATCATTTGAAAAATTGTTGTGACAATATCTTAGTGAATCTAATTAAGAAATTATGCCCAGGCTGTATCAAATATAAAAAGTATTAATTATATCATAGAAACGTCTCCTGAACCTTTCAAAATGTTTAGAACAAGTTTGAAATGCTTCAAAATAAGAAGTTCTCTTTATAAAACTCAACATGTGAAGTATTTGGTGGTTTTAAAGAAAAGCAAAGTCATACTTTATAAAAGAATGGTGAGTGGACAGATTGATAGTTCAGCCCTTATTTAAAATGCTAGTATTTTTTGCTCTTTGTATCTTCATATATTTATTTCAGAATTAGGGGCATTAATCATATCTCCTGAAAAGATTTGTATAGATAATTGAGAGTAGTAGTGATAGTATAGATGCAATATATATATTGCATATATATATGGAGAGAGGTGGTTCTCCTCTGCATGATATTGGCATTTCTTAATTTTATAAAGGGCAGAGGCAAAATGCTACCTTAAGTGACACAATATGTGGAATTGCCATAAACATTGTTGTTTAGTTGCAAAGTCGTGTTCAACTCTTTGCAACCCCACAGTCTGTAGTCTACTAGGATCCTCATCCATGGGATTTTCCAGATAAGAATAATGGAATGGGTTGCCATTTCCTACTCCAGGGGATCTTCCTGACCCAGGGATCAAACCTGCCTCCCCGGTATTGGTTCACAGGTTCTTTACCACTGAGCCATCAGGGAAGTCCTGCCACAAACGCATACCTTATCAAATAAGTTTTGTTAAGAAAAACAAAGACATGAAGGCACCTAAGAGAGTTACTTCTGGTAACATTTTATTGGACAGCATGACATTGAATTACCAGTGTCTATCAAAATTTTGTCAAATAATTGGGATTGGTTTGAAAATGATTTTCTCCCATCATCTATGAAATTGGTGTGTCAAATATATTTAAAATCTAGATTGATAAGCTTCAGCAAAATTATACTTAAGATAAGAGCTTTGTTGCAAAGCAAAAAACAATGCTTAAGAGAAATGAAAAGTTAAACTGTACTTCTGCAGTTGCTAGTAGTCCTTGAGTCAGACATTCAAACAACTTCCCACCAGAATGTCTATGAAAACAAAACAAAACAATAAACTTCACACTAACACCCAAATCAAACCCCAACAGAGTTATTGTTAGCATATAGAAGAAACTTACCCTAGAGATAGGACTGACAAAATAAGGAAAGCCTATTCAATGTGAAAAAAGAAAACGTAGAAAAGTTTCCTTCATCACCACTTTCTGGCTTAGGTAATCTGTAACTTCCAGAATTTCCGGGCCTCTTTATTTACTCATCTATGTTGCTTTGGTAATAGACAAGGTAGATCTTCATCTTCCAACTCCCAGACCAGTTCTCTTAGTGAAGTATGGAGTAAGCAGGTCATAACTATTAAGTAACTGAACAAATTAATCTCTATTTTCATTCAGACCTAGAAATTCATAGGTAGAAAAGGACTAGTGTAGAACAATGCTTCTGTGAAGTTTAGCTTCAACCAAAAAAGCTTTAGATCTAGATTATAGGAGTGGAGAGGATCTTGAATGGTGAGTATTAGAGAAATTGAAATGGGCATCAGGAGTGTCTTCCTGCATCCATGCAAGGAGCCACACCAGAGACACAACCACCAGACACTGGATGCAGGGAACTGTCCTGTGCTCTGAGCTCCTGAGTCAACCTGCTCTCCTGCTGAAAAGGCAATTCTACCTGCTCCCACAAGAACCGTGAGTAAAGCCAAGGAACAGCCCAATACCTTGGGTGTTCACTAACAATGGGGATTAGCTTATTGTGGATAAGAAACATAAAAGAAAACCAACAACATGGAGTGGAGCCTGTGAAAAACACAATCATGGGAAAGGAATTGTCACTATAAAACCCAGAGTTAAGTTCTCCTCTGAAAATAATCTAGTATAAGAACCAGAACAAATTTGAAAATAGGCATCTAGCACCTTCAATAGCATGTAAAAGTTTGACACAGAAAAAGAAAGTCCTGAAACAATAAAAAACAAGACCAAAGACAAAAAATTGATATGCAAGAAATAATAAATTAGATGCCAAGGAAATGAGTTGCAACAACAGAAATATAAGCCACAATGGATATAAAAAAGTAATTGGATCAAGATGGTGAGCTTTGATCATATGACTCCCTTTCCCTCTGTCACAAATGCCATAAAATAACAAACTCAAAATTTTTTTTTTCAAATAATTGATTTAAACAGTGCAGGAAGAGAATCTTTGTAATATGGAAAGGGGACAATATTATATTTAAGAGAAATTAAAGCCAAAGAAAATTATATCTCTAGAAATATGGAAATAGATCATTATGGAGTAAGGGTTGCTTGGAAGGAAGAAGTTTCAAAAGCAACAGTAAGTGGGTACAAGGTGCCCTGCAACTTTCATGAAGAAGAAAGCTGCATTTGGAGAAAATATACAAAGTGAGACCCATCCTCACACAAACTACCTTCTAACAATATCCTGTATCTATGCTTTTATAAGCAGAACACAGCAAAGAGTGGAGAAACTGGAGCCAAAGAGGAAGAGCAATGACCCAAGAAAGTAGGTTCTCCCAGAAAAGATGGGAAATGCCTTTAACTGTCCCAAACTCTTGGACAGTGGTGGTGGCAGTGCAATCTATCCTCCCACTCATCTGAGGTAGGTTGCTATCAGCTAACAAGCCAACCAACAGGGATTCTCACATTCAAAGATGATCAAAAATTTTAAAAACCACAACATTTGAGATTCCTAATTATCTGAGAAAAACTAACACCATGAAGAAAAATATGCCACCAATAAAACCCAAAAGTAACATAAAACACATGAAGCGAATTGGGCAAACGATGTAAATTGTGTGTGTGCTAAGTCACTTCAGTCATGTCCAATTCTTTGCAACCTTATGGACTGTAGCCCACCAGGCTCCTCTGTCCGTGGGATTCTCCAGGCAAGAATACTGGAGTGGGTTGCAATGTCCTCTCCCAGGCAATCTTCCCAACCCACAGATTGAATGCGTGTCTCTTATGTCTCCTGCATTGGCAGTCAGGTTCTTTACCACTAGCACCAATGGGGAAGTCCATAACTGTCTTTAATAATCTCAGAGAAATTTAGGACTATATACATGAAAAATGAAAAGCAACCAACAGGTCATTTCAAAACAAGTTTTTATTATGAAATGTACTCAATATATGCAAAGAAGATATATATATATATATATATATATATATACACACATACGTATACACTCAATGTCCATGTTCCTCTCACCCCCCTTCAACAATTATCAACTCATGGCTCATTGTATTTCAACTAAACTCCCACTTTTCTCTTTCCCAATTTACTTTAAAGAAGTTCCACATATGATGCCCATTTCACTCATAAATATTTCAGAGATTTTTTTTAATTAAAGTTTTAATTAACAAAATTACAAATATCACAGATAGGCAACATTACCAAATAGAACTTAGTGACCTGGAAGATGGAACTAAGACATTCACCAAGAACACATTATAGAAAGATAAAGAGATCATGTGATTCTACAGAAGAACCTGAGACAAGGATTTGCCTGTAAGTGATTTGTCAAGCGGGTGCTCTCAGGGCAAACTTATAAAGGAGTTGGGAAGCAGAAAAGAAAAGAGGAAGAAATTAAGGAAGAATATGAGTTCAAATGATGTCTAGCCTCATTCTGTTTAATTCACGGAGCACTCAGAAAAATTGCACCAGACTTTGTCTCAACTTCAGGCAAAAGATTCAGGCTTTTATATTACCACATTGGTAGTCCTTGGACACTGGCCATTTCACAAGAAAAGCAGCTACAAGTGACCAAGAAGGTTCTCTATAGAAGCTTATAGATAAGAATTGCTAGCAGAAGCAGAAATTCAGGTTGTTGCTGTTTAGTTGTTAGGTCATGCTTAACTATTTTGTGACCCCATAGCCTGCCAGCTCCTCTGTCCATGCAATTTTACAGGTAAGAATACTGGAGTGGGTTGCCATTTCTTACTACAGGGAATCTTCTCAATCTAGAGTTCAAACCTGTGTCTCTTGCACCTCCTGTACTGGCAGGAGAATTCTTTACCACTGCGCCACCTGGAAAGCCTGTGCTGAAGATACAGATCTAAATAAAAATTATAATCTAATTTTATGTCAAAACATGGCAAAATCAATTACACAGAAGTCAATGATAGAAAAGGCTTAATATTTTTCCTTCTGATTTTGAAGAGTATATTTATATTAACTACCAATGTGAAAAAGTAAATTCAGGTAATAAAAAGCCAATTCACATAAGAATCCAACAACACATTATGTATTGAGCACTTACTATGTCAGGCACCAAGCTATGTATATTAATGCTTTTCTTCTTAGTTCTCACATTAACATTATAAAATAAAGGCTAATATTATCACCATTTGCATTTGAGAAAACTGAGTTTTTGACGTGAACTTTAGCTTTGCCCTTGCAAGTCTGGATTTGAACTAAAATTCATCTATATTTATAGTTCAAGAATTTTACCAATATGTTCTATAAAGATCATGAAAATGATACAATACAGCAATGTTTTAATATGTTCAACCTAACTGCTAACTAAAGAAGTGGCTCATGAAACAGTAATAATCAACTATCAAATTGATCATGATTAAAAAAAGAAACCCTCAAAGCTGATCAGGGTTTGATATGGACATGTAAAATTTTACAGTCTTTCTGGAAAGACTTCTGACAAAAGATTTTAAGTTTTTGATAGTGTTTCAACTCCTAGGAATTTCTATCAAAGATATAATCAGCAAGACTTTTGAATTCATAACTGGTGAAAAATATTATGGCGCATTCTCAAGACAAATGACTTATAATTATTAACACCCAAGTGTAAGAAGAGTATAACTACAGAGGACATGGTAGTTACACAATATTAAGTACAAGGGCAAGATACAAAATCAAGTATAGAATATAAGCTCATTGCCAAATTTTGTAAGAAAAGTACATTCTATAAAGTACCGGATATATGGAGCTTTGGCAGGCTGCATTCCATGGGGTCTCAGAATCAGACATGACTAAGTGTGTGTGCATACACACACACATATATAAGTACTTATATATGAACATATATTTATAAACTGATAGGTATTTTTTAAAATATTAATAGCTATTTATATATTTAAGAAAGACCAAAATAATACGGAATAAACGTGCTTGCTAAGTCACTTCAGTCGTGTCTGACTCTTTGTGACTTGCCAGACTCCTCTGTCCATGGGATTTCCCAGGCAAGAATCCTGGAGTGGGTTTCCATTTCCTCCTCCAGGGGGTCTTCCTGACCCAAGGATTGAACCCGGGTCTCCCACATTGCAAGCAGATTCTTTACTGTCTGAGCCACCAGGGAAGGAAAATAATACTGGGGATTATTAAATTAGTGAAATGATTTTGGGTGAGAGGTGTTCATTTTATTCTTGAAACTTTTCTGTACTTCCTTAATTTTCTAAACATATGTAAAACATATGTATTACTTAGCTAATACAAATACATAAATATAACCAAAAGAAAAATAAATAGTTAAGAAAAATCCTACTGTCTTTCACAAAGAATCCAATTAAAACTTCTAACTATACTATAGCAGTGTTGCTAAGCCTTCATCTACTTTTATAATAGAGAGAAAATGCTAATGAATTTATACGTAATATTTAAAGTTTATTTTATGTACCTTGTCAGCAGACACAGTTAAAAGAGAAAAGTGTGTTTTACAGTTCTATGGAAGGTAATAAATGTCAGACACATGTAGATACAGTTATAACTTTATGAACACCCAGGGTAATTTGCACAAGGAAAACCTTATACAAACACTAAATGAAAAGACATGTTTTCCAAGCACAGGCAGGGGACTGTTTTTACTCCATGTACAATATAGGTGAGACAGAAGGCTAAGGACTGCAGTGCAGTGGTCTAACAATAAACCCCCTGCAAGTGTGCCATCTGATGGGGTGTTAATTGAGTAGCAGGTGAACATAAATAGAAAGCACCAAGGGTGTGTAGTGGGGAGTCTTTTTGTTGATGAGAGAACATAAAAATGTTGAGCTTGTAATAAGAAACAAAGACAGTCTGGAGTTTATTTCTCTGACTTCTTTCTACCCTCCATAGCATGTGTCTCTCTAGTTTAAAATGATTGCTAGGGAATAAAATGGCTTTTAAAACGTGTGGGTACCCCAACTAAAATAAATAAATTTATAAAAAACAAAACAAAACAAAAAAAACGTGTGGGTGATTACAGAATAAGTCAGATAGGTTCCCAAAGTTTATGAAACCTAAGGGTTTGTCTTAGTTTTGTTTGTTTGCCTATGGTTTAAATGCAATGTTTTGTATGATTGTTGTTGATTCCTGAAATGATTGATTCAGAATGTCTCAAGACATATAGAAGTCAGGGTCATTCAGCATCTAATGTGAAATTTCATCAGGATTTCATTAGGACATAGCAAAAAACTTAAAAAGTAGATAGAAACATGAAGAATGATTCAAACTTTCTAAAGTTCAAGATTTTTTTTTAAAGAAAAGAGATTTTTCTGTCTAGTTTACCTAGACAAGTTATATGAGATTATACAAATAAATCCTTGAATAAAATAATTTTTAAGTTCTAATGCTGACATTTCTTTTTTCTGGGAAACTGTTATAACACAAATACATATAACCACCATATGAAAGATGTTCTTTCTCTGAGAATTACTTTCGGTTGCTTATATAGTTACATAATCTCCAAGAATGTTGCTCCTTTGAAGAAATGAGGTCCCTGCACACTGTATTGTTACTTCTAACAAGGCATTAAATGCATCCAAGATACATGGAAGACATTTTAAGCTATTAAGTTTCAACAATGGTAGCTAATATTTATGATGCATTTCCTGTACACTAGGAATTATGCTAACCATATCACAAATAGCCATCTCACGTGAGCCTCACGACAATCTTAAGAGATAACTCAGTTCACACTGATAAATGAAGATATCAATCTGTAGAAAAATAAAGTATCTTTCCCACAGCCACATAACTAATTAGTTGTGAAGCCAGATTTGAATGTACATTCACCGCCTCCATGAAAGTGAAAGTGAAGTTGCTCAGTCGTGTCTCACTCTTTGTGACCCCATGAACTGTAGCCTACCAGGATCCTCCGTCCATGGGATTTTCCAGGCAAGAGTACTGGAGTGGGCTGCCATTTCCTTCTCCAGGGGATCTTCCTGACCCAGGGATCGAACCCAGGTCGCTCGCATTGTAGGCAGATGCTTTACTGTCTGAGCCACCAGAGAAGTTCAAGTGCCTCCATAGAGGGCACAAATCCTGATGTATACTCTCTCCTTACGCTAACTCAAGTTCCTATAGAATATTCACCAAATGAATGCTTTGTTATAATATCGTATCTGATTATTCTAAGAAAGTTAGGGTAGAAACACAAAATTTCACTTCCTAACATGGTTTAGAGCAGTGATTCTCAACCTTTAATGTTCAGAGGAATTACCTCAAGATCTTGTTAAAAGGCAAATATTGATTCAGTAGGTTGAGGTGGAACCTGAGGCTCTGCATTTGTAACAAGCCCCGGATGATATCCTGCTACTTGAGCAGCAGGCAAAGAGGATCTGGTGGAGACGGGTGGAAGGAACAGGAGTAAAGTTCCAGTTATTAGTTCCCAATTCCGTCTTTCCATTCCTTAATTTCTGAGAAGTCACAATCTAGTCCAGACTACCCATCTCAACTTTCTGCCTCTTTCTACATCCATCTTCTTCTTCCCTCATCTTGAAGAAGACAACCGGAATGCTAATATAAATATAAATGTTGTAATCAAATTCTGGCAGAGAGATAGCCAGTTCAGATGTGTATTAAGGAAGAATAATCCTGTGTCTTCTTTGTACTATTCTTGTAGATTACAGACTGTGTTCATAGAAGTACTATTTTGTAGATTAAAGACTGTGTTTATAGAAGTTCTAAAATAAGTTTTATAACCAAATCCTATCACAGGATATAATCAGACAAAAGAATATCTCCAAAAGCACCATTTTGAGGTGTATTAGAACAACTCAGCAAGAATGAGAGTGTTATGAAGTACAATGGGTAGCATCATAGGATTTACAGTATTGTCCAGAAACCTAAGATTTACCCTATCTCTGACCCAACCCCATTCTTCATATTCAACCATTAACCATACCCTGTAGATTTAACCTCGCAAACAGCATCGGTGCTCCATCTGCTGCTGCCTTGGTTTAGTCCATCATCACTTCTCACTTTCCCACAGTTAGTGGGATACGGGGAGGGAGAAAGGGTTCTGTCTACTCTTTACACTACTTCAAGACCATTCTCTACACTGCTACCAGAGAAACCTTTCTGAATTAGTAATCTAATGTTAATTCCTTGCTTTACATCCTTCAACAGCTCCCTATACATTAAAGTTCCAACTTCCCAGTTTAGCACACATGGCTCATTGTGATTAAGCTCCATCTGTCTCAGTGGTTCACTCTTTCCATTACCTCATGCAAACGTTCTACTAGAGGCACATCAAACTGGAATACAGCTCTACTATTGCATCATGGTGTTTTTTACCTTCATACTTTCCCACACGCTCTTTTTATTTGGAAATCTTTCTTTCCTGCCCCCTTCTTTCCAGCCCAGCTCTCTAAACACCTAGATGAGTTTTCAATGTTCAGTTCAAGGAGTATTCTGAAACATCTGGAAAGCCCCATAATCTTCTCATTAAGATAGAGAAACTATAGTAGGAAAGACAAGACCCCATGGACTATATCTACAATAACACTAGGTTACAAGATCTACTTGAATTCAAAATATAATTGGGCATGGCTAGATAAAACCTAGTGGGAGATTTGGGTTTGATCCCTGGGTTGGGAAGATCCCTTGGCAAAGGGAAAGGCTACCCACTTGAGCATTATGGCCTGGAGAATTCCATGGACAGAGGAGCCTGGCAGGCTACAGTTCATGGGGTCACAAAGAGTTGGACACAACTGAGTGACTTTCACATTTTCAGATAAAAACTACAAGACCCAAACAATATAAAAAACCATGGGAAAGAAATCAGAAGAAAAGCAAAGGGACTGGTGATAACCCCAAAAGCTGGAAACTCCCAACCCATTATTAGCTATTCACTGGGAAGCACAGTGGGCCTTGTTCAGAAAAGCAAGAGAAAATGGAAGAAGATATTGAAAGTTTCAAATCAATCGATGAGTGTAAGATGTCCAAAGCATGATCAATGGTGTTAGAAAGTTTGGGAGTCTAAGGCCTACAGACTCTCAGGACTGACAAAAAAAAACCCTCACATCATACAGCTTAGCACTAAGGAGAACCTGCTGGGATCACAAACCAAAGTGAGCAGAACAGGTGCTATGTGGGCAAGGAAAGGAGAAGAGAGAAAAAAAAAATGGGGAGAGTGATAGAGTAGAAATATCTAAGTTTAAGGCTATTTCTTCATTAAAGTGACAAAAGAGGTAGCTATCCTAGCTCACTCTTCTCGTCAAAAACTACAGAAAAAAGTCACTTCACTTTAAAATGAATAGCAGTCAAAGAACACTCAGAGTGCACTACATACTACACTACTACTCCACATAAAATCAGTACAAAAATGAGTGACTAGAGAATAAAACAAATCCCTCAGACAATGGAAGCATATCAGAAAAATATGTCCACAAAATAGGTAAAAAGTTTATTGTTTCAAAACGAACTAAAAGTCGTTAAGCAATTATTGAATCTATAAGGAACAACATAAATCAGAATGTAAGATGACTGAGAAAAAGATTTACAAAAAAGAATTAAGAAAAGAATTAAAAATGACAAAAAAATGAACTTCAAACTTAAGAAAACAAAAGCAAATAAACACAAAAGAACATACTTTAAGAGAAACAGAATGGAAAATAGCAAAGTCTTATAGATATCGGAAACTAAGAACAAGATTTTTAAAAGTTTTCAAGAGTAATTTATGGATAAAGATCCAATATAAATATAATAGTCCTTTGAAGAAGAAAACCAAAGCAATGAACAGAATAAATACTAAAATTATAATTGAGGGAACTTTTCTGAAATAATAAGAAGATTTAAAAATAAATATTTAAAAGGTATATCACATAACTTGGAAAACAATCTATAATGGCCAAAATAGACATATTTTTTTTCTAAATAATTGGACTTAAACAAAAAATAAATGTGTATATATAATGACATCCAGACAAAAATACCAAGGAAAAAATTCAATTGTCATCCGATTTTTCAGCAATAAATCTCTATGGTAGAACATAATGATGTATTTGTCACTTAATCAAAGAAAGCATGAGCAAAGATGTAAACTGAACTTCATGTAGAAAAGCTACAAATTACAACAAACTTGCAAGTGCTCAAAGAATATCATTTCCTTGATCTCTTCCTGAAGAATTGGTCACAGAAGGAGCTTCAAATAACTTGAGAAGCACAGAATATTTTTTTTCTATACAATTAAGACTAATAGTCATTAAAGAGTAAAATTGCTATGTACTGTAATAATATAGACATGGTACAAGTATCCAAAACAGAAAAGTACAATAAACTCACGGACTGTTTAGTAAGTATTTACTGTGTTCACAAGGATACTATATCAGCATTTGCTGGATGAGAGGCAGGAAAGAATAGTAGGCAGCTTGGTTCACTATATCTCACAGTAGGAAACAAGAGTCATAGTCAACAGCCAAAAAGAGGGGAGATGGATTTTATACAAAGGTAATGTTAGTACAAAGTTAATCATTAAAACAAAATTGTAAACCTTCCTAAAGCCAAAAGATATTTTAAAACATTTTAAATTTACTTTTAGAGGAAGGAAGGAAAGAATCAGAGTGATATAATCAGAGATAAAAGCTAGAATCCTTTAATTCTTCCTTGCTTCAAAGACTTAATTTTATGGATATTTTATATAATTATAAAACAAGTTTAATTTACCAAAATGCAAGCTTTAAAAATAAAAGTATAAAAATTACCTAATTGAATAACCCAAGCTTTCAAAATAAAAGTATAAAAATTACCTAATTGAATAACCCAAGCTTTCAAAATAAAAGTATAAAAATTACCTAATTGAATAACCCGTGTGAAACATAGCTACACAGAAAGGAACTAGTTCAAGTGACTTTATACCACCTAATATAATTGTGCATCCCTGGTGGGCCATGTCCTAAATATTAAAAGTATAGCAAAACAATATCAATAACAAAACAGAAAATTAAACTGGTTTTGGGAAATCAGTTGTTGATGGACATATTGATATTGTTTTTATAAGATTGTAGTATGATTAGTATGGGATAAACAAATGGGAATTTTGTTGGTGTTACTAAAAGCAGGGATTTTTCACAGTGAGAGAAAGGAGATATTAATACTATTGCAACATGAATAAGGTTAAATGAAAGTCTTACAGTCTTGGATGTGAATCAGAAGTATCCATATGGACTCACGATTTACTTTTTTCAATATATTTCCTAACTCTATTCTCCAAAATGTCTATAAGCAATGACAAGCCCCCCTAAAATGAGTGCCTATAACCCTCAGAAAGTGGGTTCTAAATAGGATTCAGTTCAGTTCAGTTCAGTCGCTCAGTTGTGTCCGACTCTTTGCGCCCCCATGAATCGCAGCACGCCAGGCCTCCCTGTCCATCACCAACTCCCGGAGTTTACCCAAACCCATGTCCATCGAGTCAGTGATGCCATCCAACCATCTCATCCTCTGTCGTCCCCTTCTCCTCCTGCCCCCAATCCTTCCCAGCATCATAGGATACCCCACTAAAAAGAATCAGGGCTCTTAGGAGAAACAGCTGCTTTCAGGTCTGAGCTGGGAGATGTTCAAGATGAATGAATGAGCTAACTGGAGCAGTTCTCAGAGAGTGGTCATGAGGTCATGAGCATCAGCGTCACCCGGGACGTGTTAGGAATGCAGACTCCCTATCTTTCCTCAGAATTACTGAATCAGCAACTCTGGGGGTGGGGCCCAGAAATCTGGGTTTAACAAGCCTTCAAGTGATGTTGATGAATACTGAAATTTGAAAAACCACTGGCCTACGGCAATGATAATCAATGGCTTTTAACATCAAAAAAGAGAAACAATCTGACATTCTATTCATTCTGACAGAAAAACATTGGCAATCTATGAAATAATCTTTCCCTCCACCAAAATAAAAGTCAAATTAAGCTGTAGTTGTAACTATCAAGTTATGAGATATAGAGAGGAACATAAAACAATACAGGAAATACAACTAACAAATCCAGACTGAGGGAAATTTTCTAGGTCAAATAACCTGATTTTTCCAACACAGAAACTGTAAGGGAAATATACATATACATATACATGTATGTGTGTGTATGTATATATATGGAGAGAGAGAGAGCATACATATGGAGAGAGAAGAAACCAATTGTAATAATATATGCCTTACTTGATTCCAATTCAAATAAACTAGAGAGAAAGAACATTTTTAGTACAACTAGATAGTTTTGAACTCTAATTATACTGAAGTTTTGTAATTGATTGTTTTGAGGATGATGATACAGTGCTTATGTTTGAGAGATATATGCTAAAATATTTAGATGTAAACTTATATATTATCCAGAAATCATTTTGAAAATGATCCTAAGGAAGGGGTGGTGAAGCGGATGAGGGCAAGTAATCTGACCATATGTTGATGGAGTTGTTGATTGCTGAAAATGGTGTGATGTTAGAAGTTTATTAAAATAGTCTGTGTTTCTATATTTGAATTTTTCAATAACATAAATTTTCTGTCAAGCATCATCTCTTCCCCCAAAACACTTCCCTTAGCCTCACTGTCAACTGACATGAATAACCTTTTGCTCTATTTCCCCATCACTCTGTACATAACTCCTTCTCTGCTGTGATCAGTTCCTTGCGGGGAGGCCTGGGCTTTTTTTGCCCTTATAACACAGGGCCTCAACACAGTATTGTTTTCAGTTCAGAGTCCTCACAGAAAACAGAAAACATACTCAAACAGAGTAATTGAGAGGGTTCATTAAAATTATTTACAAGGATGGTAATCAGGGTTAAGGGTGGCTCAGTGGTAGAGAATCTGGCTGCCTATGCAAGAGACGCAACCTCTGTTCCTGAGTCAGGAAGATCCCCTGGAAAAGGAAATGGCTACCCACTCCAGTATTCTTGCCTGGACAGAGGAGCCTGGTGAGCCAGAGTCCATAGGGTGGCAGAGTCAGACAAGACTTAGTGACGAAACACAGCAACAATAGTCACGGTTAAGAGAAACAACCAGGGATGGTGAGCGCCTGGGCCTGGCAACAGCAAGGGGCCATTTCCTCCTCTTGCCTAGTGGGCAAGGGGTAGGGATATCCACCTGCAACGTAGTGAGAGCTGCAGCTTTAGTCCTGCAGGCCGGGAAATGAATACCTCAAAGTAACTCCAGATCTTGTTGATAACTCCCATTAGCTAAATCCAAATATGAGCAAGAGCCTGTTAACAAATGAGAAGAAGAGTAGAAAGTGGATCTGAAGGGTGAGATGCAATGTCACAGAGACAAGAGGCTTCTGATCATCCCTACAGATTTAGAAGGTTTCCAGGTATGATTCTCAAACTGTTTGCTGTATGTATTCACACACAGGTATGTGAGTGCAGGTGTAGATGTGTGTGTGGAAGGAGGGACAGTTGATGACACATTTTTCAGATGGATTCTCTTGTTTTCAGTCCACAGAGCACAAATTTAGGAAAAAAATCAGCTCATTGTGGCAGATTATTAAAATAGCTACATTTTTCTATCAATTATTTTAAGGAATCTTTGCCTTTTCTGCCAGTTTCTCCTTTCTAATAAAGAAAATTTATTTGGATGCATACTGTACCACCTCCAGTAGTATTTTTAAGCAACATGCTAATATCAGAATATCAATGTAAATACACCTGCAATTGTCACTTAACCTCATGCTATTATTTTTAGACTGCCTGCGGCAGTGCATCAGTACTGTCAGAAGGAAAAAAACATAACACAGAATAAGGCATTTTCACATTCTTTTCCACAAGCCAAGACACAAAATGGGCTCATTATCAACATGTGGTTTCCTACAGTTCAGTATGAATATATCTTTAGCTCTCCAGTAACTTCTGTGGAGTTGTGTAATTTAGCAAAATGTAAACATGTGTTCCCCTAGGAATGATATGCTGCCAGGCAAATGAGATTATTTCTTTCCCCTCACTCCTTCCTTGAAACAAACTAATCAAGCCTGAAGATTCCAGGGCACAATTCTCAAGAAAAATATTTTATTCTGAAGGTCACAATGTTGCTTCTATCCCATCAGTTCAAGCTGATGGCCTTGTTAAAAACATTCATATTAAGAACAGGTTGTTTTGTTTTTTTCCCCAGATTCTCATTCAACCTTTATCTGAATATCTACTAACACTCGTGGGAACTACAAAAATCTTATTTTGAAAAATATTATAAATCTCTAGGCTTTGGACAATATGAGCAATCATATCACAAAGCACTTTCATTTACCTGGTGGCAGGGTCTTATAGACTGTGGGTATTTAAGTTACAGTACCGGCTTTACAAATTCAAATAGTGAAGCACTGCTAGGTATCACAATAGATGACAACTATCTTTCATATGCAAAGATGGTTTAACCCTCTACCAGTAACATGGAGAACATACACTCTTAGTCAAATAAATAAAGGTGACCTATTTGCATCATGTAGTACACAGATACCTTGTTCTTCTTGAAACTAAAGGAAATGTATTTGTGTTATAAGTGACCATGGCTTTTACTCGAAATAGCTACCTAAATACAAAAAAATCAAACCTGTGACTTATGCCATAGGGACATGAAGCTCTAACCAGCTGAGTTCCCTAATGTGCCTGAGTCACTTGAAACAACTGTAAATTGGGGTGTTGTGGTTAATAGAGCACAAAATCTGCAGAGAGAAGCTTGTGGTTTTGCTTATTTCTGCCATTACAAGCTGTGTGAATGTGTTCAGAAAGGGGGACCCCTTCCAGGGCCCAAAACTGGGCTCTTGCCTAACACTCAGAAATAAATTGTCTGAGGAGACACATGTGCTGACAAAGCAAGAGATTTTATTGGGAAAGGGTACCCGGGTGGAGAGCAGTAGGGTAAGGGAACCCAGGAGAACAGCTCTGTCACATGGCTTGCAGTCTCAGGTTTTATGGTGATGGGATTAGTTTCTGGGTTGCCTTTAGCCAATCATTCTGACTCAGAGTCCTTCCTTGCCTTGTTCAGTCAAGATGGATGCCAGAGAGAGGGATTCTGGCAGGTGGTCGGACATGTGGTGTCTCCTTTTGACCTTTCCTGAACTCTTCCGGTTGGTGGTGCTTATCAGTTCCATGTTCCTTACCAGGACCTCCTGTTGTAAAACAACTCATGCAAATGGTTACTATGGTGCCTGGCCAGGGTGGGTGGTTTCAGTCAGTGTGCTTCCCCTAACAAACGTGGGTAAGCAACTAAACTGAGGTTTGAATCTCAGTTTTCTTATTTATAAACTATTTATAATCACTTTTCCCTACAAAGCTGTTATGAAGACCAAATAATGTGTGAGTGGACTTTATAATTTGCTGAGTGTCATGTAAGCGAGTTCACTGGCCTCTGATTTGATTGTGTTATCTGATCTTTCAATGCTGAGATTTGCCAACATAGGATTTTTAGTTCTATTTCTGTGTTCATTTCCTTTTGTCTTTTGTTTTCCTTCCCTTTCTAGTCTTCCCATTCTTCTTCTTGATTTAAAATATCAACTCCCAATAAAAATCTCAAATCAAATACTCTGGAGAAAATATTTTAGCAAAATTCACTCTCTCATATTACCTTTAGAAGTGAACCTATTTCTAGCCCAGCTTTAGGGATTGAAACCAGATAGACCACCAATGTACAGTCAGGCCTCAGAAGTGGGGACACAAAGAGGCTGATGAGGAAAAAGGCCAGCCCAGAACAGCCTCATGCAGAGTCAGAGAGAGTGTGTCTCAGAAATGCGAACCTGCAGCATCAGGGGTTGGGAGACTCCAATAGTGTGCACAGAGACGGCAAAAAGAGAAAAACAAAGCCATCTCATAATATTTGGGTTTACCAGCAATTTCCTGGCTAGCGGTAGTTCATAAAGAATTATAACTGGCTAAATGTTTTATCCTGGAGAAGGAAATGGCAACTCACTCTAGTATTCTTGCCTGGGAAATCCCATGGACAGAGAAGCCTGGTGGGCTATAGTCCATGAAGTTGCAAAAGAGTTGGAGACAACTTAATGACTAAACAACAACAAAATGTTTTAACAGGAAAATCATTTGACTAATAGTAAGAACTAGGTTCCACTTTCTGTTTTGTCCCTAACTAGTTTAAGTCATTTGACCTGTCTAGGCTTCAGGTCCTCCAACTGTGAAAAGTCTAGATTATTTCTAAATTTTCTTCAAGCTCTAAAACACTACAGTAGTCATAAGTAATTTATTTCTATTCTAATTTATTTTAACTATGCAAAACAAGGTACTTGCCCAAAAATTAAAATTAAGTGAAAAACAACCACAATCACCAAAATTGTGGTTGGTGTGGTTTTCCCATTCATTTGGGAAAATTCAAGAGTTTCAACAAGAGGCAAATTCATGTCATTTTTGCCTACCTCCTCAAGATGACCCCTTAAATGGAATCCCAATGAACAATAATAGTTTCTGCCTGCAACAGCCAATCAAAATGTATTATTAGAGTAACAGTCTGTAGAATCTCACATCAATAAATCTTTGGTGTGCAGAATTGGTATTGTTTACATTTAGAGAAAATTATTACCCTTGGAATCTGAAAAATGATAATTAGAAAGTTCTCCTGTGCCACATTCCAGAATTCTTTCCAGTTTTGCAACACTGCCCACAGAAGAGGGAAGCACCAGTTCCCTATGGGAGTGTCCTTCACTTATTATAAAACTCCAACTTAGCTCCAGGCCTTTTTGTCTGGAGAAAAACCCTCCCTTCTCCACAGCATCTCTTTTCACCTTTCTTAACCTCTTTCTTGTACCCATAAAAATTTATCAGCTTTCATATTTATAAACTACTGAAGAAATAATAGCAGATAACTATTTTTGCTTTATTTTAATGATGTAGTTTTAGTCCAGAAAAAACACTGAGTTGAGTTAGTGAAACAGGAATAAGAATGAATCTGACCTGATGAGGAGTGGGGAAATGTTAAGCAAATGACGGGCTATGCAATGGGGAGTCAATAAATATTTTATGTCTATAAAATCAGGAGCAAGTTAGCTAAGATATATGCATGCACTGATGGCTCAGCAGGTTAAGAATCCGCCTTCAATGTAGGAAACTTCTTCCCTAAGTCAGTAAGATCCCCTAGAGGAAAAAATGGCAACCTATTGCAGTGTTCTTAACTGGGTAATAGATGGACAGAGGAGCCTGGCAAGATACAGTCCAAAGGGTTGCAAAGAGTTGGACATGATTGAGCAACTAAACATGCACGCACTTCACCATAAAATACTAAAGTACTACATAAATACTATTATTGTTATTACTAGTTTAAGGAGAGAAAAAAATGGAAAGGAGACAAAGATTACCTAAGAAAGCGATTCTTGCTAACTGCTAGTGCTGCCTCCACCTAAAATGTGGTCAGGGCTGGAAGGCAGTCCTTTTGAGTTTCCTGTCTTCATATAATGCTATGACTCTTGTTTTCTTCTGAGTTTCTTCATCTTCCCTTCCCCCCTCTACTTTACATGATGCCTAGATAATACCAGTCTCAGTTACATACTCAGTTAAATTTGGGGGTCCACAGTTCTTAGACAGACTCTTATAAATGCTCTGAAAGTAGTTCATGTTTAATTGAAGATGCAAGGATCATTTAGAGGCATCTTCTTTAGCAATTGCAAAGAAGCAGTGCTTTCAGCTCAGCATCTCCGGAGCTCTGTTGAAAACCACAGACTTTAGACACTCAAGTTCCGGCTCCTAATATTCTCTGGGGATAAGAAGGCAAATATGAGCCCATCAGCTTCTCTTTGACCCTTGACCATAGACCGTACCACAGCCTTGTCCATCTGTCCTGTGCATGTGTCTGTTTTGTCTCTAAGAACACTGGTGAGAAGATGATTGGGAAAATCCACAATCTCAACTGGCTAAAAATATAGAAAACCAGAAAGCATTTTCTGGAGATAGAGATGGAGTACCATTCCCTCCCTGCATGTAAGACAATTCACCCATCATCCAAGGTAAGACAGTTGAATCACTATGCTGGTGCTTTGTCCACTGCTACCCAGCCTGCTATTCCTGGGGTTATTATCATTAAAATAAAAAATCAAAATGTTGAATATTGGTTCCAGAAAATTCAGCCTTTAAGAATTTTCCTGCTCTGCAAGTAGCCTTCCTGCCATATCTGCAAACAAAGGATTAAAGGGGCTTCCAAGGCCCCCAGAAAGCCCTTCCTAGTGTCTTGGCCCACCGTTAAATGTTAAGAGCTGTTGGAACTCTTTCTGCAGCGCTCAAGGCTTCAGAAACACAGATGTATTATTCTTAAAGCCCAGGTAGAACACGGGCCTGTTGTGAATACCTGATGACTTTCCCCAGTTGGAGGACTAAGGGGTTTGGGGAAGACAAGGAAACAAAGGAGAGGAAACCTCTCAGACTCACAACAACAAATTTATGCTCATCTGAGGAAAGACAGTTCCAAATGCCTGAGTTCACTGCTAAGCTCTGAATAGAATTACCTATATGTCAGTCAGTCAAGGTAGTTTAAAATACCTGTGCTCCTAAAGCCAGGGTGTCATTATAGATTTAGCACTACCAGCAGCGTTCTCTTTGTCACACAATGAGGCAATATGGCTAATTAAAGCTCACTAGGGAGCCTGAAATAATGATGCCTCTCTCTTCCTAGAGCCAATTACCCCAAATATTCAGATTACCTACCTACTCTCTCACTGAAAGAAGTGTCTAGGACTTTATTATTATTATTATTTAATTCAGGCACTATGTATCATGTAACGTCACATTATGTGATGTTGTGTCACAGTCTGACAGCTTACAACGAGGGATACGCTGAATATATTGGGTAGTTAATACCTGCCTGAATTAACAAGACAACCAACTTTCCAAAGAAAGAAAGTCTGAGAAATATCTGCTATACCTCCTGGGATATCTGGAGGGAGTTCATCTCTGACTCACTCCATCAACCACTGTGTGTCACTGTTGCTTCTTGTAAAGACACATGAAAGAGTATTTGTCTGCAGAGATGGCACACACATCTGCATGTAAACTATAGATGAGTCTGTACAGAATCCTCAATGAATACTCATTCATAAAGATTCTACTTCAATGCTGTTTAAAGGATTTCAGCCATGTAGGAATTAAGCATCAAGAGATAAGGTAATTATAATAGAAAGGGTATGTATGGGTTTGGGTTTGAGTAAACCAGTTGAGAAACTGAAATTTGTCTTTTCCTCCTTTACCCCATACTTATTCAGGAAATATTTATTGCATTCCTATTTTCTACAAGTATTTCTGTTAAGGGAAGATGGAATATGTTCCAGTTCCAATTTCTTTGCTGTTCCTACTCAAGTGAAGCATGATCCTACCTCAGGGCCTTTGCACTGGCTGATAATACTACCTGGGATGCTTTAGTTTTTACCATCTTTAAAGTTTCCCAAATGTCAACTTAATGAGACCTTCCCTGGCCAACTTATTTAAATTCCCATCCCCTTTTCCTCCCCAGCTCTCCTTGTTATATTTTTCTATTTTTTCCCCACAGAAGAAATTTACACAGAGCTGTCAGAAAAATCCTCTTTGAAGAGACAAAATAGAAGCAGAAAGATAAACAATGGAAGACAGTCATCACTGAGAGGAATGGAAAGAGATGGTTTACTTTTTCCTCTGTAAGCCAGGGATAAATACCCACTAACTGGTAAGGAGAGGATTAAATGAGATAATATATATAAAGTGCCTAGAATGTACTTTCTCAACATTCCAATTATGCATTTCACTACTCACAATTTTCAGTGGCACCCCATTTTCTTCTGAAAAAAAATCAAACTTTTAGATCAATATAAGATATTCCATTACCTCCATTTCCCAGTTCTAGTTTCTCTTTCAAGCCACTTCCTTTCATCACAAACTTCCTCAGGTTCCACCAACATGTATGCACTCATTCTCTTCAAGTCATATTTATTTAACTGCTTATGTAATCCAAGCACTAATTTCCTCTTTATACATTTCCACTGACTGTCAATACCTGGAATGGACAGCCTCCCCTAAACAATCCTTTTCTTAACCTTTCCAATGTGTTCTTAAAATGTCCCAAGCACTCTCTGTCTTTCTTTATTGTTCAGTTCAGTTCAGTTCAGTTCAGTTGCTTAGTCGTGTCTGACTCTTTGCGACCCCATGGACTACAGCACTCCAGGCCTCTCTGTCCATCACCAACTCCCGGAGCCTACTCAAATTCAATGTTCATTGAGTCGGTGATGCCATCCAGCCATCTCATCCTCTGTCATCCCTGTCTCCTCCCGCCTTCAATCTTTCCCAGCATCAGGGTCTTTTCAAATGAGTCAGCTCTTTGCATCAGGTGGTCAAAGTATTAGAGTTTCAGCTTCAACATCAGTCCTTCCAATGAATATTCAGGACTGATTTCCTTTAGGATGGACTGGTTGGATCTCTTTGCTGTGCAAGGGACTCTCGAGAGTCTTCTCCAACACCACAGTTCAAAAGCATCAATTCTTCAGTGCTCAGCTTTCTTTATAGTACAACTCTCATATTTATACATGACTACTAGAAAAACCAAAGCCTTGACTAGATGGACCTTCATTGGCAAAGTAATGTCTCTGCTTTTTAATATGCCATCTAGGTTGGTCATAACTTTTCTTCCAAGGAGCAAGCATCTTTTCTCTATTGTGGAACCTATTATATAATATTTACGTTAGCATTTTTATTATCTTTTCCCAAAACTATACTGTAAGATCATTGAGGTAGAACTGCATCTAGTCTTTCTATTAATAGCTCTCAATACAGAACCTGGGACATAGTAGACCCACAATATATACATCTGAATTAGCATCTCAATCCATCCAATAGGTAAGTACTAGATAAGTGCTTGGAACATAGTTTCTTCATAATAAATGTTGGCAACTGTCCATCACACTCAACTGACTTATTTAAGTATAAATGTAAATATTCAATTAGACTGTCTCAATGTACATTGGTTGCATGAACCTGTACTTATAATTATATATCATACTATATATCAGTTAATAAAATATTTTGTTTAGTGTGCAATAAATATACTTAAAGATGTATTCTAAGCAGAAGCATGATATTAGTTGGGAAAGCAGTAGGCATAAGGTCATAAAAAATCTAAGGTGATTGCCTGCAGAAACTTATAAGCCACTAAAAAAGACAGAGATATAGGAACAATTCATCAATATAAGTTTGGGACAAAATGCATAATCATAACAGTGCATATAAGAAAATATAGGGACTTCCTTGGGATGGTCCAGTTGAAGGTTAAAACTTCACCTACCAGTGCAGGGAGCAGAGGTTTGATCCCTGGTTGGGGAGCTAAGAGCCCACATACCTTATGGCCAAAAAACCAAAACATAAAACAGAAATGATATTGTAACAAATTCAATAAAGATGTTAAAAATTGTATGCATCCACAAAAAATCTAAAAAAAAGAAAAAACAGGCAATGGGATTACATAGAAATGAAAATGATAAAGAAATTGAAATTACAAAAGAAATAGAAAATAAGAAACTAAGATAAAGGAAATTTAAGGAAATGTTATGAGGGTGAGGCTAAAGTTTTAGGCACATTCAATGGTGGAGAGTCTGGATGCATGCAACATAGAGCTAAAATAGTAGATCAGAACTAGGTTGGAGAAACAGAGATAGGAGAGCTCACTGGTATGTTTATTCCAATATCCCAGTGCTAAAGCATTTGGAGTTTATTTTGCAGGCACATAGGATTTCATATCAATACGGTAATGGGATGTAAGTACATGGACCAATGTGTAGAGAACTGTTGATGTTGTGGTTGGAAAAGAGAAGTGGGAAAAAATGACATCTTGAATTCAGGGAGGCATGTTAGAAGGTTATTATAAAGTGTGAAAAAAAATGTGGAGAGGCAATAAATTAGACATGATGGTAACATATAGAAAAGAGTCAGCACAGAGGTAGAACTGAGTCTCTTTGGCAAGTGACTGGAGGAGTCAACAATTAATCCATACCTTGGAAAAGGAAATGCATTGAGTATAATTTAGGAGGCAGTGGGAGGGGAATATTCCCTAATGATTACGCAGTCTTAAACATGATTGCTTGGGTGTTAAGGACATTAGGTGTTCAGGAGACATCCAGGAGATAAAGGTCAAATAGAGAATGTAGTTAGTTATGAACTAGGTTGAGATTTAATAAAAAGTATTATGTTTTTGCTAATATAAGTAATGCTACAAAAAGCATTTACATGAAGATAGTTTTTTCTCTTTTGAATTATTTCCTTAAACATGTTTCCACAACTATACCACTTTGTCTATTACAAAGGCCTCTGTCCCAATCCTCTTATCCTTTCACTTCAAGACAGAAAAATATTCAATTTCAGGACTTCCTTAGAAACTCTGACATTTGTTTTGCTTTTACTTTTGTCCCAACATCCCAAACAAAAATACCACATTCTTTATGATAGCCCTCAGTAATATTACTATACAGCAATCACCTTAATAGTTTTATGATACTTTCTCAAGATAAGACCTCAGTGGTTCAGTCAGTGCTTTGAGAACAGTTTCTAAGTCACTGTGATGATGTTGTTTCCAAAACATCATTAACATAAGCAGTTCTGTCCAAGGGTAGTAAGAGTGAACCATAATGAAACACCTTATTTGTTGGACTAAATCCACAGCACTACCATGCTATTAACATATAAAGGCATGAATTACTAAGAATCAAGTTTGGATGTAGGATTTCTAAGTTTGTGTATTTCTGGTGATAGCATAATACAAGTATAGAAGCCGTAAATCATTTTTGCCTTCACAAACCCTGGTAAATCGAACAAATATATCTCTGTGTCTTCCTCTAGTTACTGTAAATGCAGCCCCTCATATTCTAAGGGGGTAATCAGTAAGTATAGGAAGTAATTTTATTTTCATTGGCTACACTGAAAATCTGAGAGATGTAACCATCTTTAGTATTGTCTCTGATGAAGGCTTAAGTTTTAAACATGGATTCAATAAAAAACCCAAGTAAATTGTGTTAAATGCCTTACCTCTGCATGTTAAATCAGTCTGTTAAGAAATTATAATCTACATCATTGGAGCTTCTTTGTTCTTGGTTCATCATTTTTGTACTTTTTTAAATGTCTGGTTAAATTTGCTTTTGCAAAGCTTTCTAATTACTTCTTCTAAAAAGACTAAATAAGAAATTATATTTTTCCCAGAATAAATGAAAGGATTCACTTTAGTTCAAAATTCCAAATCCAAAACATTTGGGGAGGTTTCACAAAGTGGCACAGCATGTTCTATTGGCCTTATAGGAACAAGATGATCCAGGGAGAATAAACAGCTCAGATACCACCATCAGCATCCCCTGATCACAGAAGGCAATATGTAGGATCATCCTGCTCCAATACAACACTCCTTGGGTCTTTTTGTCATCTCTTGTCTTGCCTACAGATGAGTTATTTGAGTGCTTGCTCACCATGTGACAGCCACTATGCTCAAAACAAAATATAAAGCTAAGATACAGGTGATTTCATCAAGGGTTAATAGATAAGTTTGCCCATATGCTCTCTTTTTTCTTCCTAACCATCTCTTCTCTTCCTTCAATATTCAGGTCAAATGCCACCTTCTCTGTGAAGCTTTAATGCTTTTCCTCTTAGCTCAGAAAAAGTAAGATCTTCCTCTTAAACTCTACAAATTTCTGTCCATAAATGCATTAACTTATTCCACTACTTCTTAATGTATTTCTTTATATGAGTAAAAATCCTACTGTGTTGAGACTATATCTTACTTATTAGGAAGTAGGAAATAATAAATGGAGATTGGTGATAGGGTGAGAGGCAACATAGAAATGGAAAGCTCAGAATACAGTGCTAGACTGCTTGGGTTCAAATTCAGTGCTAGACTGCTTGGGTTCAAATTCAATCTATGGAACTTATTAGTTATGTGACCTTGGTTTAAAAGAACGTGAAAAAGAATAGACACATGTATATGCATAAATGAATCAATTTTCTATACATCTGAAACTAACACAGTACTGTAAATCTACTATAATAAAAAATAAAATTTAAAAAAGAATAATTATCACCTCATTATCTGATAGACAATAATTTTTGATAAACACCTTTATACTTACAATGTTTGATATATTATATAATACTTTTCATAGCATTTTTATATCTTAAACTTACAATAATCATGGGAAATAGGTCAAATGTTACAGTCTTTATAGGAAAGGAAACAAAGGATTATATTTTAAGTGATTTTCTTAGCAAGTATATGGTTGAATCAAGACCATAAGCTAAGCTTTCTGATTCAGTTTTGTGCCCTTTCCCCTTTATATTTTATTATGTAAAAATGAAACTACAAAGGTATCATCAGTATAAAATGACAATGGTGTGTGTGTGTGTGTGTGTGTGTGTGTATTGATAGGTGTGTGGTTATCTACTCACACACTCCTTCATGATTCCCTTTGTGATCAACAACAAATACATGTGAAATGCCCCCATGGAACCAGAGCCTCCAACTTGTGCCTAAATTAGCACTGGGCTTTTACCCACTGACCCACTCAGCTTATTTCTGCAATAGAAATTAAACAGGTATTGGCAACACTAAAGCCTCACTGAGAAATCTATATGTAGGTGAGGAAGCAACAGTTAGAACCAGACATGGAACAACAGACTGGTTCCAAGCAGGAAAAGGAGTACATCAAGGCTGTATATTGTCACCCTGCTTATTTAATTTACATGCAGAGTATATCATGAGAAACGCTGGGCTGGATGAAGCACAAACTGGAATCAAGATTGCCGGGAAAAATATCAATAACCTCAGATATGCAGATGACACCACCTTTATGACAGAAAGTGAAGAAGAACTAAAGAGCCTCTTGATGAAAGTGAAAGAGGAGTGAAAAAGTTGGCTTAAAGCTCAACATTCAGAAAACTAAGATCATGACATCCAGTCCCATCACTTCATGGCAAATAGATGGAGAAACAGTTGAAACAGTGGCTGACTTTATTTTTGGAGACTCCAAAAGCACTGCAGATGGTGACTGCAGCCATGAAATTAAGACGCTTACTCCTTGGAAGGAAAGTTATGATCAACCTAGACAGCATATTAAAAAGCAGAGACATTACTTTGCCAACAAAGGTCCATCTAGTCAAGGCTATGGTTTTTCCAGTAGTCATGTATGGATGTAAGAGTTGGACTATAAAGAAAGCTGAGCGCCAAAGAATTGATGCTTGTGAACTGTGGTGTTGGAGAAGACTCTCAAGAGTCCCTTGGACAGCAAGGAGATCCAACCAGTCCACCCTAAAGGAAATCAGTCCTGAATATTCATTGGAAGGACTGATGTTGAAGCTGAAACTCCAATAGTTTTGACCACCTGATGCAAAGAGCTGACTCATTTGAAAAGACCCTGATGCTGGGAAAGATTGAAAGCAGGAGGAGAAGGGATCGACAGAGGATGAGATGGCTGGATGGCATCGCTGACTCGATGGACATGGGTTTGGGTAGACTCTGGGAGTTGGTGATGGACAGGGAGGCCTGGTGTGCTGCAATTCATGGGGTCGCAAAGAGTTGGACATGACTGAGTGACTGAATGCTCAAACTACCGCACAATCGCACTCATCTCACATGCTAGTAAAGTAATTCTCAAAATCCTCCAAGACAGGCTTCAGCAATACATGAACTGTGAACTTCCAGATGTTCAAGCTGGTTTTAGAAAAGGCAGAGGAACCAGAGATCAAATGGCCAATATCTGCTGGATCATCGAAAAACCAAGAGAGTTCCAGAAAAACATCTATTTCTGCTTTATTGACTATGCCAAAGCCTTTGACTGTGTGGATCACAATAAACTGTGGAAAATTCTGAAGGAGATGGGAATACCAGACCATCTGACCTGTCTCTTGAGAAACCTGTAGGCAGGTCAGGAAGCAACAGTTAGAACTGGACATGGAACAACACACTGGTTCCAAACAGGAAAAGGAGTACGTCAAGGCTGTATATTGTCACCTTGCTTATTTAACTTATATGCAGAGTACATCATGAGAAATGCTGGGCTGGAAGAAACACAAGCTGGAATCAAGATTGCCAGGAGAAATATCAATAACCTCAGATATGCAGATGACACCACCCTTATGGCAGAAAGTGAAGAAGAACTAAAGAGCCTCTTGATGAAAGTGAAAGAGGAGAGTGAAAAAGTTGGCTTAAAGCTCAACATTCAGAAAACTAAGATCATGACATCTGGTCCCATCACTTCTTGGGAAATAGATGGGGAAACATTGGAAACAGTGTCAGACTTTATTTTGGGGGGCTCCAAAATCACTGCTGATGGTGATTGCAGCCATGAAATTAAAAGACGCTTACTCCTTGGAAGGAAGGTTATGGCCAACCTAGATAGCATATTTAAAAGCAGAGACATTACTCTGCCAACAAAAGTCCATCTATTCAAGGCTATGGTTTTTCCAGTGGTCATGTGTGGATGTGAGAGTTGGACGGTGAAGAAAGCTGAGCACGGCAGAATTGATGCTTTTGAACTGTGGTGTTGGAGAAGACTCTTGAGAGTCCCTTGGACTGCAAGGAGATCCAATCAATCCATCCTAAAGGAGATCAATCCTGGGTGTTCATTGGAAGGACTGATGTTGAAGCTGAAACTCCAATACTTTGGCCACCTCATGCGAAGAGTTGACTCACTGAAAAAGACCCTAATGCTGGGTAGGATTGGGGGCAGGAGGAGAAGGGGACGACAGAGGATGAGATGCTTTGATGGCATCACTGACTCGATGGACATGGGTTTGGGTGGACTCCGGGAGTTGGTGATGGACAGAGAGGCCTGGCGTGCTGCAATTCATGGGGTCACAAAGAGTCAGACAGAACTGAGCGACTGAACTGAACTGAGCGACTGAACTGAACTGAGCGACTGAACTGAACTGAACTGAAGGCCAAGATTTTGTTCACTATTTTATCCCATGTGTTAAGAATAGTTTGACACATCACATACTCTCAAAAAATAATTTTGGTTGAAAATAAAAGGAATTTAGGAGGTACAGAAGGATGTGCCCCTCCAAATTGGCCCAGAATTTAAGAAATATTTGTGTCCCTATGCATTTCCAGCCAAGAAATACAAAGGAGGAAAGGCCCTTTAGTTAGAGTATGTTAAAACTTTCTCCCCATCAGCTTTTCTCAACTACTCAAGGGTAGTCCAAAGAAACCATGAACAAACTGGCCACAGTGGCAGGGCTTGGATGTTATTTACACATTCAACCATGAGGATTTACCTTTTCTTGCAATAGTAGAAAACAATGCTAAGACTCTACTATGACCCCAGTTCCTACTAACTGATAACATTGGATTCATTCCCCCAAAAGCAGACAGAAACTACTGCTTAGTAGAAGATAAAAGAAAGGATATGACTTTCCTGCCTGACCTGCATCTTTAAGCCTACATCCATAGTCTAATCTTATGGTATATTCATCATCACTATATCCTCTTATTGTAATCAAAGAAATCACTATGCATAAAAAAGAAAGTGAAGCAGTGGATTGAGACTCATGGGATTCACTGATATACCCCATCATTTGGAATCAGCTGAACTTATAGAATTATGACATCGGTCTATTGTAGAGTTAACTGTAGACATCAGCTGGAGGATGACAACTTATAAGCTTAGCACTGATCTGTATGATGTGAAAGGTGCTCTAAATCTGCAATCACACTTGATGCCTTTTCTCCCATAGTCAGAATGCATGCATTTTGGAAGCCAAGAGGTAGAAGTATGTTCGTGATTTCTCTCACTACTATGCCTTACAATTCACTTGCAAAACGTTTACTTGCCATCATTGCAACTTTGGGCTTTGCTGGCTTCAAGGCATTAGTTTCTAAGGGAAGAGTGCTTCCACAAAGGAGATATATAAAAATGAACTGAAAATTGAGACTGTCATTTTCATTTTCTATTGTCACTGAACAAACAAAAAAGTAAGCAAAAAAGTAGGTTGATACATTGACCAAAGTAATTGATCTTTGGGAAATGGAAGTTAAAAAGAACAACTTTGCTAATATTTTGGTCCTTGTTCCAATGAAAGAAAGTTATAAAGATGTCAGCTGTACCTAGAGAAGTGTTCTGATATCTGACTCCTCATGAGAATTAAGACACATTTGCAGTGGTAGCAATATCCTGATTACTGGACCATAGCTACGGTAGTGGATTCCTGAACACAGTTTCAGTTATTTCATCTTGTATCTCAACACCCATGATTGCAGACTTGGTAGTGGGTCTCCCAGCAAGTTATTTCAGTATCTTGTTCCAGAGGTTATTCTTAGACAGTCAACGTTGAGTCTGCTTCTCTTTTACATCCAATAATTTTATAGTAGCTAATGCCCAGTCTTAAAATATTTTTTGCTAGCTGGTGCAAATTTTGGTTTTCACAACTAAATCCTAATAGAACCTAACTTGCAATTAGCAGAGGGAAACCTTTGTTTTATATGCAAACAATGTTTACCTTGGTATATTTTGAAGTGAAATGGGAGGAAACAACCCAAACAGTCTTTCAGGTTATCTTCTTTCATACCCAATTCTAATCCTACCCTAATAATCTCCAACAGTGGCACTATCATTATTCTACTAGGCTAACTTAACATTTGGGATCACACCTTCTTCATTTCTTTCATCTAAATCAGTCAATATATCTTGTTGAGTCTTCCTTTGAAAATCTTCATTGTCCTTTCTCCTGTGGTCCAAATACTCTTCACTTCTCATCTTACTTCTATTATCACCCTCTAACTGGTTGCCTTGTCTCCTGTATTTCCACACCAAAAAAAAATAAAAGGCAAAACCAGGTGGAAACCCATGGTTAAAGGTAGAAAACTTATCACTCATTATTCTCCTCCAATCGCTTTCCAAATCCCACAAAAATCTGTGTAAACAGATTTTTAAGACATAAACCCCAATAACAAAGATACTAGATTAAAAGGCAATAACAGCAAAATGTTGAAAGCTAGAAAGGAAATAGAAGCATGTCATAGAAGTTATAAAAAAGCTGAATTCTTAACCAGAAGTAGGGAACCCAAAAAACGATCTGCTTAACACTGCAAAATTCTCCAAACATTCCAAATTCCATAATATAAGCGTTCTATGGAAATGGATTGAAGGTGGAGCCAAAAATGATAGAATTAATTACAAATTGATAGAATTAATTAAAAATTTTGGCTAGAAAAAATGAGGTGTCCAGATCTGTATAGCTGGGCCACGGCCCTCCCTAATCTCGGAAGAGTACTAAAGGTTTGCTTTTGGAAAAAACAGCCAATTTTCATTGACTGAGATTTTCAGGTATTAATATATCATCCTGAAACTGGGGAGATTAAGATAGTGTGTATCCTAAAGGTTGAAAATCTCACCTTTGTCAGATCTGAAAGTGTGGTCAGCCAGACTTAAACACCTAAAACATGAGATTTAAAGAGGCTTCTCTTCTAAAGCCCAGAGGAGAGCCCCCCAAAATGAGTTCTGCTGCTGCTGCTGCTGCTAAGTCACTTCAGTCGTGTCCGACTCTGTGCGACCCCATAGACGGCAGCCCACCAGGCTCCGCCGTCCCAGGGATTCTCCAGGCAAGAATACTGGAGTGGGTTGCCGTTTCCTTCTCCGGTGCATGAAAGGGAAAAGTGAAAGTGAAGTCGCTCAGTCGTCCGACTCTTAGCGACCCCATGGACTGTAGCCTACCAGGCTCCTCCGTCCATGGGATTTTCCAGGCAAGAGTACTGGAGTGGGGTGCCATTGCCTTCTCCGAAAATGAGTTCAGGTGTTAACTATTAAGCAACTCAGCCAGATAATGCTAAATATCTAGAGAATAGGCCTCCCTATGAGCTCTGACTTCCCCCTGAAATTTTGTATTTCTTTTTCTTAAATCTGAGTTGACTACAAAGTCATTTTTTTAAAGTCTCTAGTGGAAAAGCTGGAGACCAAGGAGTGCAGGTAACAGAAATGTGGAGAAAAAGAGAACCTCACAACTACGAATTACATAATCAGTTAGGTATGAAAAGATGTTACAGATACAGAACAAGGAAAAGATGTTATCTTAAAAGGAAGTTTGAGGGTAAATAAAAGCTTTTGGAAATTAAAGCAAGAGAGCAGAGATGAAAAAAATAAAATTGGAAGGATCAAAGATAAAGCCACAGGAATCTCCCAGAAAGAAGAGAGAAAGGACAAAATATCTAAAATAGGCATGAAAAATAAGAAAATTAGAGGAACATTTAAAATAACAAAGACCCAAGAAGAGAGAAAATAGGAGGAGGAAGTCATCAAATACATAATTGCAGCATTTTTTCCAGAACTAGAATAAATGATCTACTGAGGGCCCAGCACAGTGTATGAAAATAGACCCACACCAAGGCATATATCTGTGAAAATTCAAAACAGCAGAACAAAGAGAAAAGCTTAGAGAGGAAAAATTGGTTTCAAATAACTACATTGGAAGGATAAGAAGACAGGAAGTGGGTGTCTGAAAATCAGAACATAACAATATAAGCATGTTATTTAGAGGCAGGTAAACAAAAAGAATCTAAAGTTTAAAGTATGAACAATTATGATCTTTCTGAAGAAGCAGCATAGAAGAAAGAGGGTGAGAGAATTAGTGTTTTTCATAGAACCCTTGTAGAATGTTTGCCACTCTAAACGATGTTAATTTGATGAAATTAAAAACTCAATTAGGAAAAAGAGAAAGAGAGAGTGAAAGACAGCCAAAAGCAAAATTTCTTGCACTTTATCCTGCATAATACTTTTGTTAAAATGCCACTTGCAGCATTTTGTTCCCTATTTTCCATCTTTCAAACACTCCCTTTTGGAATCTTTTTGCTAGTGTGTAAAGCCCTTGAAAATATGATTCTATAGCTTTTTCTGCAGTCTAAATCTTCTGTTCTAGTCTAAGTGGTCTTCTTATTAACCCTTAAATATAAGAAAGCATGCACCTTTAATTTTTCTCTCATCACAACATGGGTAGCCTCATTTTACTTTCCTACAACACCCAACATACATGATTAGCTCTCTTCTTTGAACTCCTCTGAATTTATAATTTACTGTGATTTATCATATTAGTATTGGTGAAAGATGAACTCCCCAAGTGGGTAGGTGCCCAATATGCTACTGGAGATCAGTAGAGAATAACGCCAGAAAGAATGAAGGGACGGAACCAAAGCAAAAGCAACACCCAGTTGTGGATGTGACTGGTGATAAAAGCAAGGTCCGATGCTGTAAAGAGCAATATTGCATAGGACCTGGAATGTTAGGTCGATGATTCAAGGCAAATTGAAAGTGGTCAAACAGGAGATGGCAAGAGTGAACGTCGACAGTGTAGGAATCAATGAACTAAGATGGACTGGAATGGGTGAGTTTAACTCAGATGACCATTGTATCTACTACTGTGGGCAAGAATCCCTTAGAAGAAATGGAGTAGCCATCATGGTCAACAAAAGAGTCTGAAATGCAGTACTTGGATGCAATCTCAAAAATGACAGAATGATCTCTGTTCGTTTCCAAGGCAAACCATTCAATATCACGGTAATCCAAGCATATGCCCCAACCAGTAATGCTGAAGAAGCTGAAGCTGAACGGTTCTATGAAAACCTACAGGACCTTCTAGAATTAACACCCAAAAGAGATGTCTTTTTCATTATAGGGGACTGGAATGCAAAAGTAGGAAGCCAAGAAATACCTGGAGTAACAGGCAAGTTTGCCCTTGGAGTACAAAAGGAAGCAGGGCAAAGGCTAATAGAGTTTTGCCAAGAGAACTCACTGGTCATAGCAAATACCTTCTTCCAACAACACAAGAGAAGACTCTACACATGGACATCACCAGATGGTCAATACTGAAATCAGATTGATTATATTCTTAGCAGCCAAAGATGGAGAAGCTCTATACAGTCAGCAAAAACAAGATTGGGAGCTGACTGTGGCTCAGATCATGAACTCTTTATTGCAAAATTCATACCTAAATTGAAAAAGGGGGGAAAACCACCAGACCATTCATTCAGGTATGACCTAAATCAAATCCTTATGATTATACAGTGGAAGTGACAAATAGATTTAAGGGACTAGATCTGATAGATAGAGTGCCTGATGAACTAAGGATGGAGGTTCGTGACTTTGTACAGAAGACAGGGATCAAGACCATTCCCAAGAAAAACAAATACAAAAAGCAAAATGTCTGTCTGAAGAGGCCTTACAAATAGCTGTGAAAAGAAGAGAAGCGAAATCAAAGGAGAAAAGGAAAGATATACCCATTTGAATGCAGAGTTCCAAAGAATAGCAATGAGAGATAAGAAAGCCTTTTTCAGCAATCAGTTCAAAGAAATAGAGGAAAACAATAGAATGGGAAAGACTAGAGATCTCTTCAAGAGACTTAGAGATACCAAGGGAACATTTTGTGCAAAGATGGGCTCAATAAAGGACAGAAACGGTGTGGACCTAACAGAAGCAGAAGATATTAAGAAGAGGTGGCAAGAATACACAGAAGAACTGTACAAAAAAGACCTTCACATCCAGATAATGACAATGGTGTGATCCATCTAGAGCCAGACATCCTGGGATGTGAAGTCCAGTGGGCCTTAGGAAGCATCACTATGAAAAAAGCTAGTGGAAGTGACGGAATTCCAGTTGAGCTAATTCAAATCCTAAAAGATGATGCTGTGAATGTGCTGCACTCAATATGTCAGCAAATTTGGAGAACTCAGCAGTGGCCACAGGACTGGAAAAGGTCAGTTTTCATTCCAATCCCAAAGAAAGGCAATTATTGACTATGCCAAAGCCTTTGACTGTGTGGATCACAACAAAGTGTGGAAAATTCTGAAAAAGATGGGAATACCAGACCACTGACCTGCCTCTTGAGAAATCTGTATGCAGGTCAGGAAGCAACAGTTAGAACTGGACATGGAACAACAGACTGGTTCCAAATAGGAAAAGGAGTACGTCAAGGCTGTATATTGTCACCCTGCTTATTTAACTTATATGCAGAGTACATCATGAGAAACACTGGGCTGGATGAAGCACAAGCTGGAATCACGATTGCCGGGAGAAATATCAATAACCTCAGATATGCAGATGACACCACCTTTATGGCAGAAAGTGAAGAAGAACTAAAGAGCCTCTTGATGAAAATGAAAGAGGAGAGTGAAAAAGTTGGCTTAAAGCTCAACATTCAGAAAACTAAGATCATGGCATCTGGTCCCATCATTTCATGGAAAATGGATGGGAAAACAGTGGAAACAGTGTCAGACTTTATTTTGGGGGGCTCCAAAATCACTGCAGATGGTGACTGCAGCCATGAAATTAATAGACACTTACTCCTTTGAAGGAAAATTATCACCAACCTAGACAGCATATTAAAAAGCAGAGACATTATTTTGTCAATGAAGTTCCATCTCATCAAAGCTATGGGTTTCCAGTAGTCATGTATGGATGTGAGAGTTGGACTATAAAGAAAGCTGAGCACCGAAGAATTGATACTTTTGAACTGTGGTGTTGGAGGAGACTCTTGAGAGTCCCTTGGACTGCAAGGAGATCCAACCAGTCCATCCTAAAGGAGATCAGTCCTGGGTGTTCATTGGAAGGTCTGATGCTAAAGCTGAAACTCCAATACTTGGGCCACCTGATGCGAAGAGCTGACTCATTTGAAAAGACCCTGATGCTGGGAAAGATTGAGGGCAGAAGGAGAAGGGGACGACAGAGGATGAGATGGTTGGATGGCATCACCGACTCAATGGACATAATTTTGGGTAAACTCGGGAGTTGGTGATGGACAGGGAGGCCTGCCATGCCGCAGTTCATGGGGTCGCAAAGAGTCGGACACAACTGAGCAACTGAACTGAACTGAACTGAAGTTCTGCTCATGACTGCCAATTAGATATATACTCCTGTGTCCAAACATGATTTGAAACTATACCAACAATAAATCCCAAAGCATTGTTCCTGAATTACAAACAAAATGAAAGAATGAGTGAATATATACATAACACTTTTGGGACTTCCCTGGTGCCTCAGGCAGTAAAGAATCTGCCTGCAATGCAAGAGATCTGGGTTCAATCCCTGAGTTGCAAATATCCCATGGAGAAGGAAATGGCAGCCCACTCCAGTATTCTTGCCTAGAGAATCCCATGGACACAGGAGCCTTACGGGCTACTGTCCATGGGGTCACAAAGAGTCAGACACCCATAAATGTAAGAAGTTAATAAATAGTAAGCAAATGTTCAACTCAAACCTGAATTTAAAAAACATGATATACCATTCCAGCTTTAAAGAAAATATGTTACCCACTAATTGCTACTTCCCTAAGTCCTTAAGAACACATTCTCAAAGATTTCTAAGCATTTATTTTATGGACTGTATAGACTTAAGAAATGAGGAATCAGCATCCAATTGAAACTTCTGGAATCATCTTCATCCACAATAATGAACCATGACAATCTTACAAATCTTATGACAATGGATAATTCTTAAATATTTTCTAAATATTTTTTCCTGAAATAAAATTTGCAATTGAGAAATAATTTCAAACACCATAACAAGTCATGTTTTTTTAGCTGAGAAGAAAAATAGATGTATCTGCTATTATAAGTGCAGCAAGAGGCTGACAATTCTCCATCTTAGAGTATACATCAAAGTGTCTGCTGGAAAGGTCACTTTTAAGAGAATAATGTTTCACTTGGACTTGGTGACAACCTGGTATCCTTTCCATTGCTATCCTTTCTAGTATTCTCTTTCTTCACCAAACCACAAATATCCAGGCTCAATTACATTTGCAGTCTTAGCCAATGATTATACTTCCCCACCCCCAACAAACACACAAAAAAGTTAAAATATCACCCCTCCTCATGCTCTGAAATTACACAAAACTCTCATCTGTATTTTCTGTCATCTCTACTTTGTTTTATTTAAACATAAGGGTAAAAATTACTCTCTCGTATTTTCACCAACAAAACTGACTCCAAATAAAACTCAGATTATTTAACAAGCAGAGTGGATCATAAACCACCAAAACTGGTAGGAACTAGAGTAAATGGATGTGAAAGACATGTAAAAATAATCAAAGCAGATTGATAAGAACATACAGTAAGGTGAGGAAGATACACCTTTGAGGCTGGAAGGGTGTCTGATGCAGGTGTAGTGCCCCTCAGAGCCTTGGCCCCTTGTCAACCACTGTCCCTCTGGAGTCCCTTGTGAAAGTCATGGAAACTCAAGACTCAAATTCTTTACTGGAAATATAAATGTGATTATTTAAGAAGTAATAACTACCATATATGCTGTCTATTTTTGTTTACTAAAAACTTTTCTAAGTGATGAATATTTTATCTTGTCTAATTCTTAAAGCAGACCTGGGAGTTATTCTACTTTGCAAACAAGGAAAATGGAAATCACAAAAATGCAGCCATTTCCCCCAGATTTACAGATATCAAATGAATGAGGCAGAAATTCCACTTGGTTCCCTTTAATCCCATTCTATGTTATAATTATGGATATTTAAAAAGTGTTGTGAAAAGCTTTGAATACAATATTGTATTTTATTCTCAAAAACATAAAACAACTTTTAGGGTGGGATAAGCAGAATTTTTAAAGCCATGTTATTAATAACTCAAAGAGATTGCGCATTGCCTAAAAACAATTGTTAACTGAACTACGATAACTACCCGCCCTATTTAACTTCTAGTTAAAAATCATTGCAACAATGCTCACCACCAGAGACTGGAGATAACCTAATTCAACACTCTTATTACAAACAGGAAAGGACTGGATTTCAGGCCAGTCCCTCTGCGAGCAGTAGGCAACGCCTGTTACACACACACACACACACACACACACACACACATTCACAAACACACACTACCCCACCTGTTCCTGCATGCTCTGATAGTGCTAAGATTCTGGATCTTTTGACTAAGGAAAATATTTCTCTTTTAAGCTCAGAGGAGAAAATAGCATGACCATTTCTCTTTAAATTTCCACTGTGCACAGTACAGGAAAGAGAATCTGACAGAGATTGACAGTGGCAATACCACTACGATGACACAGATCTGTCACAGATGAGATCAGAAAAGAGCCCAAGATATAAATATTCAGAATTTTGTGCTTCTAGATGATGCTTCTCACATGCCACTGCTGAGAGACTCACTCCTTCTCCCAGCCATGGGCCCCTCCCACCAGTCCCTAGTACTACTAACCTGGCTTAGCTTTTATTCTGAATTTCAAAAATAAAAGATTTGTACAATTTTTAAAATTTTTGCTGAGCCAATTAGAAAAACAGAGTGGAAGCCAGAGAAAGAAGAAAGAAAGTGAAGCTTTCTGTTCATGATAACAACAAAACCACATACTACTTTTCAGCCAATATGCTCTTATACACAGTAAAGAGTGACGTACTACTTAGGGATCATGGAATTAGCTACTGAGATACAGCAACCTCTGAGGTGAAACTCAGTGGTCCCAACAACCAAATAGCTTAAAAAGTTAACTTAAGGTGGGGAAAAAAAGAATAAGTGCTTAAGTCAGCCTAAACTGCCAAAATAGTGACACAACAGAACTTCAGTTCAGTCAGAGAAATCATAAAGTCTTAGACCTGGAAGAAATTTTAGGAAACAACTCCAATCTCTATGTTATCCACACCGGGAAACTAAGGCTGACAGAGGTTAAATACTTGACCCAAAAATCACATGGAAAGTGTCAGGTCCAGAAACAAAACCCAGGTTTTACATCCAACTAGAACAAATACGTCATAGTAAAGTAAACTTGGAATAGTTAGGATACATTACTCAGTCCTTTTCAAGAAAATTAGAGAGACCAAGGGAACATTTCATGCAAAGATGGGCTCAATAAAGGACAGAAATAGTATGGACCTAACAGAAGCAGCATATATTAAGAAGAAGTGGCAAGAATACACAGAAGAACTGTACAAAAAACATCTTCACAACCCAGATAATCAGGATGGTGATTATCATCACACTCATCTAGAGCCAGACATCCTGGAATGTGAAGTCAAGTGGGCCTTAGGAAGCATCACTACAAACAAAACTAGTGGAGGTGATGGAATTCCAGTTGAGCTATTTGAAATCCTAAAAGATGATGCTGTGAAAGTGCTGCACTCAATATGTCAGCAAATTTGGAAAACTCAGCAGTGGCCACAGGACTGGAAAAGGTCAGTTTTCATTCCAATCAATCCCAAAGAAAGGCACTGCCAAAGAATGCTCAAACTACTGCACAACTGCGGTCATCTCACACGCTAGTAAAGTAATGCTCAAAATTCTCCAAGCCAGGCTTCAACAATACATGAACTATGAACTTCCAGAAGTTCAAGCTTGTTTTAGAAAAGGCAGAGGAATCACAGATCAAATTGCCAACATCCACTGGATCATCGAAAAAGCAAGAGAGTTCCAGAAAAACATCTACATCTGCTTTATTGACTATGCCAAAGCCTTGACTGTGTGGATCACCACAAAGTGTGGAAAATTCTGAAAGAGATGGGAATACTAGACCACCTGACCTGCCTCTTGAGAAACCTGTATGCAGGTCAGGAAGCAACGGTTAGAACTAGACGTGGAACAACAGACTGGTTCCAAATAGGAAAGGGAGTAAGTCAAGGCTGTATATTGTCACCCTGCTTATTTAACTTATATGCAGAGTACATCATGAGAAACGCTAGGCTGGAGGATGACAAAGCTGGAATCAAGATTGCCAGGAGAAATATCAATAACCTCAGATATGCAGATGACACCACCTTTATGACAGAAAGCGAAGAAGAACTAAAGAGCCTCTTGATGAAAGTGAAAGAGGAGAGTGTAAAAGTTGGCTTAAAGCTCAACATTCAGAAAACTAAGATCATGACATCTGGTCCCATCACGTCATGGCAAATAGATGGGGAAAGAGTGGAAATAGTGGCTGACTTTATTTTGGGGGGCTCCAAAATCACTGCAGATGGTGACTGCAGCCATGAAATTAAAAGACGCTTACTCCTTGGAAGGAAAGTTATGACCAACCTAGACAACATATTAAAAAGCAGAGACATTGCTTTGCCAACAAAGGTCCATCTAGTCAAGGCTATGGTTTTTCCAGTAGTCATGTATGGATGTGGGAGTTGGACTGTGAAGAAAGCTGAGCACCAAAGAATTGATGCTTTTGAACTGTGGTGTTGGAGAAGACTCTTGAGAGTCCCTTGAACTGCAAAGAGATCCAACCATTCCATCCTAAAGGAGATCAGTCCTGGGTGTTCATTGGAAGGACTGATGTTGAAGCTGAAACTCCAATACTTTGGCCACCTGATGCGAAGAGCTGACTCATTGGAAAAGCCCCTGATGCTGGGAATGATTGAGGGCAGGAGGAGAAGGGGACGACAGAGGATGAGATGGTTGGATTGCATCACTGACTCAATGGGCATGGGTTTGAATAGACTCTGGGAGTTGGTGATGGACAGGGAGGCCAGGTGTGCTGCAGTTCATGGGGTCACAAAGAGTCGGACATGACTGAGCGGCTGAACTGAACTGAACTCAGTCCTTTTATGCTGACAATAAGGAGAGTGATTTCCACACCTCCACCTTAAGTCTCTTACTGCACAGTGAGAAACAGACTCTTCTGAGTTAGGTAGCGGGGCTGATTCTTAGGAGGAGTGGAACACTTCATTTCCTATAGCCTTGATATCACAGGAGACAGAGGGCTAAAAGTGAGGCACCTGAACAGGACAGGGAGTGGATACGACTGCTGTAAACATCTCGTGGCCTCTTGAGATTCCAGCAATATTAGGAATACGGTGACACCCAGAAGAGTTGCCACACAAGCTTAGAGAGCTACTAGAAGAAAAGAAAAGTGAATACAGATGCCAGGAACTAGGTAGAGTATTTTCATGTTGCTCCCTTGTTTAAACTTTACAACATCTCTGAGAAGTAGAGATAATGATCGCTATTTGTAGTGAACATTGTAAGGTGCCTGTCTCTTCTTTTACCTTCTTAACAAAACCATGACTTTTTTCACTTCTCAGTACTCAACAAAATTTCTCCTAGGTTCAAACATTATAGAAAACAAATCATTCAAATCGTATACAAATTCTTCCAGAGAAAATAAAAAGATACTCACTTATACATTTATGAAGCTAGTACAGCTTTGATATTGAGACATAACATTAAGAGAGCTAGAGAAGGAAAAGCTGTTATAAGCAAAGATGCAAAAATCCTAAATGAAATATTAGCAAAGTAAATTCAACAATGTATGAAAAGATTAGTCTCATGACTAGACTTAATTACCACAAGATAATTCTAATCTTAAGGAAAGTTAAAGATGGGAAAACAAATCAATTACTTAACCTATTAAAATTAATTAAATAAATCACAAAATTCAACATTTGTTTTTGATTTAGAAGAAAAATCTCTTAGCAGCCTATAAATAGAAGAGGACTTTCTTTTAATCGAAAAAAAGGTACTGAAAATGTTGGTATACTGAAATTTATTCCCTCAATATTCAAAACAAGGAAATGATGTTTTCTGTATCAAAACCTTGGGGTCCTGGCCACTGCATGGTGGCAAGAAAAAAAGGTATAAGGATTGAAAAATAAAGATATACAATAACTGTTATCAAAAATGATATGGTTATGTACACTCAAAATATAAAAGAATTTATGATAAAATTTTAGACTATATTGAGAAAAAGTTTAGAAAATTTACTGGATATAAAATCATTATTTTTAAAATTTATTTTATTTCTATGCAATGGCCCAAAGAGGGAAATCAAAATTTTAAGAAAGCTATTATTTAGAGTACTTCCAAAAATACAAAGTGCATAGAAATAAATATAACAAAAATGCTTAAGATGATCCTGGAGAAAATTATAAAACTTTACAGAAAAACACATAGCTCTATATACATGAGTAGATATAACATATTCATGAATTGAAAGACTATTATAAGGAAGTAAATTTGTATGAAGCTGACATGTAAATTCAATGTTGTATTGATAATAGCACAATACTTTTTGGAGAAATTTAATGTTAAAGTGTAAATCAAATTTCTCAAATGACCAAGAAAAGCCAAGGTACCCTTGAAGAAAAAGAGCAAGGCAGGAGGACTTTCCCACCAGTTATTAAGTTTTACTATAAAGCTGCAGTAATCAGGACAATGTGGTATCAATGTTGGATTGATCAGTGGAACAGAAGTGTGTGTAGAAAGACCTACACATACAGTGGACATGGTATATGACAGGTACTGTTGCCAATCTGTGAGGAAAGAATAATTTTTTCCAAAGAGAAAATGTGCTAGGACTCTTATTTATCTGAAAAAGTGAGAATACAGATTCACTCATATATCTTTTTATATTTAAAAAATTAAAGGATAAGCTATGAAATAACTCAAGTTTATACCAGAATGATGGAATAAAGTAAAGAGACAAGGATAGACATTAGACTTCTTTAAATATCCATTATTTTGTAAATTTGACCTTGGGACCCTAAATATTTTATAAAATTATAAAATCTAAGTTATTTTTAAAGTAATTTCTAACAACTAAAATCAGAAAGAAACAAACAAACCTAACAATATATCTAGTTGGTGACAGAACCACCGTCTAATGAAGAATTAACCTCACCCAAAGAGAGGTCTGGCCTTTACCCTCTACTACTGGGAAGTAACCTCAAGGTCCCTGCCATTTCCTGCTTGACTCTAGTGTCTTTGTTCTTTGGGGATTTTGGTCAACATTCAGTCTAACAATGTGATCTATGTTGTAAAGTCTGAGTCATGACCTACCAGTTCTGGCCTCCAGGAGTGTAAGCCACAAGGGCAGTATGTGATTGAGTCCCCCAAAATACTCTGGATACCAAAGGCTCAGGTGAGCTCCCAAAGATTTGATCTCTGGGTTGGGAAGATCCCCTGGAGAAGAAAATGGCAACCCACTCTTGTATCCTTGCCTGGGAAATTCCATGGACAGAGGAGCCTGGTGGGCTACAGTCCATGGGGTTCCAAGAGTCAGACACAACCTAGTGACTAAGCCACATGTAATAAAACTGTAATTGTAAGCATAGCACTGTCTTGAGTCCTGACAATCATTCGACCTGAGGGTGGTCCTAGAAATGCTCACAGCTGATCTGAAATGAGGGTAACCCTGGGAGCTCTGAACTTGTGGCTGGTGTCAGAAGTGACAGAAATCTTGAGGAGGGCTTTTCCTTCACACTTTGAAGTCTGACTAAAAACCTTTGCAACCATATGGAGATGAACTATAGTAATCCACCTTACCTGTGGGGTATACATTCCAAGACCCCCAGTGGATGCCTGAAACCACAGATAGTACCAAGCCCTACGTATACTGTTTTTTCCCCCATACATTCATACCACGATAGTTTAATTTATAAACTAGGCACTATAAGAGACTAACAACTAATAATGAAACAGAACAATTATAATACATACTATAATAGAAATTATGTAGAATGTTATCTCTGTTAGTAAGTCAAGAACTTTCACATTTTCACTTAAAGGAAGCCCTTTACGGCTTATCTGGGGCTTCCCTGGTGGCTCAGATGGTAAAGAATCCACTGCCAATGCAGAAGATGTGGGTTCAGTCCCTGGGTTGGGAATATCCCTGGAGAAGGGAATGACTACCCACTCCAGTATTCTTGCTTGGAGAATCTCATGGACAGAGCTGCCTAGCAGACTACTGTCCATGGAGTTGCAAAGAGTTGGAAAAAAGTCAGACACAACTGAGCTACTAACACTTTCACTTTGGCTTCTCTGAATTGCCAGCATCACTTCTCTTGCTCTCTGGAGCCATTATTAAATAAAATAAGAGTACTTGAACATAAGCACTGCGGTACTATACCGGTGGATCTGATAACAGAGGTGGCTACTAAGTGACTAGGGGGTGGGATATACTGGAAAAGGAACGATTCATGTTGCTGGCAGGATATAGCAAGATGGTACAAAAGTTCATCATGCCACTCAGAATGGTATACAATTTAAAATGTATGAATTGCTTATTTCTGGAATTTTCTATTTAATATTTTTGTACTACTACTGACCACAGTTAACTGAAATCATGAAAACTGAATATGCAGAAAGTGAAACTGTGGATAAAGGGGGGACTACTGTATTACAAGTGACTTCAAAACATAATTCTCACTAAAAGATTAAATATATATATACAAATTAAAAATCTGTATTTAAATCGTATTGTTGGTTTTAGTATTGATATTTTTATTCTTTAGTTGTTATGTGTGTTTTGTGGAATAAAAAAATTAATTATACTAATGCTGTTGAAAACAGAAGTTTTAGGTATATGAAATGGATGTAGGATTGGAATTTTATAACTCTGTAGCCGAACATCTGATTTGGAATTTATTGGGTATTTCTGTTTTAAAAATAATACATATTTCCTAGCTATGCATGCTACAAAGTTAGCAACAATGACTAACCTAGAACCAGTGAATACCTATAGCACCCAGACCGTGCTCCTCTTAATTACCATTTTTCACTAAAAAGGAATCAGAGCTCCTTAAAAAATAGCTGAATCCAAGCCTGGGGCAGAATACCTACAAAATGGGGCTGAAGTATCTTTTCATACCAAAAATTCAAGAAAGCTATCAAAGGATGCAAGGCTCCCATCAAATAGATTCAGGAGCTAAGCAAAGAAGCATATGTGCACAAGGAGCCACATTCAAGAGTGCTCCTAGCAGCTCTATTTGTACTGGCCAACGCTAGGGAGAAATTCAATGGCCATCAATGGTAGAATGTATAAATAGCTTGTCATAAATTCAAGCAATGAAACATCACTTGAGAATATAAATACATAAGCTAAATGAAGATGCATGCATTAGCATGGATAACTCTCATAAATGTTGAGTCAAAGACACAAGGTACCAAAAATATGATTCTACGTATATAAACTTCAAAATAGACAAAACTAAACTTTCAGGAGAATGGTTTATTTACATTTTTTTAGAGACAGATGTCTTTTCCACCCCAACTTTTTTTTTTTAGCATTTTCTGTTGACCATTTTTTAATCTTATTTTTTCCTTTTTCAACTTCCATTGGACAAATCTAGTTTGTTTACTTGTTTGTGTTTCCTTGTTTAAAAGCTACTCATTCTGTATCTATTCCATTATTGATTATCTTTACATTTGGAGCATGCATTCTTGATTTACCAAGCCTAAAGTTAATCATTAGTTAATCATTTTCTATACTCTCCTTCAAAATAAATCTTAGAGTAATTTAATTATAATCACCACTCTATTCTCTATGTAATTATTGCCCATTATCCAGCTCTAAGTTTTTTCAGTGTTCATGAATAGTCATCAAAATTAATGCTATTATTTTTTCCACATGTTATTCGTTTACTCTCACAATTATTTTTGCATTCCACACTTTCCTTCTGAATTCAATTCCCTTCCTCCTAACTTACATCTTGAGAATCATTTTTACTCCAAGTCTCTGAAAGATAAAGATTTTTGGTCCTTGTATTAAAAATACTTACTACCCTTTATTTATTTTACTGGGTATGGATTTCCAGGTTGAAGGTACTTTTCCACAGCACTCTTAAGATTAGTACATTACTTTTTAGTCCTTACTTTTATCTGGTAGGAGATTGATTATTACTCTTCTTCTAATTGTTGTTGCTTTTTTCAGGAAACCTTGCTTTTCCTTCTGGAATACATATTATATGCACAAATACATACATATATATATATATATTTATCAACCTATATTTCCACCTTTGTTTTCTGCTATTCTGCAGTTTTATAAAAAAATTTAATAATTTATCTTACTTTGGATCCAGCTTTCAACAAAAATTATTACAAGGCATACAAAGAAGAAAGAGAAAAATCACACACTATTAAGAGACAAAGCAATTAACAGAACCAGACTCAGATATGATACAGATATTGGATTTATCAGACAAGGAAATTAAAGGCACTATGATTAATAAAGTTAAAAGACCTAGTAGAAAAAGTGGAAAGCCTTTATAATTAGGTGGGTCAATTTCAGCAGAGAGTTGAGAACTCTAGGACTAAAGAATTCACTGGAAATACTAGAAATAGAAAACATGGTAACACAAATAAAGATTTCTTTTGTCTGGCTCATCAGTAGTTTTGACATAGAGAAGGAAAGAATCTGTGAACCTGAAGATAATTCAGTTGAACTATCCAAACTGAAATGCAAAGAAAAAAGTGGAAAAAGAAACCCCAAACAGAACAGAGCATCCTAGAGCTGTGGGACAATACCAAAGAGTCTGATATATGTGCAATTGGCATCACAGGAGACAGAGGGAGGGAGGGAGGAGAGGAAAAGACTTCGTCCATTCTAAGTTATTTCAGTTTCTGAAACATTAATTTTTCTTTCCATAACTTTTATTTCATTGAGTGGATTATGTCAATGAGTTGACCAACAGTGAGAAAAAAAATGTCAGGAATAGTAACAAAAGACATATAAATATAGCTCATCAGGGTCTGAAAACAAGGACTGGATCTTACATGTTACAATTTAGATTGTTTTAGAGATTTTTTGTGGTTTAACAGATTGATCAATTGATCAATCAATAGAATAAATTTAGATATTTGAAAGTTTATATGTCTATAAGTTTGCCTGTGTGCTAAGTCGTTTCAGTCGTGTCCCACTCTCTGCAACCCTATGGGCCATAGCCTGCCAGGCTCCTCTGTCCATGGGATTCTCCAGGCAGGAATGCTGGAGTGGGTTGCCACACCCTCCTCCAGGGAATCTTTCCAACCCAGGGATCGAACCTGTGTCTCTTACATCTCCTGCACTGGCAGGCAAGTTCTTTAGAGCTACAATACCTAGGAAGCCCAGTGGGAATTTAAATGACTATGTCTTACTATCTGGTGGCTCAGACAGTAAAGAATCTGCCTGCAATGCAGGAGACCTAGGTTCGATCCCTGGGGCAGGAAGATTCCCTGAAGAAGGGAATGGCTACCCACTTCAGTATTCTTATTGGAGAATTCCATAGACAGAGTAGTCTGGCAAGCTCCAGTCCACTGGGCTGCAAAAAGTCGGACACGACTAACCAATTAACACTGCACTTCACACATCTTACTACAGGGTCAGTTACATGTGCCTAATGATGAAATTGGAATTTCTATGTTGCTTTCTTTCCTATCTTAAGAAAATACTCATCAAAGACCCTTTTCTCAATTAAAAACAAAGACCTAAAGACTCACATGTTATGTACTTGATGATAAATCTGAAATTTTCATAAGATATAAGTGAATTAGATCTCATGAAACTCACAGTTTCTACATTAACTTTCTTCATTTAACTTTTAAATTTCAATTTCAGTTCAACTATTACAGGTAACATAAAACCATTCAGAGCAGTGGACCCCACTGCTTTTTGGCACCCCACCTTTTTGGTGCCATGAAACACTTTTGTGGAAAACAATTTTTCCACAGACTAGGATAGGGAGTGGATGGTTTGGGAATGATTCAAGTGCATTACATTTATTGTGCACTTTATTTCTGTTATTATTATATCAGCTCCACCTCAGATCAATCAGGGATTAGATCCTGGAGGTTCGGGACCCTGATTTAGAGTCCCACTGTGTGGATGTTAATTGACAGAGTCTGCTAAACAAGTCAGTGTAATCAACTGCTTTCTATTATAAGGGTGAAAATGTACTCGTTCTTTCCAGGGTTTTGCCCTTTACTGTGATACCTCATTTTCTCCAATGTCTTAAACACACACACACACACACATACATACACAAGATCAGTTATCTTCTCTGGCACTTTCTACCTGCTAAGCAATAATAATGTTGATGTAATAATAATGATGAGAATGGTAGCAAATATTTTTGCTGCATTTACTATGGCTGGTGATTTGTAATTGCTATATATAGGTTTTTCTACTTGATATTTTCAGCAACTCCACTTGGTAGGTACTATAATTATGTCCATTTTACATGAGGAAAAAACGTAGAGACAGGATTCTAACTCAAGCTCTCCAGGGCTCAATCTGTAGCCATAATGTTATACCGCATTCAACTATTTAGGAGACATTTTCCCAGCCACTTCTCATTCCATTATAAATTTGAAGGAATAAAAAGGATTACTCTATGGATGTTTCAAGTCTTTCTTCTTTCCCCTTTTCTCGCTTGTTAGTAAGATTTCTAACTTCATTTCCGTTTTCTTTTTGCTGACTTTTTTGCCCTTGAAAGGGTTCCTTCCTCCCCAGGCATTTCTCAGGCCTTGTGAATGAGAGAAAGTAGAAAGGAAACAAGACAGCATGAGGTTCCAACACATGGTCTGGAAGGGTTTATCTAGAAATTCTAAGGAGAAAGAAAAAGGAGCAACTATGATTTATGAGAAAGAAGCAAAAATTACTACACTACATCCCTTCATTTTATTCAATAAACACAAGGAATAGTCTTTGAAAATGTGGTTGCACTGTACTTCCCTGGTGGTCCAGTGGCTGAGATTCTGCTCTCCCAATTCAGAGAGCCAGAGTTAGATCCCTGATCAGGAAACTAGATCTTGCATGCTACAACCAAAGACCTGGTGCAGCCAAAGAAATTAAAAAAGAAAGGTAGGAAGGAAGGAAGAAAAAAGAAAGAAAGATATATGGTTGCTATGATTGCTCTTTGAACCACAGTAACACTGGGATGACAAACCTAGACAGCATATTAAGAAGCAGAGACATTACTTTGCTGACAAAGATTCATATAGTCAAGGCTACGGTTTTTCCAGTAGTCATGTAAGGATGTGAGACCTAGGCAATAAAAAAGGCTGAGCGCCGAAGAATTGATGCTTTTGAGCTGTGGTGTTGGAGAAGACTCTTGAGAGTCCCTTGAACTGCAAGGAGATCAAATCAGTCCATCCTAAAGGAAATCAACCCTGAATATTTATTGGAAGAACTGATGCTGAAGCTGAAACTCCAATACTTTGGCCACCTGATGTGAAGAACAGACTCATTGGGAAAGACCTTGATGCCAGGAAAGACTGAAGGCAGGAGGGGAAGGAGACAACAGAGAATGAGATGGTTGGATGGCATCACTGATTCAATGGACATGAGCTTGAGCAAACTCCAGAAAATAGTGAAGGACAGGGAAGCCTGATGTGCTGCAGTCCATGGGGTCACAAAGAGTTGGACACGACTGAGCAATTGGACAACAACAACACTGGGATACAACTGTGAGGGTTGGTGTTTTAAAATAAATTTTTCTTAAAAGAAGATTTTTCAAACCATTACTTTGTGTTAGTTGTTCAGTCATGTCCGATTCTTTGCAACCCTGTGGAATGTAGCTTGCCAGGCTCCTCTGTTCCACGGAATTCTCCAGGAAAGAATACTGGAGTGGGTACCTGTTTCTTTCTCCAGGGGATCTTCCCAACCCAAGGACTGAACACAGGTCTTCTGCACTGCAGGCCGATTCTTTACCGTCTGAGCCAACAGGGAAGCCCACTGCTTTAAACAAACCTTATCTTTTCACACCTTGTGGTATACACCAAGAAAGTCAAGAAGCTAGCCACTGAGGTGGTATTCTGATTGAAGCTGCAATGGTTCCTGCTGGGGAGAGAGCACCTTGGCCATCACAGTAGGCTCTTCATATCTTCAATGTTGCCCCATCTGGGCTCAGCTGCATACGCTTTTCCCATTCAGCACTGTGACTGTGAAAATGCTTATTGCCTGGACACTTTTCTGCCACTTAGTATAGCTAAACACTTTTCAAATTGGTATGTCTTCATGTCCATAATCATTATAAAGTAGAGCAAAAGAATGAATTACTTATAAATACATTCTTTTATGCTACATATTAAAAAACTAGGTTTAACTCTAGTTTTCTAAACAGTTGTTCAGGGATAGATTTGGGCCACAATAAAATACATCATTTGAACAATCAGTAAGAGCAGTTTTTTTAGTCTAGCTGTTTTGTGATCTAAAACGGATTTGACCAGGTCTACAACAGAGAGTATCAACACACTTTTCTCTGTCATTTGAGTTTCAGTCTTGGTGGTAATTCTGAAATTGCCCTTGAAGGAGGCTTAAAGCAATTTTGTTGTTGTTTACAGTGAATGTAACTCTAGTAGATGCTGTGGGTAAGTTCCTTCCTCTCAGGAGAAAGCAATCCTGCTGACACCTGGACCTCAGACTTCTAGCCTCTACAATTGTGAGGTAATAAATTTCTGTCTTTTTAAGTTACCTAGTTTGTCATGCTTTGTTATGAGAGACCTAGGAAATTAAGAGAGTTCCCCAATGGAGTCTCTTTCTTGTTTCCTCAAAGAACATGGGGGAAGAACAAGTCCAATCTAGAGGCATCTAGAGACCTCTGTTACTAAGCCAGCTACAAGACTGTGGATATGTCATTTAATTCTTCCTGGTCTCAGTTCGTTTGTCTGAGAGGTGAGGATACCATCCAACTCAAAATCTCTAAGGTACCAACACAGGGTTTTTCAAGAGAGGATATTCGTTTATTCAATTGTGCTTCATCTGCTCTACAAAAATACACAATTAAAAAAATTGTTAACAGATGACTAAACACATTGGAAAAGAGGTTCTTAATGTTAAAACTAGATTGAAGGCAACTTTTCTTTAATGGCTGGTTTCCTATCTCCTTCAAAGTACAATTCTATTTACTGAAATTGGAGTTACACAAATCTTTTCTAAGTATCTCTTATAGTAAGTTATATGTGAATATAGTAGTAAAATTCATTCCCACTACTTTGGAAGGCAGTAATTGTCTGCAGAATTAGCCATAATGTATCTGTTCCCAAATAATTTTCTATTACATTTTTTTTTTAACCATGGTGCCCAGATGAGTGGTGCTTAAGTGCTTTTTGTGAAAGAAAAAAAAAAGTATGAGGGAAGAAATGTTTTCCTGAAAAAGTTTCTCCACATGCAATCATTTTATCACATATGCTAGTTTAACTCTTGTTTTAATCTAAGAATAACTATAATCTATGCCCAGGGTGTGGAGTCAGTACTGACATAGATATTCTGAGCCATCTTCAGGATGGTTTGGTGGTGTAGGCCATAACCTTTAACTGCTCTAGAGGTTATATTTAATATCTAAATATAATGGGTTTGTTACTGAAAAGACAAGAAGAAAGAAATCTTTCATCTTCAATCTCCATATCATTTGCTCAATAGTCATATATATTATACACAGTGAAGAGAGTCATTGTTTTCTTTACAAGCTCAAAAACCAGCCGACATTACCAAGAAGAGGAGACCTTGATGAATGTGTGGAACTTTTCTTTCTTTCTGGGAACTGAAGTCTCTCCTTCAAGAAATAACAGAGCTATAGTTATATATATAATTCTCTGATTAAACTGGAACTGGAACCCCTGGCAATCACAACTACACATTAATTAAAACCTCTTTAGGAGGAAAAAGAAAACTTGAGGTGAGTACAACCCTGAAATGGTTGCTAAATGAAAAGCAAATGAAGTCTTGCTTGCTTTAAGGCTGCAAGTGACTTGTCTGGCTACGGGCTGCATATATATAGTTTGGGTAACTACTTCAGCTCGCCTGATAGTTGTTTCAGTGTTTGGTCAAATAGCTTTTAATGTTGCAATCAAGTAATAGATACAAGATTGACAAGTAACAAAGAAAAAGAGCTTTCAGTCAACATGGACTAAAATCCATTACTGTGGTGTGTACACTGTGCCAGGGACCTGTAAACACGTCTTCATTGATCTTGCAGAAAGATAGAAATATCTCCCCCTGTATGGCTCAATCAAGACCCTTTTCAGAAAGGTAAAGTGCAAACAATATTGAAGAAGCAGAAAGAGACTGACATTACAGTCAAACAGCAAATAATGGTTGAGCACAGGAAACCTATCTATAACATTTCAAATTCCTGTCAGCTCAAATGAAATGTATAACCTCTCTATTGCAACCTCAGAAAGATCAGAATATGGGGACTGTGCATTCCTTTTTATTGTAATTCCTCTTTTACCAACCAACCAAATCAATAGGCGGAAAAAAAATCTCATTTACAGCTTTGCATTTTCATAGTTATCTCAGTGAATAAGCCTTTGAAAAAGATCTCATCTGTGAAGGTCAATAATTCACTCCTTCCCCTCTCCCATAATTAGGATCTGCTGCCATTTATATGAACAAATTTTGCTGATTATAAAATAGAAAAAAAAATTAACATGCAGTACAAGTAGAACTGGGTCTTCTTGCCAATTTGAAGTTTTATTAGAATTGCCCACTGCATCAATTCTAAACTTTCAGTTTCATTTATGTTTAAATACTTGTAATTAGGAGAAGCTATTTGGGCACTGTAGACACCAACAGATAGCTTGTATGGATTTCTAAAAAGGTTGGCAGGCTGGTCAGAAGTTCAGCGTAGTTTATAAACAGATTCATCTATTATGTAAATCTCCATCCATAATCATTATTTATCCATTATGGCTAATCAGCATTCCAAGAAAGCAAGAGTGAAAAGAACTGGCAATGTCTTAAAAACAATGCCTCTTATACCTACAGATTCCTTAAATTTAGCCATCAACCAACTAGACATATAATCTTTTGTTCCTCTTCTTAAAAAATGCCTAAGAGAAATCAATACTGCACATTTAAAAACAATGTTCTCATTAGATACAGAGTAAGCAAATAAGAAGCAAATTGAATTACCTTTTTACACCACTTATTAACCTGCCTCTTCCTTTTCCTCCTTTCCTTTCCAAACATAAAACTCCAAAGAAAACAAAGACCCACTTAACTCAGGAAGAGGTATAAGTTATGCCTAAGTGTAGGGGAACAGACTTGACATGATACTTTCAATACCTGAGACTCTTGTGTAGGGAGCGTTAATGAGGTGCTAACACAGCTCCTGGCATGATCCTTTGATGTAGGCTTATAATCAGAATCCCAAGCAAATACTCAGCATACGGCAATGCAGGATTCTATCTTCAGGACCCCAGGAAGAAATTTACTAGAACAAAATCAAACCCACTCATTAGTAAACTGAATTCTCACCCCAATGTCCCACACTTTTCTCTACATTTTAGAGAAGACTTGGGAACTTAGTGTTGCTTTATAAACAGATGCTACTGCGTGTTGAGCACTGTGCTATCTAAGGTTAGCTTGTACTGGAAAACACCAGTTCAGACATTTGCTCAAATTTAGGTCCCTCTCTAGAATATGAGATGAATAATTTATTTTTCAATATCCAAGACTAAAGAAAAGGAATACTCACATTTAAGAATTGACATATAGTTAGCTGAAAATGTGATAAAAATGTGCAATTGAATACTATATTTATTTACACAGTTTCTTCTGACCCTCTGACCCCATTCTCTGTTAGGTGAACATGTCCTCAGCCTTCATTCTCCCCTATCGTTTTGGATCAACTTTCAGAATCCAACAATCCTCCAAAAGCCTGTTCGCTCCAAGGTATCTTTCCATAATTCTCCAGCCACAAATGCTCTTTTCTTCATGTGATACCCCATCAAGACTTGTTCTTGCTTCTGATGATAGATACAGTCATTGAACTGTATCTGTCATTGAACAAGCTTACTTTGACTCACAATTCACCTTCCCTACATGGCAGGAGCTGTGTTTTATTCTTCTTATTCCTACCCATAGCATTTAATAAGCTACCTTAAGCATAGTAGTTGTAAAATAAATACCTACTGAAGTGAATCATACATGTACAAATTCATTGCTAAACCAAAAAGAAAAGGGACTCCCTAATTTTAACTAAAGCTCAAAAGCACTAGCTCAAAAAGAGAAGGGATTTTTCTGAAAGATTATTTCAATAAGTTTTTTAAATATCAAATGATTAGCAAAATCACCCCAATTTGTTCTCAGATTGTCTAACCAGAGTCTGATTCTGAATAGCTGAATTTTGAAGGAAGGTGAATTGAACTCAGAGATTTAAAGTTCTCTAATGTCAACCATTTGTGATGGTTTTTATCATGGGTTTTAAATAACTCTTTACAGAAATATTTATTGCCTATATGTATATATGTGTCATGGTTGAGAATCCAGCTCCATCCAAATTGGCCCTGGAGAATGGGATGAGTTTAACTTGAAAGTGAAGCCTAAATGGTCCCAATTTCAGAGAGAGCAGGAATTCAATAGCCAGAAACTATGCAGAGTCTCAAAACATAAATCCTATTTCATCACTTTTCTCCTAAATGCAGCCTAAATAAATCTCTCAGCCAGCTACTGTCTCATTTCTTTCTTCCACTCCAACTTGTGTGCCTTGAACAGCATCCCAGGCCTGAAACATCCAGCCATTTGCTTTCCCTCCATATAAAACTGTTTTAAAGACCATCTTTAAGAAGCTTATTTCAATGAACTAGGTGGCCAACCACTAAAGATGATTTATGACACCTATTTCCTGGACTAGAAATACTTAAGATTGAAAAATTAAAGAGGATATAAAGAGATGATGGGTTGGCTAACTCTTTCCAGTACATAGTAAAAGCAGTGCAGTGACAAGCACTGTCTGTCACTCAGAGGACAGGGGCACTGATGTCATGCTGATGTTCCAATCACAGCTTGGGGTTCTCAGAGTAATAGTAAATTAATACAGTGCAAATTCAAAGAATAACTGGGCTTAAAACATTTGCTTTTGCTTTTGGTTTTGTTCTTTCTTTTTTAGTTTTTCCCAAACCTTCATGTCTTATGTTCAGGATACAGTAGCCCTAAATAATATAAAACTTTAGCATTCATCTATTTAGCATTCAAGATTTTGACTACTGGTAAGCAACCCCAAAGACTTATGACATGTAGAAATAGGTAATTTTGCTAAAGACAAATCCCTTGACTAATGAGTGAGTCTAGTTGACCTCTTGGCAACTGCATTCATCTTCATGTAGCCAGATGTCTACTCTTGTTATTTTGCAAAAATTTATGGGGCATATTTTATTCTACATTTTTGGTGTGATTTGGGAAAAATCATTCTTTCGCATATTAGGTGATCATTTCTTATTTGCATTTAACAAATGATCTGGTAAATTTATAAGCTGACTAGAAATAACTAGTGCAGTCCATGGGGTCACAAAGAGTCAGACGAGACTGAGGGACTGAACTGAACTGAACTAAGTGCTAGGATGACATGTGTCACACATTACTTGATGCTCTTAAGATAGAAGGCCATAAGCAACACCTTTTATCCTACCTCCTACAGTATCTCCAAACATCTTAGGAAGAAGAGCTCAGCCATAAACTCACTTCAGACAACTGAAGTCTACTCTCTTAATTCCTTCTAGCACATTTTCTCTAGAGTCAGAAGCTGCTTCCAGTATTTCTCATATTAACTCAACAGTCTAAGGCACTTCTGATTGGGTCTTCAGAAGCTTAAAAAGAAACCTTGAAAAATTTATTTTGAGTAATTCAACTGTATCCAATAACAAAGTTTACAACTATTTGAAAGTGAAAGTTAGTCACACAGTCATATCTAACTCTTTGTGACACCATGGACTGTAGCCTGCCTGGCTCCTCTGTCCATGGAATTCTCCAGGCAAGAGTACTGGAGTGGGTTGCCATTTCCTTCTCCAGGGGATCTTCCTGACCCAGGGATTGAACCTGCATCTCCTGCATTGCAGGCAGATCCCTTCCCAACTGAACTACTAGGGAAGCCCACAACTATTTACTGCAGTACAAAAATATCCAACATCCAACAGTGTAAAACTTACAATGTCTGGCCTTCAATCAAATTTTACCAGGCATGCAAAGAACTAAGAAAATATCATCTTTAATAATCTAGTCAAAACCTACCCAGAACTGACATTGATGTCAAAATAGTAGACAAGAATATTAAAATAGTATTTTATATTTCATATGTTCAAAAAGGTAGAGGAAAGGATGCTCAACCCAGTGCTCTGTGACAGCCTAGAGGTGTGGGGTACAGAGGAAGAGGGAGGGGTTCAGGAGAGAGGGGACATATGTATACCTGTGACTGACTCATGATGATGTGTGGTAGAAACCAACACAATATTGTAAAGCAATTATCCTCCAATTAAAAAAAAAATCTAAAAACATGTAAAAATAACAAAATCAAACTTCTGGAGATGAAAATGAAACTTTCTGAATTAAAGCAAATATAGCAAATGGAATTAGCAATCGATTAGACTCTATGAAAGAAAAACATTAGTGAACTTGAAGACACAGCAAAGTAGAACCTATGCATAAAGAGAGAGAGGGGGTAAAAAGATAAAAGATCTGAAGAGATCAGTAACCTGTGGAATAACTTTGAGTAACTTAATGTACATTTAATTGGAATCACTGAAGGAAATGACGGGCAAAAGATAGATTAAAATATTTGAAGAAATAATGAGCAAAATGTTTTTCTAGCTGTTTTTACATTTTTTAATCATTGACTTTAAAATTTTAATTACATGAAAACTCACATTAAATATCAGCCAGAGCCTGAGGGAAAATGTCTGGAATAGGAGGGAGAATAATGTACTTTGAACTCTTTAAGACTGAGTAGGGCATGCCAGACTCCACGGTGAGCAGCCCCTGATCAGACAAAGAATTGCCCTTCTTTCTCCAGCTCTTCTAATAGAAACTTCTGGCACAACCCTGGGCTTCCCTGGTGGCTCAGACAGTAAAGCCTCTGTTCACAATGTGAGAGACCTGGGTTTGATCCCTGAGTTGGGAAGATCCCCTGGAGAAGGAAATGGCAGCCCACTCCAGTACTCTTGCCTGCAGAATCCCATGGATGGAGGAGCCTGGTAGGCTATAGTCCATGGGGTCGCAAAGAGTCGGACACAACTGAGCAGCTTCAGCTCAGCACACCCCTAGCATCCTTGGAATGTTTGGGATTATTATCAAGATCTAATAACAGTGGTTCATATTCCACATACACTTTGAATAAGCTGCAGTCTCAAAGGATTTTAAGAAGCCTCATGTCTTCCTTCTTTAGGTTTGTGTTAGTTTTTATTTTGTAATTGATTATCTCTTTTAATCCCACAATCCCAAGAGTGCCCTTCTTTTTTTTTTTTTAATATTTATTTATTTATTTGGCTGTGCCAGGTCTCAGTGGCCACATGTGGGATTTTTAGTTTCATCATGTGGGATCTAGTTCCCTGATCGGGGATCGGACCTGGGCCCCCTGGATTTGGAACATGGTGTCTTAGCCACTGAATCACCAGAATTCATTTTTTTAATTCTGAGTAACTAAGATGTGTTTGCCCCTTAAACTGGCATTCTAAATACATTTAAAATAATGTTCTCATAAGCTCTAGTGTTAGCTGCTGCTAAGTCGCTTCAGTCGTGTCCGGCTCTTAGCGACCCCATGGACAGAAAATCCTCTGTCCATGGGATTTCCAGGCAAGAGTACTGGAATGGGGTGCCACTGCCTTCTCTGTCTGGTATTAGAAGATTATCCAAAACAGGCAAGTACTCAATTATTTAAAAATATTAAAGCAGTGTTAGTGTTTGGATTAGCTGGGGGAAACTTGCTGAAATACAAACAACAGGTTGCCTTTAGACTAACCAGTTGAATACAGTTCCAGAATACTCCTGCCATAGCTGCCTCCTAACTGTTCTGTAAGCATCTCATGCATGCTCCCACCTCAACACTTTGAATGTGCCATTCGCTCTGTCTGGATCATTTGTTCTTCACTTCATTCAAGTGAGAAGATCCTCACTTACTTCTTCACTGGAAAACTGTTCAAATATCATAACTTTTCCCAGCAACCTATATCTAAAGTCTTCTGTATGCACTATCCAACCCCTGCAAGTTCATTGAACTTGTTAGTACCTGACATTACATCATATATCTAGTTATTTATCTGTTACTCTGGAGCAAGAACTGGGAAACCAAGACCCAAGGGCCCAATCCAGAATATGCAACAGAGCTTCTATCTGACTTTCATAGCCTAAAAAATTTATCACTGATCCTTTCAGAGAGGAGTTTCCATCTTCTACCCTAGAGTGTGAATTTCATGGGGCAGGAACTTGGTTTTGTTCACTGTTATGGGCTGAAATGTGTTCTTACAAATTCATATGCTGAAGTCCTAATCCCCATAACTCAGAATGTGATTGCATTTGGGGATAGAGTTTTAAAGAAGTAAAATGGGGTCATATGGGTGAGCCCTTATCTGACAGACTGATGTCCTTATAAAAAGAGGAAATTTGGGCACAGACACACACCGAAAGAAGCACGTGTGAAGACACAGAGAAGACAGCTAAGGAGAGTGACCTCAGAAGAAACCAACTCTGTATATATAAGGCACTCAATACTTATTTTTTAATGAATCAGTTCAATTCAGTCACTCAGTCATGTCCGACTTTTTGTGACCGCATGGACTGCAGCACGCCAGGCTTCCCTGTCCAACACCAACTCTCGGAGCCTACTCAAACTCATGTCCATCGCACCGGTGATGCCATCCAACCATCTCATCCTCTGTCATCACCTTCTCCTCCCACTTTCAATCTTTCCCAGTATCAGAGTCTTTTCCAGTGAGTCAATTCTTTGCATCAGGTGGCCGAAGTATTTGAGTTTCAGCTTCAGCATCAGTCCTTCCAAAGAATATTCAGGACTGATTTCCTTTAGGATGGACTGGGTAGTTAGATCTCCTTGCAGTCGAAGGGAGTCTCAAGAGTCTTCTCCAACACCACAGTTCAAAAGCATCATTCTTTGGCTCTCAGCCTTCTTTACAGTCCAACTCTCACATTCATACATGACTACTGGAAAAACCATAGCTTTGACTAGATGGACCTTTGTTGGTAAAGTAATGTCTCTGCTTTTTAATATGCTGTCTAGGTTAGTCATAGCTTTTCTTCCAAGGAGCAAGCATCTTTTAATTTCATGGCTGCAGTCACCATCTGCAGTGATTTTGGAGCCCCCAAAAATAAAGTCTCTCACTGCTTCCATTGTTTCCCCATCTATTTGCCATGAAGTGATGGGACCAGATGCCATGATCTTGGTTTTCTGAATGTTGAGTTTTAAGCCAACTTTTTCATTCTCCTCTGTCACTTTCATCAAGAGGCTCTTTAGTCCTTTGCTTTCTGTCATAAGGGTGGTGTCATCCAGGTATCTGAGGTTATTGATATTTTTCCGGCAATCTTGATTCCAGCTAGTGCTTCATCCAGCCAGGCATTTTGCATGAAGTTAAAAAAGCAGGGTGACAATATACAGCCTTGACGTACTCCTTTCCCAATTTTGAACCAGTCTGTTGTTCCCTGTCCAGTTCTAACTGTTGCTTCCTGACCTACATGCAGATTTCTCAGGAGGCAGGTATGGTGGTATAGTATTCCTATCTCTTTAAGAATTTTCCACAGTTCTGATCCACACAGTCAAAGGCTTTGGCATAGTCAATAAAGCAGAAGTAGATGTTTTTCTGAAACTCTCTTGCTTTTTCGATGATCCAGTGGATGTTGGCAGTTTGATCTCTGATTCCTCTGCCTTTTCTAAATCCAGCTTGAACATCTGGAAGTTCACAGTTCACGTACTGTTGAAGCTTGGCTTGGAGAATTTTGAGCATTACTTTGCTAGCGTGTGAGAAGAGTGCAATTGTGTGGTAGTTTGAGCATTCTTTGGCATTGCCTTTCTTTGGGATTGGGATGAAAACTGACCTTTTGCAGTCCTGTGGCCGCTGCTGAGTTTTCCAAATTTGCTGGCATATTGAGAGCAGTACTGTCACAGCATCATCTTTCAGGATCTGAAATAGGTCAACTGAAATTCCATCACCTCCACTAGCTTTGTTTGTAGTGATGCTTTCTAAGGCCCATCTGACTGCATTCCAGGATGTCTGAGTTATCACACCTTCATGGTTATCTGGGTCATGAAGATCTTTTTTGTTCAGTTCTTCTGTGTATTCTTGACACCTCTTCTTAATATCTTCTGCTTCTGTTAGGTCCATACCATTTCTGTCCTTTATTGTGCTCATATTTGCATGAAATGTTCCCTTGGTGTCTCTAATTTTCTTGAAGAGATCTCTAGTCTTTCCCATTCTACTGTTTTCCTCTATTTCTTTGCATTGATTGCAGAGGAAGCCTTTCTTATCTCTCCTTGCTATTCTTTGGAACTCTGCATTCAAATGGGTATATCTTTCTTTTTCAACTTTGCCAATGGATTTAGCTTCAGAATCATTTTTTTTTCTCCAAAATAACACACTCTTTGACTCAATGCAACCAACTTTCTCTGAGAAAATTATTTTTGAACTGTAGAAAATGCCTACTTTATCAATCTTGTAGATTTTTATGACCCTTGCATTATTGCTGGTAGATTGGCACTTAGTTTAGAGAAAATATATTTTATTTTGACTCATCACCATCCCATTACTCTAAAATACATATGAGTTTCCTATTTATAAAAAATATTTAATCTTTACTCATTCTCTAGTAAAGATGAGGAAGAAAGCTATTAAGAGACAAGTCTTTTTTATAGTCCTTGGATTTAAATAAGCTGAAATAAACTAAAAATTATGGTTGGTGTATAATATTTCTAAAAATACCAGGGATAATTTTATGGCAATCATACATAGCAAACCTCAGTTCTGTGCATTGCATTTTAGTGATCATATTACCCCTGAAATACACAGAATTCCCAGGCTCATCATTAAGCATAAACCCTGTGTGTGAGCTCCAGGCATTGTCAGTATGTTCTTGCAATTTCTACAAAACTAGGGAAATAGATAGTGAAAAGATCAGAGCCTAAATGCTAAACTGATGAATGGTTGTGGGAATGTTAGTGCGGAATTACTTTTTAAAAAGAAAATTTTAACACAAAGCAAAAGAGAAAGAAAAACTTACTCATTAAAACTCAACTTAGTTAACAGAAGAAGACCCAGTTCTAGAATGGAACTATTTTGAGGAAACAAAAGAAAAAGAGTCATTCCACCATGGCTTTTCCTCAACCTCTGCCCTTCTTAAACTCCAGATAGATGTTCAAGAGTCTAATGCTGCAAACACTCAGAAAAATCCACTTATGTTTAATAAAAAGTGAATTTTTCAAAGGCAGCACTGTGACTTTTCTCTCCTCAGGTAATATTTATCTCATTACCCTGTATGTGAGCAGTGCTGGGCACAATGGATGCACTCAATAAATGGATGACTTTTACTCATGTTACCCTCCAAACTCAGAGACCTGTAGCTCTTTTGTCCCTCTTCTTTCCAGCTATTATCCATTTCCTGCCTTTACTTTTTTCTCTTTCAACTAAGAGCCCATCATCCAATACTTTCAGCACTCTTTTGCTGTTTTCCTCAAACCTCCTGCCATAGCAGTGATTTATTCCACTTTCTTGGAAAGCCTGCAACCTTGAGAAAACTCAAGTATCATCAATTCTGGCCTCCATTCTGGCCACTAAGTACAGACAAAAAAAAAAAAAAAAAAAAACACAATCAAGCAATTGGTGCCAATATTAACATCCAGTCTTCAACCTTAGCTGGACCCTCAGTACCGATCAACAGTACTCAGTCAACAGTTTCTCCAATTTTGCACAGAAATGGTTTCAAGCCTTTCCAACTTGCCTAAAACTTCTCACCCCACCACAGACATCTTCTCTCTCAGCTGAAGACCTTACATCATAGACAGAAGTGACCGAAATTTCACCAAACCTACAAATGTGCCTGCACCTCTCCCCAGACTTCCTTTATTTCCCTCTGGTATAACAGAAGAAAGGACTGTGCCTCCGCCTGATCTCTGAAGCTCATTACTTTCAGCTGTCTCAGAGACATAGCTCAATGATTTCCTCTCTATCACCTCTATTTCAAATAGCTGAAGGTTTGTCCTTCAGAAGAAAGAAAATATGTATCCTCTGTTGTTCCATGGGGCAGAACATGGGTCAAAGAATTGAAGTTTCAGGGAGTTATATTTTTTACTCAATAGAGAACCTATAACAAAAACTTAATAGATTGCATCACAATAAGTTCTATACTATGGGAGATATTCAAAGAGAAGTTGAATATGATAGAACAATAGCAACAGTTACTATTTGCTGAGTACCTCTAATGGGCTTCATTGGTGGATTAGATGGTAAAGAATTTGCCTGCAATACGGGAGTCCTGGGTTCAATCCCTGGGTTGGGAAGATCCTCTGGAGAAGGGAATGGCTACCCACTCCAGCATTTCTGCCTGGAGAATCCCATGGACAGAGGAGCCTGGTTGGCTACAGTCCATGGCATCGCAAGGAGTCAGACAGGGCTGAGTGACTTTGTCACTTTTTATAATGTGCCAGACACTATGCTAGGCATTTGCACAAATATCTCATTTAATATCCACCACAACTCTGTGAAACCAGTATCATTATCCTTGTTTTTATAAATAAGCTGAAGTTCATTAAAAAAAGTCACTTACCCAAGATCATATATGGGTAAAAGGCAGAGGTAGAATTTGAACCCAAGTGTTTCTGACTCTGGATTCCTTTTTACCCTAGCACTACCACCATTCTTTCCTTACAGCCATCCTCCATCCCAGTGGAAGGAGAAGTCTAAAGAAATGGTATTTCAAGCTCCCTCTCAATTTTAATAATCTCTAATCATCATCCCATTAGTTCAAGAAGTTTAGGGGAATTTAATTATAAACATTCCACAGAAAGACAGCCTAGTGAGCTTGAATTCTGAATACTGACAGGTAAACAAAATCCATGTTCTCTGCAGAAAACACAAAGTCATCAGCATACAGCATCATAAGACTCATTTCTTTAGAACTTCTTAAGAATGCTGACAAAATAAAACATATTATTTCCCATATTTTAATCATTTCTATCTTTTTGTTTCTATACCCATCAATTTCTTTTTGCACAGAAAAAATTAATAAATTTTGTTTCAGATTGCTGAATGAAAGGAAGATTATAATTTGAAGAATTGATTAAATTTGAATTTATGATGTATTTTTCAGCCTATTAAAGTGATTATTTAATTCCATAAGGAATCCATAGGATTACAGTAAAAGCAAGATGCTTTCCTGGATTACAAAAAGCAAGGTGGCATTTCCCTGGGATTTATCAATCTCAAGATAGGTTAAGACTTTTCTACTCAAGTAAGTTCAGGCTAAAAAATGATTACTAGTGGTGTTTTCTTAGAAAGCTCAATTATATGAATATGTCCTTATTGTAATAGAGGGGTTAGCATTCAGATATTTTATTAACAATTTAGTTAGATTTTATATTGACAGAGCTTCCAAGACTTCTCTATAGCATATATCTTCAACAACACCTCTCTTTACATTGCAACAAGTTTGTTTCACCAGTGAAAAAAGTTTCACTTCTTATCTTTCTAATTTATACTTATTATTTTCTTATATTCTCTCTATATATAGTTTTTTATAGTCTTTCCGTATAAGACTTTCTTTCATTCCCTGTGCCTTCCTCCCAGATCATACCTCTTACCTCTTATCTAAACAATGATAAACTTTCTACCTCATTTCCAGTCTCTGATATTACACTGCGAGACTCACCTTTCCAAATTACAGCTCTTAGCTTGTCATTTCCCCAGAAAAACAAACAGAAAGCAGTGGATTTCTACTAACTACAAAATATTGTCTAAACTTTGAGGCAAAAAATAAGATGAAAGTGAAAGTCGCTCAGTCATGTCTGACTCTCTGCGACCTCATGGACTATACAGTCCATGGAATTCTCCAGGCCAGAATGCTGGAGTGGGTAAGCCTTTCCATTCTCCAGGGGATCTTCCCAATCTTCTCCAGTGAATCTTCCTGACCCAGGAATCCAACCGGGGGGATCTCCTGCATTGCAGGCAGATTCTTCACCAACTGAGCTATCAGGGAAGCCACTCCACCCCACCCCAAAAAACAAGATACTGATGATCTAAAAATTATACCTATGACCCATTTCTGACAGTATAGCAGACTAAATGCCCTGAATGACTTTCATAGCTAAAACAACTAAAATGCTAAATAAAATGCAAAAATACTATTTTGAAACATTGTTAGGCTCACATGAAAGAATATTCGAGGATCTAAAACATAAGTAACAGAGGGAATTCATGATGATCTTGAGTTCCTCTGTAACAGCTATATCATGCCTAAAAGCAGTAGGAAAAAACCATAGACCTCACCTAGAAGGAAGCATGGATAACATCAACATACATTTAGGGCATTACACTTAGTGTAAGAATGAATAAGAAATAAGCAGGATGAGAAAGCGGAAAAACTTATCTTAAAACTTATCCTGGCGCTAACGTGGAGGGAGGGAAATCTGCCTTGAGAAGCACATGTGGTCTCCACTTATGGTTTTATAGGCCAGGATTCTTAATGCCTCTCTAGTCCAGAAGACTTCAAAGGAACAACTTACTTAAAGTCATCTCATATTGGTAGTATCACCACACAACTCTCAAAAGTAAAAGCAAATTCTCTCTGGAAGAACTTGTTTCATATCAGGCCTCAAAGCATTCCAAAAAACTGAATCACTCATAACCAAAAATCCAAAAAAGCACATCAAATTATCCTGAGCAGAAGTAAACAGAAATAATAGATAGCAGAGTTCAATATATGCAAATTTCAGATGCTGTAATGAGATAGATTTTGAAACACTGTTTAACCTGATAAAGAATACTTGAATCTTGAAAACAAAACAAAGAATAAGAAACTGTAGGTGGACAGAGCTTATTTAAAAAAAAAAGAAATAGAACTTCTACACATAAAAATATAATTGAAATCAAATGATAATTTTCCAATCTCATCCATCAGATTTCTAATTATTCCCTAAATGTTTCCTGAACTTTCATACCTCTGTTCTTTTGCTCCCATTACTCTCCCATTCTAAATTATATTTTTCTCTCTCTGCACTTTGTACTCATGTCAACTGATTAAGGCGCAGTTCTAATGTCAGTTCTTCCATTTAGCCACAATAGACACCTCTCCAAATGAAATTATTCTTATGTATTTCCATGCTTCATTTATATATTATGTGTGATACTTAGAATATCTGTCTTTTCTTTGCTTATTTCATTCTCACTAGGCATATTTGCCCAAATAAGCTATAAACAACTTGAGGGAAAGGGGCCATGATATAAGCAACTCTATTTATCCCAACACACCTGGCTGAGTATCTCACCCAGACTAGATAGTCAATATATATTGACTGAACAGCATTAAATTAAAAAAAATATTTTATTCCTTTAATGTATTCCCATTATGTAGTCATAGAAATTCAAGCAATGAGCAACAGAAGATCTATTGGGGCTAATTCTCACTGCAGGTTATTTATGAAAGTGATTCTAAAGTTGTATCCCCTGACTCTATATCCTGCTGTCTTTCCACTGAGCCAGATTTATGATAGCAGGAGACCTATATTCTTTCTTGCATCAAGTTTCGGTTTTTCTCAAGTTAAGATATTATTATGTTAATAATTTGAAAATCTATTTAAGACAAATGCTGTCAAACTTTTTAGTGGGCTTTTTAATTGAATTAGAACTGGAAATTCCTTTTTTTTTATACTTTTGGGGAGAGGTAAAGTGAGACAAGGTAGATGGTAAGCATATTGAGCACTATAAAGAGGATGACTTGAGGTGAGAGTCAGCTTGGGGAACCTAAGAGACTTTACAGTGTAGGTCGTCTGTCACTGGGACAATAATAGAGAAGGTATCAAATAGAGAGGAAAGAGAGAATTAAGTAGAAAACATGCATAATAATAAAAAATGAAATAGGTAGCATGGAAAGACACAATAGGAATTAAATATAGTGAATTTTTAGGGAAAGGAAAGCATTCACTGAAAAACAATGTGGATAATCTTATAAACATCAGGTAAACAGTCGACCATTCTTTAATACTCTCTTTCTCTTGGATAATACCAAAGTGGTTTCAATTTTTAAAAAGGAAATTTGGCATGAAAGGGTTCTGTAACATGGCCTGCCCACTTATGGGATTTGGGGTAAAAAATGTAAACCAGCTGTGATATTGAGGTTTAAGAATCATCTGTTGTCCATATTCAGTAGCTTTTCCCATGGAATTACAAAAAGAATTGTATGATGGATAGTCTATATCCTAATTATATAATTACACAGTATAAAAGAACAGCTGAAGAGAAGCCATTTCATCCTTCTGTCCAATGTCTGCATAATCTGCATTTCACATAATGGATGGAGCTCTTACTATATAGCAAACCATAATTTCATTTTGAAAGAATGAAATGTTGGTTTCCATATGGGATTAGAATACGTATGGTCAAGCTGGTAGACATAAAAGTAGACCTAATCTAAAGCTTCAACCTGAACATCAACCAAATCCAAAAGAATTATTATTAAAATTTTAATATACTTTTAGGGAAAAAAATGTTCTTAACTTACATTCCTCTGCTCTTTTCAAGTGCAGCTAGTCCCAAAGCAGGAATATAAGAGTATATCCCAGCAGATAAAGATATTAAGGGACAGTGCCAACATTTTCCAGGTGTAAACCTAAGGGAAATTTCTGAACCTAATGGAAAATCCAAGTGCTGAGCTCAGTGTAGGTAATCAATCATGTATTTTAGCAACTCTGTCTGTGTCCTTGACGTCAAGAGAGGTTATATGTGCTGCATCCCTCAGAAAAATCTCTCCCTTCTAGGTCACCAGAAAGCAATTCTAAGTGTGGAAAATGTTATCACCACTATTAGCTATTCAAGAATGGTGAAACGTGAGGTCAAAGAAATAAGACCATTCAAAAGCTTGGCTACCCTGGAAATACGACATAATGGAAAATATAATTTCCAAAGTGTTGGAGGGAAAGTAGATTAGGGAAAAACTCACAGAGGAACCTGCAGAATCCTCACTGTGCAAACCAGTAGCAGGTGACTTTTCAAGAAAACTGTAGCAAAACCTTTGCTGACCTTAATTCCTAATCTTTATTAAAACCATAATGAACTCTAGAGCTAACTGGTTGGTAGTGAACAGAGAAGGGGAAGCTGTCCAAAATAAACAGAAGTGAAATATCTATGGACAAAATCTCCCCCTTAAACTTTCCAGGGTGAAAACATCCTGGGTCCTTCTCTGCTCAGTTTCCTGTTTGTGTTTTGGCCCCTCTCCATTGTGCGGGGTTTCTGGTCAGCCAGCAAAGCTCTCCTCACAGAGCCCATGTCTTTGCTTACTACAGCAGCATGTCTTTCACTGCTTACAACACGTGACATGCCTGGGTTTGGAAATGGATTCAGATTGGGCTACCAATACAAATTGCAGAGCACAGCTTGCTCCAACTCTGGGGGAAAGATGCTGACTTACAGTAATGGATAAGGTCATTCCTGCTGTATGATCTTCTAGTGGAGGAAAGGTAGCTACTGTGCTTAGGAGAGAACTGGGAACATAGTTTCAGAAAAATGGCTTCACATTTCACATGACATCCAAGAATTATATCACTCCCTGTAGTCCACTGTATAATAAGAAGTCTGTAGCTTTCATTCTGTAAAAATTATTAATCATCTGTGGCTGAAAAATGAATCAGCAAAGTTAACCTACATTGTCAGGTTTGATTTATCTGGAGGTAAACAACATTCTAAGAGGATTTAGTGGGCTGGTGTTTAGTAAAAGGGTATGTCCAGGTCGTGGCACTACATAGATTGAATGTCCAAACATTTAAAAGCTCCTTCATCACTGGGCTGAATAAGAAAATGACAGCCATCATTTGGTGACCTTAGAATGTCCCAGCTATTTGTAACAGACTTTCAGTAGTGAATCTAACCTCCCATCAGGCTGGGGTTAAATAAATGACAAGTTATTTTTCTGAGTTTAAGATTAATATTGAGGGGCCCTGTTATAAATATGTTCTTCTAAACAGAACATTAAATTATAATTATTTGAAGAGGTATGTGAGGGAGGAAAAGAGAAATGAATAATTTTTTTTTGTTCTCTTTTACTTTATTTCATTTGATTGGTATCTCTACATCCCATCATAATATTTTTCCATCGATATAGTGACTGCTACAGTAACCACCTGTGCTAGACAAGCATCTGCCTTAAAAATGCAATTTTTAGCAAAGATTTAAATTGCAAACTAGAATTTCAAGGACCCCTGCCAAAACAAACTCACTCTTCTTTTGAAGAGTATGCTGTCTCCCAAGGAAGGTTTTCCTGTACTGCTCCCTGTATTTTGACTTAGTAAATCTCTCTTTTTTACTCTCTCACTAAATGTTTTTCTCTCTTGTCAGCTGGTTCAAGGCAATATCTTTACCAAGATCTCAAACAGTAAAGTGCAGGGCTCTTTCCTACTTCTAAAAACAAACTTCTCTCAGTTATTAGCTCACTTATATTTGAGGGATTATTTTGTTTCTTATGGGGCTTCCCTGGTGGCTCAGACAGTAAAGAATTTGCCTGCAATGAAGGAGACCTGGGTTTGATCCCTGGGTCAGGAAGATCTCCTGCAGAAGGGAATGGCAACCCACTCCAGTATTCTTGCCTGGAGAATTCCATGGACAGAGGAGCTTGGTGGGCTACAATCCATGGGGTCGCAAAGAGTCAGACAGGACTGAGCAACTTTCACTTTCGCTCTTCACTCTTTTGTTCCCTACACACATTTGTAGCAACAATGACTTCCAAGAGAAATTTTGAATGTGACAAGCTCAGCAAATGAAGAATATTTGTTTATGTTGATCAAGCTTTTTTGGGGGAGCATATGCAGGCTTATTTTATAAACTCGCTCTGAAAAAGACTAAGAAGCTCTCTTCTCTACTTCTCAGGTCTCCTGGTTCCCAGGGTACAGTGATGCCAATGGAATGAGCCTAGGCTCTCAAAAGAGACCAGTTGGAATCTCTACTTGGTCAAAAGAAGCATCAATAAACCATACTACATCTTTTGACATAAACCTGTTCATCTAGGTAGCGCTAAGAGATCAAAATCAAATGTGACTTTTCCTAATGAAAACTCGTGGAGTTTTGGTGCCATTTCAATATGAGATATCAGAAAGTCAACGTCCTTTCTTAAGGAATCCTTTGGTTTCTCCATGAGCTTTCATTAGGAAAAGTCATACTTAATTTTAGAAAAATGGTCAAGTGTTTTTAAGAGACGAAGCATATGCCAAGTGAAGATATCTCATTGAATTTGGTTGTAAGACAGACAGAAACCTGGCTGAACACTTCATAGGATTAGAATCCTTTAACACCATGATGTTCCACCATGAAACACACCCATTGTTAGGAGTTTCACAAATAGCTGGCAATAAGAACAGTTAAAAGAGGGCTTCCCTGGTGGTCACATGGTTAAGAATCTGCCTTGCAACGCAAGGGGCACCAGTTCAATCCCTGGTCCGGGAAGATCTCACATGGAAAAGAACAATTAAGCCTGTGTGCCTCGAACCTGTGCTCCACAGCAAGAGAAGCCCACACACCATGATAAAAAATAGCCCCCACTCATTGCAACTAGAGAAAGTCTGCGTACAGCAACAAAGACTCACCACAGCCAAAAAATAAATAAATAAATCCTAAAAAAAGAACGATTAAAAGAAAAAGCAGTTGACTTTGTTTGACATGCACTAGGACTAAAATTCCTTAAATTATGAATGAGTCTCATCACTTGCCGCTTTCTATCTTATGATTACTGAGGGACACTCCTCTGTGGGTCTCCTGTGCCTTTACATATTTTGCTGGGTATACCAAGAGAGCAAGGCCCTGGCTGCTCTTTACAGGGGCCGTTTCTCAGAATTGTACGTATATGTGTGTTGGAGGGATGCTCCAGGGCAAACAGAAAGTTTGCTTACTGTTTGTTATAAAATAGTAGGTCCCATGGACTTCCCTGGTAGTCCAGTGGTTAAGACATCATGCTTTAGAGATTTAAAAACTAGGAATAAAATTACCATATAATCCAGTAATCCCACTACTGGGCATATACCCTGAGAAAACCACAATTGTAAAAGACACATGTACCCCAGTGTTCACTGCAGCACTATTTACAATAGGACGTGGAAGCAACCTAGATGTCAATCAACAGACAAATGGATAAAGAAGCTGTGGTACATATACATATGGAATATTACTCAGTCATAAAAAGAATGAATCTGAGTCAATTCTAGTGAGGTAGATCAACCTAGAGCCTGTTATACAGAGTGAAGTAAGTCAGAAAGAGAAGAACAAATACTGGATATCAATGCATATATATGGAGTCTAGAAAAAGCATATTGATTAACCTATCTATAGGTGAGCAATAGCAACACAGACATAGAGAACATACTTGTGGACAAAGCAGAGAAGAGAGTGGGATGAATTGAGAGAGTAGCATGAAAATATATACATTATTATATGCAAAATAGAAAGCCAGTAGAAATTTGCTATATGACACAGGGAGCTCAAGCTGGTGCTCTGTGGCAACCCAGAGGAGTGGGATGGGGGTGTGTGGGAGGGAGGTTCATGGGGGAGGAGACATCTTTATACCTATGGCTGATTCATGTTGATGTATGGCAGAAACCAACACAACATGTAAAGCAATTATTATCCAATTGAAGATAAGCAAATAAGAAAAAAGAAAAAAAAAAAGACTCCAAGCTTCCACTGCACAGAGTTTGGATTCAATTCCTGGTCGGGAACATAGCATAGATTCGGCATGGCATAGATTGGAAAAAAAAAGGGCCCACAAGCTTAATGTTCCTCAGCTACAACACAAACTCTCTGAATGTACAATATCTAAATACCTTGTGCTTCCTATTACCACACCCCTCTTCCCATTCCCAGGACCTGGAGGGCAAAGCAAACCAATACAAATATGAAACCATTTGTTGTGCTGTGAATAATAAAATCTTTTGACTCTGACTCAGGAATCTCTTGGATTCTACCAACATCTATAAACCAGCAACAGGCTAAGTTATTAACCTGTCAATTAATTAACCTTTTCAATTCAGTCGCTCAGTTGTGTCCGACTTTTTGCAACCCCATGGACTGCAACACGCTAGGCTACCCTGTCCATCACCAACTCCCAGAGCTTGCTCAAACTCGTCCATTGAGTCGGTGATACCATCCAACCATATTATCCTCTGTCGTCCCCTTCTCCCACCTTCAATCTTTCCCAGCATCACAGTCTTTTCGAATGAGTCAGTTTTTTGCATCAGGTGGCCAAAGTATTGGAGCTTCAGCTTCAGCACCAGTCCTTCCAATGAATATTCAGGACTGATTTCCTTTATGATGGACTGGTTTGATCTCCTTGCAGTCCAAGGGACTCGCAAGAGTCTTCTCCAACACCACAGTTCAAAAGCATCAATTCTTCGGTGCTCAGCTTTCTTTATAGTCCAACTCTCACATCTATATATGACTACTGGAAAAACCATAACTTTGACTAGATGGACCTTTGTCAGCAAAGTAATGTCTCTGCTTTTAAAATGCTGTCTAGGTTGGTCATAGCTTTTCTTCCAAGAGCAAGCATCCTTTAAATAAGTTGGGTAAAATCAATCCCAGACTCAACAATGATGTATTTTATATCTCTCATGTCTGGGTAATCCCATGGACAGAAGGATCCCAACAGACACAGTCCATGGGGTCGCAAAGAGTCGGAAAAAATTAGTGACTAAACAGCAGCAGCTGCAGCACGTAGCTGTAACCTTCTTGAAGACAGTATTTTTTTTGTATTCACCTTTGCACCACCCGAACACAGAGCTTACATGGAATAAGCACTAATGAAAATACATTGCATGGTTAGATGGTTGAATTTAAACTAACTTATTTATCAACATTACAATAGAAAATTCCGTGTTTAGGCTTATATGAAAGACCCTAGGACTGACTCTAAAATAGACCTGGAATCCATGTTCAAGATTAAAAGTGAAAAAAAAATGATAAAAATATACAGGGACCCAACTGGATCAATAAGCTTAACTCTTACACCTGAATAGAAGATAATAATACCTTACATTTGAATAATAATTTGCATCTTCCAAAGTTCTTCCATAGTTCTTATTTTGCACCTCAAAATACGTAGCAGGGGGAGGCATTATTATTATCCCCTAGTGGATGAGAAAAGTTAATTTATAAGACAAATCCAAGATTGTTCAACTGAAAGTACCTGAAAAAGTTCTGCAACCCAGATTTCCACTCCTCACAGTTAGGGTTCGTTCCAAAATCCAGCTTTATCAATAGTATCTTAATTTATCCATACTTCTTCTTCAGAAGGTTTCTACTCATACACTGATTAAATTTGACAGACAGTCCTACAGATCTTTTCAAATTTATGTGTGTGTGTATGTATGTGTGGTTGGGAAGGAATATAATTCCATTACTTAATAGAAAAAACAGACCTGCAAATCTTTTCAAGTCTGACCTGTTTTGAACATTATATCTTCTCACACCCCATACACCAAACTCAACAATGCAATGAAGCCAGAAGACTGAATAGATACATCTATTTCAGTGCAAATTTCAAAAGTTAGCCAATAAACTCAAGATTTTCTTTTAAAGTAAAACATAAATCTCATAGTGTCGTATCTATTAAACCATATATTTAGTAATAGACTAATTTTTTATTGTTTTATTTGGGAACAGGGACAGCTTTGCACCACCATTAACACAAAACTTGTTAGTTCTAAATTTCCAAAATCCTCTTTCTGAATGCTCCATCATATGTAAACTTTTAAAGTACTGCCTTTTTGCACTAGTTTTCTGTATTTTAAAATCATCTTAACTCATGACAATATATGCTATTGCATGCTAAGTGGAATAAATTGCCTAAAAGGCAAGCAAAAATGCACTTAAGTGTTATACAAATCAGAAATCATTCGCATATTCATGTTTTTCCTAAAGAAAAACTATGAAATATAAGCAGTCGGAACTTTCCTTCAGGTCTCTGTATCTCTCTACTCAGCACTATCTCCTCCAAAGAATTTGGGGCTTTTATCTGACATGTGAGAAAAAAAACAACCAATGTTTGAATAACTGAGTAGTTCTGCTTTCAGTGATGTGACTTGCTACAAAAACAATCAGCTTGATCTGTCAAGATCATATTTCATAATTTCTAACTTCTATGTAATTGATAAATTCTAAAATTTTAGACTGGCAAAAATAACACACTTTCATGTGTTATAGGACAAAAGGGAGAGATGAATGAGGTCATGAAAACTCTGCCCACATAAGGCTACCAAATGCTCTCAGTGGGTCCAGTGGTGGTGGAGCATCACTGTTTCAAGTCCTCGTACATTTTCAATTTGATTTAGAATTCCCTGAAGAAGGTCATAAGTGACCCTGGATTCACCTGTTTCTAGGAAAACATTTTTCATACATTACTCACTCCTCCCTTGGCATCAGCAGGGCACTTGTTGCAGAACTTCCTTGGATACCCAAATAGAGGATGCCCAAGTCCCTTGTGTAAAATGTTGTAGTATCTGCATATAACCTATAAATATCTTCCCATCTCTAGGTTACTTATAACTCCTCATACAATGTGAATGTTATGTCAGTCAGTTCAGTTCAGTCACTCAGTCATGTCCAACTCTTTGCGACCCCATGGACTGCAGCATGCCAGGTGTCCCTGTCCATCACCAACTCCCGGAGCCTACTCAAACTCATGCCCATGGAGTCGGTGATACCATCCAATCATCTCATCCTCTGTCACCCCCTTCTCCTCCCCGCATCAAACTTTCTCAGCATCAGGGTCTTTCCCAATGAGTCAGCTCTTCACATCAGGTGGCCAAAGTATTGGAGTTTCAACATCAGTCCTTCAATGAATATTCAGGACTGATTTCCTTTATGATGGACTGGTTTGATCTCCTTGCAGTCCAAGGGACTCTCAAGAGTCTTCTCCAACACCACACTTCAAAAGCATCAATTCTTCGGTGCTCAGCTTTCTTTATAGTCCAACTCTCACATCCATACGTGACTACTGGAAAAACCATAGCCTTGATGAGACAGACCTTTGTTGGCAAAGTAATGTTTCTGCTATTTAATATGCTGTCTAGGTTGGTCATAACTTTCCTTCCAAAGAGTAAGTGTCTTTTAATTCCATGGCTGCAGTCACCATCTGCAGTGATTTTGGAGCCCAAAAAATAAAAGTCTGACACTGTTTCCCCATCTATTTGCCATGAAGTGATGGGACCAGATGCCATGATCTTAGTTTTCTGAATGTTGAGATTTAAGCCAATTTTTTTCACTCTCTTTCACTTTCATCAAGAGGCTCTTTAGTTCTTCTCACTTTCTGCCATAAGGGTGGTGTCATCTGCATATCTGAGGTTATTGCTATTTCTCCTGGCAATCTTGATTCCAGCTTGTGCTTCCTCCAGCCCAGTGTTTCTCATGATGTACTCTGCATATAAGTTAAATAAGCAGGGTGACAATATATAGCCTTGACGTACTCCTTTTCCTATTTGGAACCAGGCTGTTGTTCCATGTCCAGTTCTAACTGTTGCTTCCTGACCTACATACAGATTTCTCAAGAGCACGCTCTGGAATGTTATGTAAACAGTTGTAAATACAATGGAAATGATATGTAAAGAATTGCTCTTGTGGGGCAAAGTCAAGTTTTACTTCCTGGAACTTTCTGGATTTAAAAAAAAAAAAAATTACAATCCGTAGTTTGTTTGAACCCATGAATGTGGGACCCACAGATACAGAGGGCTGACTGTATGCACAACTGACCAAATTTTTGGCTGTGTGTATTTTTTCTGTCATTCTTAGCTGTATTACGTCTCTAAAATAAGAAATACATATGAATTTATGCTATTTTACATTACCTCTAGACTAAAGGAAGACAATCTGTGATAGAGGTAATAATATACCAGTGATATACGGTAGTGAATTTTCTAAAGAAAGAAAGGGAAAGAAAAAAGAGGGAGAAAGTAAGAGAGTGAAGGAGTAAATGAAGGGTAGAGTGAAGTGAAAAGAGACAGAAAAATTCTCTTTCAAGGTTGTCCAGCAAAATGACCTTGTGTTCTTATTTACCTCATGTTTCCGCTTCTGCTCAATTCCAGGTTACTGGTTTGGTAGAGAGATAACTGAATTAATGAACCTACCTATCTTTTACCTACCATATAGCCACACATGGCTTTATTTCAATTCTTATTAGAGCTACCACTCAATACATAAGCAATAAAATCAACCACACAGTGGTCCAATTTCAATTTCAGGCTAATCTTGAATGGCTTCTTAGGTGTTCTCTTCATATTAATAAAATATAACTCATACCTGAGAATGAATAATTAATTCCCAAAATTACATTAACTCTAGCAAAATCCAATGGCAGAATTTTCTTAAGGGAAACATCACTTAAACTGTAGCAACAAGTAACAACATAGAGACCTCCAGAAAAGCTAAACCAGTCAAAAATAATGTATTTCCTACATCAAAGAAGACTTTCTTCTTTACACTCATTAATTTGCCATTTATAATATCCTTGGAAGTCTACTTCTCTATTCCTAAGAATAAAGAGTTTAAGAACATTGTAACACTGCATAATATGTAGCTACTTATCAACAGTCTTGTCATTTGATAGTGAAAGAGGGAGGAAGAACCAAATGAATGATGATTTTCCTCTTTCCAGGAACATGAGCAAGCAGAGCTTCACATATCATCTTTCCTGTGATATTACAGAACAGAATTGCAACTAGGAAATTTATGACTGTGAATGAGATGAAAATAATCAAAATTAGTTGGTAACTTTGCTGTAATTCTGCTAATATCAAAAGTAAAGTAAATTCTGCTAAAGAGTGTATCCAGCATATAACATAACTATACCTCACTTGGTCTTATAAACAAGAATTATCACCTTAGTACATGGGTGTTAATCAAGAAACTGCTTCATATTGTGAATCCAGCCCCAAACGAGATGTTATGAGAAACCCAAATGAAATAGAAAACCAGACCTCTATTATCAAGAACTTTAAAATCTTTCTGAAAGTGCTTGGTTCTGTTTCTTGTTTTTTTCCTCTTTCCTACACATCCTTGTATGTGATCAACTCCTAGCTGAGTAGTCTATTAGTAGTCTAATTCTGAGTTTCCTCTCTCAGAATTAAAATAGAATCTTTTATGTCCTCAGCCACATCAAGAAAATAATTTTTTAAGTGAATGAGGAGGAATAATTTGAGTTGAAGAAAGGAAGAGGAACCAGAGATCAAATTGCCAACATTCGCTGGATCATAGAGAAAGCAAGGGAATTATAGAAAAACATTTACTTCTGTTTCATTGACTATGCAAAAACCTTTGACTGGGTGGATCACATCCAACTGTGAAAAATTCTTAGAGATGGGAATATTAGACCACCTAACCTCTCTCCTGAGAAACTTGTATGCAGATCAAGAAGCAACAGATAGAACCTTACATGGAACAACTGACTGATTCAAAATTGGGAAAGGAGTAAGACAAGGCTGTACATTGTCCTGCTTATTTAAATTATATGCACATGCATCATGCAAAATGCGTGGCTGGATGAATCGCAAGCTGGAATCTGGCTTGCTTAGAGAAATATCAACAACCTCAGATACACAGATGATACCACTGTAATGACAGAAAGTGGAAAGGAACTAAAGAGCCTTTCATAAGGATTAAAGAGGAGAGTGAAATAGCTGGCTTAAGAGTCAAAATTCAAAAAACAAATATCATGGCATCCAGTCCCACCACTTCACAGCAAAGAGAAGGGGAAAAGTGGAAGCAGTGACAGATTTTATTTTCTTGGGCTCTAAAATCACTGTACACAGTGACTGCAGCTATGAAATTAAAAGACACTTGCTCCTTAAAAGAAAAGCTATGACAAACCTAGACAGCATATTAAAAAGCAAAGACACAACTTGGCCAACAAAGGTCTGTATAGTCAAAGCTATGGTTTTTCCAGTAGTCATATACGAATGTGAGAGCTAGACCATAAATAAAGAAGGCTGAATGTTGAAGAGTTGATGCTTTTGGACTGTGATCTGGAGAAGACTCTTGAGAGTTACTTGGATAGCAAGGAAATCAAACCAGCCAATCCTAAAGGAAATCACTCCTGAATAATCACTAGAAAGACTGATGCTGAAGCTGAAGCTCCAATACTTGGGCCATCTGATGCGAAGAGCTGACTCAGTGGAAAAGACCCTGATGCTAGGAAAGACTGAAGGGAAAAGGAGAAGAGGACAGAGAAGATGAGATGGTTAGAGAGCATCACCAACTCAGTGGACATGAATTTGAGCAAACTCCCAGAGATAGTGAAGGACCGGGAAGCCTGACGTGCTTCAGTCCATGGGGTCACAAAGAATCTGAACAACAACAAAAGGCACTCTCCAACTGGCATCAGGCTCTCCCAAGCATCACAACAGAAAAACATCCTACAGTTTCAGGCCCTCCTTGCTTTTCTGATTTCATGCCACTTAATGTGCTGATCTTAGGAGAGGAAATTCTCAGATATCCCTCTTTTTTTCCAGAAGAAAATAAAAGATTTGAGGAACAGCAGCAGATTTAGGAGATATGACCAAAGTACAAGATGTTCTGTTCCTGAGAGTGAGTAGTAAAACCCATTTTCCTATGTAGAATGAAAGTATTTAAGACACATGGGCTCTCAGTTTCCTATGGCATGAGCAAATGAAACACACAATAAGTGCCTAATAGGAACACAAACCACTTAATAAACACACAGACTATTTGACTGCCTGTGTGTTCCCTTTTGGATGTCAAGTTCACCCAACAAACAAATACAAGCTTTTGTAGGCTTGTGACAAACTGGTTAAAAGTAATGGACATTTTTTCAAAAGATCTAACAACAATGTGTCAAAGATATTTACTCAAAATTTTCATTAATGTATTTCTTTCCAGCACTGCTGAAAATTTAGCAGTGCATTAATGACAAATTAAATCAAAGTCCACAACTCAGTTGCCTAGATTTCACAATTAATAGGACCAAAATAGTATAGCAATTTCTGTAGGATGAGGAGAATTAACACTTAAAAACACTCCCCATTATTGATAAATGCATAGTTCATTTTCCAAATGGAGTTTGTTTCAATTCTCAGCTGTTGGATGATGATTTGACTTGGAGCAAAGGCAATGTTATTGGGTAACAGCCAAGATGCGCTTGTTTGACTGGGGCTGAAAGATCCATTGCAGGATTTCGAAGAGTGTGAATTACAATTCCAGTGATATCAGAAGCAACTAATTCTGTTCTTTAGAAGTGCAGACATAAAAGAAGTTTGAGGTTTTCTTATTTCAGGCTTTAATTGAGGGCTAGGTTGTAATTCATTTTCATCCCTGAGTGAGTGGTAAAAACATACACAGCAGGTAATTCACACCACTTCAAAAACCGTTGGTGCAGTCAGAAGACTAATCAGGATATGTTTCCAGTAGCAAATTATCAGCTACAAATGAAAACCTTGCCTCATGCTTGCTAAAAGCAACCTTCCTTTTCACTAACACACACATGTGAATATTAGTAACTGTTGGATTGCAGCAAGATAGGAAGATTAGGGAACCTACCTACCTGCATTAAAGAGAAACTTGGAAAGGTGTGAAATAAACTAGACTTCAAACACTACTAAATTTTTGGCTTAAAAATGAAGAGTGATTGTAATCCCGGGTGGTGCGGTGTTTATTCTGAGAAGGGAGATTTAATGTCACACATAAATGAAACAGTAAGCTTATATTCTGAATAGAGTTTGAAACAGTTTGCATTTAGGTCCTGGGTAAGCATCTTCTTGAACCAGATTTCTCAAAATAAACATGAAAGACTGCTGACAACAATAGGTATTAATTAAATTCCTGATATTAATTAATATCAAAGAGGACTGTCAGAAATTCTTTGATTTTTCAGGCTTTAAGCCATAACCTCAATGTAATCTAAAAGTATATTTTTAGCACTTAACCTTCTCCATAATGTTTGCTTAGATGATGCTGAAAATTGTTTCAAGAAAGCTGCAAAGTGGCAACGATAATACATAAAGAGTTCAAAATCTGCACATATCTGATAAATATATACACTATATACATAATTAAGTTATTGGCTTAAATGACCATAATTGCACCTTTTGGACTGTAGATCCAGTTTCAGTTCTATTTCTCTCTGAACAAAGCTGCTACAAGAGCAAGAAAGTCATGAGAACACACGTAGAAAAAATACGGCGCTTCACTTGAGATTATTTTTAAGATTGTTTTGATGTGGACTTTTTTTTAAGTCTTTATTGAATTTGTTACAATATTGCTTCTGTTTTATGTTTTTGGACCACAGGTCATGTGGAATCTTAGCTTCCCAACCAGGGATTCCTGGCTTCCCACACCTCCTGCACTGGAAGGCCAAGTCTGAACCACTGGACAATCAGAAGTCCCTAGAGATCATTTTCAAACCCCCTAACCGGCACTAAAATAATTCAGGAAAAAAAAGCGAGAGAGAGACCTTGATGTGGATCAGACACAGCAAACTTTCCTTTAAGAAAAATCATACCTTGTTTTCAGAGTTGTGTGGACCCACAGCAAATCTCTGACCTGTCCAGCACTTTGTTTTTCAATCAAGTGTCTGTCTTTAAAGGGTACAAAAAACACCTTTCTGAAAACCCAGATAAATTACTGAAGAGTTGCTGAGCTGACTTCCTGAATGTCAGATTTCAAGCCTGAAGCAAATTGAAACACTCTCATTCAAATCTCTGGAGCCGGCAAAGGAGGTGGAGTGGGGAGCAGAGGTTTAAAAATGGAAATCTGGAAACAGCCTTGTGTATCACTGCAACACTCTCATTCTAATCTGGAGCCTACAAGTTGTTCAATTCTCTAAACTCACAGAGGTTTGATGCAGGCTGTGCCCTGCTTGGTAATCGGGAGCATAGTCCTGGGTTCATCTTGAGAATCACTTCTACACAGGCACAGATATATTTCTGACTGGCTGCATTATAAAAATTTAGTGGTCTGTGTGTGTGTTAATTTACCAACATCTCTTCATTTGAGGCAAAATGATCATACATGAGGAAAGTTTGAGAGCTCTCAGGCTTTTTGCAGCAGATCCCTGTTTTCTGTGCAACAACTTTTTAAGACCTGTATGCTTTGTCCACAGCTATGCTGAAAGAAACAAGTATTTTCAAAGTTCTTCCTCTAAGTCAGGCAGTGTACTCTGATGAGAGGATCTTCTTGGGAAATGGTATGTTTGTCAGGAGAATATGTCCAAATCTAATCAGATGTGCGATGTCAATTTTCTCTTCCAAAGGAACTGGAGGAAGCCCGGTATCCCACAGTAAAGCATGAGCTGTGCAGCCACGCTCTCTCCAGACCAGGCACCCCTGCCTGCCAGCACAGTAACCTCCACTGCAGTCTAGCAGCCGCTCTGGGGTTTGGACTCCACTTGGAAGTAGAAAACAAATTAAACCTGGGATTACCACCTTTCTCATTTGAAAGGTCCCTAACATTTCTTGGAAGAGTTAAGTGATACATGAGTCTCATTAAATCTGAGATAACTGTTTGATCAGTTACTCAATAGATGAAACACAAAACTGTTCTTTAAAAAAAATCAGTTAAATTGCTTGAAGGAACAACAAATTCATATATCAGCCCCTTCTTTATGCTCAAAAAGTGCAATTTACAGGGCTAAATGAAAGTAAATGTCATACCTTTAATTTCGTAAAAACTTATGTACAAGTCTATTATTCCAAATAATCACATAACAGAGAACAGCTACCTTCCTGCTCAGTGGGGTGCCATTTTATAGACTTTAAAATTCACTAAGTTCAAGCGGCTTTCCTTCTAAATAATACATGTGCTAAATATGTCACATTAAAAGTGCTTTTGGCATGTAAATGATCCGTTTTCTCATAGAAATGCTTTTAAAAGAATCTGAGCTCACATTTTTTTTTTTTTTGGAAATTCTAAGTGCATTGAATTTCATTGTCCTACAGAACCGTGCAGAGTTGAGTGAAGTGAACTGCGGGGACAAACCAGCCGTTGTCAGCCTGTGTACTTATGTATCATTTGAACTGTCAGAAGTATATAGAGTTCTATTTGCTTCAGCCTTATTTTCTGTTCCAATCCAAGGGAAATTTTCTCTCTCACTCTCTTTCTTTCCCCTTGGAACTCAGTGTTAGCAGGCAGTGCCAGGTCTAAAAAGTTAGCGATTAAACTGTTAAAACATAAGGCACGTGTATGAACAAGTTTCCTGTGTATTCATTTAATTCTTCAAATTCTTTCCTATTTCTCTTTTCTTTAACAAGGAATAAAGTTGATATTTTCTGGGTGATTTAAGGTGCTTACCTACAAAAAAAATGATTCAAGATTCTTGTGCATAATATGAATAAAACTGAAAGCATAATCTCTCCCTCTTTTAGCTTTTATAGTGCTGCATACAGAGAAGCCTTCCCAACCACACAGGCAGCCTGCTAAGAGAGAGTCTTTCAGAACTTCTGGATTGACTATTCTTTCTCCCTCTTTGCAATGCCATACAGTGCAATTTGATGATATCAGCTATCTTCTGCTTTTGGAGATCTTTTTACTCTGATGTATTAAAACAGAGCAATGTGAATGCAGCTGATATTCATTATGCAGTTTGTAGAAGTTATTTCTCATAGACTATTTAGCTTCAGGGTTCTCCTACAATTTTAACTTCACCATCACTTTCCTATATAAAGCAAAAGAATGTCTCAAGAAATAACTCAAAAATAGTATGCATAAAAGGCCTGAGATCAATTATATGCAAAGGAGTTGATTTTAGGGTAGGAAAATCCATAATATAACCCTCCAATGTAAAGTGAGTTTAGAATATGAGTGGAGTTGCCAGATTTAGCAAATAATAATATGAGACAACCAGTCAAGTTTGAATTTCAGATGGACAACAAATTACACTTTAATGTGAGAATGGCCCATACAAAATTTGGAACATATTTATACTACAGAAGTATTCACTATTTATCTGAAATGCAAATTTAACTGGACATTCTATAATTTATTTGGCAACTCTAAATATGAACCTAGTAAAAAAGTATAACAAATAATGTAATACAAACCTTTCACATAAACAGTTCTATTTACTTTTGTGATTTAGGCAATGATTATCCATTACGTCTATACACTTTACCGACTCTGATACAATGCATTCCCTAAGGAATAGGTTCAAATGTTTTCATCTATTATGATTACCCAAGTATGCAGAGAAGCAGATACAGCAAAACTAGAGTGGCCTGTTATCTGTTTGACTGGAGTTTGAAAAACTGCATGCAAGTCTATTTTGTGGAGGCTTCCCAGGTGTCTCAGTGGTAAAGAATCTGCCTACCAATGCAGGAAATGTGAGTTCAACCCCTGAATCAGGAAGATCTCTTGGAGAAGGAAATGGCAATCCACCCTAGGCAAGAACTTGGAAAATTCCATGGACAGAGAATCCTGGCGGGCTGCAGTCCAGGGAGTTCACAAAAGAGTCAGATACAACTTAGCAACTAAACAACAACAACTGTTTTGTAGATATCAAAGTGCTTCCTTCCCCTCAACTTCTCTATTTTATCACTTAAATATGTTTATCTGAAAACTCACTTTCTCTAAATGTATGACTAGATGTCAATATTCTAGTAAAATCATACTATTCTACTGATAAGAACTGCTTCCAGAAAGGGGGCTTACATTTATTGAGCACCTATATTAGCCAAAGGCTTTAATGTTTTAAACTCAATTGTCATAAGACTCTAAAAGCTAGATACTAGAGTCCCTTGGACCACAAGGAGATCAAACCAGTCAATCCTAGAGAAAATCAGTCCTGAATATTCAATGGAAGGTGAAGTTGATGCTGAAGCTGATCCGTTCATTGATGCTGAAACTGTACTCTAGTACAGTTTGGCTCCAGTACTTTGGCCACCTGACGCGAAAAACTGAATAACTGGAAAAGACACTGATGCTGGGAAAGATTGAGGGCAGTAGAAGAAGAGGATGACATAGGATGAGATGGTTGGATGGCATCACCGACACTCGATGGACATGAGTTTGAGCAAGCTCCAGGAGATAGTGAACGACACAGAAGCCTGGCGTGCTGCAGTCCATGGGGTCGCAAAGAGTCGGACACGACTGACTGGACTGAGCTGAGTTATTATCTTCATTTACAAAGCCAGCACACGTCACAGAGCTCATATGGGCAGTGGTATGACTGGTAGCCAAGTCAGCTGAATGGCAAAGTCCATATTTTTGCCATTATGAAAAGCTACCTCAGAATAGTTGGCCGAGTCTTACTTCCTTTTGTCTTTTCAAGAAAAGATCAGACATGGGAAATCCAAGATGGTAAAATCAGGATACGACTTCTGCACTAACTCAACACTATAAGGAGGAACACAATTTTCCTTTAACAGTTCTTTTAGCAAACCTAAAATGAATCAGTTAATGAAAATTTTTCTATAACTGAGTCCTTGGAATGAGAACATTTCTTCCTACATTTTTTCTGCCCTTTAGATTCATTTCCATAACATAGAATAGTAAGAATTAGATACCCACAGAGGCCAATTTTAAAAGAAAAGTCTTAAACCACATCTACATTAAGCTGTAACTTGTTCATAAGCCCCAGAAGCTACTTCTTTGGACCAGTCCCCTCAACAACCACTGGGAATTATTCATTAGCATTCACAGTGCGAAAAATGCATGAGTAACACCACTGCATTTTGTAAAATGCAATTTTTGGCAGGTTGACTAAAATCTTGGCAAGCATTACCATTTTCCCCAAATGTATTTGCATATAGGCTGACTGATTTTTATTACTCTATCTGGACTCTCTCCAAATGCTCCTTGTCCCTAAACTTAAATAGAGCACTTCAGTAAAGGTTTCTTATAAATTAAAAAGCCCTATTAGAACAGGTGGAAACATGAAACTAGCACTTTATGTATTATAAAAGAAAAGCCCTAAAATATATTCAAAGGCATTTATTTACTGTGTTTCTAAAGCTGCTTTTATTCTTGGTAAAGCAGAAGTATTTAACAGGTTTCCAGGAAGAAAACCTTCCTAGGGAGCAGTCTGAGATAAGAACACAAATCCTGAGAAAGTTGTGTGGGAGGAAAAAAGAGGCCCTGTAACTTTAATTTTAGTATTACCACCAATCATTCAAAGGTATGGGCACCTAATTCACAAAGTTGATCTGAATACACACATACACACAGTCAGCCCTCCATATCTGAGGTTCTGTATCCAAGGTTTCAACCAACTGCAGACGGAAAATATTCAGAAAAAAATTCCAGAAAGTTCCAAAAAGCATAACTTGAATTTGCCATATGACACTAACTCTTTACAGAAAACTTTATTGTAATAGATATTATAAGTAATCTAGAGATGATTTAAAGTATATGAAGGATATGCATAGGTTAGATGGAAATACTATGCCATTTGAAAAAGGGACTTAAGCATCCATGAATTTTGCTGTCCTCAGATCCTGGAACTGGCCCCCTGAAGATACTGAGGGATGACTATGTATATTCAGAGTTGGTCATGCCACTGGGCAAACAGACGTACAAAGGAAACATTGACAAACAGGGAACATTTGCTCTTTCTCAACTACATTTACAAAAGCAAGTGAAACTGAATGAGGACACTTTAAAAATAAGACTCCAAGTCTTTTCACACAAATCTTTTGATAATGTAGAGAGAAACAATGAACACAATCCACCAGGATGCCAGTCTTGCATCCCCAGGATGCCCCCCCTCATTGATGCCATCACATCAGCCACCTTGACGAGGACAGCTTTTGAGTAATGTAGAGAATATTTGAGAGGATTAATTGAATTGATGGTGTTGCTGACCTTATGAAAGGAAATGTTACAGCTCTCTGATGTGTCTGAAGATTTTAATTGCACAAAAACAATTCTCGTTTGACATAAAGAGTTTCCAGATCCACTGTGAAATGCTGTAAATCTTTTCCTTTGTATAATTTATTTACAAAGCCATTTTTGCCAGGAGATAACAGTATAGAATCTCTGGATTTAAAATGCTTCTGTGTGTTTTTTTGGACAAAATATTGTACCATTTTATAATTTGTCTTTTGAAAATATTGTCTAATTTTTAATGCAGTCTTGTATAGATGTTTTCCGTAATTCATTTTCTACTTTCAGACTCTGAGCAGGATTATATTTTTTAATTAAGAAAGATGGGTACAATAATTAATTTAGTCTATTCTACAGTAATAGTAGGGCTTCCCAGGTGGCTCAGTGGTTAAAGAACCTACCTGCCAAACAGGAGATGCCGGTTTGATCCCTGGGTCAAAAAGATCCCCTGGAGAAGGAAATGGCAACCCACTCTAGTATTCTTGCCTGGGACATCCCATGGACAGAGGAGCCTGGCATTACTGTCTGTGGGGTCACAAATTGTCAAGACACAATTTAGCAACTAAACAGCAGAGGCAGCAAAGACAGTAGGAATTTAAGCATAAGAATCATGAATTTTTAGAAAGATGGCTTTTTTTTTTTTTTTACATTCTTGAGTGGTCAAGCTGTTCTCAAGTTTGAAGGTAGATTTTACCCTTCACAGAATGTCTCAAGTGTACACATAAATAAAATGATATGTATAGTTTCTGTATATAAAATTAGAGCGTTTTGTTATAAAGAAAATTTAAGACGACTGTTGGGACTCCCCTGGCAGTACAGGGGTTAAGAATTTGTGCTTGCACTGCAGGGGGCACAGGTTCAATCCCTGGTCTGCGGAACTAAGATCATGCAAGCTGTGTGATGAGGTCAAAAAAAAAAAAAAAAGACTGGTATTTGGAAGTTTGAACACCTACGGTGATTTTCTTTTGCAAAACTAAAACTAATCTAATATATATTATAATGAAATTATAAAAACCTCAGCTTTATTTTACAAAGTGTGTTGCCCTTCATGAACAAAAATAGCATTTAAACTGCAGCAATAAGGACTCATGTTAGATATAAAAGAAAATCTTTTGCCAATATGGTTATCAGTAGGTTACTGAGAGAGTTCAAAGTTTATCTTTATGGAAATTTTTATAACTTTTGCTGAGCACCACTGCTTGGACAATCTTACCTTTAAGTGAAGAGATGACCAATGTGTCAAGTCCCTTTTAATCACATAATTTCAAAAATATTGTGTGAAAACAATGGAAAAAGAATATGTAAGAGAGTTTCTTTTTATTCCTAAGAAACATAAGAGCTAGCCTGATTCCCAAATACATTTTTCATGTAACTTCAAACAGTAACATTTTCAACCTGATCCTAGTTGATGTGACAAAAAATGCGAATAGAAAATAATCCTGCAAAATTATTTTTTTCTTTCCCTCCCTTATAATATTTCAGAAAATAATTGGTAAGCATTGAGAAAATGTCCAAGTTTTTCTGAAATTATTTCATGAACCCATCCCATGGTTGCCTAAATTAGGTACTTAAGATAACATTTGTACAAGCAAAAGCATGCTTACTAATTTCTGGCACTAAAATGAATGTAGGACTTGAACTCTGTCACCTTGTAGAGGATTTCATGGCCTATATGAGATGAAGTATCATTTCATTTTTAATATTACATCAAGACCAGCTCTGTATAAGAAGATAACCTAGATTTCAATGGGCTCTTGGGTATTTAAGCAGTAAGAGCCAGGGCAAAAATGTAAACAAATTAAGTAGGCGTGTATTATGAAGAAAGGCAATGTGGTAGAAGGGAATAGAAGGCACTGGGTTAGCATCCTTTGCTAGTCGTGTGACCTTGGATGTATTATTCCACTGCACTGAAGTTCAATTTCCTCACTAACAAAAAAAGAATATTGGAGGGTTTTGGTAAAACAAGTAAGAAAATTAAGTAAATATCTGTGCCTTATTTGAAACGTGGAAGCCAATTTTTCTGAAAACTAAAAGTGGTTTGTAACTGATCTGGTAGCAACACAGACCTGAACTGATATGAACATGTCTGCATTTTACTATAGATATGTCAATGCAATGCTTATAGGTGCTGCCCAGATGCCACTAAACATAGTAGCATAGTATATAATATTTATGCTCTGTACAGTTTCTAAAATCCAAAAATTGTGATTCTAGAATGGATACATGCATATGCATGGCTGAGCCCCTTTGCTGTCCACTTGAAACTATCACATTTGTTAATCAGCTATACTCCAATGTAAAATAAAAAGTTAAAAAAATAATAAAATAAAACACATGTGGTGCCCAGGAATTTAGATACAGGAATTCTGGGGCCATGTGGCTATTAACAAACAATTCCCCTTCCCTTGGCCTTTTAGGAAATTAAAATATTTAAGTCAAAGTTAAGTAAATGGTTAGAGTGGCTGGATCTAACTTCACTTACATTGTCTGTTAAATTCTTCATTTCAAATGTAAGACCAGAAACTATAAAAGTCCTAGAGGAAAACATAGGCAAAACACTCTGACATAAATCACAGCAGGCTCCTCTATGACCCAACTCCCAGAGTAATGGAAATAAAAGCAAAAATAAACAAATGGGACCTAATTAAACTTAAAAGCTTCTGCACAACAAAGGAAACTATAAGCACAGTGAAAAGACAGCCTTCAGAATGGGAGAAAATAATAGCAAATGAAGCAACTGACAAAGAATTAATCTCAAAAATATACAAGCAGCTCCTGCAGCTCAATACCAGAAAAATAAATGATCCAATCAAAAAATGGGCCAAAGAACTAAACAGACATTTCTCCAAAGAAAGCATACAGATGGCTAACAAACACATAAAAAGATGCTCAACATCAGTCATTATCACAGAAACACAAATCAAAACCACAATGAGGTACCATCTCACACCAGTCAGAATGGCTGCTATCAAAAAGTCTACAAACAATAAATGCTGGAGAGGAGGTGGAGAAAAGGAAACCCTCTTATACTGTTGGTGGGAATGCAAACTAGTACAGCCACTATGGAGAACAGTGTGGAGATTTCTTAAAAAACTGGAAATAGAACTGCCATATGACCCAGCAGTCCCACTGCTGGGCATACACACCAAGGAAACCAGAATTGAAAGAGACATGTGTACCCCAATGTTCATTGCAGCACTGTTTATAATAGCCAAGACATGGAAGCAACCTAGATGGCCATCGGAAGATGAATGGATAAGAAAGCTGTGGTACATTTACACAATGGAATATTACTCAGCCATTAAAAAGAATACACTTGAATCAGTTCTAATGAGGTGGATGAAACTTGAGCCTACTATACAGAGTGAAGTAAGTCAGAAAGAAAAATGCCAATACAGTATAATAATACATATATATGGAATTTAGAAAGATGGTAACGATGACCCTGTATGTGAGACAGCAAAAGAGACACAGATGTAAAGAACAGACTTTTAGACTCTGTGGGAGAAGGCGAGGGTGGGATGATTTGAGAGAATAGCATTGAAACATGTATATTATCATATGTGAAATAGATCGCCAGTCCAGGTTCGATGCATGAGGCAGGGCGCTCAGGGCTGGTGCACTGGGATGACCCTGAGGGATGGGATGGGGAGGGAGATGGGAGGAGGGTTCAGGATGGGGAACACATGTACACCCATGGCTGATTCATGTGAATGTATGGCAAAAACCACCACAATATTGTAAAGTAATTAGCCTCCAATTAAAATAAATAAATTAATTTACCAAAAAAAATTCTGTTAAATTCTTCATTTCAAATGGCTTTACAATGGTTAGTCATAATAACTGTATGAAGAAGAGAAGAATAAAATTGCTTGAAAATGTGAACTTAAAGAAGTCTGAAAGTCAAAAACTGTGTAAATAAGTTGCTGGGCAAACATGCTATGAAAAAATCTAATCCTAGAACAAGAAAAGTGTTCTAAGAGTAAAACTGGCAAGTCATTTGAGCACAGCGAGAGGACTGTCTGGAAAGAAGAGAGGGCCAGACTTGTCAGAAAACAATCTCACCTTCAACCTGACTAAAAGAGGATTTGTATTTACTTATTCACTTAGAGTCTGTATCAACAAAACAGACCTACCAGCAATGATCATGGATTTTTTTCTATCAAGAGTGCTGTTAAGGATGAATGGATATGTGTAAAGGGTGGCGTATTAATAGCAACAGTGTCCCTTTATGTCCAGTCCTGAATAGGCTTTTACTCAACTAGACAATTCCTATTTTTTAGCTAATGAGAATAACACAACTTGGCTTGAGACGAAACACAAAACAACGAAGGGTTTAGACACTTGCAGTCCCTGAGGTCTTGTAACAAAGGGCAGGGACTGTATCTCTTGGGTCCTGGCCTCATTCTTACATCAATGATTATGTTCAACTTCCCCAAATCCCTTCAGCACCCCAGCTTCATTTCTTATTCTCAACTGTTGTGTCATGAGCACCTGCCAAGTTTCTCTTTAATTCCTCTTGGATGAATTTTCAGGCAGTTTCTGAAGTATCTCCCTTTTGTGATAAGGACTCTGCAATGCGTTTCAGGTGAGGCATTTAAAATCCCACTCATAATTGTTTGAAATCTTCGCTCATTCAAGCTGTCAGAGTTTGACAGCACCGGTTCTGTTGTTATGCACTATTAAATGGGAGCTGCTCTCCAGCCTAGGGGTACCTCTCTTTTCAGTGGTGGGAAAATGGGTGAAGCTTATTGGGGATCCTTGGGGAGAGCAGCAATGTATTAATGGGAGTTTCGACAAGAGGAATGAAAATAAGAAGTCCCTTTCTGAAAGCTCAAACCTACAAAATTTTTAAGTTTGTTGACATTGTTGCATTTTGATGCTCCCATTTCTATTTCCGAGTTTCAAAATAGCTTTAAAGCGTTCAGTTTTATAGGTCAGAATATGAGAAAGGCACACAATATGTTGTTTGTGTTTTCAGGTTGGGGTTTTCTTTAAAAGCCGTAGAACAGTAAATGTTTTGAAGATACTAAATATTTTCTGCATTTAGGTTTGTGTAAAGAGAGGACAAAAAGATGCAATGGCCTTTCCATCTGATTTCTATTTCTGATAAATATCCTAATGACTTCTGCTGCAAGATTCAGAGGTCATTAGAAAGCAGTATGACTAATCTAGATGGAAACAAATTTCAATCTGGCCAGTAATATATCTTACAGCTCGTAAACACATTGTATCCAATTACCTTGATATGCTTTACATGATAAGAGCAATTACAAAGTATCTGGAAGAATTGATGTGCTGTGGGTAATTATTTTAATTTATTCACACCTAGATACTGAGTTAGGATATGAGGGATACTTCCATCAGCAGTTCTTTCTTCTGGAGATATGCATTCATTTATTTAATAAACATAGCATTAGTGTTTTTCAGATATTGTGCTAGAAATAGGCACTATAGAACACACAACAAAGAAGTAAGTATAAACTCTAGCCTAAAGAGCTTGCACTCTTAACAGAAGAGATAAGCATAAATAGTGGTAACACAGTACAAAATGGAAAAAGCACTCTAGGAGGGGTACAAACTACACTTTAAGAAAGCTATTTAAAACAAACAGAGCATTTCTAGGTAGAGGAAGCTTCTGAGAAGAGGTTAAATTTGGGCTAGACCTTAACCTAGGACTTGGGTAGAATCGGGCAAAGAAAGAAGGCTCTTTTGAATGTTAGAACGCAATCCAGGCTAAGGAATGGTGTGACCCAAGACAAGAAGATGAGGAAGCACAGTGCTTATACAGGGAACAACCAGCAAGGGTGTAGTGTGAACCAACAATAGAGAATATAAAGTTAAGTTAATCGAGGGAGAGCTGGTAAGGCTGGCAGACAGCCAGGTCATGGGGGAAGCTTGGCAAAGCACAAAGCTAAGGAGTTTAAACTTCATTAATAAGTATCGGGGAGCCATTGAAGATATTTGAGAATGAAATGATACAGAGATGCTAAAATTAATCAGTGTGATTTGCAGTCAGGAAAGGTGAAAGAACTGAGGCAGCAGAATAGCAAAAAACCCAGTTGAGGTAAGAATCAACGAAGTGATGAGCTAAAATGGTGGCAATAGGAGTGAACATCTTGGTAGGCTGAGCTGAGAGGCAAGGACAAGGAGATGCTGAGATTCTTTCCCACTAAGAATGTATGGAGAAAAAATGAGTGATGCCTGTAGAAGGTGGGGTCAGAGCACAATGGGAACAGACTGGATTTCACAAGTGGGAGTGTTAGTAATCAGCTAAGAATGAGAAATGAGAGCAGTCAGGGGTTTGACAGAGAAGGAAAAGGGTCTAGAACAACTAATGTGAAGATTAGATTAGACTCTAAGAGATGAATGTGTCTACTGTCAGACAAATGAATATGCCTCAGTCAAACTGGTAGTGTATGAAGTGGTGCTAAAAACTATAAGGAAAGTAGATGAATAAAACCCTAGTTGATTAGAAATTCCAGCAAACATTTTATGGAATAAATATGGACAGCTCCACTTAGAGTGGCAACATGCTGAAAAAATTACTTGTTCTGATTTGTTCATAAGAAAGGTGCCACAGGCAAAGGAAGTGGCCAGTGGACAGCAGTAATGATACATTTATGAAACATTCTCTGAAACCAACTGCTCAAAGAAAGATCTGGAAGGGAAATATCATCCTCCTCTTCACAGAGTTGACTAGTCTTCCAACTCCAGGGGGAAAAGTACATCATTCATGTCCTCCTTGTTCATAGTGAAAAAAGCTGGGACCTTCATTTTTTCTTTGAATTTGGTATCTGCGGGTTTCTCCTCAAAAGGCAAACCCACCATATTACAGTCAGATGAAGAGTGAGCTTAGCCTTTCACTGCATACTTTCTGGGAGATGAGAATAAATGTATTTTCATGAAGACTTCAAATTTCATGAAGCATAATTATATTTTTTTAAAAAAAGGATATAATGACTATGTATTTGTTTCCTAAGCATATATACATGGCATATTACATAATAGATTGCAGTTTACTTTTGTGGAATGCAGATTTTTTAAGCTGCTAATATACAAATAGCTCTTAGCTGAAAAACTCTCTCCTATACTTCTGTACCTTCCCTCCTTCCAGTCCCTGCCATCTCCAGCACACATATACTCTTTTGAATTCTAGGTATAAGTCAACTGACATTGTTAAAAACTAGGAAAGAGAAAGAAAATCTTCACATTTCTCAGTGTTGACTGATAAAATATATAATGAAAATAATTTACACATTTTGAGTTAGGATGCATGGATCAGCCCACACACAGCAAAGAGTGTTGTTACCATCAAAAAGCCCACAGAGATCTAGGCATTAATTTAATGGGATGTGCATGAATCCATGCTGCCCTGGGAAGACAGGTGCTGGAATGCTAGTTCCTTGTCCTAGAAAGTCTCTCTCTCTCTCTCTCACACACACACACACACACACACACACACGTGTATGTGTGTGCCCTGACAAACACTGGTGGTTATTAGTCTTGAAATAAGAGGCAAAGCTGATTAGCACACCAAGAACTGGAAGCCCAAGAAATGTAAATCGAGTTACACTTAAAGAAGAGATTAGGAGGAGAAGCCCCTATTAGAACCCTTGTTCTCACTCTAGGAAGTAGAGGGTTAACTTAGCAGCCCTGGGCTACTCAAACCCTGCACAGTTCTAACATTTTCAGGACTAGCCCTCGGTCTCCCTCCTGGGAGACATCTGAGCCCTTGAAGTATCCTGCCTGATAAGAGTGTCTTTTGTATAAAAAAGCTTCAGGTCATGCAAAATAATTTGTGCTAACAACATGTTTTAAGGTGAATGCCTATTTTTTGGTGCCTAAGCTTTGGGACACCCTGTATCAGTTTGACATCTGGGAGGCTGCAGACTGAGTAGCTGAGGTCAATCATGCAGAAGCCACATGCTGATCGCTAATAAAAACCGTGGACACCAAGACCTAGGTGAGCTTCCCTGTTGGAAACACTTTGCAAATGTTGTCACACATTGCTGCTTAGAGAATTCAGCACTAGCCCTGTCATCTCTCCCCAACCCCCCTGTGGTGGTGGTGGTGGTGGTGGTTTAGTCACTAAGTCGTGTCCGACTCTTGCAACCCCATGGATTGTAACCTGCCAGGCTCCTCTGTCCATGGGATTCTCCAGGCAAGAATACTGGAATGGGCTGCCATTTCCTTCTCCAGGGGATCTTCCCGTCCCAGGGATTGAACCCAGGTCTCCTGTATTGCAGGCAGATTTTTTACCAACTGAGCTACGAGGGAAGGCCCAACCCCCCTGGGATAAGGCAAATGAAAGCTTGCTTCTGGTTCCTCTGTTTTCTTCTCAATGCACTTTTTTTCCTCTGATAATTTTAATTTGTGTTCTTTACCTATAATAAACCATAACTGTAAGTGTAACAGTTTTCTGAGCTCTGTGAGTCCTTCTGGTGAATCATAGAACCTGATGCTGGTCTTAGGGCGCTCCAACACACTCTCAACACTTTCTATTGCCTTTCTCTGCTTTATTTTCTCATCATAGCACTTTCAGTTCAGTTCAGTTCGGTCGCTCAGTCATGTCCCACTCTTTGTGACACCATGGACTGCAGCATACAAGGCTTCCCTGTCCATCACCAACTCCCAGAGCTTTCTCAAACTCATGTCCTTGAGTTGGTGATGCCATCCAACCATCTCATCCTCTGTTGCCCTCTTCTCCTCCTGTCTTCAATCTTTCCCAGCATCAAGGCCAATTCTTCACATCAGGTGGCCAAAGTATTGGAGCTTCAGCTTCAGCATCAATCCTTCCAAGGAACATTAGTGTTGATTTCCTTTAGGATTGACTGATTTAATCTCCTTGCAGTCCAAGGGACTGTCAAGAGTCTTCTCCAACACCCCAGTTCAAAAGCATCAATTCTTCGGTGCTCAGCTTTCTTTATAGTCCAACTCTCACATCCATACATGACTACTGGAAAAAGCATACCTTTGACTAGACATCAGCAAAGTAAGGTCTCGCTTTTTAATATGCTGTCTAGGTTGGTCATAGCTTTTCTTCCAAGGAGTAAGCATCTTTTAATTTCATGGCTGCAATCACCATCTGCAGTGATTTTGGAGCCCCCCAAAATAAAGTCTCTCACTGTTTCCATTGTTTCCCCATCTATTTGCCATGAAGTGATGGGACTAGATGCCATGATCTTAGTTTTCTGAATGTTAAGTCTTAAGCCAACTTTTTCACTCTCCTCTTTCACTTTCATCAAGAAGCTCTTTAGTTTTTTCTTTGCTTTCTTCTATAAGGGTAGTGTCTTTTATGTATCTGAGGTTACTGATATTTCTCCTGGCAAACTTGATTCCATCTTGTGCTTCATCCTGCCCAGCATTTAGCATGACATACTCTGCATATAAGCTAAATAAACAGGGTGACAGCCTTGATGAACTCCTCTCCTGATCTGAAATGATACAGCACTTATACTACTAAAATTATTCAATGATATTATGTATTATAATATGCCTTATCATACATTTTTTAATATTATATCAATTACATTCTCTCCTTCTGCCCACCCCTTTGAGGGTAGATACTTTGTCCTTTTCATTGTGAAATATCCAGTACTCAGAATACCATCTGGCATAAAATAGTAGTAAAATTTGTAAATAAATTAATGAATTAATTAAAAAGAAATATATGATTAGAAATGAAAACAAAGATCATAGTCTTTGTAGACTAGGTAGAGCATACTCTACCTCTGTGTATAAAAGACTTCCGTACTAGGAAAAGGTAAATTTCAATCTCTTAATGACTTCTAGCTTGGCTATTAGCAATTTTGGCAATTTGTCACTTTATTTCTCTGTCCCAACAAAGAAAAGCCTACTCATAGTAGTTAGGTTAAATAAAATGGGGAGTGAATCTGCATTGTTTTGAATACTGAACAGTGTGAGCAAAGTTACTCTAATAATTATTTTTTTAACTATCATCTCTAGGTTAACTCAGTTAACTGTTCCATATTTACTACAGGTTTTGGATAGAAATTAAGGGGGTACATAATTAAAATTAAAGACTAAAGTCCTGTTTTGTGTTAAAAGAATAAACCAAAGGAGTCTATCCTATACAGTTATTATTATTCATCTGCTTCACCTTGTAAACCTCCAGTTACCCTTCAAGACCCAAATTGAAGCTCACTCCTCCCCACCTCACTGTGAGGTCTTCAACAGCTAAACTGTAGATGATGCTATCTAATCATTTCATTCTCTACCACCCACTTCTCCTTTTGCCTTCAATCTTTCCCTGCATCACGGTCTTTTCCAATGAGTTAGCTCTTCACATCATATGGTCAAAATATTAGAGCTTCAGCTGCAGCACCAGTCCTTCCAATGAATATTCAGGATTTATTTCCTTTCAGATTGACTGGTTTGATCTCCTTACAGTCCAAGGGACTCTCAAGAGTCTTATCCAGCACCACAGTTCAAAAGCATCAATTCTTTGGCACTCAACTTTCTCTATGAAACAGCGCTCAAATCTGTACATGACTACTAGAAACACCATAGCTTTGATTATACAGACTTTTGATGGCAAAGTGATGTCGCTGCTTTTTGATACGTTGTCCAAGTTTGTCATAGCTTTTCTTCCAAGGAGCAGCATCTTTTAATTTCATGGCTGTAGTCACTGTCTGCAGTGATTTTGGAGCCCAAGAAAATAAAATCTGTCACTATTAAACATCTTTAAAAATGGGATTCTCATATGAAATGGTTTAGGAAAACATACACAGGAAAAGAAAACAGGGGAGCCAATTAAGGTATGAAGTCCTAGAGAATAGTAATATTATCAACTTGAGAAGTAAAAGGAGAGATTGAACACAGAGGAAAATTAGCTTTCATTGAATATAAGGTGTTCCTGTAAGCCCTCATAAAGAAACTGAATTAATGAACTGATTTCGGTTATTATCATCTTCCTATAAACCTTTTCTTGGAGAAAAAATAAAAGATGTGCAGAAAACAGGTAAAAGTAACACAAAAGTAGAACGTTAGTTTTAGTCCACCTTAGGCAACCCCTGATCTTCACAAAGTGGCTTCTCTTCCCAGCATCTTCTCCATCCATTATCCTACTTAAATCTAATGAGAAAAAGCTATCATTCTTTCACTAGATGGTACTACCATGAATTGGAATGGACAGTACTCTGTGGACCCTAAACTTATAACAATTTGGAGAAAAAGCAATAAACATTAAATATACACCAAAATGCAATAAATGTTAGAGTGATGCAGAGAACAGAGCAACAAACAAACAAAATATACTGAAGTAGCATTGTCCTACTGGGACATCCATCACTAGAGATTCTTCTTTATGACTAGCTTCTCTCTAGATACGCTAAGATATAATGTTATTTGTCCAACATATTTTGGTTCCCAATATTTTTCCTTTCAAGCTTTTCAAGTTAATATTTAACAAGCACATTTTCTGCCAAGTTTTAATGTGATATCATCCTCTGAAGAAACAAAATCCAGAAATAATTTGTCTTTTTGGCAATATTTATTAGTATTTTGACACAAAACCTGAATTATTATTGAAAGTAAATAGGAAATCAAGGGCTCACATATTTTGAATTTTTTTTCAGGTGCTCTCAAGGTTAACATGTACTCTGTGGCAATGAAAAAGCAGATAAATAAAGGCTATCTGGTGTCACATAATCTGTAATATTTCCTGTAACTGTGACTATTTTTTAAATAAAATTTTCTAGCCAACAAATTTAATTTCCCCTTTTGGTTTTGTTTATACACTGGAGTCCCTGATGTCATGGGACTGACTGAGCATAAACTTAGGTGTGGTCAGTCTTTCCTTTCCCTTTTGATTCTTTATCTGTCATTTACAACTGTGAACTTCCCATAAGATGTTTTTATCATAAAAAATTATATATGTATATATATATCCACTTTTTAAAAACTCTCAATTTGGTAAGAAGAAAAAAAAAAGATTCCCTTCAGGAAGTTTCTGAAACATCTACTGGAACAACATGGAAGACAGCAAGTTCCGTCCCCACACAGCTGGCTGTGTTTAAAAGAACCACAGGAAATGAACCAGCTTCCAACCTGTCAGGCACTTCCAAAGGGCAAATGGCTGCAAGCCCTTGGGGACTGAGGGATCTCATTTGAGATGGCAGGCACATGGGTTTCAGCCTTGAATGAATATGTCTGTGAATGTATCTGTGTATATATTTAAAAAAAAAAATACACAGAGCCAATACATGTGATAGGAAGATCCCAGATATTCTGGTTTAAATTTAAACAGGAAATAAAGTTAGGTCATTGTTATCTTTTTGTCAGGGCAAAGGTGACAGTCACAATAATTTTGCCAAACAGTCAAATGAGGAAACAGAAGGGTGCGAGGGGCTGACAGTCTACTAATACAGTCCAAAAAATTGTTTCTAATAAACATCCCTGGCCCACAGAAAGTCTGTGAAATCTAAAGTGAATTTTTCTGTCCTCTAGTTGTGCCTTCATTGTGCAGGGCTGGAGTTTAATTAGGACTCTTCTGAATGGGCAGTGGGGAGACCGTGAGCAGGGCTGTTTGTGAGCATTTGCTGCTGTTCCAAAGGAAAAACTGTCCAGTCAGTCACTGAGAGTCTGACTCCTTCCAGAGCTTTACCATTTCTCCACAGTTGTTTGTTCTGAGAATACAGAGAGACCAAGGAAAATCTGAAACCCCACAGAAGCATTCCTTTCACAATGAGCCTCTACAATGAAGGATATAATATTTGACAGCCTTTTGTGAGTAGCAGAGTCCGTGGATTTTTTTTCTCCAGCAATGATATCCTTTCACCTCATTATAAAATATAACCTGTCATAGCTAAATTGAGGAGTTTTTTCAACAGGGCTGGAAAACTCATCTTTAATTACTGTATAGGAGAATGCTTCTGAATTATCAACTATGCAGAAAAAGGCTGAAAGGCAATCTGATCACTATAAGAAACAGATGCTCCTTGATAAAGAAGCCATGTTGTTGAGTTTTAGTTTCTCAGGTGATGGTGCTTTGATATGGATGGCTTTGAAATCCATATATGATTAAAAAAAAAAAAAGGAGCACTTTCATTAGTCTAACAGTATTGTGTGTACAACTAACTTTTTGTGCACAGAATGGTTTTAAGGATTTTATTGGATCACCCATCTTAGATTATAACTATCTAGATGTGCTGTGTGCTGTGCTGTGCTTAGTCACTCAGTCATGTCCGACTCTTTGTAACCCCATGGACTGTAGCCCACCAGGCTCCTCTGTCCATGGGGATTCTCCAGGAAAAAATACTGGACTGGGTTGCCATGCCCTCCTCCAAGAGATCTTCCCAACTCAGGGATCGAACCAGGTCTCCCACATTGCAGCCAGATTCTTAGCCATCTGAGACACCAGGGAAGCCCATTTAGATGTGCACTCTCAGACAGTTTCTAAAGGAAATTTTCTTTATACCAGCTTAATGTGTTGGTTACTGTCTTAAGTTGTGACAGACCCAGTTCCAAATTCAAGTTCTGCCCCTGACCAGTTGACGACCATGGCAATTACTAACCCTTTCTAAGCTTCAGTTATCTTATCTGCAAAAGGCATAGAATCATCATACCTACATCAAATGACCATTGAAAAGATGATTGAGACAATAAATGTGAAGAGTTTAGCAAAGTACTTAGCCCATTATAAATGATAGCTATTATTATTAGAAGCATGTGCACTGAATTCCTCATCATTTTGGCTGCAAATGAAAACTATGTTTTCAAAACCAGACTAAGTACTAGATACACGTGTCCCTTTTTTGCAGGGGTGTGTGCTTAGTCACTGTAGTGTCTGACTCTTGCGACCCCATTGACTATAACCAGGCTTCTCTGTCTATGGCATTTCCCAGGCAAGGATACTGGAGTGGGGTCATAAGACAAAAATACGTCAGTGTACATCTCCCAGTTGCAGAAACAAGACAGAGATTATAAAGGAGCTGAACCAACAGACTCTTGGGCATCTGGAACCCTGAGTCCTATTTTAATTAACATTCTTTCAAAGTCAACATTTCTAGAAGATTCTACAGAAGTCACTAAAAGTGAAAATGAAAGTCTCTAAGTCGTATCTGACTTTTGTGACCCTAAGGACTATACAGTTCATGAAATTCTCTAGGCCAAAATACTGGAGTGGGTAGCCTTTCCCTTCTCCAGGGGATCTTCCCAACCTAGGAATTGAACCAGGTCTCCCGTATTGCAGGCGGAGTCTTTACCAGCTGAGCCACAAGGGAAGCCCAAGCATACTGGCGTGGGTAGCCTATCCCTTCTCCAGCCGATCTTACCGACCCAGGAATCCAACCAGGATCTCCTGCATTGCAGGCAGATTCTTTACCAACTGAGATATCAGGGAAGCCCCTCTACAGAAGTCACTAAAGCTATTTTTCAAAAAAAAAAGTTTCCTATGGGCAAATGACTCCAACAATACTCCATATAACATTTCAGTCTTGGAAATTTACAGTGCATGTTTGCATATTATAAGCTTTAAGAAGTCCCACAGTAGAGAAACCATCTTTACTTTGATTGACAGTTTCCCCAAACCTATCTGATAATGCTATTCTTTTTGTTTAATTCAATGACTATTATTGTAGTAATAATTAAGTAGTCATGTATGGATGTGAGAGTTGGACGGTGAAGAAAGCTGAGTGCCGAAGAATTGATGCTTTTGAACTGTGGTATTGCAGAAGACTCTTGAGAGTCCCTTAGACTGCAAGGAGATCCAACCAGTCCATCCTAAAAGAGATCAGTCCTGTGTGTTCATTGGAAGGACTGATGTTGAAGCTTAAACTCCAATACTTTGGCCACCTCAAGTGAAGAGTTGACTCATTGGAAAAGACCTTAATGCTGGGAAGGATTGGGGGCAGGAGGAGAAGTGGATGACAGAGGATGAGGTGGCTGGATGGCATCACCAACTTGATGGACATGGGTTTGGGTAGACTCCAGGAGTTGGTGATGGACAGGGTGGCCTGGCGTGCTGCGATTCATGGGATTGCAAAGAGTCGGACACGACTGAGCGACTGAACTGAACTGAATTACATGCCAGCCACAGTGTCACGCATTTTATATGTGTTAACACTTTAAATCACAATAACAATTCTATGAAAGATGTACCCCTAATGATTCTATTGTATTTGCCCAGGATTACTGAGCCAGTGAGTGATACCAGGATTCAAACCCCAAAACTCTGACACCAGGGTCACACTCCAAACCAGCACTTCCTACCTCTCCTCCAGTATGAGTTGTCCTACATCTATAGTTAGGATGCTTTCACTTAACAAACAACAGAAACCCAAACCAAAACTAATTTAACAAATAAAGGAACTTTATAGGTGCGCTTAACTAAAAAATGTAGTGTGAGCTTAAAGCACCAGGGCTATAGTTTCAGCCTCTCATTTTGCCCTCCTCATTGTGTCAGCTTCAAGCGGACTACCCTTACAGTAGTCTCTCCCAGATAGTCTTCACTACAGCCAAAGTGCAAAGGAAGCTTCTTCTGATTAAGTCACATGCCCACTTGGGGCTATTTGCTATCCATGGAAACATGATGTGCTGATTGGTTTAGGTTTCCTTATTCCTCGGCTGATCAGGGTGGGGTGGATTGACTTACAGGACCACTGTGGGAGCTAGAAGTAAGGCTAATTCCAGCCAAACCACGTAACAGAGAAATAGACTCTTTCTAGGAAAAGGAAAGAGTAAGTGGAGTCCTATAGCTCATGCTTTGAATAACAAGTGTATGGGTGCTCAGTTGCTCAGTTGTGTCTGACTCTTTGCAACCTCATTAACTGAAGCCCACCAGTCTCCTCTTTCCATGGCATTTTCCAGGCAAGAATACTAGATTGCCATTTCCTTCTCCAGGGGATCTTTCTGATGCAGGGACTGAATCCATGTCTCTTGTTTCTCCTGCATTGGCAGGTGAATTCCTTACCACTGAGCCACCTGGGATTCCCACTCAAATCTAAGATAAGTGTTCTGTGGAATATACCTTCAAAAATACCACTTTAAGCTTTTCTTATTCCTACACCTTCTGATGTCTCATGACCAAGGAGATAAAAGGATAATCAAGAAAACTGAAGTCACTGAAGAAAGATAGCATATCCAAGTTTTGACTTTCCCGTGAATCTGGATCGTCTATCCATCAATTTTGATCATACTTAGAACCAAAATAGACTGTAGAATTATTCTGAAAATTTTTAGATGAAAAAGGAAGCAAAGAAAGCTTATTAGATATTTTTCAGAGCAAACTGAAATGGCTCTGAAATATATTTATTATCTTTATATAAAAATATCTAAGTATGTTCTCTATAGCTTATAAAAACCCAGAAGATATAGAAATATGGAGAGTAGAAGTCACCTGTTTCCTAGCCTGTTCTTTCTATAATCCTTCTCAGAGGTCATCAACTTGATATATACGCTCCCAAGCTTTGCCCTACCTTTATATAGACACGTGTAAAAGTACGTCTTTTGTGACACAAGTAGAAATATTTCATTCTTTTTTTCCATTCAAATATACACTGAAGAGCTCCTCATCAGTGTGAAGAGACCTTCATTCTTTTTAATCACCATACAGTATGCCGAAGTATGGGTGAACCATCATTTAAGTTTTTCCATTTGTTAACCTACAGACACTTAACGGTTTCTAATATTTCACCATGTTCAAATGATCATCCTTGCATGTGCTACTTTGTGCAGATGAGGAATTTTTTTCTCTATGATAGAAACCCACCAGTGAAACTACTTGGTTAAAGGGGTTTGAGCACTTTAAATTTTGCTAGAATTTGCCAAACTGCTCTTCAAAAAGGCTGTTCCAATTCACACTCTCACCAACAGTGTCTGAGAGTACCTGTTTCCCCACTAGATATTAGCAATCTTTTTGCATTCAGTTTCAAAGAGTAATCAACAGGGCTCCAGTCAGCTCTGTGATGAAAGTGGCTTCCTACGAGCTTTAAGAATGTATCAGTAGACACAAAAGAAAACAATTATTTAATGTGAGCCCACTCTGTGATTGGTATTATAATAATAATAAAGAACACCTCTTAATTCAACAGATCCTTATCTTAGACCTTAAAGATATTATCTGCCTTACAGGGTTTTTAAGAAGTCAATAAAGGTCACTTATCCCCATTCTGCAGATGCAAATTTTAAAGTACAAAAAGTAAGCAAAATTTTTATCAGGCTGTGTACAAGAATAGAAAATAAGATTTCAGTTCTTTTGAGTCCTTACTTTATATTCTGGTGATGAGGCAGCCTCGCAAATTCAGAAACAAAACTCTGGTATGGTCCCCTTTAAAGCCATCCAATATCCAGCTCCTTCCATTAGAAATATATTTCAGCTTTAACTTCCACTTCAAGCTGGATGATGATTTAGAAATACAGTGGATTCCAAGTCAATGAAACTTCAAATTCAGTACTCAGACACATGGTGGCCTTTGCTCTCTTCAGGAAAGACTGACTACTAGTGTACTTTTATTGACTGACCTTGGTGATCTGAAGGGAAATGAACAGAAAGTAAGACACCATATGCAGAACTCAATATTTACTTTTCTCTATACTCCTGGATGGTCGGGAAAGAATTCATGGGCTTGCAAACTTGAAATGTCTGTACAGTAGGTGGCAGAAACATTGGCAACTTACTCAGGGCTGTTTTGCGATCATCGCTTAGAGCTCAGCCCCAGTTACATGTCCCAGAGGGAAGCCATATGGGCTTTAATGCATGACTAGTTCCTTTGCAGAGAAGTCACAACTTACCCAAACACACTTGTTCACAGACAATGTAAGTGAAATCTCTAGATTGATGACAGCTGGCCCAGGAAACGCACAATACCCTGGAAGCTAGCTACTTGCACACTTTGAGATGAATACGTTTTTTTTGACTACTCTTTTTTTTTTTTTTCCAATCTCAGGTCAACAAATTGTAATGGCATCAATACAAATATAAAGCAGTTGGAACACTTATGACAAAGTAGCTTTCCAGACCAGAAACAAAATTTTGCTTAAAGTAGTAGTGCTCAGCTTGTTTAACAGTAAATGTCAGCAACCTTATCTTTCTACAAAGACACCTTTTTCTCTCTTTCCAGCTTCAGTACCTTGACTTGGAGGCACAATCCTGCTCTGCATCTACCCAGGTTCCATCAGTATCCAGTATTCCTTGTCTAAAGCTGTGACATATTTGTCACAACAGCTAAGGTTGAGGAAGAGTTGAAACAATTTCATAAGGCTTGTTATGACTCACATGGCCCCTGTGTAGTCCTCTTGAGATCCTTTGTTCCCATCCTTCCAATAAAACATGAGCACCAGCTGCTTCGCTTGCACAGTATGAGCCAGAAAGGCTGGAGCCTTTGAGCTCCGGCTCCAGTCTACAGATCATTAGAGCAGATGATATTGTTCTGTACATCAAACCTTTCATGCCAACTTCTAAATGAAGGCGAAAGACTGCAGTGATGACAATGATCTATCACTGTATTCCTTCAAACAGAGATATTCCTTTTAATAAAGATACTTCTTTTAGTAAATTTAAAGAGAATTTTGAAGTCTTAGGACCACGTAGAGAGGGATTTGGAGGTATAGCTTCCAAAGGAGAGGATGGCCAGAGAAAACAAGATGGGACAGGGAATAAGACTTATATATATATATATATATATATATATATATATATATATATTTGGTTTCCTGGGTGTATTCTCCTGCTGCTCTGTCTCCCACTAAGATCTACAGATCTGCAGTTCTTTAGAAGTTGTCAGATAGCTCCAACTATTTCCTGAAGTTTAAATATCACAAACTGATGGGTTCTGAGTTAAGATGAAAACATCTGTGGTTGAATGTGTCTATAAGGAACAAGCATAACAACAGGTTGCATTTTCAGAGGGCTTTCTCTTACAATTCAAGATATTTTATAGATTTGATCTAATTATTCCTCTACAACATCTATGACATCTGGGAAGAGGGGAGGGAATGGGACAGTGAGTATTGTGGAAGTGAAGGTGTAAATATCTATAGTTATTTTTTATTTATTTCCTAAGGGAAATAAAATACAAAATGTTTACTAAAATGCCCTAAGTCAAGACTTAAAAAAAAAAAATATATATATATATATATATATATCTTTTTTAGCTGTTCTACCCCTTCATTCAAACAAAAAGTGATGTTGAACACTAATATAAAAAACAAAAACAAGCCCCTCCCCTAAAACAATCACTGCTGAACTGCCCTAGCCAAAACTGTCTCAAGACCCACCTGCCTAATCTTGTTCTCTAATGCACCCTATCCTGAAAACTTCCATAGAGTTCACGATTAAAAAGAAAAGCACAGCTTTCCGACGTGAGGCAAAAAGAAACTTCCAATGTAGAATATGAACCACTCTCCCAAATTACACTCCAAACAGGAAACACAACTTCCCAAGAATGACAGAAAGCCAGCTTCTGTTTCTATATGTGGTTTAGTCGCTAAGTCATGTCCTGTGTCCGTTGTGACCCCATGGACTGTAGCCCTCCAGGCTCCTCTGTCTGTGGCATTTCCCAGGCAAGAATACTGGAATGGGTTGCCATTTCCTTCTCCAGAGGATCTTCCTGACCCAGGGATCGAACCCAGGTCTCCTGCATTAACCAGCAGATTCTCTACCACTGAGCCACCAAGGAAGCCCATGTTTCTACATGGGGGAGGAGTGCAAAGCGGCTCTCCCAGGGACCAACATAACATGTAGCCCCACAGATCATCTTCTTAACACATTCTCCTTTGGGGAAAAATTTTATTGAAAAGCCGTTTTAATGACTACCAAATGGTAGTTCTAATTTGCTAACCATGAAATTATGACTCTGGTTATCCAGGGCTTTAAATAAATAAAACTGACCTTATTGACATGACTTATCATTACCGTCTCTTACACAAACAACACAGACTCAAAAGACACCCATTTTTATAAAGAGTATCTGCAAACATCAGTTTTGGAATTTCAGATTTGACAAAGGGGAGCCCACACTTACTCCCACCCTGACTGAAATATTTGTCTCTTCTCCAGATGCTAACGCAGCATTGGTAGTAGAAGCAAATACATGTGTGTATTTAAGGAGACATGAACTATAAATATGGTCTTGCAGGTCTGTTATGAGCAAGCAGAACATGTCTTTCCGTGACAGCTAACTGATGTGACAGACTGGAACTGAGACCATGACCTTTCTTGGTGCCAGGGGAAGATTCCTGCCCTAGAATGAAGTGATATGATAAAAATGTGTGAAATTCTATGGGAAAACAATCCAAGTGTCCTCACATATATTTTTCTGTCCTATGTAATAGCATAATTAACTCTATCTGACATATCTTCTGTATCCAGTTCAATTCAGTTCAGTCGCTCAGTCGTGTCTGACTCTTTGCGACCCCATGAATTACAGCACGCCAGGCCTCCCTGTCCATCACCAACTCCCGGAGTTTACCCAAACCCATGTCCATCGAGTCGGTGATGCCATCCAACCATCTCATACTCTGTCATCCCCTCCTCCTCCTGCCCCCAATCCTTCCCAGCATTAGGGTCTTTTCCAATGAGTCAACTCTTCGCTTGAGGTGGCCAAAGTATTGGAGTTTCAGCTTCAACATCAGTCTTTCCAATGAACACCCAGGACTGATCTCCTTTAGGATAGACTGGTTAGATCTCCTTGCAGTCCAGGGGACTCTCAAGAGTCTTCTCCAACACCACAGTTCAAAAGCATCAATTCTTCGGCACTCAGCTTTCCACACCGTCCAACTCTCACATCCATACGTGACCATAGGAAAAACCATAGCCTTGACTAGATGGACCTTTGTTGGCAGAGTAATGTCTCTGCTTTTAAATATGCTATCTAGGTTGGCCATAACCTTCCTTCCAAGGAGTAAGCATCTTTTAATTTCATGGCTGCAGTCACCATCTGCAGTGATTTTGGAGCCCAAAAAAATAAAGTCTGACACTGTTACCACTGTTTCCCCATCTGCTTCCCATGAAGTGATGGGACCAGATGCCATGATCTTCGTTTTCTGAACATTGAGCTTTAAGCCAACTTTTTCACTCTCCTCTCTCACTTTCATCAAGAGGCTTTTTAGTTCTTCTTCACTTTCTGCCATAAGGGTGGTGTCATCTGCATATCTGAGGTTATTGATATTTCTCCCAGCAATCTTGATTCCAGCTTGTGTTTCTTCCAGCCCAGCGTGTCTCATGATGTACTCTGCATATAAGTTAAATAAGCATGGTGACAATACACAGCCTTGACGTACTCCTTTTCCTATTTGGAACCAGTCTGTTGTTCCATGTCCAGTTCGAACTGTTACTTCCTGACCTGCATACAGGTTTCTCAAGAGACAGATCAGATGGTCTGGTATTCCCATCTCTTTCAGAATTTTCCACAGTTTATTGTGATCCATACAGTCAAAGGCTTTGGCATAGTCAATTAAGCAGAAATAGATGTTTTTCTGGAACTCTCTTGCTTTTTCGATGATCCAGCGGATGTTGGCAATCTCATCTCTGGTTCCTCTGCCTTTTCTAAAACCAGCTTGAACATCTGGAAGTTCACGGTTCACGTATTGCTGAAGCCTGGCTTGGAGAATTTGGAGCATTACTTTACTAGCGTGTGAGATGAGTGCAATTGTGCGGTAGTTTGAGCATTCTTTGGCATTGTCTTTCTTTGCGATTGGAATGAAAACTGACCTTTTCCAGTCCTGTGGCCACTGCTGAGTTCTCCAGATTTGCTGGCGTATCGAGTGCAGCACTTTCACAGCATCATCTTTCAGGATTTGAAATAGCTCAACTGGAATTCCATCACCTCCACTAGCTTTGTTTGTAGTGATGCTTTCTAAGGCCCACTTGACTTCACATTCCAGGATGTCTGGCTCTAGGTGAGTGATCACACCATAGTGATTATCTGGGTCGTGAAGATCTTTTTTGTACAGTTCTCCTGTGTATTCTTGACACCTCTTCTTAATATCTTCTGCTTCTGTTAGGTCCATATCATTTCTGTCCTTTATTGAGCCCATCTTTACATGAAATGTTCCCTTGGTATCTCTAATTTTCTTGAAGAGATCTCTAGTCTTTCCCATTCTGTTGTTTTCCTCTATTTCTTTGCATTGATCTGTATCCAGAGTATCTTCTAAACATGCATTTTAAGAAAAATACAGTAAGTCCCCTACATACAAATGAGTTCCATTCCAAGAGCATGTCTGCAAGTCCAATTTGTTCATAAGTCTAACAAAGTTAGCCTAAGTACCCAACTAATAAAATTGGCTATATAGTACTGAACTTTAGTAGGTTTATAATGCTTTTCACACAAATAATCTGTAACAAACAAACACACACACAAAAATGAACCGGCAAGAAGAGTTACTGACTAGAAGAGGAAGAGGAGGTGGGAGATGGTAGAACTGAAGGATAGTCAGCAATAGGAGATGGAGTGTAAGCTACAATTTTATTCACACCTGACATTGATGGCACTGGTCCTTGCTGAAACTAGATGCATGTTCACATCTTTGAAAGTACTCAAGTTGTAGGTTCATAGGTATGTAGGGAACTCACTGTACACCAAAGCATAGGGATTACATTAGCTTATGTTTTTGTCCTTTGCTATTCATATCAGTATAAAATAATAAAAAATAAAATAAAAATTCTTTGTTGATGATAATGCCTTGCTTTTCTATGATTTTTGGTAAGAAGCTCAAAATGCCTTGCAGTCTAAAGTCATGCTCAAACTTAGACTGGAGTGTCACCACAGTGACATTAGAAAGGGAAGTTAGTGTGGAGAAAAGCATGAAAAGGGTGAAGAGGAAGTGAGTTTGAAAGAATCAGGTGCTCAGTAATGTGTCACAGTGGCCTATTAATCAGCGGTTATAGATCAGCAATCAAATGTCAGAGAAGGAGACCACTATTCTCTATCTACTCATCTATATGAAGAGAATTGGGGGGGTTATGATACTTTCACAAATCACAGTCATTATGAAACAACACCTTTTTACTACAAATTAAAAAAAAAAAAAAACTAGACCAGGAACTTTGCAGGTTATAGCTAGCATTTGTCCTATTGTTGCTGCTGCTGCTGCTGCTGCTAAGTTGCTTCAGTCATGTCCGACTCTGTGCAACCCCATAGACGGCAGCCCACCAGGCTCCTCTGTCCATGGGATTTTCCAGGCAAGAGTACTGGAGTGGGGTGCCATGTCCTATTGTTACTGACCTACTAATTTTTTCTTCATACCATTGCTGCTCCTCAAACCCATAACAAGTCAATAATAGAATTGGCAGTGGGTACACTAAAAGATGCTTAACATCAGTAATTATTAGAAAAATGCAAATCAAACTACAGTAAAGTACCACCTCTATAAGTAGGATAGGCAACCCTGACACAATGAGATACTGCTTGGCAATTATCAGCTCCAGTGGCCCAAATGCTCTTATATATCTGACTTCCATTCTGCCCAAGACAGAAGATCTAATTAGGTCAGTGTATTAGAGTTCTTCAGAGAAATAGAACCAATAGCACATGTTATAATAATATAAAAATCTATTTATATCTGCATCTATATGTGTATACATAATATATAGATGCAGATATAAAGAGATTTATTAAAAGGAATTTATTCATGTGATTATAGAAGCTGAGAAGTTCCAGGATCTGCATCTGTAACCTATAGAATCAGGAGAACCAGTGGTGTAACTCTGAGGATGAGAGGGCCAATGGTGTAAGTCCTAATCTGAGGACAGAAGACAGAAGTTCCAGCTCAAACAATCAGGGAGAGAGACAGCAAGTTCTCCCTTCCTGTGCCTTTTTGTTCTATTCAAGCCCTCAAAAAGGATGGCTTTAGAGGATGCACACCACAGTGGAAAAGAGCAATCTGCTTTACTCAGTCTACCAATGCAGATGCTAACCTCATCTAGAAACCGTCACAAGCACACCCCAAAATAATGTTTAGCTAAATATCTGGGCAGCCTATGATTCAGTCAAGTTGACAAATAAAATTAATTATCACAGTCAGTCTTTCATCATCCACAATGGCAGACAAGTTATTGCCTTGCTTACATCCAGTCTATAAATATTTGCATTGGGCACTACACTCTGGTCAAAGATGTGACCAAGCTAGCTGAGATGATCTGACTTGATTCACATAGCAGTGATAGGAAGAAAGATTGAAGACCACTTTCTTCAACAGTCCTGGCAGTTATTTTGAATTTCAATAGCTACTTTAAAATAATATCACTGACCTAATCAAAGAACTGGAAGGACATATGCACCACAGATTCTGTGTAGCTCACATGACAGTGCATTTGAAATGGAATTATAAAACTTTGTGTGTCTGTGACCACAAAAGATATTTAATAGTGTTAAATGAAAAGTATCAGGGTGTCTGTAACTTTAGGCAGGGAAATTCCTTTTCAACACAGATTATTCAACAGGTTGGTTTTCCAATGAAAAGTCAGAACTGAGTGCTACAGGTGAACAGAGAAAAACAGCAGATACAGAGCACTGAGCATCAGATCAAAAACACAAAACAGACTTCAAGAAACTCACAAACACAGAGAAGCCATTTCCAGGACAATAATGAGTTGGTGGTAGACATTTTACAAGATGCATTAGAAGGAGGCAAAACCTTGGAAATACAGTTAATTCATATTTCATATTTAATAAGTTCTGACTTTGAGAAATTTCCAACTATAAAGTTAAGAAATTTCTTAATTAGAATTGAAAGTCATGATCCAAGGAAATTATTATTTTATAGGCCAGCATAGGAAAAAAATGGAATCCTATACAGAAAAAGAATTTCGGACAACACAAACAAAAGTGAATACCAGAATGGAGACACTTTATTTATTTCCACAGAGTTAAGCATTCCATCAACTTTTAAAGAAGTAAAAACAATAGATAATAAAGACCAATGAGCACTTATGATTAGCATGTCTGTATTCATGACCTGTCTCTTGAGAAACCTGTATGCAGGTCAGGAAGCAACAGTTAGAACTGCACATGGAACAACAGACTGGTTCCAAATAGGAAAAGGAGTACGTCAAGGCTGTATATTGTCACCCTACTTATTTAACTTATATGCAGAGTACATCATGAGAAATGTTGGGCTGGAAGAAGCACAAGCTGGAATCAAGATTGCCGGGAGAAGTATCAATAACCTCAGATATGCAGATAACACCACCCTTATGGCAGAAAGTGAAGAAGAACTAAAGAGCCTCTTAATGAAAGTGAAAGAGGAGAGTGAAAAAGTTGGCTTAAAGCTCAATGTTCAGAAAACTAAGATCATGGCATCTAGTCCCATCACTTCATGGGAAGTAGATGGGGAAACAGTGGAAACAGTGTCAGACTTTACTTTTTTGGGCTCCAAAATCACTGCAGATGGTGATTGCAGCCATGAAATTAAAAGACGCTTACTCCTTGGAAGGAAGGTTATGACCAACCTAGATAGCATATTTAAAAGCAGAGACATTGCTCTGCCAACAAAGGTCCGTCTAGTCAAGGCTATGGTTTTTCCCGTGGTCATGTTTGGATGTGAGAGTTGGACGGTGAAGAAAGCTGAGTGCCGAAGAATTGATGCTTTTGAACTGTGGTGTTGGAGAAGACTCTTGAGAGCCCCTTAGACTGCAAGGAGATCCAACCAGTCCATCCTAAAGGAGATCAGTCCTGGGTATTCATTGGAAGGGCTGATGTTGAAGCTTAAACTCCAATACTTTGGCCACCTCATGCGAAGAGTTGACTCATTGGAAAAGACCCTAATACTGGGAAGGATTGGAGGCAGGAGGAGAAGGGGACAACAGAGGATGAGATGTTGGATGGCATCACCAACTCGATGGACATGGGTTTTGGTAGACTCCGGGAGTTGGTGATGGACAGGGAGGCCTGGCGTGCTGTGATTCATGGGGTCACAAAGAGTCAGACACGACTGAGGGACTGAACTGAACTGAACTGAATTCATGATTAATTAAATCCTGTGCTAAATACTGGGCTTCCCAGATGGCTCAGATGGTAAAGAATCCACCTGCAATGCAGGAGACCTGGGTTCATCCCTGGGTTGAGAAGATTCCCTGGAGGAGGGCATGGCAATCCACTCCAGTATTCTTGCCTTGAGAATCCCTATGGACAGAGGAGTCTGGTGGGCTACAGTCCATCAGGTTGCAAAGAATCAGACACGACTGAGCAACTAAGCACAGCACATTATAAATAGTGGCTCAGATGGTTCAGTGGCTACAGTTCAAACAATTACATAGAATCAGACACAACTAAGTGACTGAGCATATACACACATCCGTTAAACCTTCTACTGAAATATTTCATAGTGATTTCCAGAAAATGCTGTCTCCCAAGGCTCTCTTTAAGCCCTAGCCAGTTGGCTCTGCTGGCACTCTCTTAGAGGTTGCTGTGCTCCCACAGGTCTACGTGTGCTGCTTTCAAAGACTTGCAGAGAAGCTTCCCCACTGCTGCCGCTCAATGTAAGCAAGCCAATGGCCATGGCTAGTGGAAAGTTTCTGGTTTCACCCAGAACCATCTCATTCTCCAGGAGATGATGGGTATGGTACACAAGCAGTGGAAAGGGTCTTCTTCACAACTGCATTCTAAACTTAGCTGCTTGGCCTAAAGCTGTCCCAGAAAACATAGTCTTAGAAAATCTCTACTAAATATGCACTTCAGCTACTGCCTCTAACACTCTCTATTATAATCAAAACCAATCCAAAGAATTCAGTGTGGTATTGACTTCCTCTTTCCCATCTCCAGATGTCCACCTCCACCAAATTCATCTCTCCTTCTCATTTATAGTACATGGAAAAAGAGATGACAAAAGAAGATACAGGGAGAAAGAAACTTATTATCTGTACCTGGCAGCTGACAACCTTGCTAGCATTCAGTGGAGGAATCAGCTTTATTACCTACTGAAAAATTTTGTAGGCAGGGTTTCTTGAAAATCCCCAATTAAAAACCTTCTTTTGCTCATAATTTGGAAATAAATTGAAAATAAATTGGTCATATGTTTCCCATTTTCTTTTCCCACAGCTGAATGAACATAAAAGTTCTTAACTCAAAATGTGGAAAGATAAAACACATGTTTATTGAAAGATAGAAAACCCTGATTATTGCCTGATGAACTGATCTCATCAGAGATTTTTCACTATATAAGCTGAAATTAGAATATATATTTGAACATCAACCTTAACTCTCAACAAAGAAACAAGTTTCATGCTACTTCCAAGAGATCAAGGGTTCTTAATACACTAGATATTTACCTTAAATTTAATTAGAGGTTTTCACAAGAGTATCACTTAATTTTTGTGCCTCCCTTCAATTCTGAACTGCACAAACCGAATAAATGTGGTTGATCATCTCTTCTGAAAGCAGCTATCACAGAACTGCCATATGACCCAGCAATCCCACTGCTGGGCATACACACCGAGGAAACCGGAATTGAAAGAGACACGTGTACTCCAATGTTCATCTCAGCACTGTTTATAATAGCCAGGACATGGAAGCAACCTAGATGTCCATCAGCAGACAAATGGATAAGGAAGCTGTGGTACATATACACAATGGAATATTACTCAGCCATTAAAAAGAATACATTCAAATCAGTTCTAATGAGGTGGATGAAACTGGAGCCTATTATACAGAGTGAAATAAGCCAGAAAGAAAAACACCAATACAGTATACTAACGCATATATATGGAATTTAGTAAATCGGTAAAGATAACCCTGTATGTGAGACAGCAAAAGAGACACAGATGTATAGAACAGTATTTTGGACTCTATGGGAGAGGGCGAGGGCGGGATGATATGGGAGAATGGCACTGAAGCATGTAAATTATCATATGTGAAACAAATCGCCAGTCCAGGTTCGATGCATGATATAGGGTTCTCGGGGCTGGTGCACCAGGATGACCCAGAGGGATGGGATGGGGAGGGAGATGAGAGGTGGGTTCTGGAAGGGGAACACATGTACACCCATGGTGGATTCATTTCAATGTATGGCAAAACCAATACAATATTGTAAAGTAAAAAAATAGATAAATAAATAAATTTTTTAAAAAAAGAAATCATAATGAAACTAATACAACATTGTAAATCAATCATTGTATAGTATTAAACAATGCTTCAATAAAAGATAAAATTAAAAAAAATAATAAAGTTAATTTCACCTAAAAAAAAAAGAAAGCAGCTATCATACCCCTATGATATATGTATCTTTATTCTACTTGAGAGTCAATCACATTAATAGTATTTTAATAAGGGTATATGCAAATAAGATAATCACTGATCAGGATAAATTTTAACTACTCTTGAACTTACTGCAACTTAGATAAGTGTATAGAATGTGATTAAAAGTTATACCTAGAATTTAAATATTTTACATTTTTCCTAAGCTTTGTACATTAAATCCAGATGCTCAACCTTCTCCAAGTGAGTAAAGTACAATTATTTAGATTTGATGGTAGGACAAATTCTACCATTTGGAGTTGTCATTATAACAAAAATTTTTAGTATAAAATATAATAATCTCTGTGTTTTATAATAATCTCTTGGTTTTTATTCTTAGATGTCCCTTCAAATTCCACACAGTTTCTTTTCTTTCAGCTTCTCTGAACTTTTCAGATTTTAAGGTTCTAAATGTCTTAAAAATACAACAATGAAATAGCATGGATAACTAGTTAAAATTGTGTTCCAAGGAAATGAAAATCAAACTTCTATTGTTTCTCCCCTAGCCAAAGAAAAATTTATTTCCTTGAATGAATGTATGTCTACTTTGTATTTCATGCCATATTTGATGGCAAGCTTCCAGAATATGTTTAAAAATTTTAAGCTAAAGTTTCCTGAGAACCCCTTATAAACTAAGAGTTGTAGTTTAATATTCAATGATAATACATGTATAGTCTCAGGCCTTTGGCAATAACAATGAGACACCATTATTCTACAATGTATTAATTCTGAAATTTAGATAAATTTTGTATTATGAATATAACTACAAGTTATAATATTTAATTTATACTTATTAAGTATAATTTAATGAAATTATATGTAATTTCACTGATTGATATTTCCTTTCTAAATATTCTAATTTCTATGTCCAGCAGTTTTTTTAAACCCACAATCCTTTAGTAAGTCCCAGATTACTCTTTGAAGAATTTCAAGTCTACTTTTTGCTTTTCCTAACAGTGTAACTAAGGGTACAGTTGATTGTGGCTAAAACAACAATGGACTCAGAGCTCTAAAGATGATTTTGTAATTCATCTTAGTTTATTTTATCCTAATGTCAACTATTGTTTATTTACCATCCCGTTAGAATAGACATAACTTTTTAATTAACTTAAATCCTTTTTAGAATAAGACAAAAGAAAAAGACAAACACACACACACAAAATCCAATTTTATGACTCTGATAACTAGGTCTGATTTTCCTTTGGTTGCAATGGATATATTAATATTTATTCATTAATTATTTGGCCAATTAGGCATTGCCTACTATAGATTAGACTTGGCAATATAAAAATGTAGAAATTTAGTTCTGTCAATAAAGCACTTTCAGCCCAGAAATATAAAATAGACATCTAAACTAATGTAGTTAATGAGCTATTATAGTACTCACAGATACAATTCGGCACAAAAGACTGACTGACCAGCTTCCCAGGGCAAGGGTGTTAGGGTGAAGAAAGTATTCTAGATGAAAATGCTTAGGAAAGATGTGTGGAAGTTACAGTCCTGGAGAATCCTGGGACATGCACAGCAATCTCTTATGACTGGAATTTCTTAGGCAAAGGGGTATTTTTGAAAGAAAAAGCTGGGAGAGGAATTGAGATCATGGCAGGCATTACCTGCACAACCAGAGTAGAAATTCTATCCCATGAGCAAAAGGAAGCCATGGAAAGAAGCAAGGGAGTGATACAATGAGTTAGTTCTGTATAAAGAGCATTCAGTAACTGTAGAACCTGGATAAAAGGCAGAGAAGTTCAAAAACTATTGCTATAGTTCTGAGAAAAGATTTGGCTCCTTCCTTTTGGGAAGTGTGGTGAGAATAAAGTGGTTACTATTAAGAAAATACCTTACTTAATTCCCCCCTGAAAGTAGAAAGCAGGGCAAGATGAAAAATATCATATCAAAAAAAGAATCACACTAGACCATTTGATGCATTTTCTACATTTGAGCACAGTAATAAAATTACTAAGGGCCTTGATTGCCCCAGTTGAGACCTGACCAGTACTTAATTGGGGGCCAACATATGGAATGGTAAGAGCAAGCACTGGAAACAATTTGCTTATAACTCTCCCCCACAGAAACTCAAAGTCTTAATTGTACATGTGCTGAAAATTAGCTCTTTGAAAAGGTCTAAAATGAACAACTAAAAGATATTAAAAACCAGTATCTGTTCATCCAAACATTTCTGAGTGTGCCCAGACATCAAGAGTGTCTTTTGCTTGCATCCATGAAAGTTTAGAAAGATATAACATCATCATCATGATGAAATAATTTTACTGAAATAAGATATAAAGGTCATCAGTACTTGTTTTTATATAAGTACTCCAATCTGTTGGAATTTTGTTGTTGTTATTCAGTTGCTAAGTCATATCCAACTTTTTGTGACCCCATGGACTGCAGCTTGCCAGACTTCCCTGTCCTTCACCACCTCCTGGAGTTTGCTCAGACTCATGTCCTTTGAGTCAGTGATGCCATTCAACCATCTCATCCTCAAGCACCCTCTTCTTGTCTTGCCCTCAATCTTACCCAGCACTAAGGTCTTTTCCAATGAGTCAGCTCTTCACATCAGGGGGGCAAAGTATTGGAGCTTCGGCTTCAGCAGCAGTCCTTCCAATGGATCAGTCAGTCTGTCAGTTCAGTCGCTCAGTCATATCTGACTCTTTGTGACCCCATGGACTGCAGCATGCCAGGCCTCCCTATTCATCACCAACTCCCGGAGCCGACTCAAATTCATGTCCATTGAGTCGGTGATGCCATCCAACCGTCTCATCCTCAAGCACCCTCTTCTCGTCTTGCCCTCAATCTTACCCAGCACTAAGGTCTTTTCCAATGAGTCAGTTCTTTGCATCAGGTAGCCAAAGTATTGGAGTTTCACCTTCAACATCAGTCCTTTCAATCAACATTCAGGGTTAATTTTCATTAGGACTGACTGGTTTGATCTCCTTGCTTTCTAACTTTCAGAATCCCAGTTTCAAAATCATAGCTACTGTTGGTATTAAATTCTCTTGTCCCTAAGATTTTTCAATTCTCATTTTATTAAACCAGTAGATGAAGTGATAGAATATGTAGTCACTTTATAGATGAATGGATAAAGAAGATGTGGTACATATATACAATGGAATACTGCTCAGCCATAAAAAATAATGAAATCTGCAGCAACATGGATGCAACTAGAGAATATTACACTAAGTGAAGTAAGTCAGAGAGAGAAAAACAAATACCATATAATATCACATACATGGAATCTAAACTACAGCACAAACGAACCTATCTACAAAACAGAAACAGATTCACAGGTATAGAGAACAGACTTGTGGTTGTCAAAGGGGAGGGGCATTGCAGGAAGGTTGGTAGATTCAAACTATTACATTTAGGATGGATAAGCAACAAGGTCCTACTGTATAGCACAGGTAACTATATTCAATATCCTGGGGTAAACCATAATGGAAAATATTTTTTTAAAAAGAAATGAAATGTAGCAGTTAAAAATACAGTGGGTAAGTATAACTATACCAGATAGAAATTTGTCCAAGTGGTACTGAAGATAAAAAAATAAAAGAGGCTACATAACTGTATTTATAGTCTGATTCCTTCTAAAACAAAACAAAACCAAAATATAATATTTATATATACAGGTATGGTTTATGATGGCTATGTCTTAGAACTATAAATAAAATAAAAGTGAGACGAGAAAAAAAAGAATATGTAGTCATTTTGGCCTTAAGCATAGGAAGGAAAAGTCAAAATGTAATTTTTCTATTCCTAGATAGATTGGGGGCAACAGAATCAGTCCAGAAAAGCATGAAAAACAGAACAGATTTTGTTCTCAGTGACACTGTTGCACCCCAAATCTTAACACTAATTTCTCCATGGTTTTGCCTTAGGGCAGTGTGTCCACTATCTGTGATAGCATATAGATGTGCCAATGCGAATTTATTAACTCACAAAATAGTCTACAGAGTATAAAAATGCAAAACAGCACAGATATAAATCAGGTATGGCAGCAGGCAATAACATACCCAATCTGTGAGGTGTGTATTATTTTCCTTAAGAGAAAGATTATACTCAAGGAAGATTATTTATAGTTTCCTTTTGAATGATGTTTAAAAATATTCATAAGGCCAAATTAAACTTGCATAAGTGATTCAGTGGTTTTCATTTCCACAGATATGCATTACCTTGGTTCATAAAGCTGGCTGTAACACTGTCAGGCAATTAAACCCAACGAATAAATACGTAACCACTCCTTGTGTTGAAGACCAAACCTAGCTGAGCTCCACTTGGTCTCTAACCCAGGATTATTTTATATGTGAAGATCAAGATCTTATAATGAAAAAGTTTTATAAAGTCTTTCTACACATCACCTGTAAAGATGTTAAATGAATAAAACAACCTTATTTCTGGCACCAAGCCTCCGGAAATAGCAGCATGAAAGCCTTAAAGTAGAAGGAGAGTTTCTATTATAGCTGGTAATGGTAGAAAATTAAAAATAATTTAAATATCCTTCTATAGAGGAGTGTATAAATATGTATTAGGTATGATCTATATGCATAAGTCTGGAAAGATGTTAGTGACATATTCCAAAGTAAATAAAAGCAAGTTATACAACAATAAGGGCAGATTAACCACGTTTTTTGTTAAAAAATGAAAAAAAAAAAAGACAATTATTACTGGTTAACTCTAATGGTTGATATATGGAACTTCTGGTTTTTACTTTATAAACTTTTATATTGTTTGATTTTTAAAACAAGAAAGTACTATCTTCATAATTAAAAAAATAACTATCAAATTTTTCTTTCTGCCTCTAAGAAATATATCTCCTGAACACAAAATCTCCCTGGTAACTTTCAGCCATGTTGAATAAATTTAGCTCTGGGAATCCCAGCTAATACCAATCAGAATTTCTGATGACACTCAAGGGAAATGATCTCACATGACTAGGACTTCAAAAATAATTTGCATAAGTCTCTGTGGACTAAAAATATTAACTTTCACACAGTTTTAGTGGCAAAGAAAGTCAGTAGAATTTTAAGATCTTCCTTAGACATGGTTGGCTATCCCTTCATAAATCTTTCTCCAGCTACCCCTCGCTCTCTTTTATAAATGGATAAACTGGGAATGCAGAACAGACTGTAGCTTCTACAGGAGATGGACAGTGAGCTCTGATAACTTATAAACATTTATTCAGAGATGACCTGGTATATTTAGCTATCTTATCACGAGAATATCATTTTTAAAAGCAAATATTTTCTCCAACATATATATATATATATATATATATATATATATATATATATAAAGCTGAAAGGATTTTTTTCAACTTCACAGACAACAGGATTTACCTAAACTGTTGATTAAAAAATAACCTTGGAGATATAATAGGCTTCAACTATATGCAGTGAGAGATTAATTCATCTACCTCAAAATGTTTAGACATATCAATAAAGAAAAATCTCAATTCATTTCCAAGTGAAAAAATCTGTAAGGATTAAACATTACCTAGATGCAAAGAAGCCATTTTATCCTATTTCTCATATTACAAAATGAAAATTAAGAAATTATAGAACTAATTTTCTCAAAATCTTATAAATCAGTACATGCCAAGATATTAAAGTCTTACCTGTCTCTATTTCAAAATCATCTATGCTGGAGTCATAAATGCTCTTGTTCTAAGTAAGACTCCTTAAGCTATAATGAAAATAGGAAGCCTGAGAGTAAAGAACAAGAAAGAATCTGTGACTAAGAAAACTCTAGTACCTTGCAACTGGTTGGCACTCCAACAAGAAATTGTGAAATAAACCCTTAACATTATGTTCCCCTGCCCCATCACATTTTAAGTTTTGTCTTTTTGAGACTATATCCATCATACAATAATGTTTGTAGGCAAGCGTCAAAGGCTTAGCGATCACCAAATGTTTTACAAACGCAATTTCCCCTATGCCTATAGTGAGTGCAAAGGGTACATTACATTCTTTCCTAAACAGCTTACTAAAAATTCTCTTGGAAACCTGTCAATCTGGATATTTGCCAACATATATTTAAATAATCTCTCATGTGAGACTCATTATTTTGAAATTAAGAGTCAATTCCAAGTCAGAAATCAGAGGTCATTTCTGTAACAGACACATATATCCATTTTTAAAGGAGATAATGTGAAGAAAATCAGAATTCCATTTATTAAGTGTGTAAATCCACAAACCAGCAAATTGCTACTGATTGGTAACTTAGGCAGAAACATCATTTTATGCTGAAAACACTAATAAAGTAGGGTATTACTAGGAATCAAGGACAAAAATATTTCAAGTAAACAACCAAATTCAACTTTTTTGCTTTACAGATGAGGAAACTGAAGGCCAGGATGTATTTGATTTAACTTTTTAGGACCCTACAAAATGGTTTTACATAAATACGTATTACAACAAGTGATATCTTTTAATGTTACGTTTTTGACATTTTTCTGGAAATTTAACTTTGTTTATAATTAGAATCAATTATACTAGCAAAAAACTCAATACATGAGCCCTGAAGTCTTCTCATTACTTCTTCAACATATTGGGCTACCAGAAGGCTTTAGAAATTTAGGTCTAAAACTCTCCAGGACTGGAGAAAAAATGTAAATCAAATGCTTATGAATGTTTATTAAAACCAACAGTGCATGTGAGGGAATCTGGTAGGAGTAAACAGAGTATAAAGTAAGCCAAGCTTCAGGCTACAACCTCCACAAGTTTTGGATTGTTTAATTCATCAATTTAAAAAATGAGGATGCATCATCAATATATTATATTTATTTACTCTAAAATTATAACTCATCTTGAGCTAATTATTTAAATATTTGGACTTCATTGCTTATAGAATTATAGTAAGAAGTAACCTAACATACATCTAGTATATAGTAAGACTCTAATAAATGCTATTCATACACACACATATATATAACATATATACCATATGTATAATTTTCTAAGGTAATACTTACATAATAAAACCCACATAAGATAAAAATTTTTGAAAACAAAGCTAAAATTAAGTATAATTTCTAATATATTACTTTCACACTCCAATAGATTATCTTGTAGAACCCATGGAATACATATACTTCAACTTGGAAACCACACTCTCAGAGAACTTCTATTTTGAGGAGCAAGCTAATAAAAGAAGACAAAGAGTTGGCAGTACGCTGGAGTTGACTTAAGTCAGTTGAAGGCATAGCTGTTCACATCTCTTCTCAATTCTGCATTCAGTGATTTTATGTTGGTAATTTGAAATGAAACCATAGACCATAGTGAGAGTATCTGCACCATAGAAATCAGAAAGCATTGCACAATAGAGGGTTTTTTTTTCCCCCCTTCAGGGATACAGTTGTTAGATATTCACCAGCAAGTTACTGTCAGCATTTCAGATATAGGAAGAGAACAGGGTGAAGGCACTGTGGAGTCAGAAAGCCAAAAAAGAGAGAGAGAACAAGAAAGAGTGATGGTCAAAATTGTCAGAAGCTCTGCAGGAGTCATTGGATTTGACAAGCAGGTCATTAGTGACTTTTGGAAGAAAATAAAAAGAACAGTCTCTGTAAAGTGACTGGGTGGAATCATAAAACTGTGGGATGGAGAGGGAATGTGAAGCTAGGAAGAAAAAGAAGACAATGAAGGAAGCAAGCACAATGCAGCCACAGTCTGAAGAGAAAGTTGTATCGTGGAGGTGTTGGGGGAGAAAGTGCACAAAGATGTCAAAGCTGAAGCAGGGAGTGTAACAGTGGCTGAGTGAAGCCAAGAAGAACGCCGCTCAGAGCCACAGAAGCCACGTAGCTGTGGGATGGAGAGGCGTATGTGCTGCTGTGGAGGCGGTGATGTTCTTTGAGAGGTTAATTATAGGAAGGCAAGAGAACAGTTAGAGGGCACAGGCTGAGTCAAGCAAGCGGAAGTTGGAAAATTCTATAGTGTGCTCAGTCGCTTCAGTTGTGTCCAACTCTTTGCGACCCCGTGGACTGTAGCCTGCCAGGGTCCTCTGTCCATGGGATTTCCCAGGCAAGAATACTGGAGTGGGTTGCCATTTCCTTCTCCAGAGGATCTTCCCAACCCACGGATCGAATCCACGTCTCATGTCTCCTGCATTTGTAGGTGGGTTCTTTACCACTAGCACCACCTGCTAAGCCCTTGGAAAACGCTATAAGGGAATGGAAATTAGGAAAACAAGAATAAAAACCTCTGAATTCTAGATTCTAACTAGGTTACAAATCAGTTGAAAGAAATATATATGATATTCTAAGACTTTTGCTTCTGCATTTTTAAAGAGGCTAGAACTTCAACAAAAGCAATGATGCTTAATCATCTGAATGTGGTAACCTAACCATTATTTCCTGGAGAAGGCAATGGCACCCCACTCCAGTACTCTTGCCTGGAAAATCCCATGGACGGAGGAGCCTGGTAGGCTACAGTCCATGGGGTCGCTGAGAGTCGGACACGACTGAGCGACTTCACTTTCACTTTTCACTTTCATGCACTGGAAAAGGAAATGGCAACCCACTCCAGTATTCTTGCCTGGAGAATCCCAGGGACGGCGGAGCCTGGTGGGCTGCCGTCTATGGGGTCGCACAGAGTCGGACACGACTGAAGCGACTTAGCAGCAGCAACCATTATTTCCACAGTTAAGTTCTTCTGTTTCATTTTGTTGAGAGGGAAAAATTACCCTGATGAGGTTATTTTTATGCACCAAGTTTAAACACCTGATTGGAAACCACTGAAAATTGTACATCTCATTTGTGTGCTTAGCACTTACAAATTCACTCTACCTGAGAGACCGCTGAAAGCACAGGCAGAATATCATACTGATGCCTTTGTAACTGAGACATAATCACCCTTCACAAATACATCTGCCACTTACAGTCAAAGACAAGCCTTTAATTAACTGGGCTTACAGTTTTGTTTTCTTTTTTTATTACTTCTCTTAACCTAATGTTCACTTTCCATGCCCTTAAAAGAGCAACATGTAAAGGCCAGGCGAAAAATAAACTTCCACAGGCAATATTTGCAGAGCTGTTTCTGACAAACAGTCAAACTCTCCAGGCTCTTATATCATCATTTATTTGCACCTGTCTTTGAGCATGGGCTTTTGTGCTGCCATAAGCAATTCTTAATTTCCATCAATAACCTTTCATTTTAAGCATGGTTAATTTGTATTATGAGCATGAGAGCTGACAATTGTCCTTTTTGAAGGCTGGGGAGTGAGGACTGCAACATGGGAGGATAATTTAAAGACTGGCCGAAATTCAACTATCACAGATCAAATGGAGACTGATCAGTAATTTGAGTCATTAGGATCACCTTACTAGGGAGAAGTTGTTCTCAAGTCTAATGGGACTGTTACTGGGAAAGCTTTCAAGGTTGTACAGTGTCCACCAGGAGTGGCTTTTGCTCTTGATCACATTGTATATTCGATTCATGCTGTCAGTTAACCATCTAGAGCTAATTAGACCCCCTGAAAAATGCCTGTGTACATGCATACGTGCTAAGTCACTTCAGTTGTGTCCGATTCTGCAACCCTATGGACTGTAGCTCACCAGGCTCTTCTGTCCATGGAATTTTCCAGGCAAGAATACTGGAGTGGGTTGTCATGCCCTCCACCAGAGGTCCTTTCTGACCCAGGGATCAAACACATGTCTTTTATGTCTCCTGCACTGGCAGGTGGATTCTTTGCCATAGTGCCACCTGGGAGCTCAGACAAATGCCTACTAAATGCTTATTAAAGTTGCAGGAATACTCCGCTGCATTCTAAGGAAAATCATGCCTGGCTTCCCAATGTTACAACTCTAAATAAGATGCTTAATATGGAGGTAAGTTAGAAGAACATATTAGTTCTGAATTTCTTGCAAGAGGCTGGAAGAATTCAGATTTGGTACAAACAGAGAGTAATGTGTTCAACTGGATCTAGAGACAATATTCTATTGATTGATTGGATACCTTTATGATTTCAAAAATGTGTATCACCTAGACTTAGTACTACTTAGAACACTGTAATATTTGTGCTCAGAGACTCTACAAAAAATCCTGCAACAGATTTTGGCAAACATAAGCATCTTGTAACTTTAAATATAACAGCTTAATTGACATATTATTAAAAGTTGGTTCACAAATATTTTCAGAACCTATTGGTGGAATCAGTCCCTTCCAAATCACTGATATTACAAAGTCACAGGAATTTATTATGCGGATTGTCCTTTCAAGACTGAGGCAAATGATACAAGAATCTCACCTACAGAGCAGCAGGAATTAGAATGTATTTGGATTTGGGTAAAGTCAGGAGAGATAGTACATAACCAAGTGATCTGACCCAGACTGCAAGGATGATGAATGGTGGCAAGAAGACCTGAATCACTACCTGTGAAGAACCATGACGATGGCCACGAAGACCATGAGGGAGAAATCCAAGGCAGAAAGCAAGCAATGCCATTGGAAGCTGGGGAACTAGAAACAGGTGCTTGTGCAGAGAAAGGAAAGAGTAAGGTAAAGGGATCAGATGTAAGCCAAGAATTCAGAACTCCATAAGGAACCGAAGTTTCCTTTTATGTATGGCCAGGTAAAGAGCAGTAAGTGTAGCACAAAGACTCTAAATCATTAGAACTTTCAAGGAGCAAAATCCTGCACCATTTCACCAAGTAGGTGACAGTGGCAGCTTCTGGAGTATGTTTGTTTTGAGACATTGTAACCCTTAACTTTCTACCTCTATTGCTGCTTAGGCTTAGAGTTTAAAATGAGTAGGATCCCTTATTACCTAAGGACTACTATCTTATTTTAAAATCTACTGCAATATTTTGAAGGACATAACGCAGAGAGGAGTAAGAAATTACTCTCTGGCAGATGTAGAGAATGGATGTATGGATATAAGGAGGGGAAGAGCGAGTGGGAGGAACTGGGAAATAGGGATTGACATGTATACACTACTATGTATAAAATAGATAACTAATGAGAACCTGCTGTACAGCACAGGGAACTCTACTCAAATCTCTGTGTAACCTAAATGAGAAGATCCAATAAAGAGGGGATCCATGTAATGTATTACTTGGCAGTACAGCAGAAATTAATACAACTTTGTTAAGTAACTCTACTCCAATCGAAATTAATTTAAAAAAAGAAATGTGTCTTTGGTTAATATAGCAAAAAAGAAACATCTGTCTATCTCTTTGGTTTTATTCTGTACTTTTTCATTATCTTCTGACTTATTTTAATATTTGATTCTGACATGTCATTTCATACCTGGGACAGGAGTCACGTTAGGGTATGTCAGCAAAACCCAGCTAGTTGTCATTCTATTTGCTATTACTATTTAAGATATTTTCACTATCACATTTTCTATATCAGGGAGCAATTTCAACATATAGGAAAACATGAATCTTGTAGGAAATGCAACTCATTAATTTTTTGATAGGATACTTTATCATAAGTAGCCAAATCTAAAAGAGCCTATTATGTCAAACATTTTTCAGAGTTTTCTAAAGTTCACAAATCTATCATTTCTTAGTGTGGTCTATCATCTCTTCTCCTCCTTTTTCCTAGCAGATGAGATAAAAGAAATAACCAAGAGGCACTGGAATAATGTGGGTTTTAATGTGATCATGGAAAGATCACACTCAGAAAATCCAACAAGAATGGGTATTTCAGTGAGTGTGGAGTTGGGTCAAGAGATGGGCAGATCTGATGGAATTCTGCACACTAAGGAATCTAGGTAAGAGACAAAGAAACAATAGATGGCAACTCAGAATTCTCTCCTCACACTTGAGTTGAACCAAAGAGAAGCTGAGAGTAAAGGGCGACAGTCATCTTCCTTATTCTCCTTCGCTTCTCAACCTCAAACCTCTTCACTTTTGCAAAGCTGAACCACACCTGAATTCCAAGAATCACTTACTTTTACCTTCTTGTAATTTCCTTCACCTTTAACACCAACCCTGCTTCTTAAATTCCCATCAAAATTCATTTTGCAAATATCAATCCCAGAGTTAATCCAGATAGTTCAGTTCAGTCGCTCAGTCATGTCCGACTCTTTGCGACCCCATGGACTGCAGCACACCAGGCCTCCCTGTCCATCACCAACTCCCAGAGTTTACCCAAACTCATGTCCATTGAGTCAGTGATGCCATCCAACCATCTCATCCTCTGTCCAGATAAGGAAAAGTAATTAAAATACGTCTTTGTATTTAACTACAGTGAGTTGAGGAAATTAGAACTGTACTGAAAAACTGAGAGAAGAGACATTAAACTTAAGTCATTTTATATCATGAAATACCTAGCAAGGGGATGTATAACTAGCTACCAAAGAGTTATTTTGTCATCATTTTCATTTATTCAAAAAACATAGAAAGGTGACTTCATTACCACAAATATTTTTCTAGTCCTTTATTTCTCCAGTTTCAAATCTTCTTACATGGTATCTTTACTGACCAGTTCAGGAAACACAGAACAAGAGCTTGACAAGCTCAGCTTCTTCGATTTTCTTAGAATCAAGTTGTCAGAACTTGCCATTGTTGAGCTAGTCTCACCTGCCCAAATACCAACTTAAATAAACTATAATCTAACAGTACCTGAAACAAAAGGAGTTTCAACCATGAGTGTTAAATAATCCCTCAAAATGTCAGATTGATGGCTATTGTTGCTTAGCCTCGTCAAACACAGAGATGTTATCATAAGCCTCCAGTTTGATTCTCAATGTACTTATCTGAGTGTGGGGGTGAGGCAGCCTAGGTTAGGGGGTGGAGGAGAGCCCTTATTCCTCAAAACAGACTCTCCTGTTCTTGCACCCTCCTTTCTCACTGAACCTGGTGGGATGTATTGGAAAAAAATGAAAATGGCAGAACTTCCTTTACTATCAGGTACTCCAGAAGAAATGTAAATTTGTGCCTGTCACAAAGTTATGGAGAATGAACGAGTCATTAATGCAAACATATTTTTCACAAAATGTAACACTTTTTCCAAAGTAGAAACTCAATCAATATAATGCAATAAATCAAATGTGATTCAGTACAGAAAGTGACTGGTTTTCTGGTTCACTTTAAAGGGATTCAGGATAAGGCAGCAGAATAAGTTACTCCTTAACACGTTTTTCCACATTTTTCACTAAAAATAGATAAACTCTAATTTCAGGCTCAGAACAGAATGTGTCTTATTGCAATTTCCTTGAAAATTGCTGTTTCTTATGCACCTCTGAATATATGCTCTATGTGAATTAATTACCACTGGTTTCCTTAGCTTATAATCTAGTCACTGCAAAAAATGAAACCTGTCTCCTTTGTCTTTCCAATGGAAAAAGGAAGGTAGTGCCTATGACATTAGCATGGTGTAGGGCCCTAGAATCAGTGTGACACATGGAAAGTTTTTCTGTAAAACTGGGTCACATCGAACCATTATATCTTCTGTGATTGCATCCCTGAGATCTGCGATCACATTTGCGCAGTTTCTTTTGTTTCCCCTGTTAACATTTTCATTTCAGTGTTGCTGATAATTTTCTATTATCTTTGCCTTCTTTATGTTTCTCATGTATTTCCCTTTCAGATAGTCTCGGTGAATTAACTGAAGAATAAAACTATATAATATAGTCTTATTATAAACGGAAGAAAATGAAGATGATCTGATGAGATAAATCACTGAAGGTTAATAGCTTTTTTAAAATCAATCTTCCTTCAAAGGAAAAGGCTAAATGGCTTAGTGGATGAAACGCTAGCCTCTCACCTCTGAGACCATAGTTCAAGTCTTCACTGTGAAACCTTAAGCGACATGTTTACTGGGCAGAGATCAGTCTCTAGTGGACAAAAATCTGCACTGCATGAGTTGGAGGCCACCCAATAACTATGGCCCCACGTACCATCAGCCCCTGTCAGTAGGACTGATGGGTTTTCATGTTTCCAATCCATTCTGTCCCTTTGGAAATGATCCAGGTAGATGCTGACATCACTGTCAGGAAACTGTTTTCAGAGCAGCCTCTTCAAACAGCACCAGTGGTGTGAAGTCACGACAGGTTGCTGCTTCGCAATTCTGACCCCTCAGCTTCCACCCAAATAACCTGACCTTCCCTTCCTGTAAACTAAGTGACACTTTTTCCTGTCAGTTAAAAAAAAAAGGGTAAACAGAACTAATCACTTGGCTGTTTCAGTGGATTCAGCTAAGGACTCATTTCCCAGAGGGTGGTTACACATGTGGAAGGCAAACTTCAATAATTAAATATGACTGTATTCAGATAAAAGAGGGAGGCATAACAAGCCTGTGTAATGTACTCATAAACATGGAGTCATGTTTGAACAGATATACAAGCTGGACCATTTGTTTTTCCACAGGGCTGGAAAATCCTCCATTACTGGCTATTTTAAGGGCTTCTTTGAGTTCATCAAAGTATTTTTCAGTTTCTGTCTTTAATAGCGTGTGTGCTTGCTTCAGTCATGTCTGACTCTGTGCGACCCTATGAACTGTAGCCCTCCAGGTTCCTCTGTCCATGGAATTCTCCAGGCAAGAATACTGGAGTGAGCTGCCATGCACTCCTCCAGGTCATCTTCCCTACCCAGGGATCAAACCTGTGTATCTTTCATCTCCTGCACTGGCAGGCAGTTTCTTTACAAATAGCGCCACCTGGGAAGCCCCCTTTAATAGTATGAGTAAGTGAAGTCACTCAGTCATGTCTGACTCTTTGCGACCCTATGGACAGTAGCCCACCAGGCTCCTCTGTCCATGGGATTTTCCAGGCAAGAGTACTGGAGTGGGTTGCCATTTCCTTCTCCAGGGGATCTTCCCAACCCAGGGATCGAACCCGGATCTCCCGCATTGTAGGCAGACGCTTTAACTGTCTGAGCCATGAGGGAAGTCTTCTTTAATAGTGTACTGCATTTTGAGCCTCCCAAAGAGATATCCAAACTGTTTACAGAACACACATGTGGCACAAATAGCTGTTATTTAAGGCGTTGCAGTCAGTTGGATTTTATGAGCAGAGATGTGTATATTGAATAACCCAACTGTGGTGTCTACCTAAAATCAGCACTTTATTTCACAGTTTCATGGGAGATATATTTTCTCTCTGCTCTTTTATGCATAGTGCAGTAACCCACTCGAAAATGGAAGTAATGTCTAATTTGGAATCATTTAGACAAAGGATGATATTTGCATACAATGAAATAGTAAGGAAAGTTTAAGAAGCAGAATCATGTTAAAATGTTGATGCATCCATGACATTTCCATATTCTTCCAAAATGATTTCTTAACGATTGTTGTTTACTGCTAATTCAAACCACCTGCAAATCCCTTTGTTATGATTAAAGCAAGCTTCCCCCCATCCCTAGGCTGATAGATGGCTCTGTAATTTCGGAGGAAATATGCTAAAGGTCATGAGTTAATACATCCTCTGGTACTTTCTCTTCCCATCCTTGCTTTCCCAAATGGGAAGAAAGCTGTGTTGTATTATTTCCATGTCTTTGTAATGTCCATTCAAAATGAAATTAGAGAGTGCATTAGAAAGAGAGTAACTGTGTATACACACAGCAAAATCCACACATATTTTGTATAGTCTATTACTAAAATTATACAATTGCCGTTTGAGAAATTTCATACAAAAAAATCTTTCTTTAATATCACTGTCTGAATCAAGTATTATTATCCCTTTTAAAATTAAACTATCCACAAAACATGCATTTACTTTCCGCTATACAAAATGCTAATAATGCTTTTAGAATGGTCTTTAAAAAGTCTAATTATATCATTTAAAAACTGAGAGACCAAAGGGCAAGCTAAATTCTCCTAACATAAATCAGACTTTTTTTATTTCAATGACTTTAAAAACCTCAAATGCAGTAATTTTAATAGCAATGAAAGAATGAATAAGTCATAACTCCGCCTGATCACATAACTGTCTATAACTGTTATTAAATGCTCCAAAATAAGTGAACTCATTATGTTTCTGCACTGCTTTTAGCTAATCTAAGATTCTGCTCACTTAATCATGCAGAAAAGGCTTCAGTGCAGTTTTAGACCCTCAGCAAGGTCACTTCAATGCCTTTTTTTCTCTTCTATACTGATCATTTAAGAACAGCACTTTGACCTGAAACTGATGCTGTCTCATATAAGCTTGAATGTTTAACCCCCACAGAGCTGCATTTTAGACATACATTTGCACAGCCTATTGTCATATTTGCTGCAAACTGAGCTAGGTTCACTTTTCAACAAAGACGGAAATGCCAATCAAAATTTGTAAATGCCACATGCCCAGTGGAACTCCCTCTCATGATACTTATGGAGATAGAATCTGTGATTTTAAAAACATACTATCCCTCTGTGAACACTTTATTAAGTTTTAATTGGTTTTAAATGTGTGATGATTATGTATTTTTTACTATCTGCTTTTGTCAGACCACACGCAAACTTCATGTGGATAATTTACCTAGCAGAGTAATTCATTTGGATCCAGGTTTAGGTTCTCCATGCACTGGAGGATTAACAGCATGGTACAGATCTGGTCCAGGTTCTGGTTCTTTGCCAATGAAACAAATGCCAATTTCAAACTGGAATAATATTCCTTTATACCTATTAAGCCACAATTATGAAAATAAGTATTATAGGAAGGGTCCTAACAGCTGTCCTAGAACCTAGAGAGTGTGTTTTAAACAGTGAAACAAAAAAGGAGTCTGCATATAAACAGAAATCAAGTGGAGCAGTGTTGAGCATAGATGAGAAGAAAAAGACAACAGCTGAAAGCAAAACAAAAGCAAGAAAGGGTGTGGAAGAGAATTTAAAAAGAGAGAGGAGGAGGAAGAAAAAGAAAAAAGTAGAAGAGGGAAAGAAGAAGGAAAAGAAAAAGGAAAAAGCCAAGGAAGATTTTTAAGACCCAAACAAGAGGTGTTTTTTTTTTTTTTTTAAGGATGATTCATATCTGGAAAACCAGTGAGTCGAAAGAAATTTTGATATCTTGTGAAATCTCCCTGGAGGTTCTTAAAAAGAGATGGATATCCTTTGAATCTTGAACTTGAGGCGTGGTACTGGACTGCATGGCTTCTTTGGAGCTGTTCTCTGGTGGCTGACTTCTGGAGGCAGACACTTCAATTCAGTACAATCTCACCAGCTAAAAGATCAAGTGCATGACTGAGCTCACATCCCTCAACCTGGCAATTTTGAGTGATCATTTCTCAGACCAGAAAACCAAGAACTGAATTCCAATCCTGAACCTTACTCATGGCATTCAATATTTTTTGTTATATGTCTTTGAGGAGTATACACCAAGGAAACAGAAATACTAAGCAGAAATGCACATGGAATACATATTGAGACACAGCACGTGTGGTATAACCAGGTTCCAATCGTTTCCAACCAGGTGTATTAAATCTGTTAACTATGTCATTTTTTCTATTTTTGCTTAAGTATAAATTGTTCACTTGGTTTGTATTAATCCATGGTCTAACTCTATACTGAACCACATGTATTAAGCAACTACTCTGAGTATTGTGATATACTGTGCAAGATGCCAGGGTAGGACCATAACAACTGGAACACGTGTCCCTGCTCTCAGGGCAGATAGAATATACCAGAATCTAGGGCTGGGAGTCAGAACACCAGAGTTTTTTTGTTGCTTCATGTTCTGACCTCCTTGATGTACTGAAATTTAATTCTGGCTAACCATCTAGGGTATCACAGACCCCATAAGTTAAGGGTTAAGTCCTCCACAAAACTGCATCACTTCAAATACCAACCACATTTCAAAAGTCCCCAGGTCATCAGCATGCCAACCAACTGGCTACTAATTTGGGGGTTCCCATGGCTCCCTTAGGTCAATAATTTAATTCACTAGAATAACTCACAGAACCCAAGAAAGCACTACACTTAGGACAATTTTGCTACTGAAAAACAAATCAAGACCATCCAATTGAAGAGACAAACAGAGTGAGGCCTGGGAGGGTCCTGAATATAGATCTTCTGTGCTATGTTCTGATGGAATGAGGGCATGTCACCTACCTGGTACATCAATGTGTGCACCAACCAGCAAGCTCCAGTGAGCTCCATGTCCAGAGTTTTTAATTGTGGTTTCACTACATAGACATAACTGATTGAATCACTAGCTACAGATTGAACTCAATCTCCAGCACACTTCACCACCACAGAGGGTGGGAGGTCAGCTGATGTAAAGTGGCTCAGGGGGCTCCCCTGGTGGTTCAGTGGTAAAGAATCCATCTGCCAATGCAGAAGGCACAGGTTCAATCCCTGATCTGGGAAGATGCCATACACAGCAGAGCAACTAAGCCCATGTGCCACAGTTATGTGCTCTAGAGCCCGATGCAGCAACTACTGAGCCTACGTGTCCCAGCTACTGAAGCCTCCATCCACACCCTAGAGCCCAAGCTTCACAACAAGAGAAGCCACCACAGTGAGAGCCCAACACACCACAACTGAAGAATAGGCCCCACCTGCTGGAACTACAGAAAAGTCTGCATAGCAACAAGACCCAGCACAGCCTAAAATAAACTAATTAATTAATTAACTTAAAAAGTGGCTCAAAACTCCAACCCACTAATCATATGGTTGGTCTTTCCAGCATGACCAGCCTCTATCCTGAAGTTTTCAGGGGTCCACCAGGAGGCACCTCATTAGCACAGGCTATCAGTTATGACCCAAGGTGCTAGGAATTTTCCTAGGAACCAGAGATAAAATCCAGTCAATTTTTTTTACTATAACTATTTATTGATTGATGCATAGCACCTACTTGGGATTTCCAAGGTGGCTCAGTGGTAAAGAATCCACCTGCCAATGCAGGAACGGCAAGAGAACCAGGTTCAATCCCTGGGTCAGGAAGATTCCCTGAAGGAGGAAACAGCAATGCACTCCAATATTATTGCCTGGACAATCTCACTGACAGAAGAGTCTGGGGGACTACAATCCATGTGGTCACAAAGCGTCAGACACAACTGAGCAACTGAGCAGGTATGCACAGCACCTACTTGGCAAGCATGTCTTCAAGCCTTTAAGTCAGGATTTCTCACAGTTTTGTGGAACCTGGTAGCTCAGTGAGATGTTTCCTGAACAAAGGGGTTTCCCATGATCAAAAATTTCAGAAGATATAGCATGCCTGTGTATGTGCCTGTAAGATAAGTATTTCACAATTCTACAGTAAGAGGCATGTTTAACTGTTGAACCTAGTTTTTCCCAAATGATTATTCTCTTGCAAAAAACTTGGATAATGTTTTATCCAAGCCTGCTTTAATTGATAAGAATTTCACTCCCTCTCTCAGGTTCTTGAAGCAGGTATATTTGGAAGTAGATATTCTATATTAAACCACTTATAAAATAATAAAGCAGAATACAAATATAAAGAATGATTGTTATTATTACTATTACTTGAAAAAAAGATTCAGGTATAATTAATGAGTAATTAAGCTAATTACTAATAATGTTGCTGTTATTCAGTCACTAAGTCATGTTCTACTCTTTGCAACCCTATGGACTGCAGTACACCAGGCTCCTCTGTCCTCCAGTATCTCCCAGAGTTTGCTCAAATTCCTGTCCATTGAGGCGCTGATGCTATCTAACCATCTCATCTTCTGCTGTCCCCTTCTCCTTTTGTCTTCAATCTTTCCCAGCATCAGGGTCTTTTCCAATGAGTCAGCTCTTTGCATCAGGTGGTCACAGTATTAGAGCTTCAGCTTAATTATTAATATGAATAATATTATTAGTATAATAATACTAATAAGTAGTAGTAATAATTGCTATTATAATTATTATTTGATAATATAAATACATTATAATAATATATAATGTTAATATTATACAATAGTAATTATTACTATTATTACTATAATAATTATTATTATGATTAGTGTTATTAATAACTAATGGCTATTGTTACTAATGATTAATAATAATAATAATTAAGAATTAGGATAATCCTATTTATGAAGCATTATTATTTATTACCATTACTACTAAAAATATGTCTTTTTTATAAGCTATAAAGTGTCCACAGTTAACAGAAAAATATAATTGAGGAGGAAAAAATAGTACAGTCACATAACCATACTCCATGTTTGATTCTTTCTCTGTCTTCAAACACATCTTCTATTTGCACCTGATTAAAGCTGTAGCTAGGGATGCATTGGATATGTCTGCTCAGTTCCACTGGAAACACAACCGAGACTCAAATATAGTCCTTGCCCTCAAGGAGTTCATGGGATAGGGGAGGAAAAAGATACAGATAATGTCCACACCATCTAGATAGAGATACTTTAGAGAAAAGAACAAAGACAGGAGTGTAATAATCCACAAAAAGAAATTAGCAAGACTTAGGACTCAGAGGGGAGAAATTGTGGCACAATGCAGGGGACTGCCTTTGGGGCATTGGTGGTCAACAGTGGAGAGAGGGGAGCCTGAAGATACTGTATGTGTCACTTCATGAATGAGTTTATATGCTATGCTTAAGCTACTTCTCTATTCTCTAGAATTGTTTCACCAAAGGGATGTGCAACGGTCCTTTGAGTATTAGGAAGAAAACAGAATTTCTGCTTTGTGCTTTCAAAATTTATTTATCTGTTTTTTAAAGCACTAAATACCTTAGTACTTTATATATGCATATTATTTACAACTAAATAAATATACATATATTGGAGTAGGGAGATTCTTGACCTTTTTTCCTTAATGAAAAGAGTGTGATCAAATAGGTTGAAGACCATTTTCTAGGCAACATGGAGCATATGAAGAGTTTTAAATATGGGAGTTAATTTACATATTAAGTTTTAAATATAGAAGTTAGATTCATATTTTTGATAGATAAAAGTTTATTTTATGGATTCACTGGAACCCCTCTCATTCACTATTCATTATGAAACAATATTTACTACAAAAGTGTTTTGTGCTTAGCTTCTATTCCCTCCCTCCTTATACATCTTTAATATTATCAGTGGAATGAACTTTCCAAATGTAGATGTTATGTAAATTACCTTGTTTAAAATCCTTCAATAGATCCCCATCACCTCTAGGAGAAAATTCAAATTCCTTAAAAGAAAATATCATTTAGTCTCATCTCTGAACTTGTACACTTAACATACTTTAGGGATGGAAAGAGAGTTACATCCTTTTTTGAATGACTTTAGCCCTTGCTCTGGCCCTGACCTTGGGCTAAGTTCCGCAGAGAAGATAGCAGTAATAATCAGATGTTTCATACACATCCATAGTCTCTACCTCCCACAGTCTCCAGCTCCCACTCTCCAGAGGGAGCTCACAGTCCACTAAGATAAAGTACATATGCTTTTTTGAAGATTTGAGATGGGACATTCATGCCTCCAAAGAATGTCCAGACCCTTACTGGGCTTTGGAACTGGGCTGGCATGCCTGACCAGTAATGGCAGAAGCAAGCCTTCTTAGGTTTTGAAAGAGCAGGCATCTGCTGAGGTCTATTTCAAGTAGCTCATCCATTCATCAGGACACAGTCCCAGGTTGCTGTCACTAGTGTCTTCTCCTGAGATAAAGTGATGGACTTTCTGATGACCAGCTATCTTGGGCACTTGGGGTTAGTTTTGGGGCATGAGCTGTAGGAATTCTGATCAGGCCAAGCAAAAGGGTTCAAGTGATCATTTTAAGGCATCCTCTAAACAACTGTAAATCTTAACAGCTGATGTTTATTTTGATAACACTCCCCATTGCTATCTTAATGACTTACAAAGCTGACCTTATATTTCTTTTTCATATATTCTAGCTCCAGTGTCTTTTTTGCACTATTGAATGATCCATAATTTTACATTTAATTTGTATGTGTATTTAACATTTCCACAAACCAGTTGAGCAGGTACCAGACCCATGACATGGTTTCTTTTTTACTGAGAGAGTCCTTGAAGTGGATGGGAATTCTCCTATATAAGCAGGAATTTTCAGTATGAAAATCCCGGTGGAACCTTTAAGATTACTCAGAGATCTCTCTTCTCCCCTTTAGTGAAGCATTCCTTAACTAAACCCTCTAAAGTCCTTCAGTTGCCATAGAGCACCCTAGATCCAGGTCATTTCTCCCCTAGCACTTACTCTCCATTGGTTCATATATTTCCCTCCAGCAAGGTATTAAAGATACTTGGAACTGAACTGTCTGAAAGTTGACAGGGTGTTCGGGGAATGCTGGGTGACTGAGTAGCTGGTCCAGTCTAAAGATGTTAATGGTTGCTGTGATATTTGATGCATAGCAAATATGAATTGTATTTCAGGCTTCCCTGGTGGCTCAGATGGTAAAAGAATCTGCCTGCAATGCAAGAGACCTGGATCAGGAAGATGCCCCGGAGAAGGGAACGGCTACCGACTCTAGTATTCTTGCCTGGAGAATCCCATGGACAGAGGAGCCTGGTGGGCCACAGTTTTTCGGGTCACAAAGAGTTGGACATGACTGAAAGAGTAACACACTTTTCACTTTTTTTTCAGGAATTATATTTATCTGGTTTTTGTCCCTATTTCTGGTCAGAGCTCCTAAAATCCTTGGAATTTCCCAAGCAATGAGAGGGATAAAGGAATCTTTTATTATGAATTTGAGGTGACTTTTGGAAAGCTTTTAAAGCTAGGGCTGATTGCCAGTGGAACTCACCTTGTGATTAGAGAGCTTCAGCTTTCAGTTCTACCACCAACCTCTGGGGATGGGAAAGGGACTATAAGTTGAATCAATCATCAATGACCAATAAGCTAATCAATCATGCCTATGTAATGAAGCCTCCACAAAATCCCAAAAGAACAGGGTTCAGAGCGCTTCCAATTGGTGAGTACATGAAGATGCTGAGAGAGTGAGGAGCCTGGAGGGTGCATGAAGCTCCGTGCCCTTTCCCCATGCCTTGCCCTGTGTATCTCTTCCATTTGACTGTTCCTGAGTCGCATCTTTTTATGATAAACTGGTCATCTAGTAAGTAATGTTTCTCTCAGTTCTTTCCGTGAACTGCTCTAGCAAATGATCAAACCCAAGGAGGGGAGTCTTGGGAACTTCTGATTTATAGCCAGTTGGTCAGAAGCACAGGTAACAACCTATACTTGCAAGTGGCTTCTGAAGTCCAAGGAAGAAGCAGTCTTGTAGGACTGAGCCCTTAACAACCTATGGGATTGGATGCTACCTCCAATCAGCAGACAGTGCCAGAACTAAGTTGAATTATCAGACACCCAGTTGGTACCACAGAGAATTGCTTGGTGTAAAAACCTCCACACAAATTTGGTGATCAGAAATGTCAGGAGTGTTTCTAAGTAAGTAGGAGGCTCACTGGAAAGAAACACACAGTAGGGGAGAACTGGGCTTTTCACTTACATAGGATATAAAAAAGGCTGAACTCTTCCTTTAGAAATGCTAACAAAAGAAGCCACCTCCATTATCAAGCAGTTCTTTGACATAAACCCCTAAGGCAATAGGACAGGTAAGGTACATACAGTGATTCTAAAACAGGAAAAGGGGTAAGAATCACTTGGCAAGTTTTTGGGTTTTTTTTCCCCAAACCACATTCCAATTACATTCCTCCACAGCACCCTGCCCTCTCCAGCCATGTAAATCCATGTTAGAAAGGCATTTGGAGAGATTCAAAGGGACCAAGTTACCAAAGGATCAGGACCTATGTGGCTGACTAGAGTTTAGCAAGCATTTTTTAAAATTTATTCCTGAAGCTGCATGTAGGCCTCCCCAAAATGGGCTTAAGTTAAGTGGGTTATCTGAGGTCAACCCACCATTCTCTGCATTGTATCTCTCTATCTTTCAGATTGGTGATTCTCAGAGTTGGTCCCTGGAACACCAGCATCAGCATTACCTGGAAACTTGTCAGAACTAGAACAACAAACTCTCAAGTACCACTTCACCTCAGACCTACTGAATCAGAAATTCTGGGCAGGGGAGGCAGCAGTCAGTGATCCTCAAGTGCCCTAATGTCTATATTCTAGAGGGAACAATCTCTCTGTCCCGTTCTTCAGCCACCTGAAAGTACCACTTCTCAGACTTGATGCCTCCTTCACAGGATTTCACTGAAACACACTGCCCATTCCACATGGTATATTTGCTTTAATGGTAATTTAATCTATGGTATATTTCCACATGGTAAATTGCTTGAATCAAAAGTGCAAATAAGTTCCATTGAAGGGTAACCTAAAAAAAAAGAGAATGACCAAAATTGAGACCATCTGCCCCTCTTATCACCCCCACATGATAAACATACAGGCTGTTGTTAGCAAGACAGGTTTTATCTCATGGCAATACCATGCAAAGTACTCAAACAGTACCACTGTATATTCAAATACAGGAGCTTCCATCGATTAAAGATACAAATGGTATAAATTTACATTGTAAGTGATACGTTTTAATATAAAGTATGTTTGGCTTAAAATAATCAATCTTAGTAAAAAAAAAAAAGATTCTTACAGAAAGGATTCAAGGATATATTGATATTAATGCCAACTGTGCAGTAGCCATCATTAAATGAATCAGTAACACATATTTAAAAAAATTTTTTTTAAATCCTATAATGGATTCTCTTGAGCAACACTGTAATTTCCATGAAAATGCTCTTGAAATGTACTACCACCTTTTAAATACATGAATTCATTATTACTTTCCCCTATGTTTTCTACTCCTTTTTCCTGGAAGGTATTAAAATCATGAATCATATTTTTCAGATAATTTTCATCTCTTTAAAGTACATTGTTGGGCTGTATATGTTTTTCTAAATATATTACCATTACTGATATATTACATCATTTTGCTCAATATTCTGCTAAATATTGTCTATCTTTAAAATGACACATACAAAAAGTTGCTATTCCCTGAAGTACTTTGAGACCAAACACTTCACAGATCAAATGCATTCAACTCTCGGCTCATTGCTCGAATTTCCTGTCTATTGAGAATTACTAAGAGGCTTTCAGTTTTACTCCTACACAACTATTAAAAGAGTAAGAGATGTTAAAGAACTTAATTAATTTTTTCACTATAAAAGGATTCCAAAACCTTGGAGAATAGGCACCAAACAAAGGACAAACACTGTGAAGAGAGAGAATTTAAATGACTATTAAAATTAAGATATGTGACAAATAGGTGAAATTAATCTACACTATTAGAGGCCACAATCATGGTATCCTTGGTAGAGAGTTACCTAATGACTGCAAGGGCACACGAGTAGGTTTCTTGGTTGCTAGTAATGCTCTTTTTCTTGATCTGGGTTGTAGTCACACAGTTGCACAGTTTGTAAAAATCAGCACTTATGGTTTATACGTTTTTCTGAAATTTAATGTTTCATTAAAACTTCAATAAAAAATATAGATCCTTTAGTAGCTTCAGAAGTAATAAAGGTGCAGGCATATTTACTTCTATTTTAATCTTCAAACCAGTATCTATAAATACTGTGCTTCCAAGAATCTACACAATATACATGGCCAAAGGTAAGGTGTGGGTTCACTTAATTCTGAAAAAACACATACATACATGTACATATATATATGTGTGTGTATATATATACTAGACAGTAACCAGGCCAAAATAGACTGAGCTAATCATGTATTCCTTCTCTCAGCAAAAGCTCCCTGCATATTTATTCTGTGGCTGGCTCCATTATAGGTGCGTGCATATAGAGAAACAAGCCCCTGTCTTTGATAGTTTACATTCCCCTGGAGGAGGCCAGCAACCAAGAGATACCCAAGTAAAGCATAATTCCATACTGGGATGTGAGGGAGGGACAAGTTCTGGGAAGAAAACCAAGACAAGGTGAGGGAGCAGAGTGGGGCAGTGGAGGTAGGATGGTCAGGGAAAGCCATAAGGCCTCTGCAGAGGAGGTGACACCTGAACAGAGACCTGAAAGAAGTGAGGAAGCAAGCTCTGCACACATCTGTGAGAAAGTGTTCAAGCACAGGGAAGCAAATACAAAGGCTTGGACGTTCCTCGTGTTGTGGGAACTTTCATAAAGGCCAGAATGCCTAAAGCCAACTGGGCTAAGTAAGCGATAGCTGATGAGCGGTCAAATCACAAAGGCAGTGGACAGCATCATGTAAAGACTGGGTTTTATTTTTCAAGTAATGGGAAGCCATTGGAGAATATTGCACAGGACAGTGAAAGAAAAAGTGAAAGTGAAGTCGCTCAGTCGCGTCCAACTCTTTGTGACCCCATGGACTGTAGCCTACCAGGCTTCTCCATCCATGGGATTTTCCAGGCAAGAGTACCAGAGTGGGTTGCCATTTCCTTCTCCAGGGAATCTTCCTGACCCAGGGATCGAACCCAGGCCTCCCGCATTGCAGGCAGACGCTTTACTCTCTGAGCCACCAGGGAAGCCCCACACATTATGCAGAGCAGAGTAGCATGATGCAATTAGAAGCCAGAAGTTTATATTCTGCTCACAGGACTGTCATGGTATACAATCAAGTTTTCATTTTTCTTTTTTAAGTATATATAATTGTGCCACATAAATCCTTGTGATTTGATCTAACTAGTGGCTTGTCACTTGACCATTTTTAGTTAGTGTGCTGAAAGACTAGAAAGGATTTTAGTCCTGAGTTCAAATGTGACCTCTACCAACTCCTAAAGTTTCTTAACTATATCAGAAATGGTGTGGAGGTGGGGGGAGTACTTAACATAAAGTAGATGCTCAATAAATGATATTTAGTGCATTTTTCAAAGGTGAAAGAAATCTAGAAGTATGTTTTTAAAACATACTTTGTTAATAAATGATGTTCTATAGCAAGAGAGAGTCATTACAGGCTGCTATAACAAAATATCACAAATGAGGTAGCTTATAAACAGCAGAAATTTATGTTGTGCAGTTCTGGAGGCTGAGAAGTCTAAGGTCAGGGCAACAGAATGGTCACCTTCTGGTTAGAGCCTTCTTCCTTGTTAGTGGCATCTTCTAGCTATGTGCTCACATGGTGGAATGGGTAAGGGAGCTTTGTGGAGTCTCTTTTGTAGGAGCACTGGTCCTATTCATGTGGGTGCCACTCTCATGACCTAAGGACCTCCCCAAATTCCACCTTCTAATACCATCATCTTTGGGGTTACGATTGCAACATAAGAATGTGGGGTGCACAAACATTCAGATCATAGCATAGGCCAAATTATACAGTTCTCTGAAAGGTATAGCAAATAATTGTGATGTTCTGACCCTGCAGGTGGCTTGACTATATTTTATTCACTGGAAAAATAAAGGTTTCAGAGAAATTGGGGTTTCTATTTTAGATTTTGAAAAACAAATTCTAAATGTTTGCAAAACAAAATGCCTATTTTAAAAAATTGGATGTAACATAGCTGTCATTCCCTAGGAGAATGATCAATTTATGCCTACCATAGAATACTATGCAGCAGGTTAAAAGAGCAAAGTAGATCCAGTGAACCTGTCAAACTATATAAAAAGCAGTCTTCCCTCAATATCCACAGGGAGATTGGTTCCAGGAGCTTCCGCAGATACCAAAATCCCCAGATGCATCAAACTGATATTGTCTCTTTGTAACCATTGGTTGAATCCACAAATGCAAAGCTTGAGGATTCTGAGGTCCAACTATCAAACTTTGTTAGTAAAAATCATTCTATATTCATCTAAGAGATACTTTGAAAAAGAGTTCATGATTTGTTCAATTTTTCTTTCTTTTCATTTTTACACTTCTATGCCATTTAAATACTTCTAAACTAACAAGTATCTAAAACAAAAAATCTTCAATATTTTTAAGTATATCCTCAAGAAAATTAAGGTCCATATAACTGTTGTTCTAATGAGGTGGATGAAACTGGAGCCTATTATATAGAGTGAAGTAAGCCAGAAAGAAAAACACCAATACAGTATACTAACTCATATATATGGTATTTAGTTAATCGGTAAAGATAACCCTGTATGCGAGACATCAAAAGAGACACAGATAAATAGAACAGTATTATGGACTCTATGGGAGAGGGCAAGGGTGGGATGATATGGGAGAATGGCACTGAAACATGTAAATTATCATATGTGAAACGAATCACCAGTCCAGGTTCGATGCATGATACAGGGTGCTTGGGGCTGGTGCACCAGGATGACCCGGAGGGATGGGATGTGGAGGGAGGTGGGAGGGGAGTTCTGGAAGGGGAAAACATGTACACCCATGGTGGATTCATGTCAATGTATGGCAAAACAAATACAATATTGTAAAGTTAAAAAAAAATAAAATAAAATACTCTTGATAAAAAAAATCCCTTCCCTTCTCTAAAAAAAAAAAAAAAAAAGAATACAAATCCTCTGAAATAATTAAAAATAAAACAACATTTCAGCAATGAACATAAATATGTGTCAGGTACCATACCAACTGCATTAGCTTTATTTCTTTCTCACAACACCTTAAAGTGGGCACTACTCTCTAGATAGATGAGTCACGGGGCAATAAATAACTTGTCCAGACTCACATGCAGGGCCTAAATTCTATCCAGGTCCATTTGTTTCCAAAGAATATTCTATACCCATAACTGCTTTCACATATAATGGAAATAAGGCTAAATTTACAGGATCACTAACTTTGCAAATTCCAAGCTCTAACTCGCTGGCTAATCTGCACTTTTATTAGTGACAGTGATTGATTCATTTTAGGTATTGATATAAACTGTGACCCGAAATCCTGTCACCTCAGAATTACTATCATCTTAAACTGTAACCCCGTGGAGGGTAAGGATTGTACATAATAGAAATAGATGTAAACATTTCAGATGATAATTGCAATGCTACTGATATAAGATCCCCTATTAAAAATTGCTTATTAAATTAACAACAAATACAACTTATAATATTTACTTTATACTACAAATCAACTTTACCAAATTAAGTATAGTCTTTAAGTTGACTGCTTACTTGTCATTCTGTCCTTTTGTCCTATGACAGTTCTTAGAGCATTTTACTGAATTTGAACAAATATCTTTAGTGAACTTAGTTATTCAGTTAATCTTTACAAACAAAATGGTGACCAGGAACACTTTTCAAATGGGCACATCTTATGTATTTTTAAGAGAGTGCATGCAATGTAGAGGATATAGAGAGAAAATGTCTCAGATGAAAAACAAAGTTAACATTTACATCTGAAAACTGTTTCCTTGCCATGTAGCTTGACAAGTGATATGGATAATTTTATCCTTTAGTGAGGTTTACAATTTGCAGAACAAGTAGCTTTGTTGATCTCATCAGAACCAAGTGAAAAAGAGTAGACATTACCTAAATACCATGCCTAAGATGGAAATAAACCATATGGCAAATGGATTCCCATTTTTTGTCAGGAATTTTTTTCACTCTGGAGATTCTGCAGGAGCTTGATTGGTTCTTAGGATTCTCTCTTTCGAGAGAGAATTCTTTTTCTATTTGTGTAAGTCTTTCCCCATGATAATCACAAACATTCATTGGGTCATGGCTAGCTGGTTAGAAGGTTGGTGGCATAGGCAGTGGTTCTGTGTAGTATATCAGACTTTGTGTTAAGTATGAAATCTGTTTTGTAAATATGTGTCTATGTGCCAAAGAAGAAATAATTCAGCCCTAAAACTTATACCTTAAAAAACAGATTTTATACATACCATCATCATTACACTTAACAGTAAATCTATCTTATAAAAACCATTTAGGAGGTTCATGAGAACAGTGACCCCCAGTATAACTTTTACTGTTTCATTCTGTGTCACATACTCCGGCTACCACCTTTAGCTGCAAGTCAGGGTAGATGCCACATATCTCAGTACTTTCAATGCATCATTCTTCCACTCAGTGACAGTAACTAACAAGGCTGTAACGTAGTCCAGTTAACCTACAATGGACAACAATTACAACCTAATTGATATTCACAAAAACCTTCTGCATCTCTTTTTCCATCATTAAACAAGACATCTTAGAGCATTTTCATATGTGTGAGAGTATGTGCCTACATGCTGGCATTTGCCTACATGCTATTCGGCAAATATTTTGCCAGCATTTTCCCCCATATTAATTAGTTATTTATCTGAAGGTTACCAACTACAGCCTCTCACAAATGTGGAAGAGCCATCCTTTTTTTTGGGGGGGGGGAGCCATCCTTATATTTAGGTGTATTCCCCACATTCTAAAACACTGAGTCATAGACAGATGCTACTACATGCTCACTGGATTCATACCAGTATTTTTCTAGACTGCTCAAATTCCTATCTTAAGACATGAGTCGGCCACCTCTCTTAAACCTTCCATCCCTTCACCTTTTAAGACTTTCCCCTCCTTGATCCCTGGACCAGACTCAATGGACATGTGCAACTGCTTGAAAAAAGTGAACGTGTTAATCATTCAGCTATGTCCAACTCTTTGCGACCTTATGGACTATAGCCTCTGACCATGGCATTCTCCAGGTAAGAATACTGGAGTGGGTAGCCCTTCCCTTCTCCAGGGGATCTTCCTGACCCAGGGATCTACCCTGGAAGTAACCACATCATTTTTAAAATCAAAATACTTTCGCTATTACTATATTTAAAATTAAGTAAATCGATCAGTGTAAAATCAATGGAAAGTTACTGATCACCTAACATCATGGTTCTCAAATCTGTGAGGGACACAGCAAGGCTGTTTGTTAGTTTCTTGAGACCTACAACCTGGAACTATGCTGACAATATCTACATGTGGCTATTGAACACTTGAATGTGTCTGGAACAACCAAGGGGGGTGAATTTTTAATTTCCTTAACTTTAAATTTACATGCCCACATGTTAGTGGCTCCACATGGGATAGTATAGACATCAATCATTTTCATTAATTCAGTGGCACCCTGGCAAGTTCCATTCAGCAGATCTAGAATTTAGCTCTAGAATCCATATTTTTAGAAACTGCATGGGTACTTCTGGAGTAGAACCAGATTTGAGAATCATGGAAATCAGTGGTGGAGAAGCATAAACAGAATTGGAGGAAATTGGAAAGGCAGTTGAGAACTGTGTCAGAACTGTCTTTGTGCCAAATCCAGACAGAAAATTAGTCTATAGTGGCCACAGTAAGAGGAGCTAAAGTTTTTAACAAGCAGATCAAAAGAACAGAGAGATCTAAAAATAAGATCAGGAACCAGGGTCTCAACAGGTAAGCTGTTCCAAAGCAGATGAAAGTCAGATGCAAGGACTAGATAAAGCACAAGATTCAGTGCTAGGTCTGTGAAGTACAGAGCACCAGTGTCACTTGATGCTTTGTTACAAGACAGCAGCAGCAAGGTGAAGCATGCATACAAGGAAAAAAGAAAAGAGATGTTAAGTGAAATAAAAAGCAGTATAAAAATATAGCAAAGAAAAGACCAGTAACAATGGTCTGAGCTGTCACTTAGTAGTATCAAGTCAACTGCTGCTCTATCTTAGCCTTACAATTTAGCCAGGGAAAATCCCTTGCCATATATGGCATCAACTAAACATCTGTTAGTTCATGGATCTGTAATCTTTATATGATTTTCAATATAAAATCTATATTTGAACCCAATAAAAAGTATACATAGTAATAGCAAGTTATTGCTTTTCATAGTCACTGTATATCATAACAAGAGATATGGAGAGTGGTTCTCAAATGTGTCTCTATGTCTATCAGTTTCTAAATAATGTTAAATACCAGCATCAGGATGAAATATCAGTGCCTCCACAGTGTGCTTCTATTAGCAAATATAAATGGAAAACTGAAAAGTGGAAACTGTTCATCTTTTAAGCCAGAAAAAGGATTGCCCATCTAGCTCATTGTCTAAAACATTATACATGTTCAAAAGTATTTGATAAATGAGTGAGTGAGTAAATGAATGAATTTCTTACCAATCATATTAATTAGTGGTTATCCACCAAGAGATATAACCTAGAATCACATGGGAGTTTATTTTTGTTGTTTGGTTGATTGTTTAAAATAGGCACATTTAAGTTTCTCCGAAATTCTCATACACCTTAAAGAATGGAGGAAGGTGGGAGAAGAATTAGGATTAATAAAGGGCATAATGAATATTTTGAAAAAATCTTCCTAGATCATTCTAATATGTTCTGTTCTCCCCATCCCTTCCTTATTCTGTTGAGAAGTACAGTTATATGAAGAAACTAAACTGATATGTAGTAGTACTAATAACCACAGTAATAATATTATTCATAAAATCTGTTTCTATTTACAATAATGCCTGTTTATAAATTTGTCAAAAGAACCTCAACCCACTAGTTACAAAAACCTCCAATAGCAGGATTAACATGAGTATGCAAAATTGATAATATTTAGTCTTTTCAAAGAAACTTGAACTCATAAAGCACAAAAATGAGGAAATGGAAAATTGGGTTACTGAAAAAAAAATTCAAGCTAAGGGACTTAAAAAAAGACCTTGAATATTATCATATTTCAACAATAGCATTTTTGCTACTTCTATCATTACTAACAGCTTTTGCTGTTAGTATTACTGACTTTCTCCTTCCACTGAAAACACGCTTGAATTAGATGTTGAGAAATAAATTCGAGTCTTCATTCCACCACTGTGGGATATATACAATTCATCTTTTGGAGTTTAGGCAATAAGATTTTCCATCTAAAAACTAAAGTGTTTAGTTCAGTCACACTCTCTGAACCTCAGTTTCCTGATTTATAAAATGAGAATAATTATATACCTGCCTTGTGGTTGCTGTTGTTGCTGCTTAGGTGCTAAGTCATGTCTGACTCTTTCGTGACCCCATGGAGCCAACCAGACTCCGCTGTCCATGAGATTTCCCAGGCAAGAATACTGGAATGGGTAGGCATTTCCTTCTTCAAGGGATCTTCCTGACCCAGGGATCAAACCCATGTCTCCTGCATGAGCAGGCAGATTCTTTACTACTGAGTCAGGGAAGCATATACCTGCCTAACATACTGAAGCCCACACTAAGAATCCTCTACCTCAGAGGAAGTCTATCTTGCCTTACAATGTAGCCAGAGAGAATCCCTTGCCATATATTAGTACTGAATATACTGAAGCCCACACTAAGAACTGAGTCTACTGAAGCCCACACTAAGATCCTCTACCTCAGAACAAGCTGCCCTTAGTTATTCTCACAGCCCAAGACTCCATTGATGACATACCTAGAATTGTCAGCTATAATTCCAAGTATAACAGCTAGAGATTCCCTAAGTAATTCTTCTCAATCAAGGAATTTCTTGTCATCTTTTAAGTAAAGCTCCAATGTCACTGATGATCTTTTCCAAAGGAGCACACACATCGATCTCTGGTGTTTATCCATTATCAGGTGGGTGACAACACAGCTTTATTTCATTTTTCCCCTCTCATGCTAAAGCATAAATTTTCTTTTAATTCTGACACATTTATCCATTCAGGAGACAGTATGAAAAACAGTAGATGATCACCTAGTCATCTATCACCTTGGACTTTTCAGGCCAAAATGGGGTCTCATTTATGTCAAGGCAATAAAGGTGATTCCAGGTGGATGGGCTAAAAATGGAAAAGCCAAGCTCTTCAACAGTGGAATCTGATGTTCTGCCTTGTACAGGCTAGTCCATAAGCCTCTCTGCACAGGGTAACAGAAGTCCAAGGGAAGTAAAAGAGGTATCACATAACAGCTGAAGTCTAAGCCCGTATCTGTCTGAAAGAGAAAGTGTTAGTCGCTCAGTCATGTCCAACTCTACAACCCCATGGACTGTAGCTCACCAGGTTCCTCTGTCCACGGGATTCTCCAGGCAAGAATACTGCAGTGGGTAGCCATTCCCTTCTCCAGGAGATCTTCCTGAACCAGGATCAAACCCAGGTCTCCTATATTATAGGCAGATTCTTTACTGTCTGAGCCACCAGGGAATATGTGCTAACAAGTGCCACAATCCAATGTATATATGGTTCCAAAATGCAGCTATGTGACTGTCTTTTTCTTGGAAAAACAAAAATGAGTCTATGTGGGCCCCATTTCTGCTTCCCTTTTTAAAATTCCCATGAACTTCTCTAAATCTATTCTTTACTACCTCAGAACAAAGCAGGTAATGGAACTCCAAATTATCTTTATCCTTACCCATTTTATTGGTAACTTTACAACGTGAGACCTCCAGAAGGGTCTGGGGAAAAAAAAAAAAAACAGCCTTCGGAGGATGTTCAAAGGGACCCTCATCATTTCAGAGAGTTTTTAATATGAACAAATTCCATATCTCAGTACCAATAAGAGAATAGAAAGTATCACTTAGAAGTTCGTTTAGAGATTACCGAGGTGGTAAAGAACCCATCTGCCAATGAAAGAGATGTAAGAGATGCGGCTTCGATCCCTGGGTCAGCAAGATCTCCTGGAGGAGGGCGTGGCAACCTACTCCAGAACCCTTTTCTGGAGACTCCCATGGACAGAAGAGCCTGGCGGGCTACAGTCCATAGGGTTGCAAAGAGTCAGACACGACTGAAGTCACAGCACACACGCAGCACGTACAAGGTCAGTCTACTAGCAAAGCTATCGACTATTATTTGACTTCCGGTGTCTGAAATTCTTTGACATTTCACTACCATTCAGTGAAAACAGAATTCCTAGCCATTTTAGCAAGTCATAACTTTGATTCCACAACTTTGAAATCTTCCAAAGCTAAAATATAGGTGATCCTTGAACCCTTGTGCAGAAGCTTTTGATGAAATCACAATTAATTTTCTCCCCTGAAGTACACAGTAGTCAGAAGCTGCTTTTTAATCATCACTCTTTCTCTATTTTGTATGAATACCAATGAATTGTGCAGTACTGTTTTAAAAAACATTTAGAAGGAAAACTCATCACCGGTTGCACATTATTTTTTTTATAAATGTCATTCTACATTTATACCGGCAACTGTAGCAATCTATGCAAACCAGATTTGAATGGTTAGCAAAGCACAGTATTTACAAACACCTTGGATACTTTAGCATTCACACTCTTTCTTCCTGCCACAGTGAATTTGAATTGGATACCACAGCTGCTGTCAGATCCAAACACGGGTGCATCCTTCAGCTGCCGCCCCCTACCAAGAACGCCAGGCAAACTCTGCCCATCTTTCATCCGCATCTCCTACCCTGTAGCTCACAATTAGTATTTTCAGTGGAAAAGGAAAAATCAAAGGACACCAGAAGTACAGCTTCCTCCCCATAACTGATGGACATGAGAGCTGTCAGAGGCCTCAACGAAACAATCCATCCTTACAATGCTGAACCTCTCCTGAACTAGCACTTGTCCCCCTGCAACTACCACCACTATCATTTTGGCTTGCAATATATAATCAACAGAACCCATTGGAAATCACTACATTTCAATGATTAGAACAATGTCTATAAACCTTTGTTTGAAGCACTTTCCCCATCAGGCCTATAGCTAAACCTCTAAAGACCAGGGCATCACAGTATGACACTGTAGATGGTGTTTAAAAGCTATAAAATAAAACCAAAGCCTGTGTTCTGCTTTCCTCTACCCAAAAATCAAAAAATTATTTGGCTTTACTAGTGAGAGATTAGCACACTGCATTATTCATCCACGTATCTCCTGCACCTATTTTAATCTAAACCTGAGTGTGTTCAGGGAGACTTTTAATAACTTCCTTTTCAGAGCAACTCATTATAACAGAGATTTTAATATCTCTTGTTGCCCATTTTTCTGCTGGTAGCAGGTAGCACTAGAATTGCATGCACCAAAGTAGGCTTTAATGAAACCTAATGTTCATTCAAATGAATCTCTCATGGCCAAATAGGTAATACTGAAACACAAATATTTTTGTGTTTGAAGCAGTTTCTCTAGAGAAAGTCACGGGCAATGGGAGTAATGAGTGATAGCTTCTTAAAGGTTAATATCTTCTTTAATCTATTTCCATAACAGAAAGAGAAAATACTGTATTAAGCATTGGGTATGCTTTGGGGATTACAGAAACAATTTCAACTATTATGTATATGTTAAACCATAGGGAAACAGGAATCCTACATATACATTTTATTTCATAAAAGCAGAAGTGCTTTAAATATGTATTTTATTTTTTATTAAAGCAAGCTTTAGTTGTGTGACAGCATGTATATGTGTGTGCAAAAAAGAAGAGAAATCAACCACCCTCAGAACTGGACCAAGAACTGTGATTGTCACATCAGGTAATGAAACCATTAAATGTGCAGTATTAAGAAGAGACAAGATGCAATTAGCCAAGAAATTACTCTGATCTCAGTGACATTTTCAAAAAATCATAATACAATATACATCGGAAGATGTGATTGACAGCCTAATCCAGTTTTGATAGGACGTAGTCCACATACTGTGAGTAAAGCAGTGCATGTCCAGATAAAGCTCACAGCTGTGAATCTCTGATATGTCCTTACAGTCTCGTCACCCAGGAAATTCCTCAGGTTTAAAAGCTGATGAAAGTATCGACCATTAATGACAGGATCATCTCCTACCCTGAAATAAAATGTACTAATCCCTTTTGCTAGGTCTATGAATTCCTAATATAAATTATATAAACTCTAGTAATTCATCTCTGTTAGCACAGTTGTGTTTGGAAATTGTACAGCAGTCTTTGCCCTATTTTAAATGCTAGATGAAAGCAAGACATGTTCATTTAAGCTGCAGCATAAGGTAATTTAACAGAAGGGACAGAATAACTTCTGGATAATGAGAACTACAGATGTAAAAGAAGGGAAGTTTAAAAGTTCTAAGGTGGCTTGATGGATTTATGTTTCATCTTAGCAAAGAGGACAGAAATACAAATGTATAATGTTCCAATTAAGCATAGGTCCCTTAACTTTGAATAGCAAAGTAAATGACAGCCAACGACTGTTTGTGACTAACAAATAATTATGTATGGAATTAGCAATTATTAATCAAAGACCTTAGAATTTTCAAATAAACAGAGTATTAATGAATATCTAACACAAGATGATTTTCCCCAGTTTTATAATTGTATGTGATTATGTTAATGAAATATTTCAGTGTGTCTCCACATATACATTCTGCATTAGATAGAGACAATGCCTGTTTTGAGAAATCTATGCACAAATACACAGTGAAAAGAGTACAGAAAGGGTGTTTGATCTTTCAAAATCTGCAATTATTCCATGGTAACACAGCACTTAAAAAGGAATGATTGTGTTATCAATGTATGCATAATCTGGTTAATATTACATTAATTATATTTCCTGACTTTTTAAATTTGAACACTAAATACTACTTTATCTATCAAAGTTGTTATTCAAGGGAAAGTGCAGACCGACTAAACTTTGCTCTTTGAAACATAACTTGGGAAAAATTGAGTGCATACCCCAGGATAAGACTAAATACTACTCAGATTTGTTCTTTAAACACAGTGTAACAGATCTCATCTATGCAGAGAATAATTAAATTATAAAGAAATTTCCATCACTCAAAAGATGTGGATAACTGCCTTTGGAAATGCCTTCAGGATAATTGGTATATCATATGAATTTCTCCTATAATCATACTTATTTTTAATAATAACCAATACTTATGTACTTCATCAGCCTTATCAACTAGACTTCAAATGACTTTGTTCTGTTCTCTAACCTAAAGCTATCTTCAGTTGCTAAGATCTGCCATCACTAACATTCTTTAGCAAATTTTTATAGCACTATTTTCCTTGATAGCCAAGAAGTAGACTTAATGCAATTATCTATCATTTGGTGAACAGATAAACAAAAGTTAGTATAAAAACAAATACACACACAAACAAAAAACCTTGGTATAGCCATCCATACAATGGAATACCACTCAGTAATAAAAAATGAATCAGCTACTGAGAAATACTGCAAAATGGATGGATCTCAAAAACATTATATTAAGTGAAAAATCAAGACACTAAAAAAATACTTATTGTATGATTCTACTTGTACAAAATGTCCAGAAAAAGAAAATCTATACTAGCAGAAAACAAATTACAGGTTGCCTGGGGCAAGGGGTGGAAATAGGGATTGATTCCAAATGGGTATGAGGTTGTTTTTTGAGGTAATGGAAATGTTTTAAAATTAGGCTGTGGTGCTGGTTACACAACTCTGTAAATTACTAACACTTATTGAATAGTACTCTTAAAATGCTTGAATTTTATGGTATGTAAATTATACCTCAATAAAGCTCTTTTAAAAAGAAAAAAATTAAATGAGTTTTTTTTTTTTAAAGCAAGAACAATTTTAAACAGAATATGAGGGCAGATTATACAGAGGGCCTTTGAAAAACTAACATTACTAACACTTCCTAAAGGTTATTGTTGATGGGAACAATATTAATTTGAAATAACAGTCATTACATTTTAGTCAGCCCACAAGTGTGTGGCCATATGGATGGTTATATTGCCTTGAACAGCTTACTAATGGTTACTATTGCCCTGAAATGCAGTCTCAACCCAAGTAAAGACACAGAATAATTTTCAAATAAACTAACAATCAGAGAGGTTATTTGAAAAGGAAAGCAAAGACAATTGTTTTTCATTAAAAGCCTGTTCATCTTGCCATAACGCTCCAGCAGGAATCATTAGCACACATATACCTCTTCTTCCATCCCTGAAAATTTACCTTCACAAAGCCCACCCCTAACTTCAGAGCTCATAGTACTCCCTATTTTGAGAGCCATATAGGCAACAGAACAGGGGGAACCAATTCTTTTATGTCTGCCTGGCAATCAAGTTGTAGTCAAAACCATTGTCATAAGATCAAATGCGAACAATACAATAACAATACATAAATTCCCACTACTTCCAGGGTTTAAAGATACCCCACAGGCGTGATGGGTTACATCTGGTTTAAGTTCCTCAAACTTAAGCAGGTTTCAGCAAACTTTAAATTTAAGCCAACCCAGATTTTATGTGGGAAAAAAGGAAAGGGAAATGACCTATTTTATGTTAGTTACTTGAAATGTTTAAATATGTGCAGAGTGGTGTCAGGCTATAAAGTAGAAGCAAATCAACTTTAAAAGTCACATACAAAGTGGGGGTGGGGGGCGGTAATGGATTATGCCACTTATGACTCAGTTTTACAAAATACTGCAATTCCACTGCTTTAAATGGCTTTAAATTTATTCAAGATGGGTGGAACCGTGGGTGTTAACATGCTCCGCAACCTGTTAATGTTAAGAAGGTGCCTGTTCTAGAATCATTATTTCCGTTTGAATGTTTAATACATTGGATTTTAAACCTTGTAGTATTTTCTTTGCATTCCGAACTCCAGCATCTTTTAAAATTACCCACAAATTGTGGTCTGTTTACAATTCTTGCAGCAACTTTTGTTGTACTTTGAAATATCAACTTCCATTACTCTTTGCTTTTTTTCCTAGAAAAGCACTTTTAAAGAAAAAACAAAGATTAAACTTCTTCAAGTTGTTATCAAGTTTAAATAGCAAAGAAAAGGAAAAAAAAAACTTTTATCCAGAGACAATAAAAAATACAGCTACAAAAGGGCATTTAAAAATAAAATTTCTGTGAAACTCCTGGTAACCACTATTCTCAATTTTTTATTCCATTTGTTTGCTTATAAACATTGATCACATGGTGAAGAGAAACACTGAGAATGTATTAATTTTTTTCTTTGTCTTCAGTTTGGAACAAAGTTCCTAGGCACCTTGACAAAGAAAGAAAGTACACATAATTTTCCTAAATTTTTATATATGGCATTTTTTTCACTGTGGAAAATCACAATTGTATTTTATGTGTGACTAAGTATGATTGTTTCTTTATTTAAGGTAACTAAAGATCATTGACCTGAATTGTTTCCAATTGCTTTATATTATTCACACTTTAATCCATAAGAGCACAAATCATTGGAGTTTAGACTTTTTCTTAAAATATAATCTTCCGTATATTTTGTGTTATTTAGAGAAATATAGCATAACTTAAAAAGATGACTCTGATTGAAAATGGATCAAAAAGTAAACAAATATGCTTAAAATTGTGTGGCAAAATGCATACGGATAGAGCTAACATTTGAGTATTTTTTAAGAGGTTTTATCAATTTGTCATTTATAGTCCATTTCTGGGAAGCAGCTATACTTTTGGTATTGTGTTCTAAAGCAGAAACTGTCTACCGAACTGAGAAGCGACCTCACCACTGCCCACTTGGGTTGGTATTACCATCTACATATTACAAGAGGTTAAATGGACACAAAGAAAAAACTGTTTCAGGGCCATTAACATTTCTAACTTTAAAAATGAGTGCCTTTCTGGTATGTGCCAATTATGAAATGCCTTTTGTTAAAAATACAGCACTCTGAGCAAAAACATTGCATGCTTACTCTTGTCATTAGACTTTAACGATTCACCTGACGCTTCTCTTTTAACATAAAAATTAATTTGCAAAAAATACTTCCACAAGCAAAGACCAACTTGTATTTCTCTTTGCCACAAGCAGACCTGGATAGACAAATAAAAATAAATAAAATATAGGAAAACTTTTGGAAATAAATTTTAATTTCTAGAATAGTGGGTCAGAATTGTTACATAGAAGATGATCATCTTCCTTTCAGTACCTATCAGAAATAAAGCACAAGACATAGTCCTTTCATAAGGGACGTTCATCACTGGTGTTTCATTCCAAAGGGTTGTATCTCACATATGCCACCCAGACCTAGTTTAATATTTAAGGGAAAAAATTAATACAGTAGTAAATCACTATTTTAGGAGGAAGGAAGAAAAGAAGAAAGGGGACCCCCCTGCTCCCATGTACTTTCAATCACTACTTAGATGACCAAAAGTATATTATACCTACTTTCTGGTATTATTTCTATAGGGGCAAATTTACACACCTAGAGCTTTTTTAAAAAAAAACCTGCATCAACTATAAAAGCATCATAGAATTAATATAAATTAAAAAAAAACTGGAAATTAATTTGAATGCTACTTATCATGTAATTAGAGAGGTAATAGGAAAGCTCATAAGAATAGAATTGCTTCTGAATTTTCTGAGCTAGATGATTTTTGCTTTCCATTTAAAACAAATGTTAAAATTTTTTTCTGTCAAAATCCTAAATAGCTTTTTGACAGGTTTGTTATGGTTAATTAATTACTTTCATTTGCACTAAGTTGTATACTTGAAGATGAATAATACAAGACAACAAGGCCAGCCTCTGCAAGGGAGACCTTTGGTGGTCTATGCAGTCTGCTGCCTCATTACAGGACTAGCTATCTGCAGGAAGCCCGACTTTGAAAGGTACAGCACATCCCATAACACCCTCCCCTAACTGAGATGATTGTAGCTTCTTCCGAAAAGTGATGATTAGGAGAGAGAAAAGCAAAACGGAATGCTGTATGAATATTTCATGTAAATGAAAGCAGGCACTTAGCGACATGCATCTTGATTGATGCTAGAGTGCCTCTAAACGTCTTGACATTGAAGGGTTCCGACTCCCCTTCCCTCGATGACTGCTTCAAGAGCTGCAGTTAATAGTGGAATATGGCCGTAGTTAGCTGAAGGGCTCTTTATTACTGGCTGATACTAAATAAGACCACAGGCCTCCGGTGAGCATAAGCGAATTCTAGATAAAAGAGCTTCCGAGGGAACCCTAAATGAGATACGATAGTTATGTTTTATTTGGATCTTTATTTTTTTCCCCTCCCTGGAGCATAATTGTTTATTTCACTGTTAACCCCTCTCAAGAAAGAGCCAAAGGTCTCAAATTGCTCTATAGAAAGAGGCTAAATAAATAAAACTGGGGTGGGATGTACATAGATGCAAATGATCTCCAGCCCATTTTAAGTAAGTGGCAGTAGTAAATAAGAGAAAAACCCTTATCATGGGAGTTTTAGAAATACAACTATTTTAGAGGTAAGTAGCATTTTTCTAAATTTGTACAATAAACCATCAGTCCTTTACCCACCCACCCACCCACCTCCATCTATGCAAGGTTTACCTTCCTAACAAGTAGACTTAAGAAACTTAAGGATCAGAATAATTTCAAAATGCAAATTCAGTTCAGTTGGGTGAGTTCGAGGCTTTAGAAACACTGCTCTATGGCAGGGGTATGAGGGGTGACAGTGATAGGTCTGATGATATCATCACAACTCCCTCCCCACAATGTCAGAGACTTGGGTCATTTTCCCCCAGAAAATGCTTGGTAACTGCCACTTGCTTAGGCCAGGATTTCCACCTCCATTGGCTCTTCATGAATCATCTTTCACTGAAGGGTAAATAAACTCTCCAGGAGTTGTGACCACCAGAGAGTTTTCTTCCCAAGGCTCGCCCAGTACAAAGAGCCCAGAAAGAGTCACTGGCAGTGTCCCAGCATGCCAGAAACTCCCAGCCTCAGATGCCACAGCTCTTCTGCAAGAGTCATCTAAAGACAGAAAGAAGAGCAATGGAGAAAGCTCAGGAAATAACTCAGAAGCTCTGAAGTCACTTAGATACTTTCTGTTGCATTTAAAATATTCAATTGGTGGGTCACACAAAACCCAATAACCTGTTTTGTTCTTTCCCAATATCCCTTTTCTTCTGACTGCCACTCTGTAACTCCCAAGCCTCCTTTAAGAGGAAACATATTCACCTCTGAGATGTACAGAAATACATGCATATGGATTTAAGAATGGAAAACTTGATATGCTTTTGAGTCTGCTCAGATCTGCGTCACTGGATCACAGAACTGAAAAAGACTTTTCAAAACCACTTAGCCCAGTCTCCTGATCAAACGAGGCAAAGATAGGGACTTGCCAAAAATCACACACTTAAGGAACAGCACAGCCAGTACTAGGTTTTAGATCTCATGATTCTCCATTTTTTTTTAATGTCACCAAAATTATTCTATCATTAATGTATCACTTGTGCTTGAATTTACATGGTGTCTTTCTTTCAAAACCCCAATTGATAATAATTTATCTTTTGTCTTACCATATTCTAGACTCTTTTATACTTAAACATTAATCCATGGGTAGTGATTTCATTACAGAATAATAATACATCACATATATTTATACAGGTTTGCAAAGCACTTTCACATTATTTATCCAATTTAGCCCATCCAGAAGTCTTGGAAAGCAGTTATTTCCTCTGCTTTCAAGAGGAAGACATTGAGATTGAGTTCTCTGTCTTATCTAATGGAGACTGTAAATAGAGCAGAGTCTTATACGCACATCTTCTGGCTCCAAGATCATTGCTCATTATCCTTCATCCTTCATTATTATTATTTAATAAATATTTATTCAGCATCTACTATGTAACAGGCTTCTGATTCAATCCTGGGATCATCTATTACAACTTAGAGACTGCTTCATATTTGCCTGACGTTAGAATACAGTCTTCATATTTGTCCATCAAGTTTTGTCTAATAGCCAGCTAGAGATAGGCTGTTGAAGATGTGACCTTATGCTCACTTAATTTTTATCTACTGTGTTACCTCTGTGTTTCACAGAAGCCCCATATGGTACACATATGACTTTCAAGTGAGGTCTTTATGTAAAACTTTATGTACAAGGATGCACTGACTTTTCAAATGGCATTAGTTACTATAAGACAGAACAAAGAAATCTGCAGTCCTGTCGGCTTTTAGTGAGTTACAAAGCCTGACAGCAACACATGCAGCTTTCAGGGCCATAGGCAGCAGGCATGAAAAAAGCTGCACACGGCGTTTGGAAAATGACAAGCTGTGGATCCCGCATGCCATTATTATTATTATTAAAATTAAACAGAGATTTAATCTAACATTCTATGGGAAGTTATGCAACTGACTTTAACAATTGTAAACTGAGGCATACATTGTAATGCACTGAACCTAATGCTTTAATTAAGCTTTGATGCAGCCAGTGATGTTGGGGTGCACACAAGGGCTGCAAGCTGCAGGCCATTCTCCTTCTGCTAGAGCACAGTTCCTAGGAGCAGCAGCCACTGATGTCACAGTTAGATATTTATGAAAGAGATGCTCTGAATTTTATCATAGTGGTATAGATCAATTTTCAGGACAGAGTCCTTAACAGTATATTCAGAGGCTAGGTACAAAACCAATTTTATCTGCTTCAGTGATGTGTGAACTGTATGAGGAAAGACATCTCCCAACTCTCTGATAGCTTATCTTCCCTGGTGACCATTTATGCAAGCTCTTGTAAATATACATATTTTACAAGGGAAGGGAGGGGGAGAGGAATGCTCTCTCAACTCTCCTTTGAGATGACCTTGAAGTAGGAGCATTTGAATCTTACAGGAAATTAGCAGCCAAGTATATTTCTATAATGATGGGTGGGTGGGAAGTGCCACTCAGGGAATTGGCAATGCCCTGGGTTGTGGGTGCTTGACCAGGATGTCTTTCCCACTGAGGCTTTCTCTTCAAGGAGACAGAGAAAAGCAGAGCTGCCTGGACCCAGAAGTCAAGTCCTTCCCCATGTACTGGAGGGTTTAGCCTATAAAGAGGGTATTACAAAGAAAGTAGCAATGAAAGAGATGTTGATTTGGTATTTTTCAGGCACGTAACTCTAATGAACACTGAAAGAGAAGTGAAAAAGCCCTTCCAGCAAGTGTACAGGTAATCAGTTGTTCTCTCAAAAAAGCAAAATAACAGCGATGAAAATTAACCTTTGCTTTGGTTGTTTACACCAAGACAATGGAGTCCACATGTAAGCCAGAAGGATGGAAGCATGTTTCCTTTTTTCTGTTTTCAGGCTGTCTGTATATAGGATGTCACTTTAAATCCTACACTGTGTTTTTCAGCTGTCTCCCTTCTCCCACTTTTCCATTCACATCTGAAGAGTGACTCCTCTCCTACCTCTACCACTTGGGCTCAGATATCTAGTGGACAGATTTTTATACGTATTGCCAGATACCTTCAAATAAGTACCTCTTTACTAGACCAGAGGCACAAAAATTTTTCTATAAAGGAACAGATAATAAATAATTTAGTTCTTAAGGGCCATGTGTCACTCTGTCACTACTATTCAACTCTGTCATCATAGCATGAAAGTGGCCAAAGACTATACATAAATACATTAATGTAGCTGTGTTTCAGTAAAACTTTATTTATGGACACTGAAAAATGAATTTATTTCAAAAGATATTATTATCATTATTATTTTCAACCACTTAACATGTTTGAAAACCATTATTAGTTTGTAAGTCATACAAAAAATGTCAGCAGGTAGAATTTGGACCATAGTCTATAATCTGGTAACTCTTAGCCTAAAGAAAGCATAGTCAGAATTACATAAGCTACCATCCTTAGACTATTAAAGATCTTTTATGTGGGCATTTTCTTTAAAGCATGTGCACCATTTTACAGCTATAACCTAATATAACTTTTTACTGTTGTTTTTGTCAGTCGCTGAGTTGTGTCGGACTCCGCGACCCCATGGACAATAGCAAGCCAGGCACCTCTGTCCTCCACTATTTAATCTAAATTTTAAAACACTGTTAAGAGGCAAATAATGGTCAAAGCATTCATTCACCTGGCTTGTGGTAGAAGGCTGCTGTGTGAAACCCCAGGCCCAAAGATAATTAAGTGAAGTGACCTAAGGCAAAAGAAGCAAAAGCAAAAATAAATAAATGGGACCTAATTAAACTTAAAAACTTTAGCAGAGCAAAAGAAACCACTGACAAAACAAAAAAGACAACCTACTGAATGGGAGAAAATATTTGCAAATACTACAACCAGTAAGGGGTTAATATCCAAACTATATAAACAGCTCGTACAACATGATACCAACATGCTTAGTCGTTCAGTCGTGTCCAACCCTTGGCAACCCCGTAATTACAGAAACTAAAATCTTCCTGTAATGCAGGAGACTCAGTTTCAATCCCTGGGTTGGGAAGATCCCCTGGAAAAGGAAATGGCAACCTACTCCAGTATTCTTGCCTGGAAAATCCTATGGACACAAGATCCTTGGATTGTGGGCTACAATCCATGGAGTCACAAAGAGTTGGACACAACTTAGCAACTAAACAACAACAAAATCTTGCTTACTTTGGAATTCTAACTCTATAATTACAGTCACTAAAATGCCCCTGCAATGTAGGAGACATGGGTTCGATCCCCACTTCAGGAAGATCTCCTGGACAAGGAAATGGAAACCCATTCCAGTATTCTTGCCTGGGAAATTCCATGGACATTGGAGTCTGGTGTGCTACAGTCCATAGAGTTGCAAAGTCAGACACAACTTAGTGACTGAACAACAACAAAACCTTGTTTTCTTTGGAATCCTAACTCTATAATTACAGTCACTAAAATTTGCCTGCAATGCAGGAGTCATGAGTTCTATTCCTGGCTCAGGAAGATCCCCTGGAGAAGGAAATGGCAACCCACTCTAGTATTCTTGCCTGGAAAATCCCATGGACAGAGAAGCCTGGTGGTCTACAGTCCATAGGATGGCAAAGAGCTGGACATAACTTAGCAACTAAACAACAACAACAACATATTTTATTAACAATGTTTTGTTAGTTTCAGGTGTACAACAAAGTGATTCATTCTTTTTTAAATTCTTTTCCCAATTAGTTTGTTACAGAATATTGAGCAGAATTCCCTGGTCCTTGTTAGTTATCCATTTAAATATAGCAGTATATGAAAAAAAAAAAATATATATAGCAGTATGTACATGTCAATCCTCAAATCCCTAACTCTCCCTTTCCCTACCCTTCCCTTCTGGTACCTGTAAATTTGTCTCTAAGTCTGTGAGTCTGTTTCTGTTTTCTAAATAAGTTCATATGTATCATTTTTTTTAGATTCTGCATATAAGGGATATCATACAATATTTATCTTTGTCTAACTCCTTCACTCAGTATGACAATCTCTAAGTCCATCTATGTTGTTGCAAATGCATTATTTTATTCTTTTTAATGACTGAGTAATATTCCATTGTGTTCACTATATATGTATCACATCTTCTTTATCCAGTGTCTTGTCAATGGACATTTTGGTTGCTTCCACGTCTTGGCTACTGTAAATAGCACTGCAATGAATATTGGAATGCATGTATCATTTTGGACCATGTTTTTCTGAGCATGTATGCCCAGGAGTGGGATTGCAAGATCATATGGTAGCTCGATTTTTAGTTTTTTTTAAGGAAACTTCATACTGTTCTCTGAGGCTTCCCAGGTAACAATAATGGTAAATAACCCACCTGCAACGCAGGAGACACAAGAGACGCGGGTTCCATCCCTGAGTCAGGAAGATCCCCTGGAGGAGGGCATGATGACACACTCCAGTATTCTTGTCTGTAGAATCCCATGGACAGAGCAGCATAGGGTCCTATAGTCTGGCTACAGTCCATAGGGTCACAAAGAGTTGGGCACGGATGAAGTGATTTAGCACATATTGTTCTCCATAATGGCTGCACTAATTTACATTCCCACCAACAGTGTAGGAGGTTTCCCTTCTCTACATACTCCCTCTAGCATTTACTGTTTGTGAATTTTTTGATGATGGCCATTCTGTCTGGTGTAAGGCGATATTTCATTTTAGTTTTGGTTTGCATTTCTCTATTAGTGATGTTGAACATCTTTTCATGTACCTCTTGGCCACCTGTATGTCTTCTTTGGAGAAATGCCTATTTAGCTCTTCTGTTTTTTTAGTCTGTTTTAGGGCTTCCCTCATGGTTTTCCCTGGTAAAGAATCTGCCTGCAATGCAAGAGTGAAGTGAAGTGAAGTCGCTCAGTTGTGTCCGACTCTTTGCGACCCCATGGACTGTAGCCTAACAGGCTCCTCTGTCCATGGAATTTTCTAAGCAAAAATACTGGAGTGGGTTGTCATTTCCTTCTCCAGGAGATCTTCCCTGCAATGCAGGAGACCTGGGTTCAATCCCTGGGTTGGGAATATTCCCTGAAGGAGGGCATGGCAATCCACTCCAATATTCTTGACTAGAGAATCTCCAGGATTCCCAAGAAAACAAGTTTATATACCAACTATAATCAACTATAATCCAATATAAAATAAAAAGCTAAAAAATCAATTCATTTCAGTTCAATTCAGTCACTCAGTCGTGTCTGACTCTTTGTGACCCCATGAATCACAGCACGCCAGGCCTCCCTGTTCATCACCAACTCCCGGAGTTTACCCAAACTCATGTCCATCGAGTTGGTGATGCCATCCAGCCATCTCATCCTCTGTCGTCCCCTTCTCCTCCTGCCCCTAATCCTTCCCAGCATCAGGGTCTCTTCCAATGAGTAAACTCTTTGCATGAGGTGCCCAAAGTATTGGAGTTTCAGCTTCAACATCATTCCTTCCAATGAACACCCAGGACAGATCTCCTTTAGGATGGATTGGTTGGATCTCCTTGCAGTCCAAGGGACTCTCAAGAGTCTTCTCCAACACCACAGTTCAAAAGCATCAATTCTTCGGCACTCAGCTTTCTTCACAGTCCAATTCTCACATCCATACATGACTACTGGAAAAACCATAGCCTTGACTAGACGGATCTTTGTTGGCAAAGTAGTGTCTCTGCTTTTTAATATATAAAAATATATTTAGTGCATGGATTTTTGTGAGCTGAAAGACAACACAGATAAAGTTGGACTCTCGAGAGATACTCAGTCTTCATACTCATTTCCTTTTCCAAGATATCCTCAGAAAACAAAGAGAAGGCCACTGTAAAGTGATGAGCTAGCATCCTTGTTTTTTTTTTCAGGTTCATTGTATCTGCAATGCTACACTCACCTGCTACAGTTTTTTGAGGGGACATTTCTCTCATTTATTCTTATATAGTCCATAGAAGGAAGCTGATGCTAACTCGACTTTACTTCTCCTTTCATCCAGGTTCATTCCCAGGACTTAAAAAGAAAGAGTTTCCAAATGCAACACATTTTCTTTCATGAGTCCATTTGTCATATCACCCTGGTGGTGCCAATTCCAGGATTAAATCGCCTGTTCACAAGCGGGCATCATTATAGTTTCAATGGTAATGGCATTTTCAGCTCTATAGAGAGCCACTAAACTGTGATTCCTCAACTGACCAATTTGAATAATGAGAAGAATCTCCATTCTGGGCAGGAACCTGAAACGGTCTATGATACCATGGATTATTTCACATGAATGCTGGATGCAACTGCTCTTTCCATTACTTGCTTCAGTCCATCCAGACCCTGTTCTCAGCCCTGAGAACAGGAAAATCAGCAAGCTGGTCCCTGTCCTCACTGCTTCTCAGCATAGTGGTAGGGACAGATGCATTTGGAGACAACAGCACTAGTGATAAGGGTGTGTGAACACCTGGAAGGGCTATGCAACACTAGCTGACTGCAAGCGTCAGGGAGAACTTCACCAAGGGGATAAACTTGGGTCTCAGCTGTAAAAGATGGAGCATGCCAAGGATGGATAACATCCCACACAGAACAAATAGAGAAGGCCAGGTAAAGAATTCTCCAGAGCAGCAAGTCTCCAGATACCTATCAAGCTGAGGTTAGCACACTCTCTTGCATGCCACTGAACCTCATTAAATCCTCCATTTCAGAATTAATTACACAGCACTCCTTTTTTATCTCCCCACTAAGCTGTAGTATAAACTCCCCAAAGGCAACATGTATTGATCGAATGAAAAGGAGATAATCAAATATTTACTTCAAAGACGAACAAAAATGTAGAAAGTGATCAATTTTAACCTTAAATGTACTGCTGAAAAAGTTACAGAGACCAGTAATTTAAAACCAATAAAGTTTACTTATAAATATTTGTGAGCTCTACCGTAAGAATTAGTTTAAAAGGCATACATTAAATGATGAGTCAATGTGTGTGATGCTAGTGAATTAATCAAAAACATTAGGTGAAAACCTACTCAGGCCTTTTCAAATATTAGTCCACATCAAAATAAATAAAGTTACAAGATCTGACACCTTAAGAGGAAATCTGAAATTCTGTCCTGAGTGGAAGAAACCCTCTCTCTCTCCCTGCCCAATTCAGCTTCAAGCATTCAGAGCCTCCAGCAGTACCAGCCCCACTGGCAGGTGATGTCTGCAATCGGTCTTGCTGATCCAAAGTGAAAGTGAAAGTCACCCAGTGGTGTCTGACTCTTTGTGACCCCATGGGCTACACAATCCATGGAATTCTCTCAGGCCAGAATACTGGAGTGGATAGCCTTTCCCTTCTCCAGGGGATCTTCCCAACCCAGGTCTCCAACATGGCAGGCGGATTCTTTACCATCTAAGCCACAAGGGAAGCCCAAGAATACTGGAGTGGGTAGCCTATCCCTTCTCCAGCAGTCTCCCACATTGCAGGAGGATTCTTTAGCAGCTGAACCACAAGGGAAGCCCAAGAATACCGGAGTGGGCAGCCTATCCCTTCTCCAGCAGATCTTCCCAACCCAGGAATTGAACCAGGGTCTTCTGCATTACAGGCGGATTCTTTACCAATTGAGCTATCAGGGAAGCCTGCTGATTCAAAGGAGATGTGAATCTTAGTTGAGGTAAATCTGTTGAGCTGCTCCTAGCTCCTTTCATGGTGTATCATTCATGACCAGACTTCTATTCAGAGGTCTAAGTTCATGATTGGGATTATAGTCCTGTACCATAGCTTGCCTAGCTAAAAACTTGACATCATACTTAGACCTCTCTAAAAGCCAGGCTATGTCTCTAAAACCCCCAACTACACAAAAACCATGGTTCTGGACTAGCCTGTATGGAACACCCAAAATAGCAGTGATGACAGACAGCCTCCCATCTCCTTATCTTCTTTATCAAGAGCCCCTTCCTGCTTCACTACACCAATTACTTTATTTCATTCTTGTCTACATCAGACAGCCAAAATGGAGCAAGTATTTGCCTCTCCACGGCTGCAGACGCTGACATTTGGATTCCTGGCTCCAGAGGTTGGGGACCCAGAACCATCTCAACATTCCACTTACCCACATCTGAATCTCAGGACTCTCCTTGCCTAGAGGCAGAATTCAGTGAAGCTAGCCCATGGCAGAACACTTACAGGTGTGTTGCTGTCCACTGGAGGTCTGTTGAAAAATTCAGGAGATGGATGATGGTGAGAGTTGTACAATGTGAATGTACTTAGTGCCACTGAACTGTCCAGTTAAATATGGTTGAAAGATTACATTTTATATTATGTGACTTTTACTATCACAACAAAAAAATTTTAAAAATCCACTAAGCACCCAAAGGTGTTTTTAAAAAATAATGGAAGTGACAATTTCTGCTGATGCAAGTTATGTCTCAAACCTCTATAAACTAGCAGTGAATACTGCCTCATTGTGAGACTGAGATTCAGGTTTCAGAATTTATTAAATTATTGACTTTACAGTACAAGTCTTTGCTAAACTTTTGCACCCTGCATAACTTAAAGGCATAGCAAAGTTACTTCTATTTCTGTCCTTATTTTTAAGGTATGTTCTCTTTTTATCTCATTTTGCATGTTCATCTCCCCATTCTTTAAGCAAAATCTATGTAGCAATCAGGTGAACAGTAAGTACATGAAAGAAAATAACCCTAAAATAAACTCTAGGGAATATATCTTCACATGTAAAGAGAAAATAGGTTTTAATATCAAGACATTTTTAGTATTCTAGAGTGAAAAGTCTGAGTTTAATAGATAATTGTTTTCTTTTCTGAAGCATAATTCACATTTACCAGCTTAGAGATTCCTTTCATTATGAACGATCATAACCTCAAACCCAGCCAACCTTTTATGTACACTTAACAATTGTTCTCATTTTAGAAATCAAAATAGGCTCATTAAAATTATAAGAGCTTTTCTAATCTTAAAAGCTGAGGTTTAAGAAAAAACCTTTAGTGTGTTGAGATTGTCACTTACTTTTTATACCCAATTTTCTGTCTTCACTAGTTAGACAATTAACCAGTATTCAAGTTTGTGAAATACTGAGAAGCATGAAATTTACATAAATAAAATAAATTAACACAGTTAAACAATACAATATTGCCTCCTGACATCTCCATTTTCAGATGTCATCAACAAATAATCAAGATACCAAGTCAGGGTAGGCATTGTTCCTAAATAATTGCTTAGATTATCATAGATTCACTAATCATTACAATATTATTCAGAAATTTGTTTTTAATCCAGTGAACATATTGCTAATGACTGAAACATCTAACAGCATCATCTTTTCTAACAGCAGCAAAATGCCAGGGAATTGATTTTAATTAGGTTTTAGAAAAAGAATTATGTGGAATTCAAATATGTCATTCAATTTGTATGTCAAGGAGACTCTCAAGAAGGATTATGTGGTTAACCGGACTTTGCGATAAAGGGAGGTCTGTGTTTGGAATCCTTCAGTTTATTTTGAAAGCTCTTCTCTACACACAGGTACTGCTGCTGAGTGTCTTAGCCCTTCTGCATTTTCCAACAGGTTGCTTTCTCTCTCCTCCTCCCATAGCAGTAACCACCAAGGCAGATCATTGCAATGGTTCAGTATCAAGAAAAGGAATCACTTGCCCATATCTTCTTTTTTTTAATGTAGCCACAAAGGTCTCAGGCTTTCATTCAGTAAGGCAGTACAGAATTTTGAATCAAGAATTTATTTAATGCAGTTTAGATTAAACAAAGCCTTCCAAGCAGGTAGAATAGAAGGGAAACCAGGAAAATGCCACTATCATTAAAAATGAACTATTTTGAGATGGTTAAATGGGGGACGGAGTGTGCAATTAGATACGTCCTTATCCTCTAAAATTCTAGCAGCCCACATGCCTGATTACTTTAGATGATACTTCTGGAGATGCCAACAGTATTGTTTCTTGTTCACTCTAGGTATCTTTGCTGCTTTGGGACCTGTAAGGCAGGTAAGACCCATTCAGTAAGATCCATTAAAGCTCTCTGGGCTTCTCGAAGGAAAATTTCCTAAATTAACAATACATCGAAGGATGAATAAAACATGTTGTAAATGTTTTCAATTACTCTTTTGAAAACCAATTCCACCATCATAAATATATTCTACTAAACAAACTAACAAACTGACAAAAACCTGTAAAGAAATTCTAACCCCAGTCAGGGATTTGAGCTCCAAAATTCCCTCAAGTCCTTTGGAAACAACCCATATTTGGGGTTAAAAACCCTTGGAAATTCCCTCTGACTTATAAGTGACTACATTTTCAGTTACTGCATATCTCATTTACACCACAAGATTTTTAAAATTAATGTCCAAAGCTGATATTGCTTCCACAGAGAAAGGTTATATCTCTCATTATTTATTCATTTCTTCTTTCATTCATTTATCCATCCTTACACCCAATTAATCACTTAAGATTTCTGAATACCTACAGTCCTATCTACACTACTCCCTAGCAGAGGAATAGTTCTCTCCTGAGCTCAGAAAAAGCCAGGATATTCATGCAAGTTCTTGCAAGAGGGTAAACAAACACAGTAGGCAAAGTAAAACATTCTAGAGAATATAGCCAAGCTTCACAAACGGCACAGGAATTTTTAATATTCTTTAAGCAACGGATTTTCACTACAAGGATTTTACATTTTAGCACCATCAGCACAACACCTACCTCTTCAAATATGGTATTTAGTATTCACCTGGTCCTAAAAATGATATAATAAGAAAAGTAGTTGCTCAGTCTCTCAGTCATGTCCGACTCTTTGTGACCCCATGAACTGTAGCCCGCTAGGCTCTTCTGTCCATGGAATTCTCCAGGAAAGAATAGTGGAGTGACAGAAAAAATATAATTTACCAAAACCTACAAAAAAGAAACAGAAATCCTGACAAGCCTGATATTCACCTTGAAAGCACTGAGTCATATCATTTATCTACAGCTGGCATACATTTGATCAATCAGGTGTCTACTCTGGTTGGCCTATGCCTGTTTCCTAATGTTAAAAATATGAAATATCATCCTGAACTATATTCATAAAATAATTGAATTAAAATAACCTTCCTGCAAAAAAACTCCAAATTCAAATGGCTTCACTATTTAGATATACCAAACATTCAAGGAAAAAAAAATTATTCTAAACTTAACGCAAATCATTCCAGAGATGGGATAAAAAGAACTATTCTCTAACTCATTTCAAGAGATTAACATAACCTTGATAACAAAACCTGACAAAGAGTGTACAAGAAAGGAAAATTAAAAGACCTTAGTCATTACAGTCCATAGAGTCGCCAAAAGCTGGATCATTGAAAAAGCAAGAGAGTTCCAGAAAAACATCTATTTCTGCTTTATTGACTATGCCAAAGCCTTTGACTGTGTGGATCACAATAAACTGTGGAAAATTCTGAAAGAGATGGGAATACCAGATCATCTGACCTGTCTCTTGAGAAACCTGTATGCGGGTCAGGAAGCAACAGTTAGAACTGGACATGGAACAACAGACTGGTTCCAAATAGGAAAAGGAGTACGTCAAGGCTGTATATTGTCACCCTGCTTATTTAACTTATATGCAGAGTACATCATGAGAAACGCTGGGCTGGAAGAAGCACAAGCTGGAATCAAGATTGCCAGGAGAAATATCAATAACCTCAGATATGCAGATGACACCACCTGTATGGCAGAAAGTGAAGAAGAACTAAAGAGCCTCTTGATGAAAGTGAAAGAGGAGAGTGAAAAAGTTGGATTAAAGCTCAACGTTCAGAAAACTAAGATCATGGCATCTGGTCCCATCACTTCATGGGAAATAGATGGGGAAACAGTGGAAACAGTGTCAGACTTTATTTTTTTGGGCTCCAAAATCACTGCTGATGGTGATTGCAGCCATGAAATTAAAAGACGCTGACTCCTTGGAAGGAAGGTTATGGCCAACCTAGATAGCATATTTAAAAGCAGAGACATTACTTCGCCAACAAAGGTCCATCTAGTCAAGGCTATGGTTTTTCCAGTAGTCATGTATGGATGTGAGAGTTGGATGGTGAAGAAAGCTGAGTGCCGAAGAATTGATGCTTTTGAACTGTGGTGTTGGAGAAGACTCTTGAGAGTCCCTTGGACTGCAAGGAGATCCAACCAATCCATCCTAAAGGAGATCAATCCTGGGTGTTCATTGGAAGGACTGATGTTGAAGCTGAAACTCCAATACTTTGGCCACCTCATGCAAGGAGTTGACTCATGGGAAAAGACCCTGATGCTGGGTAGGATTGGGGGCAGGAGGAGAAGGGGACGACAGAGGATAAGATGGTTGGATGGCATCACTGACTCGATGGACATGGGTTTGGGTAAACTCCGGCAGTTGGTGATGGACAGGGAGGCCTGGCATGCTGTGGTTCATGGGGTCACAAAGAGTCAGACACGACTGAGCAACTGAACTGAACTGAACTGAAGCAACTGAATACAACATGCACAAGAAATGTTAGGTTGCTCTAATATTAGAAAATCAATTAATGCAATTATCATATTAGTAGATTAAAGGAAAATAATGATATCACCATATCAATAGATACAGAAAAAGGCAGTTGATGGAATTCCACATCTTTTCTTTTCAGCATCAGTCTGGAGGTCTTACCTAGCACAATAAAAGGTGGGTGTGGGAAGAGTTATTATTTGCAGATAATATAATTGTGTAAACCAAAAGAACTATGCATATATATTTTAGCATTTATTAGAGTTTAACAAGTTGTCAGAATATAGGGTCAATATATAAAAGGTAAACTATATTTCCATACACCAGAAAAAACATAAAATGAAATAAAATTTTAAACACAATTTACTATAGTATCAAATATATGAAATACCTAGAAATAGACATGACAAAAGATTCCAAGAACTTCTCTTTCCCCTTAGGAAAGAGGAAAATAATTAAGTGTACTGAAAAACATTGATCATGACCTAAATGAATGGAGAGATATTCAATCTTATGTATTAGAAGACTCTATTTTAAATTCTTTAATTCTCTCAAATTAACCTACAAATTCAAAGCAATCCCAATAAAAATCTCAAGATGTTTCTTATGTAAAGTAGCAATCTGATTCTAATATTTAAATGGAAATGCATTAGTAAATAACCAAAATACTCTGGAAGATACGTACAAGGTGAGAAGACATGCTATACCAAATGCGATGAGTTATTTCAAAATATAGTAATTAACATATTGACCAAACAAATTGCCTAAAGTAGAACCATAAAATAGCTTTATATATGTATAGGGACTTGATTTATAACTGAGATGATATTTCAGAGCATTAGAAAATAACTTCCTTTTTAAAATAAAATATACTGATAACATGAGATATACATATGGGGATTCATATCTCACAGTGAGCACAGAAATTAATTATAAATGTGAACAATAAAACTCTAAAGTGTTTAGAAAGTAATATAAATGAATATCTTTATATCCTCAGAGTTTGGGAGGGATTTCTCAAACAAGACATCAAAAAGCTCTAATAAAGACACAAAACCAAAATGAGTAGATCAATGGAACAGAACAGAGAACCCAGAAACAAACCCACGCACCTATGGTCAATTGACTTACAACAAAAGGGGCGGGAATATACAATGGAGAAAAGACAGTCTCTTCAATAAGTGGTGCTGGGAACCCTGGATAGCCATGTGTAAAACAATGAGTAGAACATTTCCTTATATCATATGCAGAAATAAACACAAAATGGATGAAAGACCTAAATTTAAGACCTAAAAGGATAAAGATCTCAGAAAAGAACATAGGCAGAACACTCTGACACAAACAGTAGGAATATTTTTTCTTGGATCTGTCTCCTAAGTCAAAAGAAACAGGGGCAAAAATAAATAAATGGGACCTAATTATTAAATAAACTTAAAAGCTTTGGCACAGCAAAAGAAACCATTGACAAATCAAAAAAACAATCTACTGAATGGGAGAAAATATTTGCAAATAATATGAGTTGATATCCAAAATACATAAGGAGTTAATATCCAAAATATATAAGCAGCTCATATGACTCAATATATTAAAAAAAAAAAACAGATTAAAAATGGACAGAAGACCCAAATAGACATTTTTCTAAAGAAAACATGCAGACATGCCAATAGGCACATGAAAATATGCTCAACATTGCTAATCATTAGCAAAATGCAAATCAAAGGAACAATGAGATATCACCTCACGAACCTGTCAGAATGGCTATCCCCAAAAAGTCCACAAATAACAAATGTTGGCAAGGATGCAGAGGAAAGGGAAAGGTACACACTGTAGGTAGAACTGTAAATTGGTGCAGCCCCCATGGAAAACAGTCTGGGGACTTCTCAACAAGCTAAAAAAAGAGCTATCATATTATCCATCAATTCCACGTCTGGATATATATTCAAAGAAAATGAACAATGTTCTTAGCAGCATCATTTTCAATATCCAAGATATAGAAGCAACCTAAGTGTCCATCAACAGATGAATGGATAAAGAAGATGCATATGTGTATACATGCATATACATACAAATACATACAATGGAATATTACTCAGCAATAACAAAGAATGAAACTCATCCATTTGCAACAGCATGGATAGACGTACAGAGTATTATACTCAGTGAAATAAGTTAGACAGAAAAAGGCAAATACTCTATGTTATCATTTATATTTGGAATCTAAAAAGTAAAACAAATGTATATAACAAAACAAAAACAGACTCATAGATATAGGGAATTAGTGATTACCAGTGGGGAAAGGGATTGGGGAGAGGGGCAAAACAGGAGTGTGGAATTAAGAGATACAAATTACTATATGTAAAATAGATAAGCAACAAGGGTATTCGGTACAGAAAAGGGAAATATAGCCATTGTTTTGTGATGATGTGAAGTGGAGTGCAAGCTATTAAATACTGACTCACTGTGTAGTATATCTGAAAAATATATTGTAAATCAACCAAACTTTAATTTAAAAAGTACTAACCTGAAAAGAAAAGATTGATATATTAGAGTACATTAAAATTCAGACTTTTTTCTTTCATGAAAAATCCCATAGAATATTAAAGACATCCCAGAGATTAGGAAAAGTTATTTACAAAGCACCTACCTCAAAGACCAGCATCTAGAATATACAATGAATTTCTACAATTAAGTAAGATAATTCAACAGAAGAATAGGCCAAAAAAGAACAGATACTTCACAAAACAAGAAATCCAAATGACCAGCAAACATAGATGTACTTCATATGCACCATGTTATATCTTCATGGCCTTAAAACTGTCTCCATGGCCTCTAGACACTTGTTTCAGTACCAGCCAACTTTGAGGAGTTGTGACCAACTTCAGCCAGATACACTCCAACACTACCTAGCTTCAGACCCATGCCAAGCACTTCTCACCTCTTTCCCTAGACTTCTTGGTTGCTATCAGAATCACTTAACATTCATATATGCAGAGTTGTAAATGTATGTGAAATATGTCCCATGGGATCAATCAGTCTTTGACTAGTAAAAGATAGGCGTCAATGAACGAATTCTTCTCTCCTTATAACCAGTTGGCATGAGAAACAACCCTTTACACAGATTCTCAGAAGGTAGTTCCATGAGACTGACAGTCATTTGAATTTGATAAGAGAAGTGAACAGTTGAAAACATATGCTTGCTTTAGCCATTTCTCCTTCTCTGCCTATTCCCCGCACCCTCTTTACTGCTCCTTTGGATTACACCCTTAAATTAAAGCAATAGCAATAGCACATAAGCCTTTACTGCAAGCTCTGCTTTCCAGGGAATCCAAGGAGATGCCAAACACACCTATCAGAGTAACAGAAATTTTGAATTCTGACAGACCAAATGTTAACAAGAATGTGGACAAACAGAAGCTCATAAACTATTAGTAGGAGTGCAAATTGGTCCAACCACTTTGGAATAGTATTTGGCATTATCTCCTAAAGGTAGATATTTGCCTGTCCTCGAATTTAGTATTTCAACTCCTGATTATATACCCTAGAGACACAGTAGATTTACCATGTCGTGAATCAAAGGCCTCTCAATGCCATGGAACCCCTGCAAGTCTTGGTACTTAATTTGTGTGTGCTTGTGTGTATGTGTATATTTTAAAGCAAGTCTCCAAACTGCATGAGCTTAAGATTCCAAAAATGCTGGATCTACCCTTGCCTGGTTAGAGTTGTTCAGGCTACAAGTACAAGAATCAACATTGTTCCTAATATCCCCAAACTGGAAACAACCCAAATGACCATCAGATGTTGAATGACTGATTGAATGACCATCTGTCAGGGAAGTCTGCCTGGGAAAAGGGATTTATTGCAGGAATTCAATCTTTTACTATTGTGGGACAAGCTAGGGAAATAAAGGTCCAGAAGGGCAAGTTGGAGGATCAGAGAAAGAGTTACTACTTAGGCAATCTTAAAAGCCAGTCTAAAGTGGATGGAGGAAGAGGAAAGCTCACAGAGGTGTCTCTAGTAAACTACTGCCTTTAGGTCATCACCTCTCTGGGCCCATAGCCAAGGGTATATAGAGGTTCTACTAGGCAGCAGAGTCAATAGTCAAGAAGAAATGGACAAAGAGAAGAGTGTGGACAAGCTAGGGTTACTGGGCACCTCTGTGTCTATCTTCATTGCCATAAAGACTTTCAGAGGATAACAGTTGTTGCTTTATCGCTGCCTTCCAAGTGTCAAGCATGCTATCCTTTTGGCCAGCTCTAACTCAGAATACTGTGGGCAAGAATACCTTAGAAGAAATGGAGTAGCCATCATGGTCAACAAAAGAGTCCGAAATGAAGTACTTGGATGCAATCTCAAAAACGATAGAATGATCTCTGTTCGTTTCCAAGGCAAACCACTCAGTATCACGGTAATCCAAGTCTATGCCCCGACCAGTAATGCTGAAGAAGCTGAAGTTGAACAGTTCTATGAAGACCTATAAGACCTTCTAGAACTAACACCCAAAAAAGATGTCCTTTTCATTATACGGGACTGGAATGCAAAAGTAGGAAGTCAAGAAATACCTGGTGTAACAGGCAAATTTGGCCTTGGAGTACAGAATGAAGCAGGGCAAAGGATAATAGAGTTTTGCCATGAGAACGCACTGGTAATAGCAAACACCCAATTCCAACAACACAAGAGAAGACTCTACATGTGGACATCACCAGATGGTCAACACCGAAATCAGATTGATTATATTCTTTGCAGCCAAAGATGGAGAAGCTCTATACAGTCAGCAAAAACAAGACCAGGAGTAGACTGTGGCTCAGATCATGAACTGCTTATTGCCAAATTCAGACTTAAATTGAAGAAAGTAGGGAAAACCACTAGACCATTCAGGTATGACCTAGATCAAATCCCTTATGAGTATACAACGGAAGTGAGAAATAGATTTATGGAACTAGACCTGATAGACAGAGTGCCTGATGAACTATGGACAGAGGTTCGTGACATTGTACAGGAGACAGGGATCAAGACAATCCCCATGGAAAAGAAATGCCAAAAAACAAAATGGCTGTCTGAGGAAGCCTTACAGATAGCTGGGAAGAGAAGAGAAGCGAAAAGCAAAGGAGAAAAGGAAAGATATTCCCATCTGAATGCAGAGTTCCAAAGAATAGCAAGCAGAGATAAGAAAGCCTTCCTCAACGATCAGTGCAAAGAAATAGAGGAAAACAACAGATTGGGAAAGACTAGAGATCTCTTCAAGAAAATTAGAGATACCAAAGGAACATTTCATGCAAAGATAGGCTCGATGAAGGACAGAAATTGTATGGACCTAACAGAAGCAGAAGATATTAAGAAGAGGTGGCAAGAATACACAGAAGAACTGTACAAAAAAGATCTTCATGACCCAGATAAACACAATGGTATGATCACTCACCTAGAGCCAAACGTCCTGGAATGTGAAGTCAAGTGGGCCTTAGAAAGCATCACTACGAACAAAGCTAGTGGAGGTGATGGAATTCCAGTTGAGCTATTTCAAATCCTCAAAGGTGATGCTGTGAAAGTGCTGCACTTGATATGCCAGCAAATTTGGAAAACTCAGCAGTGGCCACAGGACTGGAAAAGGTCAGTTTTCGTTCCAATCCCAAAGAAAGGCAATGCCAAAGAATGCTCAAACTACCGCACAACTGCACTCATCTCACATGCTAATAAAGTAATGCTCAAAATTCTCCAAGCCAGTCTTCAGCAATACGTGAACCGTGAACTTCCAGTTGTTCAAGCTGGTTTTAGAAAAGGCAGAGGAACCAGAGATCAAATTGCCAATATCCACTGGATCATCAAAAAAGCAAGAGAGTTCCAGAAAAACATCTACTTCTGCTTTATTGACTATGCCAAAGCCTTTGACTGTGTGGATCACAATAAACTGTGGAAAATTCTGAAAGAGATGGGAATACCAGACCATCTGACCTGTCTCTTGAGAAACCTGTATGCAGGTCAGGAAGCAACAGTTAGAACTGGACATGGAACAACAGACTGGTTCCAAATAGGAAAAGGAGTATGTCAAGGCTGTATATTGTCACCCTGCTTATTTAACTTATATGCAGAGTACATCATGAGAAACGCTGGGCTGGAAGAAGCACAAGCTGGAATCAAGATTGCCGGGAGAAATATCAATAACCTCAGATATGCAGATGACACCACCCGTATGGCAGAAAGTGAAGAAGAACTAAAGAGCCTCTTGATGAAGGTGAAAGAGGAGAGTGAAAAAGTTGGCTTGAAGCTCAACATTCAGAAAACTAAGATCATGGCATCTGGTCCCATCACTTCATGGGAAATAGATGGGGAAACAGTGGAAATAGTTTCAGACTTTATTTTTTGGGGCTCCAGAATCACTGCTGATGGTGACTGCAGCCATGAAATTAAAAGACGCTTACTCCTTGGAAGGAAGGTTATGGCCAACCTAGATAGCATATTTAAAAGCAGAGACATTACTTTGCCAACAAAAGTCCGTCTAGTCATGGCTATGGTTTTTCCAGTGGTCATGTATGGATGTGAGAGTTGGATGGTGAAGAAAGCTGAGCGCCGAAGAATTGATGCTTTTGAACTGTGGTGTTAGAAAAGACTCTTGAGAGTCCCTTGGACTGCAAGGAGATCCAATCAATCCATCCTAAAAGAGATCAATCCTGGGTGTTCATTGGAAGGTCTGATGTTGAAGCTGAAACTCCAATACTTTGGCCACCTCATGCGAAAGGTTGACTCATTGGAAAAGACCCTAATGCTGGGTAGGATTGGGGGTTGGAGGAGAAGGGGACGACAGAAGATGAGATGGTTGGATGGCATCACCGACTCAGTGGACATGGGTTTGGGTAGACTCCGGGAGTTGGTGATGGACAGAGAGACCCGGCGTGCTGCAATTCATGGGGTCGCAAAGAGTCAGACATGACTGAGCGACTGAACTGAACTGAACTGAACTCAGAATCCCATGAGGAAGGGAATTCTGGAAAATATAGTTTATGGTTTATCCAAATCAGCACATCACAGTTCAGCATAAATGGACACATTGTATAATACACATACAATGGAATTCTGTATGGCACTAATTATGAATAAAATTCAGCTATACCCACACACAACATGAATGAATCTTACAATGTTAAGAGAAAGAAGACACTATGAATTCAAGTAAGAATTCACAGAGTATGATTCCATTTATATAAGCCTCAAGAAGAGGCTAAACTAAACCACACTGATTGATGATACATGCATAGGTGATAAAACTAATGAGAAAAGAAAGGAATTAATTATCACCAAATCAGGATAATGACTGCCTTTGGGGGGACAGGGAGGTTATGCTCTAAGAGGGATTCTGGAAAGCTAGCATTATTCTATTTGTCCAGGGTGTTTGTTACACAGCTTTTGCTTTGTAATTATTCATTAATTTTACATTTCCATTTTTGCATATATATTTCATAAAATTAAGGAAAAAATCACATTTTATAAGCTGATTTCCACCACTCTCTTCTTCAGTCTTTGTGGACCAGGAAACCACATATCCCACTGAGTCCTGGAGGAATATGAAGGGAAGAGAGGGAGTATTCCCTTGCAGAAGGTCTAGTAGAGGGGTTCTCACTCATGGGTCTGCTCTCAGCCATTACAATTATTAATAATTCCTCACAAGTTATTATGCCTGGATTTGTAGACTTATGAACATCATCTATTACTAAGTGTATAGATTGAATGTTTGTGTTCCCAAACATGTATATGTTAAAATTTAATCCCCAATATAATGGTATTTAGAGGTGAGGACTTTGGGTTTTTTCTTAGTATAAGCTTTTTTGCATTCTCAGTATAAAGCAAAATCAATAATGATCATCAGCTCAAATAGTGAAGCTACCGAGAATGTTATTTGGTAAAGATTTAAATTAACAATTGTTTACATTAAAACTTGCGCTGACTATATCATACATGAATAAAAAAAAAATCTAGACTATTAACACTTTCTATTGACATTGAGCTTCTTATTTAACTTCCCTATGGCCTAAGTGAGCTTCCCTGGTGGCTCAGACAGTAAAGAATCTGCCTGCAATGAGGGAGACCTGGGTTCAATCCCTGGGTTGGGCAGATGCCCTGGAGAAGGGAATGGCTACCTACTCCAGTATTGTTGCCTGGAGAATTCCACGGACAGAGGAGCCTGGTGGGCTACAGTTCATAGGGTCGCAAAGAGTTAGACATGATTGAGCAACTTTGACCTCACCTCAAGGCCTAAGTGGCCTATAAAATTATGGTACATTAAGTACCCAACTCACATGTGAGAATTAAATGGGACAATCCATGTGATATGTTTAGGATAGTACCTAGGAAATAGCAGACATTCAGTTTATCAGATATCTTTTATAACTTTGTTTTTTTTGTGTGGGGGAGGGGAGGGTTGTTGTTATTCAAAGAGTCCATAAACTCCCTAAAGAATATAAGAACAGATGTTACGTAAAAATTTCAAATTAAGTATTTCTTTTCTGAGGAGCTACAAAATCTGCATGAAGAAAATCAAGTCCCCCAAATATTTAAACCTCAAACAAGAAGAAGAAACAGCAACTTTCCAGTAAATACTATCAGTGTCTGGTGTTAAAAGCACAGAATATACAAGAATACTGGACTGGGTTGCTATTTTCTTCTCCCAGGGCTCTTGCCAACCCAGGGATCAAACCTGCGTCTCCTGTGACTCCTCAGTTGCAGACGGATTCTTTACTGGCTGAGCCATCAGGGAAGCCCACTTCTTATATAAGGTCTTCAAACACAATGGTAGCAACTTTATATAATACACATATGGATAAACTTCATTAACAGTCTTCAATAGCAAACTTCAATAACAATCTTCAATAACAGCCTCTGAAATTAATCCTACTTTCTTTCATCTTGAAGATTCTATTTTTTAAGAAGCAAGAAAAAATTTTATTTGTGTTGGAAATACTAAAAGAATTTTCTTTTATTTACAAGATAAAAAACAAAACATTTCAATAACTCAAAGGGAAAACACCCAATTTAGCAAGAAAACAGTCTTCAATAAAGAAGCTTATGATTTTCAATGAGGAAAAAAAATACTGATTTCAATTCCATTCAGTTGGCTTCAAACTGTATCACTTTGAAGTGAAAATACTGTAATATCTACTTGAGTAGATATTCTGCTAGTTTTATCATAGTGCTTAAGCTATAATTCCTGTGCAAATATCACAAGAAACTTTTAAAATTCAGAGGACACACTATAGCAATCCCCTTTTATATTGTTTAGAAAGGAAAAAAGACTTGTCTCAATGCTTAGAATCCACTTTTTTTTAATTGGAATTTAGCTGCTTTACAATGTTGTGCTAGTTTCTGCTGTAGAGCAAAGTATATGTATGCATATATCCCCTGTCTGTCACCACAGAGCACTGAGGAGCGTTTCCTGTGCTATACAGTAGGTTCTTGTTAGTTATCTGTTTCATACATAGTAGTGTATACATGTCAACCTCAATATTCCAATTCATCCCACCCCACCTTTTCCCCCATTGGTGTCCATACATTCGTTCTATATGTCTGTGTCTCTATTTCTGCTTTGAAAATAGGTTCATCAGTACCATTTTCCTGCTGCTGCTGCTGCTGCTGCTGCTGCTGCTAAGTCACTTCAGTCGTGAACGACTCTGTGCGACCCCATAGACGGCAGCCCACCAGGCTCCGCCATCCCTGGGATTCTCCAGGCAAGAATACTGGAGTGGGTTGCCATTTCCTTCTTCAGTGCATGAAAGAGAAAAGTGAAAGTGAAGTTGCTCAGTCGTGTCCGACTCTTAGCAACCCCATGGACTGTAGCCTACCAGGCTCCTCTGTCCATGGGATTTTCCAGGCAAGAGTACAGGAGTGGGGTGCCATTGCCTTCTCCGACCATTTTCCTAGATTCCACGTATATGTGTATTTGTGACCCAGCAAATCCACTATCGGGCGTATACCCAGAGAAAACCATAATTACAAGATACATGCACCGTAATGTTCATTGCAGCACTATTTGCAATAGAATCCACTTTTTGACATGTTAGGGAAAGATCTACAAAGATCTCCAGAAAAAATTTTTTCTCTTCATGTATGGCATGATTTAGTGACACCTTGCATATCTGTACTTGATTAACATATGCCCAAAGAGTCTGACCTATTGTAATTTTTAAATTAAAATACAACTGAAAGAAAAGACATTCTTTTGGTTGGTTGAACTTGCAGATGCAGAAGTAGTGGAAATGGAGGACCAACAGTACCACTCTATTTTAAATAAGAGACCTGAGCATCTTGATGTTAGCATCTGCTGGAATCCGGAAGCCAATCTCCAGCATATACCAAGGGATGACCGTGTGCTGAAAAGGTACTGAAATCCACTCATGATGATGGAAATGTTTCAACAAAAGCCATCACTGTGCAAGAATCTGACTGGCAAACATATGAAAAAGCAGTAATACCTATTTTAGGTTAGATGCAAGGAAAGGGACGCTTGAATACACTATTGATGGGACTAAATGAAGTGTTTTAAGCAAATGAAGGAGTAAACAAGATTTTAAAAACCTAGGCCAACTTCAAATTTTGCCAGCCAGGATATGACTATGGACTCTTTAAAGGGATAAGACGAATTTTACACAATGATGGCAGTTTTAAAAACAAATAGAAAGCAGCTTTCAACATGGACAGATGTTCCCCATTGTCAAACAGGATAGAAAAAAACGATGGCCTGATAAGTAGTAGATTTCACTGTATGTGTCAGTGGTACCCAAGAAAATTAAGGGGTTTTGGAGTCTAAGAGCCCTAAATTTAGCAGCTCATTAGTAACTTAACTTGAAAGGGTTTTTAACCTCTATAAATCTTAGTTTCCTCATCTCTAAAATATTATAGTCCTAACTTGTTGGATTATTGTTAGTACCTAACAGAGTATGATGCTGTGGGTGCTCAATGGATGTCATATCTTTCTCGAGGCCAGAAGTGGTGACCCCTTTTTATTATATCTAGCTAGCAATTAGGTCTCATATCTCTCTAATGAAGAACTAAGGTTATTTTAGGTCATTTCTGATACCAGTCATGGAGAAGTAAATCTATTCTTTCATTGATACACATGAATAACTAACAGTGATTCATGTTAAAGTGAGTTAAGTGTCTCATCTTCTCCCTAGGACCTGCACAATATCCTGTCTTTATACTGCTCATTTTCTTCCAGAACAGAGACTATTCAACCCCTACCAATTCAGTGAATTTAACCACCCTTGACGTTCAATAATAAACCTAAAAATAATTGATCTATAATTTCAGTTTAAATGATCTGACATAGCCAAGCTACTTTTAAATGACAGCAAATGGGATTTTTTAATGGAAATATTGATAGGCCCTTAAGTGTATTGGGGAGTCGAGGACAATGACAATGATATTGCACTAATAAAACTAATGCCATGGAGATAGTCTTTTTTTAAAAATGTGTCTTTTCTTTATCACAACATAATACCTACCTTGACAACAGAAATGTCAACAGTTAGGGCTCTATTCTTCAAACCGTCATGCTCTATTAATGCTGTTTTTCAGTGGGATTTACTTTGTCAAGGAAGGAAGGGCCAAAGAGGAAAGTTTGTGGTCTTCCTATTCGCTAAATCCCTCTTCTCACTGATGCACAAATGAGTAACTACCCCCAGTGCCACAGAAAGAATGAGAGTTGAAAACAGGCCAAAATCATCTAGGGAACAGGCACAAAAAGCTAGCCTTGTATAAGCAAAGTCATGCTTAGACAAGAAGAAAATAAAACAGAGTAGGTGATAGGAATGCCAAGGGGTGCTCCCCATGCTGTGCGTATGCTCTTTCAGTTATGGGGAGCAGTAGAAAAGGGCTTTACCATGCAAATAAAATTGAGCCCTACTGGCTGGGGCTGAGAACAGTGTCTTAACTGGGTTCCAAAAAAGTCTATGCAGCTTAACCCCCTTAATCCAAACAGGAGGAGGAAAATAAACTAGTTGGCTGGCAGAGACACACAGGGATATAAAATAAGGCTAAGGAGGGGTTAAAAGGATTACAGATGGGGACTCTTCATTGTAATCAGGGGGCCTCAAGAGCAACAAGACAGCAGAAAGGGAGCAGGATGGGGCTTTGTTCAGCTTGGAGTCATTGTGAAATTTGGGTCTAGAAGCAATTTTGGTTTACCCTTTATATTTAGAGAATCATCTGATAAACTTTGATAGAGAATAGCCAGATAAACAAGTTCTAAATAAGGATCCAGAGCTCAGAAACTCCTTAAAGCTTTAAATATCTGAATCAAAAAATCTGCTGTGTCACCCACCCATTTAGTAACTTTCTGTCCCCAAACTATGTTTGCACATACTATCTTTTTCAATTTTCACACAACTGCCATGAGTTAAGCACAGCAGGGTTTATCCTCTCCATTTTACATGTGATGACAACTGAGGGTCACTGAGGGTAAAGACTTCCCCAGAGTGACACAACCAAAAAGGATTTCCTGTGACCATCTGTTGTCAGGTTCTATGTCTATGCCTAAGAATCTCCCTACAGGACATACTTATTTTTCAAAAAGCTTTTAAAAATTATTTCACATTGAGGAAACCTAGATGCCAAGGCAGAAAACTCCCCTACTAATGTTTAATTTGGTGAAAAGCAATATTCTACCCTAATTCTAGAATTCACCTAACTTTGTTCCCAAAGTGTTGTAGGAAATAAACATAAAAGTTAGAATTTTTTCATAGCAAGTTGCTGTAGAAGTGTAAAACTATCCTTGTGCTAATTTTATTATGTCTTCTCTTCCTGTACAAATGATTGGGCATATTATGCTCTTTTTCTATCTTCCTTTTATGGCTGATGATTAGGAAATGTCCAGAAAGCATTTGAATTATTGCTACAGTGGCCAAATCCCAATATCTGTGTTTTTGAATATGCACTTATGAATAATATCATTAGAAATGCACACAAGATATATGATCTGCCTAGGTATTTTTCAACATTCTAATGCAAAGTTATGTTCATAAAATGAAAAGCCATGAGACTTTTACTCCCAGCTAAGATCAAATACCTAATGAGGTAACCAGGGCTTGAGGGACAATAATCCAAGAGAGAAGAATATTTCACTGAGGTAAACCCATATTCCTCATGCTGCTGTTTTCTCCTTAGGGAGTTTGCCAGTTCTTTGCTCAGAGGATAAGAAGTAAAATAGAAGATCCAAGGTTTAGCAGCAGAGAAGCCAACAGAACTTTTGGCAGTCTCATGGGGCTGGCGTTGAAGGGAGGTTCAAAGCCCAGCCTCCTGCACAGGTTTTTCCCCGCCCCATTCCCCATCACTCCCTACCCCAGGTATTTGCTGATCAAATGGGCAAGACAGGAAGCTAAGAACCAAAAAGGAAAAACAACTAAAAAGCAGAGTGAAATTTCTATAAAACTCACAGTGTACAAAAAACAAAATAAGAAATCACGACTCAACAATGAGAAAGAACTCCAGCAAAGTCCCTGGGTTCTCAATTACTACATTCTGGGGGTTAGTGTGAACCTGAAGTAAAACCAAGTCTTACAGACTGATAACTATCCTTGAATTAAATTTGTTAGAACCCTCTTTGGGTTCTGATGATGGCTTGCACTTTTGCTGCCTGCCAGGGCAAAGGATGAATGTTCTCTAGAGAAAGAAAACATTCAAAGTCTATAAAAGTTATCACTCAAAATGTCCAGCATTCCATCAAAAATAACCAAGCCTGCTAAGAAATAGGATGGAGGTAGGAAAAAGAAAGACAACAAAAATAAACCAAATATCATCAAACAAGGATTTTTCTATAATTATGATTAAGTTAAAAAATAGATAACAAAAATATAAATTTTTCACCAAAGAACTGGAATATATAAAATAATCTAGTGAAATTTTTAGAACCAGATAAATATAACTGAAACTAAGAATTCAATAAATGGATTTAAAAGCAGATTGGACTCAGCTCAGAAATGAATTAATTAACTAAAAGATAAATCAGTAGCACAGAGAACAAAACATGTCAAAAAGATAGGAAACGTTGAAAGGGATACAAATATGTGGGATACTGGGGGAATCTGTAAATGTATAATTGGAATCTAAGGAGAAGAAAAAAAGAACAGCATAAAGCTAGAAGTCAAAAGAGAAAAATAATAGCTATAAGAATTTCAATTATTTATGAATTAAGCAACATAATTATACTGTATATCGCTCATGGTCAAAGAAATCACAATGGAAATTGGAAAACTATATGAACTGAATTAATTTAGGATGAGGCTAAAGCTATACTTAGAGGAAAATTTAAAGCCTTACAATGTATGTTTTTAAAAAGAATGCTGATATCAATGTACTAAGTATACAACTCTAAAAAAGAGCAGCAAGTCAAACCAAAAGATAAAAGCAGATATTAATGAAGTTGAAAATAAACTTAAAATCCAGAAAAGTCAACAAAACCTACATTTGATTCTTTGAGAAGATGATAAAAATTATTAAACCCTCTAAAGACACCGATCAAGGAAAAAGACAATACATTGTTCATCAAAGTCAGAGGCTTGAAAAGAGATGCTATGACTAGATCCTAGGATATTAAAAATAACATAAATAATATTCTGAACAATTTTGTGTCAGTTAATTTGATAATTTGAATGAAATGGGCAAACCCTGAGGAAACACACTTTCCAAAAATGACACAGGAAGAAATTTTTAAAAAATAAAACTTTTTGTATCTAAAAATATTACATTAAATCTTTAATTAAAGACATACCTACAAGATAATCCAGCTTCACTGGTGAATTCTATCAAACATGTAAAGATAAAATAGAACCAAATTTACACAAACACTTCTATAGAAGAACAAAAGAGGTGACACTTTTTAAGTTATTTTACCGATCTAGAATAACCTTAATTGAAAAGTCTGACAAGGACAGTACAAAAAAGGAAAATTACAAATAACTTTCATTAATAAATATAAATATTTTAATCTAAACAAAATATTAGCAAGTTGAATCCAGTAAGATTCTTTTAAAATTTTATGACCAAGTGGGTTTTATTCAGGAACAAAGGGTTAGTTCTCATTTTGAAAACTTACTGTAATTAACCAATATAAATGAAAAGTAAAGGAGAAAAATGTTATCATCCTCAAAATAAAACATTTGATAGAATTTATCATCCATTCATAATAAAAAGTCACAAAATTTTTAAATCTGATTAAAAAGAAATGAGGGAAATTTCTTTTAACTACTGAAAAGTTTATTTTATAATTTACCATTGTAATTGTCACTCAGACCAGATGAATTCTAACTTTATATTTGCATATATATTTATAACAGATTTTGTTTTTTGGAGAAGTTTTATGTCACAACAAACCTGAGCAGAAAGTACAGAGACTTCTCACATACCTTTGCCCCTACACAAACACAGCCTCCCTCATGATCTACAAAGGGCATTAGAGTGGTACATTTGTTAAAACTGATTAACCTATATTAACACAGAATTACCACCTAAAGTCCTTAGCTTCTACTACGGTTCACTCTCAGCATTGTGCAGTCTATAGATTTTGACAAAATGTATCCACCACTATAATATCATAGAGAATAATTTCATTGCCCTAAAAATTCCTCTCCATTCTATTATTCTGTCTATCCCTGTTGTTGTTGTTGGTCAGTTGTTCAGTCATGTTTGACTCTTTGTGACCCCATGGACTGCAGCACAACAGGCTTCCCATCCTTCACCATCTCCCAGAGCTTGCTCAAACTCATGTCCATTGAGTCAGTGAGGCCTACCCCTGTTAACTCCTGGAAAACACTAATTTTTTTTTTCCTGTTTGCACCCTTTTCCAGGATGTCATATAGTTGGAATCATCATATGTGGCATTTTTAGATTGGTTTATTTCACTTAATAAGATGCATTTAAGGTTCTTCCACGTTGATATGGAAGACTTGATAGCTCATTTCTTTTTAGCATCAAATAATAATCCATTGTCTAGATGTACCACAGTTTATCTATTTACTTAGTAAAGTACATCTTAGTTGCTTCCAAGTTTTGAAAACTAATAAATCTGTTAAAATATCTTTTGCTGATTTTTGTGTAGACATAAGTTTTTAATTCTTTGGAATAAATACCAAAGAGCATGATTGCTGGATTTGATGGTAAAAACATGTGTAGTTTTATGGGAAACTATCAAACTGTCTTCCAAAGTGATTGTACCATGTTGAATTCCTACCAGCAATGAACCAGAATTTCTGTTGCTCCACATCCTCACCAGTATTTAATATTTTAAAGTTTAAAATTTTTACATTTATGGGTGTATAGTGGTATTCAATTTTGTTTCTTTTAACTTATAATTTCCTAGTGAAGTGAAGTAATGACATATAATGTTGAGTATAAAAGGGGATTTTTAATATTATAAAGAGTAGCTACAGAAACCATACAGCAAATGTAATAATGGCAAACTATTGAAATCCTCCCTCCTAATATTGGGAACAAGATGAAGATGTCAGCTATCACTAATTCTACCAAAATTTTACTAAAAATCCCAGCAGTCAATATAGCAAGAAAAAACAAGATATAAGAAATGGAGAGGAAGATTTAAAACTATAATTATTTAAAGGCAACAAGAAATTCCAAAAGAATCTACATTTAAACTGTCAGAATTATCAGTTAAACTTAGCAAGATCCCTGATTCAGTGTCAACACATAAAAATTGATTATATTTCCTTATAGCAGTAATAAGAATTACTGGAAACATTATTTAACAATCTAAACAGTTAAGATACATAATGTTGAAGGATTGAAAGACTTAATATTGAAAAAGCGTCAATGCTCCTAAAGTTGATGTGAGAGTTATTGTTACTTCAAACAACTCCTTACAAATTACTGTGTGTGTTTATATGACTTGATATGCTGATTCTAAAATATATACAGATGTACAAAGAACCAAGAATAGTGAGAACAATCTTACAAAATAAGGACAAAATTGAAGGACTTACATTTACATATCTCAAAAAATATTATAAAACTACAGTAATTAACAATTCTGATATTGGTCCCCAAAATATTAATAGACTAGTGGAACATACCATAGAATTCAGAAACAAATCCATATATACGTGGTTATTTGATTTATGTCAAAGATGGTATTGAAGGCAATGAGAAAGGATGGTCTTTTGAATAAGTGTTGTTGGGTCAACTGAACATCTGTATAGAATAAAATGTTGATCCCTACCTCACACTATACATAAAAATCAATTCCAGATGGAACACAGATTTAAACATGAAAGTGAAAACATAACGGCTTCTAGAAGAAAACAGGCTATCTTGGGAATGGCAAATATTTTTTTTAATAGTACACAAAATTTAGTTATAAAGAATAAATTGAAAAATTGGACTACATGAAAAGTAAGAATTTCTGTTCATTAAAATACATTATTTCAAAGAGGCAAGTCACAGAGTAGAAGTATTTGCAATAAATACAGGACAAATAGCTTGTATCCAACATACATAACTCTAACACATTGATAAGAAAACAAAAAGCCAACAGAAAAAAAAAAAGGGGGGCAAAACAGGCACTTCACAAAGAAAAAAAAAGGGGGCAAAACAGGCACTTCACAAAGAATACCAAAATGGCTAGTAAATTTATAAAAAAAAAGTTCAACATCTTTAGTCACTAGGAAAAGAAATTCAAAACACAATCACAACAGGCTAAAATTTAAAAGCTAAGTATACCAAGTGTTGATGAGATTACAGAACAACAGACTTGCTCATAAATTGGTGGCATTCCTTTGGAAAATTGTTTGCCAATATCTGCTAAAGCTGAACACAGTCCATGACTCAACAATTCTTCTCCTACACATATATCCAACAGATACACATACATATATGCATCAAAAAACATTTCCAACTGGCCATCATAGCACTAAATAGCCCAAACTGGAAACAACCCAAAAGTCTATCAACAGTTGAATGGACAGATAAAGTGTGTATGGTATGTAGTGCAATACTATATGGCATTGAAAATGAACCAAATTTTGCTACTCCAAACAATCTGGGTGCAGCAATATATCTCTCAGGAATAATGATCAGAGGGGGAAAATAGCATAGACTGCATAATTCCATTTATATACAGCTAAAGACAGGTAGAACAAATTAATTATGACATCAGAAAGCTTCTATATACCTTCAGGAGTGTATAGTGAGGATAGAGAAAGGGGAAGATATTGAGGAATGCTGATAACTATTTTCTGAACTGGGTGGTGACTGCATGGATGTGTTTACTTTGTGACAATTTGTCACTTGATAGTTGCTCTGTATGTATATTGCACTTCAGTATAAACTTCACTTTTAAAAAGTCAGAATAGGCTCAAAGGAACATTTAGTTATAAGTAGGAAGCTAATTTAGATTATAAAGAAAAGTGAAAGTGAAGTCGTTCAGTCGTGTCTGATTCTTTGTGACCACATGGACTGTAGCCTAGCAGGCTCCTCCGTCCATGGAATTTTCCAGGCAAGAGTACTGGAATGGGTTGCCATTTCCTTCTCCAGGGGATCTTCCTGACCCAGGGATTGAACCCAGGTCTCCTGCATTGCAGGCAGACGCTTTACCATCTGAGCCACCAGGGGCCCTTTTTAGATTATAAAGAAGAGGATTAAATAAACTCTTTAAATGGATAAGTTTAACCTGAAAATTCCTAAGGATCAAAGCCAAGGCATGTTTATAAATAATTTAAATGACAGAGTATCTAATGAAATTCCCAGGCTGTTTGAAAATACTGGTATCTTTTAGGTTGTAGAAAACCCAGTCAACGGGATAAACTGCAGGAAGATTGAAAAGACTTTGAAAGCAAGCTGAATAGCGGTAAATGTGTTTTTCTGTGGTCAGCTAAACAGTAATGCGGGGAATAAAAAGAACATAAAGATGTCTTACTCAACTTTATATATGCATCAGAACATATAGGAGACAGCATTTTACATAGCACTAAAAATCATTGTTGATGAATGAAGGATTAAATGAATGAATAAATAATGGATTGGGACTAAGCCATCAGTTAGAACTCAAGAAAACGTCAAAAGCTAGGGGTTATTACAGACTACAACAGAGATCAAACCAGTCAGTCTTAAGGGAAATCAACCCTGAATACTCATTGGAAGGACTGATGCTGAAGCTGAAACTCCAGTATTTTGGTCATCTGATGAGAACAGCTGACTCACTGGAAAAGCCTCTGATGCTGGGAAAGATTGAGGGCAGAAGAAGAGGGCATCAGAGGATGAGACGGCTGGATGGCATCACCAGTGCAATGGACATGAACTTAGGAAAACTTTGGGAGATGGTGAGGGACAGAGAGACCTGGCATGCTGCAGCCCATGGGGTCACAAAGATTTGGACACAGTGGGTGACTGAACAACAACTGTAGACTATTCCCTAAAGAAACAGATGTAATGTGCTAGTGAATTGGGGGTAATATTCCCAACAGCAAAGATTTTAAAAGTAAAATTAGAAAACCTCATTCAATTAAAATTCTTAAAATATGTGAATTTGTTGTTGTTGTTCAGTCACTCAGTCACGTCCGACTCTGAGACCCCATGGACTGTAACACGCCAGGCTTAGGAACACCAAAATATAGAAATAATCCCTCAAAGAGAAGAGTGGGTAGAAAGATCTGAACTGGAAAGATGAAGGTTGGTCAGAAATATAACTGGAGACCATACAATTACTGCTACTATAAATCATCTGAAAATGGTAATAGTTACCTTCTGATAAACAATGAGGATTATGCAACAAAACAGTAGGCCAGAATCTATTGTCTTAAGAATTTTTTCTTTGAACCATGTAATTCCCCCGTAAGTTAATCTACAATTTTGTCATCAAAAATTCCTACTAGTCATCCTCCTCCCCGGTCCATCAGCTTGACACTGTTTTAGGGACCTTCTCTTTAACACAGAGAAGAGTCCTCCTCATACTTGCGTTCACCTAAGTCTGGCCCTCACACTCTTGTTCATCAAAAGAAAACCAAAGTTCCTTCCTTAAAAACAATTTTTTCCCAGAACCACAGGCCTCTCCCTTAAATTGTTTAAGAGAAATAAACACCCTAGCCTGGTGAAATGGCCTTCAGATTTTTTTTTAACCAGTGTCAAAAACAGTCAACATCAAGCTCATGACTTTGAAGTTTGTGGCTAAAACAAGGGAGTTGTCCAAAGCAACCCCTTGCAGAATGAAGAAAGCCTCTCCCTACGCCCCCAAATTAACTCCTGCTCTGCTCTTAGAACCAACTGGAAGCTGGTTTCTGGATATGGGAATAGCCACTTCATCTTCTTGGCTGGTCATCAGAGGTTTAGGAATAGTCAACTCTGGTGGTTAATCAATCAATCCTTAAAGAAGCAAGTAGCCAGAAAGTACAAAGATTAGCTGCCAACAGGCAGTTATTTTTTCTGAAGCCTATATATACTAAATTGGGTTTTCTATACTGGCCATTAACCACCAAATAAGAGTATTTTAGGGGCTGAGTCAGGGAGGCCCTGAACTAAAAATGGTGGTGTATTTTTACTGCTGAGGGAGGAAAAGGATGGAAAACAAAGTATAAATGAACTTTTCTCCACGTCTCCTCAGGTTCTCTCATAATTATTCAAGATTTGAATCACTGACAACTCTTCTCTGTCAACTGAAAAATGGTTTGAGTACTAGCTGCATGTTGCTAATGGCTAAAGTGACATTCCTTTCAAAGATAAAATATGATGAAGAAATGTATCCTCTGCTTGTCCCACCACCTTTCCCATTGCTTCCCAACGGCCAGTTACGCTGTGGCAACACCCTAGATTAAATCGTTCCCTCTAGCATCAGTCTTCATATTTTGCTCTCCAGCCCCCAAGTCTAGACAGATGTACCAATGGACAATTCAGTGCCCAAAACAGTCACAGTAGGTCACTATTGTCCCACTGTGGCCAGCAGATGAGAATGGGTTCATTTGGATTATGAAGCAGGCAAGAAAATATACATAAGATACAGAACTCGGATACATATAGGAAACAGAATTTCCACTCATGTGGAAAAATATTTGCAAACATAAAATGAATAGACAACAGTACAATTACATGAAAATCTCACTAAATAAGAGACTCTATCCACCAATCAATCAAGAAGCATTCCTTGTATAACCCATCAATATTCCTAATGTATCACAGCACATGCTGTGAGGAATGAAGAAACTGATGCTTAAAGAACTAACATATGAAATAAGTGCTCAGCTATGTAGCTGACTACATGTTTAACAGCATTTCAGAGACAGTGAAACAGCTCTTGTCTCTCTCAGCTACATCCCTTTAATTTCCCTCCCCTAGCCCAGCAGAGACTGTTGGTGATAGCCAAGTGTTTCAGCAAATACTTCAACTTTCACCTGTTTGGGACACTGATTTCAGCTTGCTCATTACTGGCTATTACTCATTCCCTAGGCCCTCCGTTGCCCAATTTTTTTTTACACCACCTGCTGCCAGATCTCCCTTTTTGGATTCTGATTCTATTCTGTCCACTGGAGAGCATTCCCTTGGACAGAAAACTCAGAAAAGAGCTCACTCATCTGGGGCATTCAAAACAGTGGAGTATATACGTAGGTGAGTGTGCCGAATGTTCTAGTTCTCTAGATTAAAGCTCTGCTCAGGTGACTTCTGCTGGGTGAAAACAGACCCCTTTGGGGACATCTAGGCACATTTTGGTGTGGTTGGCTAATATACATACACATAACTCACTCTTGCCAACAAGGTACATCTGGCCACGCTTCCAACAACTACACTTAAACCATTTTTAGAAGATCTGGATGTGTTGCCTCAGTTTCTAATTTATTTGGACAGTTTTATGGCAGGCTCAATTCCCAGTTGAATCAGAACAAGAAGTATTTTTGATACTGCTGCAACATTTCCAAGGGCTCAGGCCTTAATGAGACTGTGTATCTGCAACTGGTATAATATACATCCTCACAGGATGATAAATGGACACCCACACAATACTCATACCTATTTGTCACATTCAGCCCTTTAGCTTTTCCAGTGTCCAGACATGCTTTAGCACCTACTGAAGAATGATCTTAACAGTCTCTTGCAGAAGATGGTGAGGAATGGGATGTGGTTCCTGGACCTGAGGTTTATATCCATAATTCATTCACAGGACCTGACATCCAGAATCTTTCGGCAGAGATAGTCCTAAGTCAATAGCAATATGTTATCTTGGTACAAAATCAAGTTACTTCATTTTTGAGTGACCCACCAATGTATTCCTGGACTATTATCCTTTTTCCTTAAGAGATGTGGATGATGCCAAGAAAAGTGATAATAGTGCAGAAGCTGAGGCTCACATTACCTTCCCACACACAATCCACTTCCAGATCTTCAGTAACAAGGTATTGGGTCCCATGGCTAGACTCTAACCACTTCTGATGAGAGGTGATGGGGCCAGAGAAATCTTTGGTCCAGATTCCTACAGCTCAAAGGTCAGCCAGAATTCTCAAGAACTCTGAAGCTTGAAATATAAAACAAATAGGCAGGTAATGGATGGGAGCAGAAGTTGAGAAAGAATAAAGCCTATTAATGGATCACTTGTCAACTGAAGTTTAATGGATTTTACAAACAGAAAAAACATGCAGACTTTCAAAAAAGAACAAGGTTATTGGAAGTAGGAGGGAAAGACATGGACCCAAGTCAGGTTCAGTCACAATGAATCAAGGAATATTAGAGTAAATAAATACCAAGTACCCTGTTGATGAAACCCCTATCAACTCTTTGAAACCAAGACCATATCCATTAGATTCTTTTTTCCTGAATTTCTATGAGATAGATATCTGTCCTTTACATTCATAAAATGGAACATACAGGACATGTGTTTTGTCGTTTGTTTGTTTGTTTTAATTTATTCAGTTACGCTGGGTCTTCATTGCTGCACACGAGTTTCTCTAGTTGCGATGCACAGGCTTCTCACTGCAGTGGCTTCTCTTGTTGTAGAGGACAGGCTCTAGGTGTGTGGGCTTCAACAGTTGCAGCACATGGGCTCAGTAGTTGTGGCTCACAGGCTCTAGAACACAGGTTCAGTAGTTGCAGTGCACAAATTTAGTTTCCTTGCAGCATACAGAATCTTGCAGGACCAGGGATCAAACCCATGTCCCCTGCATTGTCAGGGGGATTCTTAACCACTGGGCAACCAGGGAAGTTCCAGGCCATGTTTTTGAAATGACAGGTCCCTAAGCTATTACATATCTCCCTTGATTTCATGCTTCAGCGGTTTCTTATACCTGTTTATCACATATGTTGCAAATCTAGCCTTCTTGCTGACAATTCACCTGTATTAGTCTGTTAGGACTGCCACAACAAAATACCACAGAACGGGTGGCTTACAAAACAGAAATGTCTTTTTTCACAGTTCTGGAAGCTAGAAGTGCAAGATCAAGATGTTGTCAGGTTTTGTTTTTCCTGAGGCCTCTCTCCTTTGCTTACAGAGGGCCATCTTCTTGCCGTGTCTTCACATATAGCCTTTCTTCTGTGTGGATCCACTCCTGATGTCACTTTCTCTTAGAAGTACACCAGTCTTCACTTATGGCTTGGCTTAACCTTAACTATCTCCTCATAAGCTTTATCTTCAAAAACAGTCACACTGGGAATTAGGGCTTCAACGTGTGAGTTGGGGTCAGACACAATTCATTCCATAATAGCATCTATAGGAAGACACTGGGTTCATCTGGATTCCAGGAAGGGCAGAATGTTTAAGAAGCAGAAGGTGCTTTGTACCTTTATTCCAAGTTCTCTTGTATCTGAAATCAGTTTATAGTAGACTTGTGATTCCAAAGTTAGAGTGGCAACTGTTTTATCTCAACAACAAAAAAAAAACTCCCAGAAAAGGGTCTTACTGCAACATGCTTATTTTTGGCTAGCAAGGCGATTTTTGAATCTCTATACAGCACCATAAAGAGATTTTCTGATTAAACCACTGGAGTCCAAGTATCCGAGGGTTTCCCAAGAGTTTGGAGTTGCATCCTCTACTATTTGGCTGACAGCTTGCAGATTCTAGGGTTCCAGATCACTGTCCCAGTACCTTGCCTGGAAGGCATAGTCCTAGAGACCATATTTTCCATGGGATCTGTCAGGAGAATTTCTCGGTCACGCCATTCCAGTCAGATCTACTAAGTTTCATCTGATATACTCAACAGTGTTCTGACACCTCAGTTAGCAATACTTGGTGGAGTTTCAGGACAGTGCCTGGCACACTGTAAGTACTCAACACATCCTTGAATAAATAAGTGAATAAACCTAATCCATTTGGATGTCTGGTGGCACACTATCAAAGGAAAGTGTTGTATAAATATCCTGTGTCAGTGGTTTAGAGTTGTGTTCATTCTGACTGGCAGACCTCAGAGCCAGTAAGTTGGTGGGTGTGTGTGTGTGTGTGTGTGTGTGTTAGTAACTCAGTCGTGTCCAACTCTTTGTGACCCCGTGGACTATAGCCTGCCAGGCTCTACTCTCCATGGAATTTTCCAGGTAAGAATACTGAAGATTCCCTTCTCCAGAGGATCTTCCCAACCCAGGGATCAAACCCAGGTCTCCCGCATTGCAGACAGGTTCTTTACCATCTGAGCTACCAGGGAAGACCCAATAAGTTGGCAAGTACTTCTAATATCACTGTTGTGTATTCCTGAGGTTGGAGGCGGGAGTGGTGGAATGCAGGTTATCTATGTTGAGTTCAAGGACTTCAGAACTGATCAAAGACAGGACTAAAAGATGGCAGTATTTCACAATAAACCTTATCAGGCAGAACTTGAAGAGGCTGAGTGAGGAAGCTCTCTTCCTTCCAAGAGGGGTAAAAAGTTTTCCAGAGACAGCAGTGCAGGGCCAATATCCAGAAGGGGAACAGGGCAAGGAAACTCCAGGGTGGGGGAGAGAAATCAATGACAGGCTGATGTGTCCAGGTGATGTCACTCTGAAGTCTCTGGGCCAGAAAGCTCTAAAGGGCTGCAATAGTTTGGGGTCTTTCATAGCTACAGGGTCTGCTTACATACGGTTGGCAGATATTGGATGTAATTTTGGGGTGTGGGTGCTCTAAATGGGCTTCCCTGATAGCTCAGTGGTAAAGAATCCTCCTGCAATGCAGGAAACGCAGATGTGAGTTCAAACCCTGGGTCAGGATGATGCCCTGGAGGAGGAAATGGCAATCCACTCCAGTATTCTTGCCTGAAAAATTCCATGGACATAGGAGCCTGGCTGTCTACAGTTCCTAGGGTCGCAAAGAGTCAGACACGACTAAGCACACATATGTGTGCTCTAAATGGCTTAAAATATGTTTATTTGAGTGATATTTAAAGCAACTGGATATGTAAGATTTTGAGGTTTATACTTGCAGGCTTTGAGATAACTGCCCTAGCCTCGTAAAAAGAAATAAATAAGGGCCAATATATAGGAGCCATCTTTAGACTATACAATACTGTCCTACAAAACTTAAAAGTGTCACTACGTTTCTCAGAACCTTTGCAGAGATCTTTCCCCCGCTTTCCAAAAAGAGTTACACACCAGAGGAAGAGAGGGTTTCTCTGCAAGCTGGAGAGACAAGCAAGCCCTGGCAATCAGTTGGAGATGGTGAGGAAATTTTGATAGCACTAGCGGAGAGTCCCTGGATTATCTTATTGCTGTGTGAGATATACTGGTCCTACGATCTGTTTTCACCAAGAATCCATCTATATTTTCTATATCTTAGTTTTATATGGGCCTTTTTAGAGCAGTTCAGGACAAGAGCCACTTCTTCCTTGAATAGCACCAATACTACACTAATAGCCAGATAAAATGTATAAACTGTGCACTGCAAAAGCACCACTGATGCAGTTTTTCTCCTTCTTACAAATAAAATGTCTCCTCAAGTCAGGGTTAGCTTAATCTAATCATATATGAGTCCATTTAGAATATAAAATTTCACTGAAATCATGGATTTCACACACATGCAAAACCAGTGCTTCCCTGCTTTTATCCACCATTCTTACTTCAAATACAAAACACCTCAAGAAGTCTTAGTCTACACAGGAGGACTTTTGGATTTTCTTCTGATAAGTTATATAGATTTTAAGTTTATACATACTAAACTTTACCTTCTAGGGGAAATCATTCAGACATCAGTCTAACATAGTGAAACCACAGAAGTGCATCAACTTAAAATCAAGTTCCCGAGCCAAGGAATCTATCTGTTTCAGTATCTACCTTTCACCCACCCATCTCTGTGCCCTATTGCTTTCTGCTATGCCCAGGCTGGAAGGAAACAGCTTTGTTCATCATGGATTTGGGGTATGCCTCAGTGATTAGGGAGGAGGAGCCAAAATACTCTTGTGGGTCATCCTGTACTCTCAGTTTAGTGGAGATTTATTGGTATGTTCATAATGGAATCTTCCTTCTTTTGAGCAATTAGCCACAGGAATCCTTTGCTTGGTGAGTTCATTAAATTTAGTTTAAGCTTGCTTGAGGTGCGTTTCTGTTACTTACAATTAAGAGTCATGATTAATTTGCCCAGAAACAAAGGCCTATAACTTGTAGAATTAATGATCCATGGACCTTGGAGAATATATGGAAGCCTCAACTATCACAAGTATATTCTCAACTAACAGAAATTTAGTCTTTCTCTATGACCTAAGAAAACCTTAGACTAGCCTTGTTGGTAGGGGTGATAAAAACTGGTTAACAATTTCTGGGATGTCAACTCTTAGTCCCACAAGAGACACTAGACTACAGGTAAAAGAAACATTCCAGCAGATACTTAGCAATCATGCAGTTAGGCCCCATTTTGCCCATATCCAACTTTCTCTGGTTTTTGGTTTATCTATTATCAACTGTCCCTAATTTTCTTCTACTTCCTGCTTGATAACTGATTGAACACTTCTCATTTTTCAAAATTTGGCTTCGTTTTCTGGACCTCTTTGTAAATAATTATTCTATATACTCACTTTCCTCGGACCTCCAACATGAGATTTATGATATCAGGTTACATATATAAAGCATAATTCAGTCCCAAGGGTAACCATTAAATTTTTTTTTTTTGCCTTTAGCAATAAAAGAAGGTTTAGTGGAAGAGCTGGGCTTTGAAGTGGCTTTTTAAACAGTGGTAAATCAAAGACAGGAGAGGAGGAGGAGGAAGGAAGAAAACCCCAAGACAAACAACAATGTAAACAAAGGTTCTAAGCTCAGAATGAACTGCTCAACAGGATCAGAGACAGTAGGTATGAAAGCAGTTCACAGAGAGAGACTAAATTATAGAGATGCATAGAAGCAAAGGAGTTCAATTTAAGAGTCACTGAAAGTTCTTATCCTAGGGATATTCTGGAAATTTTATTTTGGCATTAAATCATGGACAAAGGACATTACATAACTTTACCTCAACTTCCAGAGAATGCTAGATAAATTAAGTTCATATCCAGGTACATCAACACTAAAACATGCAAAAGCTTGGGCCACCTGTAAAAGGTCTTAGTTCCAGAGGTCTTTTCTTAAGAAAGATGCTCGGGAATGCATTATCCCTGATAGAGTATTACCCCCTACAGAGAATTTAAGCTTGAGAAAATTCAAGCTAGCCTTTGAATTGCATCAGCCAATTTTTTAAGTTTTTAACATTAGTATTACTTCAATGCCAAAAATCTAGATGATATTTGGAAAATTATATTTAGGGTCCAGCAATTCCTAGACCACTTCTCAGACAGTTTCAAATTAAAGATCAATTGAAAACCACAGTCATGCATTCCAAATTTCAGTGACCTAATGGGCCATGGGTAAAGCAATATGTCTTTATTTTTACAGTGATAGAAAAGAAATAGACATTTTGAAACCCTTTCATTTTCTTCATTTTGAACTCTTTCTCTAGAACTGGACATCTGTAAATTTCAAAATTGCCAAAGACTATTCTTTTCAAATACATGGAAGAAATATTGGGATACAACATTTTTTGTGTCAGCACTCCCTGGCTTCTTACTACACATAGGGAGAGGTCAAGTCTAGACATTTTGTAATAATGTTACAGAGAAAACTCACTGAGGACAGAGGAAAAGGATGCTCACCTTACATGACTTTACACAGAGACTCTATATAAGAGGAGAACAATTAGGATAAAGGGTCAAGTGGAGAATAAAAAAGTAATGGATTTTTATTAAAAATAAAATTCTGAACAAAGAAGCACCCTTAGCCAGTTTCCGCTTTACTGACTATGCCAAAACCTTTGACTGTGTGGATCACAATAAACTGTGGAAAATTCTAAAAGAGATAGGAATACCAGACGACCTGACCTGCCTCTTGAGAAACCTGTAAGCAGGTCAGAAAGCAACAGTTAGAACTGGACATGGAACAACAGACTGGTTCCAAATAGGAAAAGGAGTACGTCAAGGCTGTATATTGTCACCCTGCTTATTTAACTTATATGCAGAGTGCACCATGAGAAACGCTGGGCTGGAAGAAGCACAAGCTGGAATCAAGATTGCTGGGAGAAATATCAATAACCTCAGATATGCAGATGACAACACCCTTATGGCAGAAAGTGAAGAGGCACTAAAAAGCCTCTTGATGAAAGTGAGAGAAGAGAGTGAAAAAGTTGGATTAAAGCTCAACATTCAGAAAACTAAGATCATGGCATCTGGTCCCATCACTTCATGGCAAATAGATGGGGAAACAGTGGAAACAGTGGCAGACTTTATTTTGGGGGTCTCCAAAATCACTGCAGATGGTGATTGCAGCCATGAAATTAAAAGACACTTACTCCTTGGAAGGAAAGGTATGACCAACCTAGACAGCATATTAAAAAGCAGAGATATAACTTTGCCAACAAAGGTCCATCTAGTCAAGCCTAGGGTTTTTTCAGTAGTGATGTATGGATGTGAGAGTTGGACTGTGAAGAAAGCTGAGTGCCGAAGAATTGATGCTTTTGAACTGTGGTGTTGGAGAAGACTCTTGAGAGTCCCTTGGACTGCAAGGAGATGCAACCAGTCCATCCTAAAGGAGATCAGTCCTGGGTGTTTATTGGAAGGACTGATGTTGAAGCTGAAACTTCAATACTTTGGCCAACCTCATGCGAAGAGTTGACTCATTGGAAAAGACCCTAATGCTGGGAAGGATTGGGGGCAGGAGGAGAAGGGGATGACAGAGGATGAGATGGCTGGATGGCATCACCGACTCGATGCACGTGAGTTTGGGTGGACTCCAGGAGTTGGTGATGGACAGGGAAGCCTGGCGTGCTGCGATTCATGGGGTCGCAAAGAGTCGGACACAACTGAGTGACTGAACTGAACTGAACTGAACTGATGGTATGGTAATAAATAACTCTGAAACCCCAAAGACTTAATTCAACAAAAGTTAATGTTTTCCTCATGGAAAATCCAGTGCAGGTATTGGTGCCTCTCCAGAAGCATCTCCAAATAATTGACTGCTTAGTTTTAATCTTACCGTTACAACTCAAAGTTTCCTTCAAATTTTTCAAGACAATTATAAGAAGTAGATAGAGGGGTGCATAATAACTTCCCAATTCTTCAACAGAGAAGGGACTCACTCCACTGGGCAGAATTAGTCATAAAGCTCTGTCCAACTGCCAGGAGGTCTGGAAATGCAGGACACCAACATTGTCCAAATAAGAGTAGGCAGTAGACAACCAAAGACAGAAGGGAAAGGGAAAATTAAGGGAAAATAGGACTTACAGAAGGAGGAGGCAGAAAAGAAATGATTTAATTCAACCACAGATTAGAACCAAATATCTCTAAATTCTGAGTTCTAATCTCAACTCTACCTCAGTCTTGTGCATTTAGGTTTTCTGAGCCTTAGGATCCTTAGCCATGAAGAGAATTTAAGATACATGTAAAAGGCAACTTGGAAAAATAACTAGAGAGTGAAGTTCTCTGAAAAGAGAAGTTGGCAAAATATACACACATATATAAGCCAGAAACCTAAGAGTTAGAAGCTAAAAGCATCACAGAAATGTAAAATACTCTGTATTTTATACATAGAAGACAGAAAGAAACTTGAAATTTTCATCTACATTTTCACCTCTAGGCATCAAAACATTCTAAAGAACTTCTCTCCTCAAGAAACTACAAATCTAATACAGACATCTTGGTAAAGAAGGAGCCAAAAGCCAGGGTTAAGACTCAAGTCTGCAAGTCTGTGATAGTAATATGGCCTAATCACTAACTCTGTCAGCTCTGTAACTCAATTTTCTCAGGTATAAAAGAGAACTAATACCAGCATCATCTACCTGCAATTAGAAAAATTTCTGAAGATACATATACCCCAGTTTTCATGGCGGCTCTGAGTAGAATAGCTAAGACATAGAAGCAATCTAAATGTCCATCAAGAGATGAATGGATAAAGATGTTGTATACATATGTGTGTGTGTGTGTGTGTGTATATATATATATACACATATACAATTGAATACTACTCAGCCAAGAAAAAGAATGAAATAATGCCATTTGCAGGAACATAGATACAACTAGAGAATATTATGCTAAGTGACATAGTCAGAAAGAGAAAAGTAAATATTTACCACATGATATCACTTATATGTGGAATCTAAAATACAATACAAATGAACTTATTTTTTAAACAGACTCAAAGACATAGAAAACAAACGTATGGTTACCAAAGAGGAGTAAGTTAGGAGTACATAAAATTAGGAGTTCAGGATTATTAGATACAAACTACTATATAAATAATAAACAACAAAGTCCCACTGTATAGCACAGGGAACTATATTTAATATCCTGTAATAAGCCATAATGGAAAAGAAAAAAATAAGAAAGTTTTCTGAAAGACTTAGTGTTCTATAAAGTAAGCACTAGCCAGAAATTTGCCGTCTCCCCAAGGGGGCAGTGGCACCTGGAGGTTCTTTCAAACTCTCGCTTCTAGAAGAATTTTTTAGGTCATGTGGTCGTAAAACCATTTAAATTTTTGGTATTATTTCCTTCCTAACTGGGACCAATCTGACATCACGTGCTCCCTATTTAGAAACACAATAATATCTTTAGAGAGTGTTTCTGTTTTACTGAATTCTAAGATTCTCTTCCTTTAAAAAAAAAAAAGCATGTTTATTTGCATGCTTAAGTGTTTGCATGGGGCTTTCCTGGTGGCTTAGATGGTAAAGAATCTGCCTATAATGCAAGAGACCCAGGTTTCATTATGCTTGCCTGGGGAATTCCATGGACAGAGGAACCTAGCAGGCTAGAGTCAGACATGTATATGTACATGTGTATATGTTTGCATGCATACATATATGTAAACATTTGTTGCTGGTGTATATGTTTACATGTATGTTCTTGTCTCTCTCTGTGTCCCCCTCATTTGCCTCTTCACAAGAATCCAGCCTAAGAGACATGCAGAACGAACACAGGCCATCTGAATTCAGCAGCCTCATGTATTTGGATGCTCAACAGCAGCAGTCATCTATCAAAGGAAGTGTATTGGACCTAAATGGAGAGATTTTTAATAAGAGGCAAGGGGGTGCACTTTACCTAATAAAAAGAGCATAGAGAGACCCCGGCTGTGGCTAATGTGCATAAAAAATTCAGCCTGTCAGATCCTCACTTTTCTAATTCAGTAATCTAAATAATTTATTTGACATTTTAGCTCAAGATGACCTTTCTTAGGAAAAAATTACTGTTTTAAACTTTTAGCAAGTGCAACCCCAGCCACAGAATCCCTATTGAAGTCTGCATTTTCCCAAATGAGCAAAGGTCAATCTCGCAACGCTCAAACACATTGCTGACCCTTTTAAACAGCTCACAAAATGTCATTTAATTTTTTAATCTAATTTCAATTATATTGTAATATTTAGGTTGAGTATTTGGTGGGGATGGGGGTGGAAATGTGAGATTCCAGTCAGGTTCTACTTAGAGAAGTTTAGGCAAATGATCCACTATAAATAAAGCATGTATCAGACAGGGCCATACATCCTTCTATGGATTGAATATATATGAAATTAAAAAATGCACAATATGTAATAATATTGTACACAATTCCTAGAAGGATTAATGAATAGGGATTAAGGTAGTTGATTCTTGTGAGAAACAATATGAAAATCCAAGGTTCACAGAGGTGCTATATGATTGAGGCAATTAGTCTTTAAGCCAAGCCACTCTACTCAAAGGAAACTCTTGCCCTAAGCCACACAGAGTCCAATTTATCCTCAGTCCCCCTTTTAGGACAAGTCTGAATCAACCTAGGAGATCAGCAGGGTGATCAGTATCATGGGCATGTCACCTTCTAATCCATTCCACAAGCAATCTGTGAAATCATAAACTTTTCTCTCAAACTCCACACCTTAGCTTGCTAGCAGATCAGAAAAACAAACAAACAAAATAAGGTATAATTGTTAATCTGAGGATAACTGGATCTTCCACTCTGCACAACCAACTATCATTTCACTGAGAGGAGATTGAGGAAATTATTGAGGAGATATTACTGATATTGAGGAGATTGAGAGATGTTGTACCACTTTGTTAAACAGGCTTTCCTCCTACCCACACTGAAGGATAATAGAATTTGATCCTCTAATTTGACAAACATCCCATTTTCTGCAAAATTGTTCACTGTCACTTTTTAAGCAATGCCCTCATGGCAACACTGGGTGGCTTAAGCTTCTCAGTTATTTGCAAATCCAAAATATCATCACTGGTAGCTGTGCCAACAATTTGAGTAGATGAACTGATGTGAACATCAAGCTAAGAAATGAAAACTCAGCTCCATACTCTCATTATCCCCTCTCTTGATACAAGCGTCCGCCAGAGATTTTGTGGCTTCTTATTTTCCTTAGCCTGAAATATCATATTTCCCTTAACCAAAAGTGCCTATGGACCACACTCTTACAGAGGTCACTTCAAAAGGGGAGTTTTGTACCTAACAACCTACCCGAAGATGAGCCAGTCTCCTGCCTCTCCCCTTCCTCTACTTCCAGTGCCAAATTTGTTTAGATGTAAGACACAGACACAAATAAGGATGTTTGCTAATCACTTTCATTTTAAAATCTACATTCTTCTTGGCACTATCATCCAGGAGAACTGTGTGAAGTCTAGCACATCATGCCGTTTCATAAATGAAAAATAATCCACGTCTGTTATTTTAATTATATCCATCCCAAGGGTAGTCAACTCAAGGTCTGTACCAGAATCACCCAGAAACATTGCTGGAAAAAAACACAAGCTGGGGAGTGCCTCCCAAATCCTAATGAATTGGAATCTATGGATGTGGGCCCAGGCTCATTTTCTTGTAAATAGCTCTACAGAATTGTTTATGCTTACTTATCCCTGGTTAAAAACCACTAACCAGGTAAGTTTTCACATGAGTTATCTGGTATAATTAAAATAGTGAATGAATATGTGACCTGAAAAAGAGAATTCCCCCCATGCCTTAGTTAAGAGATAATCATTAAGAATACCTGAAAGACTTAAATCATGTTCAACACAAAATTTCTCTTTAAAAAATATTCACAATGACACTTTCTTATGATTTTTGTTTATAACTATAAAATATATCATGCCCCCTGGCCCTAACCATAGTTTGAAGCATTTGCTATAGAAATTTTTGTGCACTAAAAAATTCAAAATTTAAAAAAAATTGCTGGCACTTATTTAATAAAAATACATCACCACTCCTTGGTATTAAAAAAAAAAAAAATTATGCAGCACCACATTGCCACACCACTCAGAGGAATCACGTAAGGAATTTTGCCTAGGAGTTACCATTCAATTTCTCCACTCCAAACTTCCTGGTTATGATTGAAGTGTAAATGGAATGAATATACTGGAATCATGTTGGAGAGGAAGCACAGATTACCAAAAGCTAAGTCCTAAAATCTCCCTAGTCTTTTTCTTTCCTCAGTCTTCTATAAGATTCTACAGGATTCTTTCCACTTTGACATCTCATATCCCAAGAATCCTAGCCATCCCATGTCTTCCTAGAAACAAATTTCCCAAAGCTTGATCCATGAAACACAAGTTCTGCAGTAGTTATGAAACAGAATATTGGTAGGATTAGATACATTTGGGAGAGTCAAATGCACATTAGCATAGTAAGTTTCTGGGAAATTCTTACACAGAAATAAAACCTCTTGAAGGAGGCTTTTCCAGCCTGTGAAATAAGGATCCTTATTTTATATGATGCTGCTGCTGCTGCTGCTAAGTCGCTTCAGTCGTGTCTGACTCTGTGCGACCCCATAGACGGCAGCCCACCAGGCTCCGCCGTCCCTGGGATTCTCCAGGCAAGAATACTGGAGTCGGTTGCCATTTCCTTCTCCAGTGCATGAAAGGGAAAAGTGAAAGTGAAGTCACTCAGTCGTGTCCGACTCTTAGCAACCCCATGGACTGTAGCCTACCAGGCTCCTCCGTCCATAGGCGCATTAACATCCAAAGAGAAGCTCCACCATACATACTTTGAGAAACATAGTAACAGTTGTGAACCAGCCAAGATTGCTGTCCTTTTCTACTATGTAATTTTTTAAAATTAAGTGAAATTAAAAGAGGTAGCAAGTGAAAGTCGCTCAGTCGTGTTTGACTCTTTGTGACGCCATGGACTATACATTCCATGGAATTCTCCAGGCCAGAATAATGAAGTGGGTAGCCGTTTCTCCTCCAAGGGATCTTCCCAACCCAGAGATTAAACCCAGGTCTCCCACATTTCAAGCGGATTCTTTACCAGCTGAGCCACCAGGGAAGGCCCAGAATACTGGTGTGGGTAGCCTATCCCTTCTCCAGCGGATCTTCCCGATCCAGGAATCAAACTGTCTCCTGCAGTACAGGCAGATTCTTTACCAGCTGAGATACCAGGAAGCCCAAAAAAGGTAGCAGAGTTGGTAGCAAATTAATATATCTGTACATTCCTTTAGAATGCTACAAATCAGCTTGAAAACATAATTAATGAAACTGCAGAAAGAGGAAGAGAGAGAAGAATATGTGCCTGCACAAAATATGCTATAGTCTGGGAATATAAATCCAGGAATCCTTTTGCTTTTGAAAAGCTCAGCAGCATCCCAATATAATTAACTGTTGCTTCTTTCTTCTTTACTTTGAGTAAACTTGCTTATTATACTTAAGCACAAGTTGGGAAATAATTTAATTGCAACGTTCAAGTTTGTCCAACCTATGACATAAACATAGCCAATAAAAATAACATACAGATTTCAGTGTCTCCAAGTTCCATTCATTCAGGTGCATCCCAAATGCCAAAAACAAAGTGCTACAACCTTCAGTGAACTACTCATTATGGAGAGCTTTATTGCCAGCTACTGTGCTAACATCTTTACCTACACTGTCTAAGGGATTTAAAATAAGTCCTTAGAACTGTCCAATGAGATAGACATCATATAATCATCATTTTTCAAAGGAGAAACTGAGGTTTAGAGAAGTTCAATAACTTGCCTCAGTACTTGGGAAAGCTGTGATTGGAATTCAGAACTGTGTGGCTTGCAAATGCTCTACTCCACAACTGGAGAAACATAATGCTTGTTTTCAATGTTTTCATGGATTGGCCCAGTGTCAGACTGTCCTGTCTAGAATAATGAAGGCTAATACTCCATTAACAACCCATTCAATAAACTTGCCACAGTCACAACCACCACCAACACTGCCACCACCCACATAGTCAGCATGACCTGGGTGTTGTTTCCATAGAGTGTCCAGTGATACTTTGTAAAATAAGAACATTACCTTCTTCCTTGCTTCTGTGTGATGACAAGTTGGAGCTTTATCACAGCCCCAGTGTTCCAGATCCCTATGAGACAGATTGTTTTTTTTTACTCAGACAAGCCTGCCACCAGCCAAGCTGTAGCTGCTATCTCACCACCCATCAAAATGGAATCCTATACATTCTGTGCCCACCAAAAGATAGAAGCAAAAAGGCAACACTGTGCCTTTGGTGTGGAAAAAGAAGGGAAAAAGAAGACCCCTTCCCTATCATTGTGTATTGATAGCTCCAGAAGGGGGCTAGGTGGCTTTGTCCCAAAATATTCCTGCATTTTGAGAAAGAGCACTTTCAGTGGATACACATACCTGATGGGAGGATGGGTTACAATTCCATGAAAGCGAAAACACTGCCCCTCAAAACCATATTTAGTCCCAAGGCCTTGCTGCTAAGTTAGGCTTGTCAGACTCCATCTCTCACCATGAATATAGTCCCTTTCTTTTCTCTCATCATTCTGCTAAAACATAACTTCCATTCAACCCCTCTCCACATCTCTACTCTTTCCCATTAGAACATAGTTCCCCTTTAATAGGACTTTTAAACAGGCCCTTCCCCACCCCATCCCTAGCCTCTATCACCCAAGTCTGCCCCAGACTCCTACCAGGAATGTCCACAAAATGTCTCCAGATAAAATTATTGACTACAAAGGGAAAGATTTCCCCTCTCTTCATATGCCTATTGAGGCTCTATCATGCCTGAGGCTGCCTGACCACACATACTCTAGATTCCATCTTTCCCTGGGAACTCACTCCATGTCTTCAACCTAGTCCTCTTTTCCAGCTTCTTCCCCTTACTAAGATCCAGGTAAAGACCAAGGTTTATTATGCCCTTGGTCTTTTACCTGGATCCTGTGAATGCCTTATCTCTCACCTTCCTTTCATTTTTGAACTCCATCCTCCATCTTTCCTCTAAACCATTCATTCAATCATGCAGTTCATGCATTCAGGCTTCTAAAAGTGGCCTTAATCCAATCCCAATTCTTCATATCTGGTATCCCCAATGACTACTTTTCAGTTATTAATTTTCTTGACCTCCAAGCAGTTGACCTTTCTCTTTTTTTTTTTAGGTAAGAAGTGGATTTATTTAGAGAGAAACACAGTCCACAGACAGAGTGTGGGCCAACTCAGAAAGCAAGAGCAGTCCAAAAATACGGCATGGTTAGTTTTTCATGGTAACTTCATAGACTAATGAGTAGGAGGATTATTCCAACTATTTCAGGGAAGGGGTGGGGATTCCAGAAATTTGGCCACTGTTCGCTTTTTGGTCTTTGATGGTTGGCCTCAGAATTGTCATGGCATCTATGGTTGTGTCATTTAGCTTGTTGTTGTGTTATGATGAGCATATATTGAGGTTCAAGATCTAGTGGAAGTCCACTCATCCACCATCTTAGATCTATTTGGTTCTAATCAGTGTATGCCCTGTCCTTGCATTATGTCCCTTTTTTAAAGTTTGTGCCCAGGCCTCTTCCCTCCTCTTTCATTCCCCTCTCAGAGATTTTACTCCCATATTCTTATTGGATGCAGAGGGGCTTCCCTAAATGACATAAAGCTTTTTCACCTGATTATTTTCTTGCTCCTTGGACAAATGCTCCCTCTATTTTGTTTGCAGGCTCCTTTCACTCTGCCTACTCCTGAAGCACGGGCCTTTACCTTCATATCACTCTCCTCTATTTCACATGGTTTTACTTCCCATCTACATGTTGATGATGCCCACATCTTCACCTCGCACTTAGCTGTCTCCCTTGTCCAGAACAGAACAAAATCTCTCCTTACTCTTTATACACTTTCTGCCTACAGTGGGAGAAGTATGAAACACTGTCATCTCTTCAGTTACCCAAGAAAGAAAACAGTCCTTCTTCTTCAATTTCCATATCACCATCCCATTAATCTCATTTCCTATCTCTCAAATATGTTCTTCCTGCTATTCTCACAGTTCAGGTACTAATAGTTCACATTTAAACAGCATCCAACTGCAAGTAACATCCAAAATATCTATTCTGAACTGAGTTCAGCTCCTTAGTGCTTCATTTTCTTTAGCACTTCAATGACTTCACCCATTCTTCCCTTTTATTTAAAATATCTTCCTTCTCCTAGTTCATCTGGCAAAATCCTATTTACCCACAAAAACTTCAAAGGGTAAAGTCATCCGTGACTTCACCCTGAAGAGTTCTGTCTTCTTCCTTCATGCTGCCATAGCTCACTGGATACACACTCCCACAAATAGCAGAGTCCTTACTGGCTTGAAACTTTCTCTTCACATGTCTCCCACTGTAGACAGAGAAAATCTCAAGGATAGGGAGAAAGTGTGCTCTGTTCATCTCCACGTCTCCCAAATTTAACACAGTGCTTGAGTCACAGTGAGTTTTTAATGATTGCTGAATGAACAAACGTGTCTGTTGTGCTCTAAAAGAAGAGATGGAAATCCATATTAAGAGAGAAGGGCAGAGCTTTCCAGTTAGGGAAGCAGCAGGGAACAGTATGGAAAGAATTCTGGATGGGTAGATAGTTGAGGCACTTGAGTTCTCTCGTCCAAGCACTGCCATTACCTGTGCAACCTAGATTAAGTCAATTGCTGCCTCAGAGTCTCAATTTAATCACTGAAAAATGAAACAAATACATACACAATTCAGTTACCTCCAAGATTCCTCTCATCTCTGTTTTAAATACAGAGAGTTGGCCAGAAAAGAAAGGGAAACTAAAAGACAATCTGGCGTAACACTAAGGTCTGGTTCAAAGCCTGGCTCTGCCCGTTACCAGCTATAACCTTAAGGAAACTGACTTCTCTAAAATAACCCAGGGGGACTTCCCTGGTGGTCCAGTGGTTAAGATCCCATGCTCCCAATGCAGGGGGCCCAGGTTTGATCCCTGGTCAGGCATGCCACAATGAAGATCAAAGATCTCATGAGCTTCAAATAAGACCTGGCGCAGCCAAAGTAAATAAATAAATATTAAAAAAACAAAAACCAGCCCATGTTTATCCATCATGGGACTATGGGAGAATTAAAAACAGGCAATATATATATGGCATTAGAACAATACCCAATATGCAAAGCACTTAACAGAGGACAGACCAAGAATGAACCTAGATTTAACTACTCAGCTTGTTAATGGAAGGCAGACTAGCTGTGACCTTGGGACTCCCCACATCTTACAAGTCAATCCACCTGTGAGTACAAAGCTAGTCTGTATGTTATGTCTCAGATCTGTTGTTTCTGCTGAAGAACCAGTCATTCTTCCATACTAGTGATACAAAGAAATCTGGCATTGCATGAAACAGGATTTTCATGAAAAACGTGTGTTTCCGGAAGTCTGTCTTGACATTTTTCCTCCGCCAACCCCAGAGATGCCAATAATCAGTTTCCCTCAATTCTGCGGAGCGGAGGCAGAAGATCAGAAGGCACTGGGGGAAAGAAGTTGATGTCTTCTACGCTGGAAGGATGGATGCTGAGGCTGAAACTCTAATACTTTGGCCACCTGATGAGAAGAGCCAACTCTTTGGAAAAGACCCTGATGCTGGGAGAGATTGAGGGCAGGAGAAGAAGGGGGCGACAGAGGATGAGACAGTTGGATGGCATTACTAACTCGATAGACATGAGTTTGAGCAAGCTCTGGGAGCTGGTGATGGGCAGGGAAGACTGGTGTGCTGCAGTCCATGGGGTCTCAAAGAGTCAGACATGACTGAGCAACTGAACAACAAAAAAAGCTTCATCTAGAGAGTAGCGGGATATGTCATAAACTTGCCGTTTCTCAGGAGCTAAAAGTGAAAAGGAGTAACTCCAAGGAAACACATTTCCCTCATTTTAGGCCATCACTTTGACTAGTGATACCATCTTCTCCATCAAACTCCTTCCTTTTCTACCACGCCAATTTCTTCTAGTGAACTTTCTAAGAAAAGTCTTTCCCTCAGTCTTAACAGACCAACAAGTAACAGAAATGGGTGGGCAGGTAACTCTGATTTCCCTCTTGCTGGATCAGATTGAGAAGCTCCCATCCCCATCCAAAGGCTAACTCACCCTTCGAAGAAACTATAAAATTATCCACCCATACATCATAGTAATACCCCTGTAACTTAATCCTTCCCCATACTGAGTAGCACAACACATAGATGAGAAACACAGCACTCTGTTCAGAATGCCTTGAGAACAAGCCACGCAGCTGGCAATGGGATCCCCTAACCATTGCTAGGTTATGGCCAACCTAGATAGCATGTTTAAAAGCAGAGACATTACTTTGCCAACAAAAGTCCGTCTAGTCAAGGCTATGGTTTTTCCAGTGGTCATGTATGGATGTGAGAGTTGGACGGTGAAGAAAGCTGAGCGCCGAAGAATTGATGCTTTTGAACTGTGGTGTTGGAGAAGACTCTTGAGAGTCCCTTGGACTGCAAGGAGATCCAATCAATCCATCCTAAAAGAGATCAATCCTGGGTGTTCATTGGAGGGTCTGATGTTGAAGCTGAAGCTCCAGTACTTTGGCCACCTCATGCGAAGGGTTGACTCATTGGAAAAGACCCTAATGCTGGGTAGGATTGGGGGCGGGAGGAGAAGGGGACGACAGAGGATGAGATGGATGGCATCACCGACTCAATGAACATGGGTTTGGGTAGACTCCGGGAGTTGGTGATGGACAGAGAGGCCTGGCGTGCTGCAATTCATGGGGTCGCAGAGAGTCGGACACGACTGAGCGACTGAACTGAACTGAACCATTGCTAAGAGAAGAAGAAAAGCAGATGGGGGCTTTTAACATGTGCGAGCCCTGGCCACATCATTACAGTCACTGACAAAGAAAAGGCAGGACCGGAGATTTTGGATACAGGTTGCCACTCGTCCAAATAAGTAATAGAGAACTTGGAAGAATCCAGAGCAATGCTATTAGTCCTAGCTGCCCTCATTATTTTTAATATGCCTTTGTTCACTTTCATTTCCCTCCAAGAATGGGGAAAAAATCCTTGTAAGAATTCATGATTTCCTATCCTAATTTGCCTATCTATAAAGCAGTACCCCTAAGATGGCACTGCCTCACAAGACACTTGGCTCCTGCACAAGCAGACTCTGCCAGGTGAGTCACTCCTCCTCCGAGTCTGACGGGAACATTGGGAGAGGGCTAGAAGTTGGCGACTCTCACCTGACCACAATGGTACACCTCTAAAAGGAGAAGCAAGCAGCCTAATTTCTTTTTTTTCCCCTCAAGGCAATGGTGAGGGGTTTTGATCTTTCCTGGATTTGTTTCTCAGCCAGCCCTCTTCCTTTGTCTCGCCCCTTTCAATGAGGTTCTGCAGTTTTATTTTGTTCTAACCAGAAAATGTAGTGTGATTCTGTAAATGTTTTCTTGCTGTTGTACTTTGCAGACTATTTTCCTCCTTGTTTTTTGGGGGCCTGAATCTGCCTTTGGTCACACTATCTGCTCCTCTATGGTCACCTCGGAGAAGATTAACCCTTTCATTAAAAAAGCCTGGCCAGGGTCAAACTACCGCCTGGCTAGGGACTCTTACATCCCTTTGATCTCCCAGCTATGGAGAAATTATTAGCAAATTCTAAGCCTTCCCATGTGATTTGTTTTTGTAAATTTGTAGAAATTATTCCTAATCCTATTACGTGGCCTAGGGCAAACCTGCATTAAATATAGGAGACTTTTTGTTATGTGGCAGATGGATAATAAAGGAATGCTGAATGCAGCTCCATTCCAAGTTATGGGAATCTGGACACTTCATCAGCATTCTCTTAATCCTCTGCCATGGCTCCGCCTTTGATGAATGCTCTCATTTATGACCACTGATGCCGCTCACTTAATTTCAGAGAAGAAAAATAATACCTAGCTGTTAATGTGAATATTTGAGTTTATGGCTGTACAATGAATAATTGTGACATTATCAAAGGAACATCTCCTTATACATTATTCAGTTGTATAGACCACATTAACCAGAGATTGGAAACTTGCAATTTTGCATCTTCCATCTTCTTTGGAACGGAGACACCACGCAGACAAAAGTCAGTGTCTCAAACCAAATTCTACCTGACAATGCGTATCAGCCTGCACTATATTTTGCTCATTGTGGTGCCAATCTTCTATCTTACCAATGACATTTTTTCAAAGAAAGAGGGGATTTCCTAGAGACTCGACCCCATGCAACTTCCATAGCTTATTATCGAATAGGAAAATGTAGTCCTGGTTCCTGCTTTAATACTGATGCCATGGAGGATGTCTTGAGGGTTAGACTGAAAATTAAGACAGCACACCTTTGCTGCTTATACTTTATATATAAACTGAGGATCTTTTCAATGTATGTTTTCACTTAGAAAGCAAGGGAGAATGTTTGCAAGTCATCCATGAATCACTGGGTCTTTGTTGGGTTCAGCCAGGCAGAGACTGTGCTGGTACCATTAGGAACAGACAAGCAGTATCACTCACTTCTCTGTTACAGAGACAGATGTGTCTCAGCTGCTTCAGCATTTATGCCTTTGTTTCTGGGGAGGTACGGGGTAAGGCACCAGGAAAGGAGGTAAAGAACAGGATGGAACATTTTCATTGTTAAAGACTCATTGAGCAATATTTTTAACTAAGACCTATGTATAGGATATGCACAGACATGTCATTTAAAAATACCAGGAATATTTTATAAAACAGCAAATTTTATTTTATAAGACAGCAAATACCGTTGTCAGACTAGGAAGGGCACTCTTGGGCTATTGACTTTTTAAAAATGCATCCATTTTCATTTAACTTCAATAATGCTTGGCAAATAAGCTTTAGGGTTAAGATCAGATTTCCCTAAAGATGCTTTTCTGAGTCACTATTTGGGCAATCCTTAGGAGATCAGTTATGTTCATTGATGGCAAAACACCTGCAAATAGGTCTGTGAAACTTGGAATGTGCACTCAGGTAAATGAAATCAGCAGTATGTGTCATTTTTCCAGTTTAGTAAGCCATAAGCTGAACATTTTCATATCCTACTAGTTTCTACATGATAGTCAATTTATTGGCACAAAGCACTAACTGGAAGGCTGTAGGAAAAAGTATTTTAGCCCATTTTCAAAAAATTCATTATAGAATTATACTATCCTGGTGGCTCAGATGGTGAAGAATCCGCCTGCAATGTGTGAGACCTGGGTTCGATCGCTGAGTTGAGAAGATCCCCTGGAGGAGGAAATGGCAACCATCTCCAGTATTTTTGCATGGCGAATCCCCATGGGTAGAGGAGCCTGACAGAATACAGTCCATGGGGTTGCAAAGAGTAGGACACAACTGAGTGACTTTCACTTTTTTCACTGTCATAGCATATATGATTGCTCAATGCCAGAAAGATGTATAAACAAGGCATAAACAGTCCTATTAAAACTGGATATCACTTAGTAATATATGATGCAAGCAATACACAAGACTTCTAGGCAGTTCAGTGAGGGGCTGTAGTTGGTCTTAATTTTAATATTATATGAAATTAATGAACAGAATACCAAATTTGAACTTACTAAGCAAACAAGGGGCTTCTCTGGTGGCTCAGATGGTAACAAATCTGCCTGCAATGAGGGAGACCTGGGTTCAATCCCTGAGTCGGCAAGACCGCTGGAGAAGGAAATGGCTACTCACTCCAGTATTCTTGCTAGAGAATTCCACGGACAGAGGAGCCTGGCGAGCTACAGTCCACAGGGTCCCAAAGAGTCAGACATAACTGAACAACACACACACACAAACACAAACAAGGCTTCCTCACCGAGGTCTCCTAAGACTGATACCACTAATAAGAATCAGGTGTGGACTCTCAGAACCTCTGAGAATGATACACATTAAGCCAAATACCATCCGCTGCTGCTGCTGCTGCTGCTAAGTCGCTCCAGTCGTGTCCGACTCTGTACGACCCCATAGACGGCAGCCCACCAGGTGCCCCCGTCCCTGGGATTCTCCAGGCAAGAATACTGGAGTGGGTTGCCATTTCCTTCTCCAATGCATGAAAGTGAAAAGTGAAAGTGAAGCCGCTCAGTCGTGTCCAACTCTAAGTGACCCCATGGACTGCAGCCCACCAGGCTCCTCCGTCCATGGGATTTTCCAGGCAGGGGTACTGGAATGGGTTGGCATTGTCTTCTCCAACCATCCACTGAGGAAACTACAAGGTATGTCTATAATGGTGACTTGGCAAATCTCCTCAACCCACAGGTCAACATTTTGTTTGTGTTATCTTCAACAGATAAAATTGTCTCTAAAAACAATTCTACCAGCATTTACTATGTGTTCATTCTGAATTATTTATCCCAGGAAAATGGATGAAAAAAAGAAAAACAGAAACTTAAACAGAACAGCCTAGCAACTATATTAAGGACCAATAAATAATGCATCTGGTGCCAATTTAATACAAATGTCTTCTGTTTTATCAGAACTGTCTTATTACTAACTGGAATAGAGAGAGAGCCCATCTATGCCAATGGCTCTTAACGCTGGGCATCAGAAAACTGTGGTCTTCCAAAAACTACCAGTGCCAATTTCCCATCCTATATCTATTAAATTAGATTTTCTGAAGTGGAAATCGAGCACTGGAATTTTTTTAAAATTCCACAACAATGCTTCTGATTCACAGCCATGCTTGATAATCACTCCTGTATAATAATAAATGATGCCACATTTAGCTTTACTTTAAAGGCATTGGAGTAGAGGGGAAAGGCATCAGCTTTGAAGCCAGACAGCCCTAGATTCACATCCTGGCACACCTCTCACTGGCTGTGTGCTCTAGGACAAGGTATTTTTGCTCTTCAAGTCTCAGTCTCCACATCTGCAAAATGGGGATAATCCCACTTACTTCACAGAGCTACTCCAAATAGCAAATAGTAAATAGAACACTCTGGGACAGAGTAGGGACTCAACAACTGTGGTGTTTATGTAAAGTTGGGCTAGCTCCCTGTTGCACAAGGAGAAAGATGAATAGAATAGGAGGGAAGGGGGATCAAGTTTGCCCAGGCTTTCTTCATTGAAAACGAGTAAACTGGGAATTTCCTGGTGGTCCATAGTTAGGACTCTATGTCCCACTGCCAGGAGCCCGGGTTTGATCTCTGGTCAGGGAACTATAATCCCACAAGCCAAGAGGTACAGCCAAAAGAAAAAAAAAAGAAACTTTACTGCCCAAATAATTCAGTGTTCACTTGTATTCTGAAAACAGAACAGCTTTTCAAGATAGCTCCAATTTTTTTTTCCTAAAAACAAAAAAATGACACCTTTAAATAAACTTGCTAAATTAGAATTGTCTTTATTGTCATTTAGACTGGCCAGGGAAAAGAGAGGGAAAGAAACCATCCTATCAGTTAATCTAAGACCTTTATTTCCTTTTGATGAAAATCTAAAAGGATAAGACAAAGCCAAATGAGACATCAGAGACTAAACTGCATGTATACATTTTCTTTCATATGGGAAATGAAAGAAGAAAATGCCATGTGAAGTGGAATTAAGATTGCATGCTGAAATCAGAGGAGCTTGCCTGGGCAAAAATACAGAGAGAGACATACAAATGGACAGACAGACACAAACACATAAAAACATACATACATACAAACAAACAAACATGACACAGTAATAGTGAAAAATGCACTCTTCCCCCTTTGAAGCTAGCACCTGTATTATTTGGGATTTTGACATCAAATAAAGCCAATCTCTTGGCCCCACTGAAGTTTTTTAAAGGCAGAACAACCACTCCAGGACTCCAGAACTACAGACTAAAATTTCCTACTTCAATCCAATATGCCTAGTGTCAGTTTTCTTTTGTGCAAACATATCCACGGCAAATGGGTTGAGAAGCTCACCATCTATATCATATGCAATAAATTATACTTTCCTGAAATGTTGCCTCACTAAAATATGCTAAGAAAGCTGTGAACAATATTTACAAATAGTTCAGATGTCACAACAAAACACCCACCACTCATGCATTCTTACATTTCACTATAATAAGTGTGGTAATAAAGGATACCGCTCTTAAACATTAGAAAAGTATTCTTTATAGAGACATAATTGGGAGAAATTCTTTAAATTTATACAAAATCCCGGGTTTTTTCCCCTTCCTGAAGAGTCTGCTCTCTCAACTGTCAAGACAGCAGCCTCAATTTCACTCGTTTCAGCATCTCATCACACAGCAGGCTGTTAGTACTTATTTTTATTTCAGTACATTGTTAATTCTCTGACAGAGCAGAAAACTTTGGTTTTTGCTATTGAATACTATTGACATTCTTTAAAATTGATGCAAACTAACAAACGCTATATCATTTCAGGGAAAGAGAAAAGAGTTGCCTTCCATATAAGCCCAACGACTAGATTCTGTTTTAATCTGGAAGGCAAGTGATAGGTAGGGTCATTGGAAAAAGCCTGAGCACAGTGAAGTAAGTGTGTCTAAAGGCTTAACAAGTAAGAAGAGCCTATATTATAACTCAGTTTGCTTGACTCTAGAACCCATATTATTTCAAAGCAAGACAAGCATGAAAAGGAGCTTTCAAAGTAAATACAGGATACTAGTGGGAGATGCTATTTTGAAAACAGCTGAAACAATCCACAATGAGAAAGATATCAAAAGATATCATAAGATATATGAATATCAGGCATTCTTACAGTGAAAGAGATCCTTCTATGACATATGAGAGATATCAGGGAAAAGTGCTACATCAAAGAAGTACAAAAAGTTTTCCAATTTGACTATTCATGGTGTTGTTCATAAACCCACAAGGAATCTCCGTATTGCGGTGCTTAAAAAATCTGTAGTCCGGCTACTAATATTTTTCTCTACACTGGGGAATCAGCCATGTGTTATGTTGGTATTTTTTAATGAGAAGTGATGCACATATAAAGTGAATCACTTTTTTTAATCAGGAAATCAAATAATTTTTAAAATAAAGCATTTGGTTCATCGATTCATTTGCAGCTACTTTGTTATTTAAAGACAAAAACCTCCTTTACTTCTTTACTCTCATTTCTAAACTACTCCACCATTGAGTATTTTGTCCCTTTTAATTAAATTAACCTTTATTAGAATAAAGGTGGTCCTTGAGAGAGAAAACCCTCAATTCTTAATTCCCACCAATATAAGCACCATTCTGTCAGCTGCCTTTTTGGCATTGTAAGTACAGAAAACAGAATCAGATGAAAAATAAATGTGTTTACCTACCATCAAAACACCTTTCAAGTCCAATACACATTTTTGTTCTATTAATGCCAACACGAATATGCAGGCATGGTGGTAAGGGGTGCTTTAAAATATAGCTAGACAGACTGATTAAAACGCATTGCTCTCTCCCTGCCAAATTTCTGCCTTTGGGGAGCAATTAAATGTGTTGTCCACACATTCAAATACTGAATAAGAAGTGAATCTTGTATCTCTGCCACTTAGAAAAGTATAATTCCAATGGAAAGATTTATTAACAACTCGTAGGCAATTTGGGGTTTGGTTTTGTTTGTCAAACTGCACAAGCCCTCACACTGCATCTGGACTCTGTTACAAAGTCACACAGGGACAGGAACCACAGGAGAAGGGCGTTCATTTTGGCTGACGAACAAGCAAATAAACCCAAACATCAAGGAGGCAGCTTTGAACAAATAAACCACTCTGCCTAGACTGAACACACATAACATTAGCCAGGAATATAACTAAACAACAGAAGAGCTACTTTATTGTGGCTTCTCTGCAGTTAGAGAAGTCAAATGTAATTGCAGAAGCCCATAATTGAAATTTTTTTTAATGTGAATTCATTCCACCAATGCCAGATGAAATCACCAAAGGTTTCCTGTATGACGAAAGACACCAGCATTTAAGGATAGTTGAAAAATAATAACAGGATAACAAATTAGTCAGAAACGAAACGAATCTAGAAGAAGGGTGCTGACTTCTTTTTTATTTTTAGGTTTTAAAATTTTTTTCTGCTCCATTGATTATTTCATGTGTGTCGGTGTGTGATTGCCAGAGAGATAAACGGTTGACGGCTGTTATTACACTGTCCCAGTTACGACACTTCCACCCCTACTGCCTGCCTTCAGTTTTCTTTGGGAGATGACATTTCAGCTTTGGCCTGGGTCCTCATCAGCCTCTGAGGCAGAGTCCAGGCAATGATCTTTCTGCGGACCTGACTAAAGCCTAGTTAACTACAAGGTTGCTCACACTGGAGTGGGTCACAAAGAAACATTCAAGCTCCCAGATGTCTTTCTTCTTGCCTCAAACAAAGCAGATGTCTTAGATTTTGCAAGGCTGTGTGTAATCTATTTTGGCTTTGCAATTAAGAAACTATATATTCACCATGTCTTCGGACATTTTGTCCTTGTTATTTCAAGGGGAATTTCTCTTTCAAGTGCATATAAATCAAATAACATTTGAAACTTTGCAAGCAACGTAAGCTTCTTCACATAGATTTAGTATAAAACATGGGAGGGCAAACTGTTTTCTACTTTACTGATCTGTTTATTCAGATCACCAATATCACAAGATTCTTAAGCATTGTGTTTTTAATAAAAGGCAAATCTGTTAATACTACTGAAATCACTGAAGATTTCTATTTGGATACTTACTTTTGAGACTTACATGCAGATGAATTCACAGTAGACTGAGAACTGGCAGACAGATTAATATTCCAGAGCTTTGTTCTTAATGAATTTTGATGTTTCTGTTACAATATATAAAAACAGTTTCACGTGACCATAAAAGAAATATCTTAGTTTCCTGGGAACAAAAAAATAAATAAATAAACAATAAATAGGTACCTTAATTTGACATTAAAAATATTGTAATAAAACTCAATATTTATATAGGTTTTATGTATATACATAATACATATGACAAATATATAAATATGGGTATCACATTCTAAAAGGAGTTCTATCATTTCAACTAATTTGATCCATCTTCACAGAATCTATTCAAATACACTTAGAAGTTTTCTAAATATGTTTTTTCATTTCATCCTTTATGGTTCCAAACATCACAGCCTAGCCGTTAAGTAACCACTGTCTTTAAAGCATTATAAATATTCATTTTTAGACAATAAAGTCTTTAAAAATCCTCTCAAAGAATTTCAAGCTATTGCAACTGGATAAATCACTACATACCTAAGTCTGTATTTGCATAGTTAAATTATGTATTGTAACTGTGCAGTCTTTTACTCCTATTATATCGAGGCATGCACAGATATGTTTCCATGAATCTTTCCTTTAGGGACTGCAGCATTATCATAATAAAGTTAAATATCCAACATGTTACTATAGGTGCTCCATTTTCACCTGGGAGGGCTTAGACAGAAAAAACAAAATGTACCAGCCCAGGAGTCTGAATTCCTTTCACTTTGGTGCTTTATGTCATCTTCTTTGTAGTAATAGAATTGCTCTTGTTCTGTGGATTAATTCTAGCAAACTTTCTCTTATTGCCAATAAAGGCAAAATTAAAAGTACTTTTGAAATATATATTATGCTATCATCACTTTCTGTTCTAGTTTTGTTTCTCTTTTTTTTTCTTTCTAAAAGTGTACAGAAGTGCTTTAAAGCTTTTTCTAGACTGTAAATTTTACAATAAAGTTTTAATAAAAAGAAGTTATGCTGCCCTAAAGTGTCAACCACAAGGGCTACAGTCACTCTTCTTTAAATTTAAAACACTACTAAAACGCAAGCTTATTAAAAGTTAAGATTTTAGCCAGTTTTTGTGAATTCATGTATATTTATGAGATTTACTTTTGGGGGTGGAGTTGTCTTTAATCTGAGGCAATCACTAAAGCATCAACTGAGATTTCTCATTGTCTTCATAAATGTCTAATATTATAATAGGCTGCTAGAAGAAACAAAATTTCCATCTAAAGAATTTGTATAAAATAAAATAACAAGTTTGTATAAAATATCAAATTTCTAAAAGAAAATAATCCATAGATCACAGTTGTCCTTAAACATAATATATTTGTATCTTTGTTAAATTATTAGTGTGAATCATTTTTTTCTATTTTTCTATTTATTACTTTGTTTTTGTTTGGTTTCTGTTTTTATTTTTATTTTGTCTTTAAGTAAATGCATGGGAGGAATTTTGCATTTTACATGACTACAGACTTGATTTTTACTTCTGGTGTTCTGAGAAATCAAAGGCGATTCAGAGCATAATAAAGAATAAAAATGTGATCAACTGAATAAAGTATTTCTAAGAAGTCTGAACAAAGTGGGAATCTGAATTGCAGCCCCAAGTATTTAAATAAGCTATTACAAAAGGCGTGCTAGAAACCATTATATTGTGTGATTTCCTGTGAATAATAGAAATGCTCTCTATCATGTATTTTTGTTTAAATGGAATAAATGTTTGAGAGAGATGATGTTCAGACATTGTAACCTTCCACACCACTAGTATTAGTACTGTTACAACTTCATCTTTTGAAAAGCAGACATGCACTAAAAAGAAGTTCACAAAGTTAAAAAAGAAACACAATTTAAACCTATCCTCCATCTCCATCATTTGCAAGTGGATCATTTCTTCTATAAGGATACTGATGATGACTTTCAAGCATCCTTACCCTGAGAATTCTCCTGCCAGAGCTAAACAACATTACAGCACTCTTTTAGGATAACATATCTCCTCCAATTCAGAACTCCATGCATTGACAGCACTCTCAGAAGTTCTTAAAGAAATTAAAGACAGGTTTACTATAAATAGACTGCCAATGCCTTTTTATTAATTGAGTTTGCCATCTCTCAAAGACCCTTTGGAATGGTTAGCTAAAGGGTAATACAATTTGACCACTATCCACTTAAAGTAATTTAAATACAATCTGTGTTGCACAGAATTAAAATCATATTTGGCAACAATATTCATCAATAAGGACCATACCTAATCACACTGGATTGCTCCCAATTTCTCATTTGTAAATAACATTTCCATCTAGGGTGGAAGGAGGCTCCCCTCTGGCTAAGGGGCTGGTGGCAGTCCTGAATCACCACTATGTGTGTCCAGACAAATGCTAGCATGTCTGTGGATGATCTAGAAGGCTCTCTACTCTCCTTCAGTGACATGTCCCACCTAAGTAAACTTGGATAGGAGGACCTTTCCAGAAGACAATTTGGAATATAAGCAGAGAGAATGTCGTTATACAGCAGATCTTCAGAAATAGTGTTTTCCCAAGTCAGTGTGGATCAGCCAGAGCCCAATTTTGCTATCATATAAAAGGTTAAACATCCAAAGTTTTAATCAAAGTGAACAGAAAAATACAAGGATATTTAAGATTATTTTGATATTTAACCAAAACATTACCATTTTTAATTTATTATATTTTAAATAACTTCTAAAAGAAATTCTGCACAATTGCTCAGAGGACTTGTAGGGCTAAAACCATCAGAAACCATTTTCCTCAGAAAATAACAGACAAATAAAGAGAGTCTTTTCGTTGTTGCCATTGGTGTTTGAGTATTTTTGGTCCAAAACATAAAGTACATAATTGACAGGAATCTAAGTATCAACAGGAATCTCTTCTGAAGACCATAGTTAAGATCCAAAAACTTTTCCACCAGTGCTTTTTATTTGACTGCTTGGTGGTAAAATGCTAGCTTACTGTTTACAGAGAATTTATGTGATCGTTCCCAGTATATGAATTATAAGAGAGAGGTAGTAAATGCATTATATGAGAGAAGTATTAAATTCTTCTCACTAGCTAAGGGAATACCTGATTTCGGGTAGCTTATTCCTCTACTCACTATACCTGAAAAATCAGAGTAGGGGAACACAAGCAGTTTCACCCTCTGTGGGACAAGGGGATCACAGTTGCCAAAAGATAGAACTTGACTTCACACTGCAAGCTTCTTTTCCTTCTTGTTAATTCTCCAGTTGCTGCCAAGAACTGTAAACCTCCCACAGCAACTCACAGTGTTTTCTTGAAAATAGTGATGCTATTAGAACACAATAAATACATAAACAAATCTATAAGGCAAAATGACAGAGTTTTAAATCATCATGTCTAGATCGCAGAAAAAATGATCTCATCCTCAAAACATATAAAACTATTTGAAGTTTGCAGGAAGAATTTTTTAGTTTTCTTTGAATTCTTTTTATGTAAAATTCTCTCAGTAATGCAATTTATTAAAGATCAACATACATTCAGACGGAGTGGACAAATGTAAAACTGCAAAACTGTAAAACTTCCTCATCCTTGTTAACCTTTATTATATCTGTGCATCCTTACATCTTGCAACTAAATACAAGTTTAAAATTTTCTGACAAACATACATTATGGTTAAAATTATCCCGTATATTACTATTTTGTGAAAATCTGAAAATTAACTACAAGATGTATCAGGTTTCTCTCCCTAATTATGCATGCAATGTTGCCTGTTTAGCATGCAGTGGCTGCTTGATCCAAACTTTCCAGTAGATTTCAAATGACTCTGTCAGCTATGCAACCAAGCTAGTTCAAAGAGACCAAGAAGCACTTGCATCCAAATGAAATCTATATTTGGTAATTCTTAAAATACCATTTTTCCAAGGCTCATAGGGCACATTGCTTACTCAGATAATGTGCATGCCTTTCTTGTGAGGTACTTTTTTGAAATGTGATCTTGGGTCACTTTATGTTAAACTTACTTACTCTACACATAGGATGAGTAGTGCCAGATAACGTACTGTCATTAAAAGTATTTTTATTAAGGGGATTTGGAGAGAAACCCTTTCAGCAGTGTTATCGAGCTCTTTGTTGAACCAGGTGGGATGTCCATATGAATAGAATCTCTTCAAACCTAGACCTCAGCCACAGCACACCTGGTCTATGTTTGAAAAATAAAGTCACTCTTGTTTGGCTACAGAGTCGGCTACAAAGAGCCAAGACAATCTTAATTTATCCATTAAGAATAGAGTCCCATATTTAAGAGTCATCAGCAATAAAGGAAAATACACTGGATCATTTCAAGTGCATGCTAATCATTTAATGTAATAAATGGAGCAACTCTAATTATCTCCCAAGGAAATGATTTCACACTAAAACAATGGGAATGAAGAGGTTACTTCAGGAGCATAATACAAGCTGAAAATTACTCATGTGAATCTGGAGAAGATTTCTCTTGCATTTAAAAGAGAAAGAGAGAACTTTTCCCCCACGTACTCCTAATTCAGTACCTCTCTAATTCTATGGATATAGTAAATAGGGTTAAACCAACCCCGTGGTGTTCTTGTTTTATAACCCCAAACAAAGCTCCCACCAGGCTCAAGATCAGTGTCCATCAAAACTGCTTTGAAGGCTGCTCCCTAATAAGAGGGTATCTGACTCAAATACAGCAAAACAAATAAATTAGTCTACAGGCCACTCTACCCTCACCACTTCCTGGTCCTCTCCCCGGTGAAAATCATCAATTTGCCACCTACACTAGCCATTACAAAAGGATATCCAGTGAGCCGCTTAAAACTGTTCTTTCTTTTTTTTTTTTTTTTTTGACCTGTTGTGACTAATTTTTTTAAAAAATTGATTTTTTAAAGTTATTTCTGCTTAGATGTATGTTTCATTTTCTTTTACCATTGCAAAACTGAGCTTAAAAATGTAACAGAGGATCTGTGGAAGAATAAAAGGTTTAATGATGTGATCCGGTCCTTTGCAAACGCCAAGTTTCACCATAAGCTTTAAATGGCTTGCTAAATTCCATATTTCTGTCACCTCATTGTTACGCTTCTTCTGATGAGACAAACAAAATGAGCACTATCTTTTTAGATACTTAAAAAACATATTCACATTAAAGAGAATAACTGCAGTGGATGGGCATACAACCCCTCAACACTGGGTAACAATGATTTTGATGTCTTTCAAATCCTTCCCTTCAGTAGTCACAATCTAAAAAACAACAAAAATAGATAACAGGGACATGATTTTTAATTCTTCCCTCAATCTCCCACTGCTTTGATTTAGGGAATAAAGAGCAGATTAGAAAATTTTTTCTAAATTCCTTCTCAGAAATAGCAAAGAATTAGGGAACTATATCTAAGTTCTGCATATAACCTAGGTACGTAATTCTAAGTACATATTTATCAACGTAAGAGGAGTAAGTGTAATTAAATTCACAAAATTTATTTCTGCTTTGGTTATATTCAAAGCATGTTGAATAAAGAATCAAATCACTGTTAGACTGAAATTAGTAAACAAATTATAGAACACAAAAAAACTACACAAAATAGAAAACAACCCAATGCCAAGCTGATTAATTCTCTAATCAGTGTAAAAAGGATAAGTGGAAATCATAATTTTGAGGGAACAGATTTGCATTTATTTAAAACTGACATCTATGTTTCATAAAAGGGAATGCTTTGGCTTTCTTTTTTACCTTAGGATCACTGCTCTCTGTGTACATGAAAACAATTGATATCAGATATGAAGTTAATTGGAATCAACTGCGCCAGTCTTTACAGGCACACACCGGAATGTGTACCTCTCAGGCTCGGCTTACCATAATATTCTCTACGGAATAGTTGACCACAGGATTCTCATTCACAAACAGCCAGGTTAAACAGTTAAATGCTAGCAAATCCTGCATAGCCCTGTGGGAAATTTCACTTTAATCCCAAACTTATAAGAGGACAATCAAAGCCCAAAGCCTGGTAACAAATCTGATCCTCTGTTGCAATCTGCATCCTCATGGGAAGGAGAGAGGTGCTCTCTGTACAAGCCCGAGATGGATAAATACCTAAATGATGAGATAGATGGGGAATGCAGAAGAGGCGTCTGGCCTTAGCCATTCGCTTCCAATTCCATATTACACTGTGAGAGGCAATTCTTGTGCAGCTCAGGAGCAGCCAGTCCTGATTACTAGAAGTTGAAGTGTGGCTTAAGGAATGATTAATGACAGTGTCGGGAGAAAAACAAAGCACAATGCGAGTTATCTCTAATCCACCTGCTTGCAGATGCCCTAGTAAGGGAATGAAAATGGCCCCGGTGAGCCCTGATGATAAAAAAATCAAACTAGAAAGGTGCAAAGCTGCAGATATGTATTAATCTGATATATAAAAACTAGGTCTTAGCTTGAATAAAAGCATTAGGCATGAATGGAGCCCCATAGGTGATAGATACTGGGCCATAGTGGACTTCACATTGTCTGTATTTTTTAAATCAAACACAACTGTTCCCTTCAGTATTGCCTCTGACATTAATAGGTTGGTATTTGAAAAGTCACAGTTCACTAGATGAGCAGGCTTGTGAGTGCAAGCTCATTAAACAAACCCCCTTTTCTTGTTGTTCTTAAAAATATAGTGACACCATACCACCACCTCGTGGTCTCTCTATGCATGTACATGCCACCCCCAGAGAGAGGTCTAAACTTCAATCACATTTTCCAAACATATAAATCCAGGTGGAATGTAATTATAAGATCGATGGTATATTTTATAAGCAAGCTCATTTATGAGCAGCTTTCACCTAAGACAACACATTGCCGATAATATCACTGGAGTTTCATAATGCATTTTTGAATGCAATATGAGGTCTCAGCCTGGTCATTCCAATTATGTCTATTCTAATTTCAGGCCACCAGAGCAAAGATCAGGAGATATCAAATATCCATCTGAATAGAATGAATAAAAGCCTTTTACCTACTTGTTCCCCTCCAAGTAGCCACTGATTTCTGAAATTTGACTTAGCTAAGTAACAATGGCATTTAAGCTTTTCATAATTTCTCTAGGTGTGGAAAAGACTGTAGAAAAATGAAATGCATACATGCTTTATTCTAAAACAAAGGCTGTTTTTTGTTCATGTCCCCAGATATATATTAATAGAATTCTAAGGATCTTTATAAGCTGAATTTTCACATTCAGACTTTTTGGTGGTTCACCATGAATTAGTCTTTTGATAGGAACTTAATTCCATGGATGTGATAGCATTTAGTAATTCCATTTGGGATGTAGTCACTCTTGTTAGAAGGTAATGATAGATGATTCCCTGATCTGTGAGGCCTCTAGAGACCAACTTACTCCTGGATTTGGGAAAACTGATTCTGCTTTTGTCCAAAATGCTAAATGCCTATTGCATTCTCTCCCCTTTAATCTAACTAGCAACAAGTTAAATGCTAATTCATATTTCATGCAAGTTTTTTAATATTGAAAGTCTAATGAAGATTTAGTGTTCCGTTTTTTAACAAGGCTGACATTACTGTTGAAAGAAAGCAAATACATTATTTTAATTAATATCAATTCATAAGTGCTCCTGATTTATATATTAAACAAAGAGAGAAAGTGTCTTGTCATACACTACAATTGATCCTGTATTCAACCATCATTTACTCAGAGCCCATTTCCCCCCTTCTTCCATGGGAAATGCATGATGGAAGCTGCCATGTAGAATTGTGTGTCTCTCACACGCAGTTAATACTGTGCTGTGATCAGCTCGCCTCTTATTTTCTTATGACGAGCTTCGAGTCAGTTCTAGCCAACTGTGCTTGTCTCCCCCTGACATCTCCTACTATCAAATAAGCAGCTTCTATTGTTTTAAGCTTAATGCCTTTGTGTATGGCGTAGCCTTCCAATAATCGCAGAGAGCCTGACAATACGTGTGTTATAAAGGCATAATGTTAGGCCAAAGGAGGTAATTAATAATAGCAGTTTTATGCAGCTGGGAACAAGAATTGCCTTACACAACCAAAACATCTTCAGCCATTTAGCCAAGTACAGAATTAGCAAGATGACAAGGGCCTGAACAGAGAAATGAATATGCTGCCATACGTATAAGGACACAGTTGGCAGTTGGGAAGATTCCAGAATTTTGGAAGATGTTCTGATCCCATCAGAACATCATTAAGTTGAGCAATTATCTAATAACTAAGTTCTGTAGGATTTCTGTCTTCTTCCCTTCAGTTCTCTCGATTGCCACAAACGGTCTTCTTCTGCAGTCAAAATCATGTTTTCCTCCTGTGAAACTCTACCCCAAAATGCAAGGCTCTCATCTTACTTCCTTATGTCTCCCCAGTCCCACCCCTACATATGCACCCTGAAAGTTACTATGTCAATTTCTAAAGAAACATAATTTTTTTTTTTTATGTAGGAGACACTAAGGCACTTCACATTCTCTGCTTTGAACAAAAGATATTTTTCTCTGAGATATACTGCTACTTGCCTGCCCCAGAAAGACCCTAGAGATAAAGACAGAGTTCAGAAAATATGCTGTGGGTGGGCCAGTGGGAGGGGGAGGAGCCCCGGCACTTAAGTAGAAATGTTTTTAAGCCAAAGAAAGGATTTTATTTCTTCTTAATTGTTGGGCTGTGGTACAATCCAGTAATTATTTTGTCCCCAGAACCTCGACAAAAAAACACTTCCCTTACTGCTTTATGCCTGAATCACTCCAACCCATAATGCTGGCTGCTGTTTCTGGGGAGAAAACATTTCAAAGCCCCAAGTCAACATATTAATCCCACTCCATTTTAAGAGAAAAATAAATCATTTGCCAAGAGCAAGACAATTGGCACCATGAGAGAGGACCTGACCCAGAATACCAGCCAAATTCCTCTCCAGTTAAACCAGTTCCTTCATTCAGTCAGTTTAAGTCTCAAGGTATGCATGTCTTTCTGGACTGTATTGAGGCTCCATCTCTGGCAGTGGAATGGCTTCCTCCCCAAACTTCCTGAAAGATAAAAATGGCCTGAGTGTGCCATGCAAGTATGTATTGCTCTACAGAGTTAGCTAGAACTTCTAAAACATGCTTCAGAAACCAACATGCAAATGGAAGTCCACCCCAACAGGAATGCAAGTTACTTTTATGCTTTATAAAATCAGGCCTCTCCCAATTTGTTTGCCCTGGCATTGTTTATTTATCTGGCTTTATACTGCAGCAGCAACCCAGAGAGTTGCTTTGTAGTTACTCTGTCACCACTCTGGTTTTGCAGTAACTCTGTAAATAACTTGTGCCACTATTCTATGTCCCATTTCCAGATGGAAGATAAGATATTATATCTACTTCAGTGCAAAATCTTAACAGCTGATGTAAGGAGGTGTTCAGATTCCTATCTAAATTACATGCCAAACATTCTGCATTAGTATTGTTAGGCGGAATATTTATCTAAAACCTGAATATATTTCCAGGATATCAAATGATGACTTATAAGCTATCTCCTATGATGTGATATGCAAGCCTACAGCAATATAAGAAAAATTTTAAAACCACTTCCACAAAACATCTAAGCTTAGAAAAACAGTTTCAACATTATTTTATTTACCTTAACTAGCACAAATCCTAGTCATATTTGTTTATAACACTGTGTTAGTGACTACATGAAACAGTTATGAAGCTGCCTACAAGGCCACTGGGTATGCAAGGAAAACTACAAGGTCATTACTACCCAACAGAGGGCTAACACATTGGATTTTATTGCTAATTTGGACCAAATCCCTGTAATTTGGTGTTTAAAGATTGTACATGGGTTATGAGCATACAGTTGTTGAATAAATGTACCATGGTATGTTTTTAGCATCTGTGGATGCTTTAATTGAATAATAGTCTCTTTTTTTATAGCTTAATGAAATGGATTTTGTATTTGGGAATTCAAACAAGGTATAATATTTGGATAAGAAATCACAAAAGAATTTGCTTCTACTGTCTAGAACTGCCATACCTTGCTAGCAACTGGAAGGGGGAAAAAAATATTAAAACAAAAAAACTACATTCAGGTGGATAAATGCTTTTTGTTTTTTGTTTTTCATCTGCTCTTCAGCCTCCCTTTGTTAAGAATGAAGCTCTATGCCTCCTCCACCCCACTGCAACGTTGTCTCTCTCCCCAAGTAGAAGGTAGTTTGGGCCAGTGTGTTGTGTTATTCCATTAGTTTATGTTTTAAGACTAAGAAGAGATATTTCTGTGTTATAAATTATTTATAAACACAAGAACAAAGGGAGGCTGTCAGAGTTGCTGCTACTTTGAGAAAATAAAAAAGAGATGATGAATTTATGGAGAATCCAATTTGATAAAGAGGGAGGAGATGCAACTGCTAATTATTAACATCCATCTGCAGTCAGAGACCTGAGAGCAGAGAATTAGATGGATACATTTACATCTGTCTATCACCAAAAGAAATCTCACTAATGGTATTCCTCACTGTCACCAAACTCTCCCCCTCCAGCTTAGAGAGCCTTGGAGACATGTGAAGATATTTTAATCAACAGCAGAGCAAGGAGGAGAGGTGAAGAACTTCAAAAATGGACATTCAAAAACAACTTCAGTTCCTTCTGTACTCTTTCTTCCTTTCTCAATAACAGAAAATAAAAAACAAAAATTTAAGTGGCATAGCCTTTATCTTTGTACCTAGTTGATATGGAAGCCAGTAAGTTTTGAAAACTTTTCTATTTAAGCAGCTCCAAGCCACACCCCCACTGATATCAAGCACAGTGTGAAAGCAAAGGCACAATGAAGAATGTCCAGCAAAAAAAAAAAAAAAAATGGTTTGTGATGTGAAAAATATATATATTTTATTGTGTCACTGAGCCTACTTCTTGCTTGTCTCCTGGACATTGCTTTCATCAGCAGGAGGGAACTGAAAATGGGATGCTTTTTTGAAAACTCATGATCCTGGTCTGATGCCTTCCTTTCTTGAAAGGACCAGAGGGGAAAGATAAATATATTAAGAATTCGTCAGAAAAAAAGAAATGCTCTGTGCCTGTGTGTAGCTTGCTGATGAGGAGGGAATCAGCTCTCTTTCTTGAACATTAGCTTAAGTCTATAGATTCTTGAAAGGGGTTGCAATTTCAACTTCACCCTTGTCGTCTTATTTTCAGTAGCAAGGTCATCTATACTGGGAGGTTTCAAATCACCTTTGAAAAATTTAGGGCACTATTTTTATCTGTCACCCTTCTACACACAAGCCTTGGGCTGGTTCCCATATCTGCTATTCATAGATTTGGCCGTTTTCAGCCTGGATTTTTGATATGTTGTCCATCATGTGATTTTTCCCAGTTGGTCTGAATTAGCCAGACAGGGTATGGGAAGAGGGTTTTTTCCAATTCTCTTACTTTGTCACATATTTTTATATCGGGCAGGAGGAAAGAGTAGTGTGAACTCTTTTCAAAATTTTGGAGATGCTACTGTATTTATAGTTTTTTGCACTGAGGAGACTTTTGTAAAGGAAGACTTTCTGACAAAATCACACAGCTATTAGTGAAAACCAGATTTTGCTTTTTCTTTAAACATGATTGTGTTTTTTAATTAAAATTTTACAAGTTAATAAAGCTGTTTATAAATTTTTATGAGCTCACTTAAAAAATTTGGGAAACATGAATTTAAGAAAATTGGAAAAGCTATCATTCCTAAAGTTTCTATAAATTTTTCATTCAGTATTTTGTGCTAGAAGTAAATATCCACAGGAAGCAAAACTAATATCAGAGACAAAGACAAAAATAAAGCTGACCATAACTTGTGTCCTTTCTGCATGGACACTACCCCAAAAAATGGGACAGGTGGACAAACTGGTATATATTTTGTAGTTATCTACAAAATTGATTTTGATCAAGTTTTCAAACATTTTGTAATAATCTACAAGATAGAGATGTTTTAAAAGTATTTTCCCTCGTGTTCAGTTATCATTAAAGTCATTTGTTTTTACCAGGGAAGCTAAATGCTGGAAACAAGCCTGCAAAGCTTTATAGAGTCCTATACAACGAAAAGCTGGCCATGAATTTAATGGGGTCACATGTGGTGAATTGGAATAGATGGGCCTGTTTCTAATAGCAATTTTGTTAGAAAGGTACAGAGAGGTCAGCCAATAAATCAATCTAAAGAAAACTTTTGAGAATTGTTCATTTCTAATTTTTCCCAAATACTTTTTATTTATTATCTGGAATGTATATAGGGATGCATAGAAGAAGCTTTTCCTACACGGTTTACCAAATGTCAGAGTAAGACCAGAGAGCTTGGGGACCAAAGGTTCATGAAATGCTGCAGAATGGAGGGACCAGTGTAGGAACACAGGGGCTGGAGAAGTGGCTCACAAAGGGAGATCTATTCATGTCTGGAATACAAACTCTGTCTTCCAAAGGAGCACAGTCTGTGTTCTCCAAATTTGTGAACATTTGACAAAGAAGGAGAAAATAACTGAGATATGGGGGAGTTGGGCAAGAAATAAAAGGAACAAAAGTAGATTAATAGATAAGCTCTGAGGAAGGAAGAAAATGACTCTGTGGGTCCATGCCCTGAAACATGGCAATTGAATCCAGTATCCCTTTATCTAGAAAGCAAATGTCCAGAGGCATATCTCTGGCTCTCATATGAAATTCAGATACTGGAGTTCTGAAACTACCTCCTTAAGCTTAAAGACAAGCAAGAGATCCTGATGGAAAAGAAGCGATGTTGAATTGAGAAGGAGGAAACTTGCCTCCCTCACTAAACTCGCTTGTGACTTGAGCAAAAAGCTTCACATTTCTGGGCCTCCATTTCTTCATCATGTGTGTAAAAAATTTTAATAACAGGCTTCTCATAAAAGAGTCTTACTATTGAGGGCTGCATTCAGGTGGTGAAGCAAGAAAGTGAAGAAAAATCAACAGCATTAGCTCTTAAATTTTTATATTCTTAGGATTTAGACTCTCTCTCTATACACATGTACATTTGAAAAATAACCAACACAGATTTCTTTTTGCTATTATTTATACTATGTATTACAGAAAGGTAATTTTTCAGTGTTTCTTGTTTTTTCTCACATAGGTGCATTTCACAAAATAAAATCACAAAGACTGACAATAAACAAATACTTTATCAAGTTTCCTTCACCTAATTTTGAGAGTCCCAATCGGTTTTTTCAAAAATTAAACTGTAGGTCTGCAGAAAGCACTGAATTCTCAGTATAATAGCACAATAAATGCTTGATGAAGGCATCTTGAGTCCTGACAATGGGAATGATAGAAAGGGAAATGTATGTTCTTGTAAAGACTGATTTTTCACAAATTTATGGGAACATTAAGATAATAAATTTGCTAAGCCTTCTATCTAACCTTATTCAAAATTATCATCTTATCTTTACATATGCTTCTCTCACAGGCCACACATTGAGGTTATTTGCTCCATATCCATTTTCTTTGTTCACACTAGTCCCCTCACCCATAGTATTTTTTACTGATTCTCCTCTTCCCCACACCCAGATCTATTTGTCCCTCAGGATCATCTCGCATACAGGGTAAATATATCTCTCATTTCTCCTATAACGGTTCTAGTTTATATCTATTGGCTCAGTATAACCATTAATGGATTTCCCTTTTGCTTTCTATTTTAGACAATAAAATATGACTATTTTAGTCACTGTGTCAATTATCAACTTACTGCTTTTTGGCTCCAAATACACCCTTCTTTGCTCTGATTTGTGATGCTGAACCTGGACCCTGTAAATGTTCTTCTTTGCCAGGCGCATCAGTATTTGGCCTTGTCGGTAGAAGACTCTAGAGAGACAAGACCTAATGACTGCTCCTCCTGATTCTGGTTTTCTCCTTTCTCCCACCACAGGGGCTTTCTGGTCAGTGGTGTGCAGCACTCAGAAGCAGACACCCTCTAGGAGGTTGCATCCATATCCAGGCAGGTGGTTTCTACGTGAGTTTTGCTGGCACCCAATACACTGTTTCCTGCTCACCAACACCTCAGCAAACTTCTCTGCCATCCAGGTGGGCAAAAGATGAGTTCACAAGTCTAGTTTCTAGCTCTTACCAAAAAAGCCTAAATTTAGCACAGTAGACTAACTCCTAACTGCTCCCACCCTAGAAAACTTGTTCTGGGGTTGAAAATGGTGAAGAAAAATTTTAACATACAATATTATAAGACATATTAACAGGAAAACACACATTGGGCTCAGGAAATATAAGGTGTGTGTGTTTTTTTTAAAGATAAATGTTTCTAATGATACAAAAACTAGAATACAAAATTAAATAAAAAAAACTAGAATATAAAATCAAAGCTATCTAATAAACTTAAGAAGAAAAAGTTTTCTATAGTGTGGCCTTACAAATGTATATGTCTATTTGGCTAACTGATTGTACAGTGGACCCCCTTATCCTCGGGGGACTTGTTTCAAGACCCCCAGTGGACTCCTAAAATCACAGATAGTATCAAACCCTCTATATATAATATTACATAGTCTATGTTTTTTCCTATATACACATACCTATGAAAAAGTTTAATCTATAAATCAGGCACAGTAATAAAGCAACAATAACAATAAAATAGAACAATTATAACAATATACTGTAAAAAAAAAAAGGCTATGTAAATGCAGTCTCTCTCTCAAGATACAGCTGATTCTTGAACAACATGGGTTTGAACTGCATGGGTCTATTTATACACTGATTTTTTTCAATAAATATACTGGAAAATTTTTGGAGATTTTCACCAGTTTGCACAAACTCACATATGAACCACATAGTCTAAAAATACTTTAAAAATTTAAGAAAAATTAGATCATCATAAATAGATAAAATGCCTATATCTATACATATAGCATACAAAATGTGCATTAATCAACAGTTTATATTATCAGTAAGGCTTTTGTCAGCAGTAAGCTATTAACAGTTAAGTTTGGAAGGAGTCAAAAGTTATATGTGAATTTTCAACTGCATGGCAGGGGTCAGCACCCCTAACTCCCATGCTATTCAAGTGTCAACTGTATCTTGTACAAACTTAAAGCCTCTTCTGTCTTAACTAAGCATTTATCACACACTGTGGCCATAGTTTCTGAAGTTTGAGGTGCAACATCAATACTAACACAAATTTCTTTTTTTTCCTCATAATTTTATGAACAGAAGATTCATTCCTACTGTAGATCTTAGCAACTTCAACATATGATTTCATTTTCTTAAAATTTCTTAAAATTATTTTCTTTTTCCTTTCATCTTCTCACTTACAGGAAGCATTTTATGGTTTCTCTTTAGTATATCTGAATTGCCAGCATTATGACCCTTGTGCTTTGAGAGTCATTATTAAGTAAAATAAGGGTGACTAAAACACAAGTACTAAATACCAGGACAGACAACTCGATAACTGAAAGGGATACTTAGTGGCTAATGGGTGGGTTACAATGGACAAGGGGATGATTCACATCCTGGGCAGAACAGAATGGGACAATGAGGTTTCATCACCCTACTCAGAACATCATGCAATTTAAAACATGAATTTTCCATTTTCAGATCATGGTTGACAGTAACTGGAAGCACAGAAAGTGAAACCGTGGATATGGGAGACTACAATACATGTTTTTACACCATGGTATTGTAATTTTCCTTAAGATACAGCTGGCATTTTTAACTTGATGATTTGCACCTAGTATTTGATAAGAAAATATTGACTGAATAAGAGGCATGCCAAATAGCACTGAAATTTGGGAAGAGGGAAATCATTTAGTTTTCAAACTCAAACTGTTTTTGTAAAGTCAAATTCTTACTGATAAATGGATAAGAAGTGCAAAGTCTAACAGTTCTTTGAAGAAAGACAACATGCTTGACTATGTGACTTGCTTGGGATACATGTAGGTAAGTAGTAAAAAAGTTATCATTTGAAAGCCAAGACAAGCCTTTCAGAGTGTCTGGTTGGCCATTCCTTCTTTTCCTGTACCATAAAACTGACCACATATCCACTATAGATGTGCCTTCATCATGGTTCCCAAAGTGAGACAACATGGAACAGTCACCACACAATGGACATAATAAAAAAAAATTTGTGGTTATAAGCCATGAAAAATTTCAAGTTGTTACCACAGCACTTATTCTAACTAATTTCAAATAGCACTTAAATAATTGGAATTGAAGTTAAAAGAAGAAGAAATACTTAAATAAACAGATAAATACCCCGAATGACAGGAAGAAGAGTGGAACCCAGGAAGATCATTGCTCTTTGCCAAGAACATCTTCACAACACAAGTCTAGGCACCCTTTTTTGAATGATTTTACCCTGACTTATAAATTGCTATTTTAATTACATATTTGACAACTCTCTATACCTCCATTAATTAAAGTTAGTTAAAGCATGAAATATTTTATATTCTGTATATGCATATAAATCAAGTATGTGAGGGACAGATATACATTAACAAAAGAATTAAGGCTATTGATATAAAATCCAACAGAAAATATGAAAATGTAATGGTATGCTCATACTCACCGATACCTGAGGAAGGCAAGGTAAGGTACATTTTACCTTTGTCCATAAAATTTGTATATATGTTAATAGGAATTTATATTTGAGTCTAAAAATGATGGCATATTGATTATATTGAACAAGTCACAAATACATCTCCCTCATCTATAAAGTGAGAAGATTATTAAACTCTTTAACACATGCAAAATATTATTGTAAATACATATAAGAAAACAATACATTTGGTGCAACAAGGTACAGAGTGCATAATCTAATCAATATTTCAGTGTTCTACAGTTTGTCAATTTTGGAGGAATTATAAAACAAAACAAAATGGAAAAAATTACTTCATACCAAAACTATGTTGAATACAATTCAGTTTTGTGAAGATTCACATGACACCACAGGATCTAGCAATACCTTATAATCATCATTTATTATAACCCTGCTAACGGTGGAAAGATGCAGAAATCATATCCTTTGAGAGTACAGTGTATTGAACATAAAGTCAGAAGACCTAGATACAAGTCTCCACTTTGTCACTTATTAATAACACTCTATTTTCTGAGAACAGTTCCCTTTAGTGCTGTTGAACTGACATATTATTAGTGCTATTCTCTCTTAATCACAAATCTATCCCAACTAAACAACAAATGATGGTCACCTGACTTACATCTGACCTTAAAGAGCCATTTAAAATATCACAACTCTGGTCTCCTCAACTATAGACCTTAGGATAAAATTGAGATAATATACAAAAAGGAGATTTTTCAAGCTATTGATATTAAGCACTATATACATGTAAGGCATCATCACCATTATTGGAAATGTTTTGTCTATAAAATATCAAATAATAAGATATGCAAAAAGAATGAAGGCAGGAAGTATCTCTTATACAACCAAAGCTGCAAGAAAGATCCCCATGTAACCAAGTAGCATATAAAAAAAAGCAATGCTACAGGATCAACAGCTCCCTCCCTTAGGGGAACTATAAAAGAAGAACCATACACAAGGGTGGTCTCTCATTCTGGGAACCCCCTTCATGGGCTGGAAGGTCTATCAGGATGGATAGAGGAGATATGCATGGGTGGCGCATAGGTTTGCTGTGACTACACAGGCCTCGTTTGCTTCAGCAAACATATCCTTGGGGATAGAGCACACACTCAAAGGTAATAAAGCCTTATCAAATCTAACCATCAGAACTTCCACTCCAGCTTCCTGACAAAGCTGTGACAGAGCAAAGAAGCCCTGCCCAATATGCAGTGCAGGCTCTGGTCACTACACCACCAATCACAACTAGAATCCATACCAAAAACAGCCCTTGCACCAAAAATATTAGATTCATATAGTCTACACATGTATACTTCCACATAAAAAAACAACAATATTTCAAGACCACAGTAGATAGCTATTTCTCCTAAATTCATAGAGACAGAAATTTAAGTGAACTGGAAAAAAAAAAAAAAGAGGAACTACTCCCAATTAAAGGAAAAAGAAATCCCCTGAAAGAACAACAACAAAAAAATTAAACAGACCCTTTTAGTCTCCTAGACTCAAATTCAAAAAGGGGGATAATAAAAATGCTAAAGTGATACAAAAGATTATCAACAGAAATGCAGATCAGTGTAACAAGGAACTAGAAACTACAAAGAGAAACCAATCAAAATTAAACAACCCAACTGCTGACATAAAACCAATGAAGAGCAGACTAAATAATGCAGAAGAACGAATAAGTGATCTAAGAGACAGAATAATGGAAATCACCCAACCAGAACAGCAGACAGAAAGACAAGCGAAAAAAATGAAAGCAACATAAGAGATCTATGGGATAATCTAAATCATGCCAACTTGTGTATAATAGGGGCTCCAGAAGGAGAAGACAGAGAGAAGGATCAAAAATTTATTTAAAGAAATTATGGCTGAAAACTTCCCAAACCCAAAGTAGGAATCAGATATTCAGATACAGGAAACACAGAGGGTCCCAAACAAGAGAACTCAAACAGATTCACATCATATCATAATTAAACCATCATAACTAAACTGGCAAAAGTTAAAAAGAGGGTTCTAAAGGCAGAAAGAGAAAAATAAATAGTCAATTACAAGAGAACCACCATAAGGCTATCAGCTGATTTCCCTACAGAAACTTTTCAGGGCTGGAGGGAGTAGCATAATATATTCAAGCTTGAAAAAACTGCAACCTAGGGTACTCTACCCAATAAGATTGTTATTTAAAATAAAAAGAGAGACAAAGAATTTCTCAGATAAGCAAAAACCAAAAGAATACAGTAACAGTAAACCTAACCTAAAAGAAATACTGATTCACTAAATAGAAAAGAAGCAAGAATACATAGGAGAGGAAAGAACACAACAGAAAGGGCAAATATATAAAAAGATTGAAGATGACTTAAACAAACCAGTATGTAGATTAAAAAACAATAAAAAAATTTTTGAAAAAGTGGTTATAACTACAATTAACAGCAAAAGGATAGACGTGAAGATGTAAAATAGGACATCAAAATCACAAAATGTGAAGGAAGGGAGTAAAAAAATGTAGATTTTTTAGAATGTTTCAACTTCTATGACTGTCAGTCTAAAGTAAGTAGATATAGTTATGGGTTAACATACATGAAAACTAGAGTTACCACAAATCAAAAACATATATTCACCAAAAAAAAAAAAAAAAGGAAAGAAAGGAATTCAAGCATAGTATAAAAGAAAACCATCAAACTGCAAAAGGAAAGACAAAAATAAGAAGAAAGGAATAAAAAAAGAACTATGAAATCAACTGGAAAACATTGTTTACAATGGCAATAATTACATACTTATCAATAATTACTTTAAACATCAATGGACTAAATGCTCTGATCGAAAGACATATAGTGAAAGATTAGATTAAAAACAAGAACCTATAATATATTGCCTATAAGAGGTTTACATTAGAGCAAAAAACATAGATTGAAAGTGAAGGGATAGAAAAAGATATTTTATTCAAATGAAACAGTAAGAAAATGGAGATAGCAATATTCATGTCAGACTAAATATATTTTAAAACAAAGTCCACAAAGAAAGACGAATAAGAACACTATATAATGATAAAAGGATCAATAACAAGAAGAGGATATTACACTCATTAACATGTATGCACCCAATATAAGAGCACCTAAATATATAATACAAATACTAACAGACATAAAGGGAGCAACTGACAGAAACACAATAACAGCAGGAGACATTAACACTCCATTGACATTAAGGGACATGTCCAACAGAAAACAATAAGACAACAGAGGTCCTACATGATACAATAGAACATTTGGACTTAATTGACAGCTATAGGAAACTACATCCAAAATTAAGGGGGGATAAAAAAACAGAATACACATTCTTTTCAAGCACACATGGAACACTTTCAAGGATAGACCACATACTCAGACACAAAACAATCCTCAACAAATTTAGGAAGACAAAATATTTCAAGAATCTTTTCTGACTACAACAGTATGAAACTAGAAGTTAACCACAGGAAGAAAACCAGGAAAAAAAATTACATGTATGCTAAAAAAGCAATGCTATAAAAAGTCAGTGATAAAATCAAAGAAATCAGAAAATACCTTGAGACAAACTACAATGAAAACATGGCCTGACAAATAGTGGAATGTAGCAAAAGTAATCCTAAGAGGAAAGTTCGTAGTGATACAAGCCTTCCTCAAGAAATGAGAAAAATCTCAAATAACCTAACCTACCACCTAAAAGATTTAAAAAGAAGAACAACAAAAAAAGTCAAAGTAAACAGAAAGAAGGCATAATAAAGATCTCAGGGGAAATAAATAAAACAGAGACCAAAAAAATGGAAAAAATTCATAAAGCCAAGCATTGGTTTACTGAAAAGACTTTTAAAAATTATCAAATCTCTAGCCAGGATCACCAAGAAGAAAAGAGAGAGGACACAAATAAACAAAATAAGAAATAAAAGAAGAGAAAATAATAACAATATTGCAGAAATACAAAAAGAAAATCATAAGGAAATACTATGAACAGTTACATCCCAATAAATTGGACAATCTAGAAGAAATGAACAGGTTTCTATAATCACACACCCTCCCAAATTGAGTCAAGAAACAGATAATTTGAACACACCAATCACTAGAAGTGAAATAGAATCTGTAATTAAAAAAAAAAAAAAACTGCCTGCAAACAAAAGTCCAAAGTCCAGGATCATATGACTTCACTGGGGAATTCTACCCAACATACAAAGAACATATACCAATCCTTCCCTAACTATTCGAAAAGAATGAAGAGTAGGGAACACTTCCAAAGTCATTCTATGGAAGACTGATACCCTGATGCCAAAACCAGACAAAGGTACAACCAAAAAAGAAAATTACAGGTCAATATCATTGATAAATATAGATGAAAAAATCCTCAACAAAACATTGGCAAACTGAACCCAATAATACATAGAAAGGAACATACACCATGATCAAGTTGGATTTATTCCAAGGTCACAAGGATGGTTCAAAAATGCAAATCAATCAATGTGATGAACCACATTAACAAAACAAAAGACAAAAATCACATGATCATCTCAATAGATGCAGAAAAAGCATCTGATAAAATTCGCCATCATTCATGATAAAAACTCTCACCAGGGACTTTCCTGGTGGTCAGGTGGTTATGAATCTGCCTTGCAAGGTAGGGGACAAAGGTTAAATCCCTGGTTGGGGAACTAAGATTCCTATATGCAGAGGAGCAACTAAGCCCACACACCACAACTAGAGAGTCTGTGTACTGCAACAAAAGATACTGCATGACGCAACAAAGATCCCGAGTGCTACAACTAAGACCCAACACAGTCAAATAATAAACAAATATTTTTAAAAGCTCTCACCAAAGTGGGTGTAGAGGAAACATATCTCAACATAAAAGTGGCTGTTTATGACAAATCCAAAGCCAACATAATACCCAGTAATGAAAAAAATGAAAGCCTTCCAGCTAAATTCTGGAACAAGACAAGGATGCTCATTCTCACCACTTCTATTCAACACAGTATTGGAAGTCCTAGCCACAACAATTAAAAAAAGGGAAAGGTATCCAAATTGGAAGGGAAAAAGTAAACTTGTCATTATTTGCAGATGACATGATATTTTTATATAGAAAACCATAAAGACTCCACACAAAAGCTGTTAGAAATAATAAATAAATTCAGCTAATACAAGATCAACATACATTTCTTTACACTGATGATAATATATGGTAAAAAAATTTTTAATCCTGTTTAAAAATCACATTAAAAATAAAATAAAATACCTAGAAATAAACCTAACTAAGGAAGTGAAAGACATATATGCTGAAAACTACAAACTGTTGATAAAGAAAATTGAAGATAATTCAAAGATGAGGAAACATATTCCATACTCTTGTATTTGAAGAATATTATTTTTAATAAATGGCCATACTACCAAAAGCAATCTGCAGATTTAATAGGATCCCTATCAAAATTCCCATAACATTTTTCATAGAACTAGAAGAAACAATCCTAAAATTTATGTGGAACCATAAAAGACACAGAATTGGCAAAGCAATGCTGAAGAAAAAGAACAAAGCTAGAGGCATAACCCTCTCAGACATCAGAAACACTGCAAAACTTCCAGGAATCAAAACAGCATGGTATTGGCATAAAAACAGATATGTGAATCAATGGAATATAATAGCAAGCCAAGAAATAAATCCACACACCTATGGTGAATCTATGACAAATGAGGTAAGAACATACAATGGAGAAAAGATAATCTCTTCAGTGGTATTGGGAAAGCTGGACAGCCTCATGTAATTCAAGGAATTTAGAACACAACATTCCTTATCATACACAAAATCATAAGCTCAAAATGGCTTAAAGACTTAAATACAAGGTATGGTACCATAAAAATCCTAGAAGAGAATATAAGCAAAACATTCTCAGATGAAAATCATAGCAATATTTTCTTAGAACAGTCTGCCAAGGCAAAAGAAATAAAAGCAAAAATAAACAGATGAAACCTAATCAAACTTAAAAGATTTTGTAGCAAAGGAAAGCATAAACATAAACAAAACAAAACGACAATCTACCGAATGAGAGAAAATATTTGCAAAGGATGTGACCAATAGGGGGTTAATTTCCAAAATATACAAATAAATAGCTCATACAACTCAATATGAAAGAAAACCTCAATCTGAAAATGGGCAGAAGACTAAATAGACATTTCTTCAAAGAAGACATATAGATGGCCAACAGGCACATGAAAAGGTGCTCAGTATTACTAAACATCAGGGAAACGCAAATCAAAACCATAATGAGGTATGGTATGACATCAGTCAGAATGGCTATCATCAAACCGTACACAAATAATAAACGCTGAGGATGAGACGCAGAGGATGAGACGGTTGGATGGCGTCACCGACTTGATGGACATGAGTTTGAGTAAGCTCCAGGAGCTGGTGATGGACAGGGAAGCCTGGCGTGCTGCAGTCCACGGGGTCACAAAGAGTCGGACACGACTGAGTGACTGAACTGAACTGAATAAATGCCGAGAGGGTGTGGAGAAAACGGAACCCTCCTACACTGTTAGTGGGAATGTAAATTGTGCAACCACTATGGAAAACAGAATGGAGGTTCCTTACAAAACTAGAGTTACCATATGATCCAGTAATCTCACTCCTGGAAGAGGTGAAAACTCTAATTCAAAAAGATACATGCAATCGAATGTTCACTGCAGCACTATTTACAATAGCCAAGAGATGGAAACAACCCCAAATGTCCATCAACAGAAAACTGGTTTAAGAAAATGTGATATATGTGACTGAGATATATATACAATGGAGTATTAATTAGCTATAAAAAAAATGAAATACTGCCATTTGCAGCAACATGGATAGACCTAGAGAATATCATACTAAGTAAGTCAGATAAAGACAAATACTATATGATATCACTTATATGAGCAATATAAAAAATAATACAAATGAATCTATCTATGAAACAGAAACAGATTCACAGACAGAGAAAACAAACTTAGGGTTACCAAAGAGGAAAGGGGGTACACAAATTAAGAGTATGGGATTAACCGATACAAACTACTACACATAAAATCAATAAGCAACAAGGATTTATTGTGCAACACAAGGAACTATAATCAATATCTTATAACAATGTATAATAGAAAATAATCTGAAAATATGTTTTATATATATATATATATATATATATAAATGACTTTTCAGTACACCTGAAACTAAAACAATATTGTAAATCAACTACTGTAAATCAACTAGGTCAATTAAAAAAAACAGGCTTTACTTGTCCACAGATTTTATATTAATGCCTCTGTAAAAATTAATTCTGTTGGAAAAATCCAAATGAATAAAGGAAAATCTATTTTTTCCAGTTAATCGGGGAGACAACAAATTGCAAAAAGGCAAACTTTTCAGATCGCTCTGCAACTCAGTCCATTTTGGACAGAAGCTAAAATTCAAGAATCCTAGTTCACATCCATGCTCTAGTCAGCTCATTATTTTGTTTTTAAAGGATTAATGGAAATTCCTATAGTGTCCTTGATCTTACCTCAAGAGATCTCCTAGTTCATCTTGGCCTCTAGGCAGGATTGCCCTTAAAGGCAAAACAAAAATAAGGCTAATCCTTGCAATTGTGAACAAACTTGGTCAGTCAAGTTTATACTGACTCCACAAACCAATCTTCAGGATGCTATTTTCAAGCTTTATGGCCTCATCTTCAGAACTTTATGAGCTGCTGTAGTCCTATAGATCTCAAAATAGTCTAACATTCTTGGTTAAGAAATGGAGGACTTTGAAGGGAAATAAAAGGAAGAAGGGAAGTCTTCCATAATTAAAAGTCCAAGCAAATCACAACTGAGCATTTTTTGGCAAAGGATCTATGAAGGTAAGTTTTGGGGCTGAATATAAATATTAGTCTTTTTCTGCTATATGCTGCAGCTATCAAAACAGAAGCTCTTTTGGATACTACTATATTACTATACTATGAATACAAAGTATATATTATTATACTATGACTAAACCAGGGCTTCCCTGGTGGCTCAGTTGGTAAAGAATCCACCTGCAATGCAGGAGACCCAGGTTCAATCCCTGGGTGGGGAAGATCCCCTGGAGAAGGAAATGGCAACCCACTGCAGTATTCTTACCTGGAAAATCCCATGGACAGAGGAGCCTGATAGGCCATGGGGTTGCAAAATGTCAGACATGACTTAGCAACTAAACCACCATGAATACAAGGGGAATAAGATTTTGAATCACTAATATTATACACACCTAAACAAATGTGTATCTTCAGCTTAAAAAGACCAGGTCAGATCTTAACCAACTCTGTCTTTCACATCCCTTCCAGGTTCCCAAACCATATTTTAATTAGATTTATTCTATGGGAGTCAGAAAACATCCAGACAAATTTAAGTCCAATGCCTGTCCTGATGCAACTATAATGCGTTCAGAGTGCTCCGAGTGCCCTCTTATGGCCTGAAGAGAGAATTGCAGTCCCCTTCTATTGTCAAAACACTTTGGAAAAAGAATGTGTTTACAACAAAACCCTTTACTTATGAGCAAACCACAATGATGACTAGACAAGTGGAAGTTGCCTCTAGTCAAAGCATTTCTGCTTTCTGAAAACCTCATTAAATGAGTTTCATTATACACTCCTCTCAACCCTGGTTGGCAAACACTGCTCATTCTTAACCCTCAGTTGAATACTAGATTTTAACAGCTATTTGTCAGGGAACACATGGTTCTCTGTTTTATAAGCTGCCTCTGAGGACAGTTTGTGGCCATCAGTTATCTGTCCTCTTTTTCTCTCCATTCAGCACGTCTTTCATCCTGTCCTGCACTACAGTGAGCTATTTACAAAATAGCTTGTCAATTCCATGACGAAAAGTAAATTTGTGAGTAGCTTTCCTTCTAGGACTTTTCGAACTTGAACACAGCAATAAGGACCCAATGCTATTAGAGGGCCTAAGTGTTTCAAAGGCAAGAAGAGATATTCAAAGTTTTATGGTCCCTTCCTAGGTCTCTGCCTTTAAAAAATCTGCAGAAAATGTAATGTGATGTCAGTTGCAACACTGAGTATTCTGCCTTGCCAAAGAGATATACAGTTGGTTGTTCACAGGTAACAAATTCAAAACCTACCAGGTCAACATAAAACCTTACAACATATTGTCATAGAAAGCATCCTTTGTTTGAAAGATATCCTTGAGCAAATCTTAATATATCTTGAGCTATATCCTAAAATAAATATTTTCTCAGGCAATATACCCATCAACTTCTCCATTGTGAATAGTGCTATAGCTGAGTAAAGTCGATGTTTGGAGATGCCTACTTAATAGGTTACAGTGAAAGTTTTTAATGTGACATATATATCAGATGTTATGTCACATATTTACTAAATATGGGCTTTCTGAAATTCCAAAAGACGAAGTTGTCTGTATTCCATATACAGCCTAAATCACAGCACAAGTCCATAATAATCACCTATATGACCAAATTAAGTTTTATTACCAGTTACCTCAAAAAATGTTTTTGAACTATGATGTTGGAGAAGACTCTTGAGAGTCCCTTGGACTGAAAGGAGATCAAACCAGTCCATTCTAAGGAAATCAGTCCTGAATATTAATTGGAAGGACTGATACTGAAATTGAAGCTCCAATACTTTGGCCACCTAATGCGAAGAACTGACTCAATGGAAAAGATCCTGATGCTGGGAAAGATTGAAGGCAGGAGGAGAAGGGGACGACAGAGGAGGAGATGGTTGGATGGCATCACCGACTCGATGGACATGAGTTTGAGCAAGCTCGGGAGTTGGTGATGGACAGGGAAGCCTGGCATGCTGCAGTCCATGGGGTCACAAAGAGTCGGACATGACTGAGTGACTTACTGAACTGAACTGACTGACCTCAAAAGAGATTTGAACATGTACTAGGCGCACTTTGGTCAGAGAGTGTCATCTTTATTATGAATTGGAATTTACTTAGTACCTACCAGATCCAGGACAACTTGGCAGCTACTTGGCTAGAAAAGCCACATAATCCGCCAAGGACCATGGTCCCCAACAAAGAGGACTCGGTCCACTTAACTGGCTGAATGGCTGACATTTACAGAAAGTAGTTGAAACACAAACCCAATTAGAGACACCCAATATAATAATTGAGTAGAATAAAACCCATTAGAGGAAGATGGTAATAGATGGCACACTCAAGTCTACTTGATATCTGCAAAGGAAAAATATATGACAAAACAGTGAATCTTTTGAATGATTATTTGTTAGAAAGGGGTATAAAGAAGGTATAAATCACCCCTGCCTTTCCTTAGTCCAAGAAGGCTTTATAAAGTAAATAAAATAGAAGCACTGCTTTCAGTTAAAAGCTGTGGCAAAGGATCAAGACTACAGTGTCAATGGATCTTAAAAAAATAGTGTAGGATACAAAGAGAACAAATGTCTTTGCCAGAAATAAACAATTTGACAAGTAAATTTAAAATCTAAAATTGTACCTCTTTTTTAAACTAATATTTAAGGAACTCATGACATTTTTGAGGAAATGTGTCATAGTAATACAATCTAATGGGACAAAGTAATTAGTGAAGATTTTTATAAATTTCATAAATTTGTTTCTAAAACCTCAATAGATAAGAAGTAGAGAGATTTGTAAATAGAGATTACTAGTCTTTAAGGCAATGAGCCATCTCCGTTTTTAAGTCTTAGCTCTAAAATATATCACTAATAAAAACAACTTTGCACAGTTGATAAAACTTTGATATCTACCTATACCCATATATGTGCATATAAATATAGACCTGTATGTATAAATGTGTATATACACACACACACATAATCATAAAACACAGTTGCCTGAAGGAAATATTCAAATCAAGGTACAAACTCATAAATTTCTTTTGCAGAAACTATTTGCTAGCATTTCCCCTAAACATATACTCAACAAAGAAAATATATTATATATGATGTATTTATTAACATTTCCAATTTTGTTCCAGGTTTATAAATTTTCTCTCTTGGCTGAAGCATTCTGTATATGATTATCATGTATAACCATTTAGTTAAGCAGAAAAAGAGGTTTTGTGAAAAATATGTTCAGTCCTAGAGTTATTTGACAACAAGTGAAGAACATCATTGCTGCTGGATCATCCACTGCTTCATAAAGTCCTCGCGGTGGTGGTATCTACTATATATATAGCTATCATTCTAGACCTAATTTAGAACATTACCTAGTCCAGGGGTTCATAACTTTTTTGGGTTCCTTTGATGATCTGGTGAGATCTGTGGATACCTTCTGAAATAATATTTTTAAATGTGTATAACAAAATACACTTTGTAACAAAGAAACCAATTATATTTAAGTATATTAAAATGTTTTAAAATTTAAAGTTATGATTAGTAATATATGTGCTTCTTTAACTTATTAAACATCAATATCTAGTGGTAGATTTAATAACTACTGTGGGCTTGCAAAGAGTCAGATATGACTGAGCATGAGCACACACACACATAATTCCATACAGTGACATATAAATGACATTTTGAGATAGCCACACAACTCTAGTATGCTATAATAATATCTGTGCTATCTCTTGGTGACAAGTTCACAAGTGTTGATAAAAACTAATATGCTTTATTGCTTACATTGATAATTGAGAGAAATGCTGTCTCTGTGAGACATCAGTGAAAAGAAAGATGTAATTTTTTCCCCTATCTATGCTTAGAGACTCCAGTATCTTAAAAATCACCTGATGTAGGCTTACAGTACTTACACACAGATCTTTAACATCTGATTTGGGTAAAGCAAGAGTAATACATAATTTTAGTTAGGAATGAATTGTATGTCTATATTCCCTCCTATGTTATTGATACAACTTACATAAATCTCAATAACGCTGAACTTAGAAAAAATTACACTTAATGTTATACACTTTAAGATTATTAGTGGAATCGTCAAGATATGTGATGACACCACCTTTATGGCCGAAAGCAAAGACGAACTAAGAGCCTCTTGAAGGTGAAAGAGAAGAGTGAAAAAGCTGGCTTAAAACTCAATACTCAAAAAACGAAGATCATGGCATCCGGTCCCATCACTTCATGGCAAATAGATGGAGAAAAAATGGAAACAGTGACAGACTTTATTTTCTTGGGCTCCAAAATCACTGCAGATGGTGTCTGCAGCCATGAAATTAAAAGACGCTTGCTCCTTGAAAGAAAAGCTATGACAAACCTAGACAAAGTGTTAAAAAGCAGAGACATCACTTTGCTGACAAAGGTCTGTCTAATCAAAGCTATGGTTTTTTCCATAGTCATGTATGGATGTGAGAGTTGGACTATAAAGAAGGCTGAGTGCCAAAGAATTAAAGCTTTTGAGCTGTGTGTTGGAGAAGACTCTTGAGAGTCCCTTGGACTACATGGAGATCAAACCAGTCAATCCTAAAGGAAATCAACCCTGAATATTCATTCATTGGAAGGACTGATGCTGAAGCTGAAGTTCCAATACTTTGGCCACCTGATGCAAAGAGCCAACTCATTAGAAAAGACCCTGATGCTGGGAAAGATTGAAAGCAGGAGGAGAAGGGGACAACGGAGGACAAGATGGTTGGATGGTATCTCTGACTCAATGTACATGAGTTTGAGCAAGCTCCAGATGATGGTGAAGGACAGGAAAGCCTGGCGTGCTGCAGTCCATGAGGTTGCAAAGAGTCAGACACAACTGAGCAACTGAACAACAACAAATCAGTAAATCACTGAACAGTTTTTAGATCTCATGATACAGAGGGAGAATACTAGAGAATTAATGACAATGAGGTAAAATTAAAAAATGGAGATCAAAGGTATCTGGGTATTTTAATAGATGAGTGAAAGCTTAAACTCAATGGTCATTAAGTCAGGGTCTGGAGACTTCATATACAAAGGTGTTCATTAACCACTGCTCCCAAAAGTTCTTCTATGGCTGCAGTGTTGGGATTGAAGAGCATGCACTACAGAGCTAGATGTAGGTAGGGCTTGAAAACGCTAACTGAGATAAATATTAAATAGAATAGAGAGAAAGCAGTGCAAGGAGCCTGGCTTGAGAAAAGAATTAGGGAGTGAAATAGGGACAGGATGATGATAGTAAGGAGTGGAGTTAAGTGCAAGAAGAAATTAGGTTTGAAAATCTGAAACAAAATTGAGGTTTCCCATTCTCACCAAATCTACTCTCCTCTGAGTGGCATCTGAGACTCTGCAGTACACCCCTGACCTCGAAGCTAAACTATTCACCGTTCTCTAAGCTTGTTAGCGCACTTTCTCATCAACATTCCACGTCTTTGTTAGTGCTCTCTTTCATCTCTCGTTGTAAAAATCTTACTCATTCTTCAAGATTAAGCTCAAATGTCAATACCTTGAAATCTTTTCATATGAACACTCCAGTTAAAATTCATCTCTACTTGGGTCTTTCATCATTCTACTATCATCATGCACTCCATTGGGTTAGTTCTGTAAATGACTGGTTAGAATGACCAGATTTTTATGGCAAAAGATTGTAAGTTCCTCATGTTTGATGTTCTTCATAGCATTTACTATCATGCCTGTATTACAATAGGTATTTAGTAAAACTTTATATATTATCAGAGATATAAACAAGAACCAAATTCAACAAGTCTGTACCATTCATGGAGTCATGCTGCTCCTGACCAGTAGAAATGCTCAGAATGAAGACATAATTCTTTACACATTAGATACCAACTTCAGAAATGACCTCACCAGCCATACACTACTTTTGTCATTGTTTAGTCACTCAGTCACGTTCGACTCTGCAATCCTATGAACGGTAGCCCACCAGACACCTCTGTCCATGGGATTTTTCAGGTAAGAATACTGGGTGGGTTGCCATTTCCTTCTCTAATATACTACTTTGCTGTGTTTTAATGATGACAAAATTCAAGTCTGGAAAATTTTGCTTATTACTGAATATCACAGAGCATTAAAAAAAAAAATGTGAATTTCCTAACATCCAGTCCACCAATCTTTTGGCTTTACCCTATGATATATTAAGAAGAGAAGACAACAGGAGCTCTGATTTAAAAGGCCATAAATCTCACCATATTGAATTTAGCTCAGGAGGGGGCAGTTTGTGTTTTCCTGGTTTGGTTTGCTTTTTAGTAACTTTCAAATTAAAACTAAATGAAAAAGTAAACAATATGGCAAATACTATGTCACAGAAAAAACTGGGACAGTTCTGAACTTGAAGGTGAAAGATATCAGTGAACAAGCTATAAAGAGCTGAAGAAGGCAGAAGCAGTGTGCTGGTAGGAGCTGAAAGCTCCAAACCAAGCTCAGACCAAAAGCCTTGGGGTCATCTCTTGCTCTCTTTTTTCTCACCTCCTCATTTCCTCACCTCCTCATCAGCACATCCCTTTGGCTCTACCTGAAACATACAGCCAGAATTTGACTATTTCTCACCACCTCCACTGTCATCTCTTGTCTGGACTCTTGCAATATCCACCTAATGGTCCCTATTTCTGCCTTTGCAGTCTATTCTTAGCATAGCCATCCGGGTAACGCTGCTAAAATGTTGGTGAGATCACATCACTTCTCTGCTCAAAGCACTGCAATGGCTCTCCTTTGGCCTCAAAATAAGAGTCGATGTTTTTACTGTGACCTACAAGGCTTACAAGATCACCCCTTACTCCCCGTTAACTCTAACCTCATCTTCACTAACATCCTCACTCACTCGGTTCCGGCTACACTGGCCTCTTCTCTAGCCTCTCTAATCCAGACTCATGCTGCTTCAATGCCTTTGAACTTGCTCTTCTGGGAAAAGGAAAAGCCTGGCCACAGACTAGTTCAAAAGTCACATACCTATATAAACTGAACTCCCCTTCCCCTTGTGATTCATTTGCCCTGACCTTTTAAATTCTTTTATTTCCTAGCATTGAATTTTACTTAGTTGTTTTGTTTACAGTCCAAAGTCCAAATAAAATGCTAGTTCAATTAGGGATTTTTCCTTTTTTTTTTTATCACTGATACATTCCTAGAACCTAGAATATTGACTGACAGCTGGTTGGTACTGAGTAAATATTTGTTGAATAAACTAAGGAATAAATGCACAAAACACACTCTGCTCTTAATAGGTTGTTAATATATTAAGCCTTGCACCTACCTAAAGGAAAACATTATCCACACTCTAAAATCATTTAAAACTAAACAAATTCTCTAAAACGTAATAAAGATATTTTTCTTTCAGAGAAAAATTAGACAATTTTCTTACTGACTAAAGAACTCCCTACTTGATCACTGGAATTTACTAAGCGTACCAAATTCTCAGATTGCGCATGGGAGGGGGGGGTGTACACACACACACACACACACACACAGAGGAAAGGGGACAAAAGAGACATATATTTGGAGACAGACTAATGTCCTTCAGGCAGCAACCTGGGTTCTAATCCACGTCACAGCATTGTGAATGCAGTGGCTTCCCAGTGGCTCAGTGAGTAAAGAATCCGCCTGCCAACGCAGGATGTGGAGGAGACGCAGGTTTGATCCCTGGGTCAGGAAGACCCCTGGAGAAGAGCATGGCAACCCACTCCAGTATTCTTGCCTGGAGAATCCCACGGACAGAGGACCCTGGAAGGCTACAGTCCATAGGGCCGCAAAAGAGTTGGACACTACTAAAGCAACTTAGTATGCAATGTCCTTCAGATCTAAAGATTGGTAAACACATGACTGGTGGGCACCAAATTATTTGGTTACTGAGAAACCAGAATAAAGAGTTATGAACACTTTTGCCAAAACTGGAATATGAATTTTAAAAATCTCCAGGAAGGACAGAAGCTACTGTCTGGAACTCAGAAGTTGTCCTTCTGAGTCTTTGGAACTTAGGGCATAATTCTCATTCTAAAAATCAGTTCCACAATGTTTCATACTATTCATTTCAGAAATTCTCTGTAAATTTCAGGCATTTTTATGATCCAAACTTGGTGAAATTATGCTAAGAATAGGTGGCACCTAGAACCTAGAATATATTTTATAAATATCATTAACTAATATTGAATAGAATTTTACTGTTCACAAGTCATATTAATGTATAATTTTGAAGTACATGGACTACATTTCTATATTTTACCCCCTCCCAACCTTTATTATCCACTGTATTTGTATTTTCCCTAATCATGAATTTCATCTATTTTTTTAACCTTTAAATCAAATATGCAACAAGGTAAGAGCAAACAAGGTAAATATAGAGAATGTGTTAGTGCAAAGTTTCATCATCCATATTTTGCAGGTAAGGAAACTGAAACTCAGAGAGTTTAAGTGAATATGTCCAGGGCCACATACCTCACTAATTACAGAGCTGAGATGCATTCAGAGATGATATGACCCATGCTTTGTCTACCAAACCATTCTTCTTTTCTGTGATACACCATTCAAGCTAGTTCAATGCATTGTACAAAACACTAATCTAGTATAAAATATCACCTTGTATTGTGATCACTTATACAAAGCTGTACTTCCAGCTGCAGTATGAACTCTTCAAGTTTTCATATGTAAGTATGGAATGCCCAGTCTGATTGGCCTCTCTGCACTTAGACCTGTACTAAGTCCAATGCCTGGCACACTGACATTCATCTCGGCTGAGAGCATGATCTTGTGAAGGCACACACACTCAATCTCTCTACCTAGTGCCCTGCCCATTGTCTAGTCTTCACCCAAGGTCCACTCATAAGCATATCCAGCTACTATCTGAAGGAATTTGTTGAACATAAATTAAGGACTTTGGGGCTATCTTATCCCCAAGCAGTACTGGCATATAGTGGCTATTCAGTAACAGAAGTTTAATTGCTTAAAATAATTGAAATGTTTAAAACAAGGGATATATGTGACTTCTCTGGTGGTCCTGTGGTTAAGATTCCGTGCTTCCATTGCAGGGGACAAAGGTTCAATCCCTGGTTGGGGAACTAAGATCCTGCATTTCAAGTGGCACACTCAAAAAATAAAAAATATAAAAATAAAGATAAAATGAGGGATATGTGGATTAGAACATGGACATTTATATTATACCCAGTATTTGTGGCATTCTGGTCATAATAACACCCCTAACAAGATTTGATCAATAATGACATCATGAAACTTATTATAAAATCGCAATGCATCAGGATATTTCCCACCATAGCCATTAGGTCAAATGAGGGAAGCTTCAGGAAAGTCTCTCAGAGGGCTTGACATGCAACCTGGGGAGTCGGAGGGACACAGAGCCTGGTGGCTGACTCTAGTTTGGAAAGAGTCCAAATATACGAAGCTTGCAGGAACTGCTGCCTTTTTGGGCCAAGGAGAAGGGAGGGCTATGGTGGGAGCAGCCTGAACTTCAAGAAGTTTATGGGACAAAACAGCCAAATGTTAACTTTGAACCAGAATGGATGCCGAGGAAAGTAGCAGGACTCGAGCTGCCATCAAAGGGCCATGTCCAGGTGGTCACTCCAACAGCAAGGATCAGAACCAGGGTCAGCCAGAGAGTGCAACTCCTTTGCCAGGGAACAGTGCTACAAAAAATACATCCCATGTGCCACACAGAGGGCTACAAAGTCATATGACCACTTTAGTAATTAACTTTACTCCTTCTCTTCCTCTCCATCACCTCACTGTGACCCTAAGAAGTGAGCAGGACAAGATGGAACATAGAAAGCAAAAATACAGCATATATCCTCTTCCCAGTGCAGGTCTCTGAGCCTGTTTCAGGCTGGGAGTTATGGGGTAGAGATGAGGAGAGGATCTTTAAACTGAATTAGAGATTGAATATTCGACATTCCAAATCCTGAGCTTCCCAGATGGGTACTCTTTCTGTGTATTGTGCTGTTTACTCATGGCAACTTCCTGTTTTCATATATTCATTGTTCCGAGTTCAAAAATTAGTAACATGTATTTAATGTTTCATATGGAAACACCAAGCTTAATATTTAAAGATACTAAATAAAGCAGCACTCAAAAAGAAAAATTTTAGTTATCAACATTTATAACTCAAAACACATGATTTTTACACTATCGTGAAATGTTGGTTCAAGTGATCACCCAAAAATCATACCGAGCTGAACCACACCTAGCCAAATACCTAAGCAATGTGTCCCTTTTGGTAGTAATTTATTGCCACTTACATCTGAATCTGTGGTTTTCAGCCTCAATGCACCTAAGTTTCACCCGGGGAACTTAAAATTTTTTGATGACTAAAAGTGAAAGTGTTAGTTGCTCAGTTGTGTCTGATTCTTTTCAACTCATTGTAGCCTGCCAGGCTCCTCTGTCCATGGAGTTCTCCAGGCAATAATACTGGAGTGGGTTGCCAGGGGATCTTCCCAACCCAGGGATCAAACCCTGGTCTCCTGCACTGCAGGCAAATTCTTTACTGTCTGAGCCACAAGAGAAGCCCCTTTGATGACCAAATGCCACCCTAAATCATTTTAGTCAGAATGTTTGTATGTGGGTTCTCTGGCTATCTGTGTTAATTTCCTTATTTCACCATATGTATGCTACGGTAGCTATGGAGAATCAAAACCAAACACAAATGCTATATAGGTGATTTTAAGCCAGGATTGAGAACCATTGCTCTATTCTAGATGAGCGTGAACTCCAAAAGGCATAGGTTAGTAAAATCAACCTCTCTCTCAATATTTTGAGAGTCCTCAACTTGACCCTGTTCTACTCCATGGAATCATTTGTTCCAACATGAATATGAACCAGAATATGTACATTATATTAATTCCACCTGTATATAGACAGTCAAGTGATTTCAATGCTGGAAGGAAAAGTTCAGCTCTTGCAACCTTGGAAAATGCCCAACAATCTGTCCTACAAAAAGGGTGAAATGTCAAATGACGTTGCTTCCTACAAAACTAAATTAGAGCATGACCTCAAATGTTAATGTATTCAGATCTTTCCTCTGCCCTTAGAAGGTCAAATATTCACAACAGTCATAAAATCTACACTGCCCTATCCTCCCACTATTTCTAAAGCTGTAGTAACACATTATAAAATAAAGAAAAAGAAATCCCCTATTAAAAGAAAGTTATAGCCTAAGAAAAAGTACAACTTCATGAAGTTGCGGCTAAACAGAGAAACGTATCATCAGTTCCAAGTTAATACCTAATAGTTATGCCATGTTGTACAACTTACAAAACTCTTTTGTATCTGTCAATTGATTTGATCCTCGTAACAGTTGTATTTGATGACCATTACTCATGTTTCTATTTTATATAAAATAGAAATTACAAGCAGTTAAGTTGACCTGTATAAAGTTAACAGCACAGACTAAATTTAGGTCTTATTCAGGAAACCTTGAGTCCTTTCAACTGTCTTTCTGTGTCCACATTTCTTAAACCCATTTTCCTGTTACACACTACCCAAAATAAAAACTTCCTTCCCAGAACAAGTAAATGCAAAATCTGTTTTAAATTTTATTAATATATTATTCCACTCAGCAGTCAGAAAGGATAAATTCATTCATTAAAATAGTATTTTTCATCAAAGATTACCGGAAATTTTTCAATTTTATATTCTCATTAACAATGATTTAAAACCAACAGTTTCACCATAGGGCCATTTTGGGGCAGAGTTCCTAAGTGCTAGATAGATAGAATACTTTTTCAAAACCGTTTTTTTCAGTATTTAGCTCTCATGTAAGTTATATAAAGTGTAATAATTATGAAAAACCTAACCAAACAGATATGAATGCAATTATTCCTAGGAGACAATTCTGAGTCAAATGAAAAGGCACAAGAGTTAAAGAAGAAAGAGCTCTCTACCATTTCACCTAAAAATCTGATCTGACAAACAATACAGTAATGGTAACCCACATAAAAGGCAGTACTGTGAGTCATAGTGATGAATTTGAAATCCAGTCAAAGCTCCATTTTAAATAACATCTGTGGCTCCTCGTAACCAATAATAGTAAAATGCTTCTCTTTAGTTTGTGTTCTTATGCAGAGGTTTAGGGGGAAATAGTCCTCAGAGTAACAGGATGGCAGGGACACCCTCGCCTTTCATGTTATTCCCCTAGATACCAGCCAATCATTATAGAATCAAACAGCCAAATGAAGACTGGACAGAATAAGAGACCAAGGGCAAGAGAAAAACAGATGCTTTGGCGCGAAGGCAGACTATAAATGTTGGTTTCCCGGGATTTTGATAGCAGGAGTGTTTATCTTATTGAAAGCAGAGTCTAATTGAATAAAAGAGTTTTTAAAATACTGAGCCATTAATTAGGCGGCATGGGGTAAAGCACAGATTCAGTAATGTATGAGGCTTCTGGGAGGCTTCAGGCTGCACTCATCGATTCTGTCAGGGCGCCAGAGAAACAAGAGAGCCGAATGTTTCGCCTCTTCTGGAAACCTACCTGATACATTTGGAAGTGGCTTCCCCATGCATTGCCTCTGCTCAAATCATCCCATAATTACTCTGGCACTGTACACTGCGAACTTGGCGGGCTCTGAGAGATATCAGATGTTTTTCTCATGCTTGCTGAACCTCTCTTAGACAAATTTTGCATTGTTTTTTGTGTCAGTTTTATCGTGAAACATCGTGTTGCCATCTGGGAAGAAAAACAACATGGTAGAGGAGCAGCTGGTGAATGGCAATGGCCAAATAAACATTGGCAGGCACCCGCCATTAGGTGAGATAAGAGGGGTGGGTGGCTGCCAACACCAACGATCCCTCACCGCTGGAGCATCTTTCACACTCCCCTTCTCTCTTATCTTCACTCAAATTCATGGCAGTTTTTCATTCAGAGACTCAAGCTCTCCAAGTGTCAGGTGTTGGGCTTTCCCTGCTCTGTCCTGGAGGAACTAGATAGATCTATAAAGTACCCCACCAATTGAATTTCTCTCCTGGGCAGGACAACAGACTTCTTGAAGCAATGGGTAAGTTTCTGATACCTTAACAGGAAGCCTCCCCTGAAGAATGAGAGGATACCAAGACCCTTACCAAGCTTGTCAACCAGTTTGATGGCCCTTATTTTGGCCGTCACCCAAACAACGTCAGAATTTGTGGCTCTCAAACCCTTAAATAATTTAAAGGCCATATATATGATAGTTCAGTTCAGTGGCTCAGTTGTATCCAGCTCTTTGTGACTCTATGGACTGTGGCATGCCAGGCTTCCCTGTCTATCACCAACTCTCAGAGCTTACTCAAATTCATGTCCATCGAATCGGTGATGCCATCCAACCATCTCAACCTCTGTCGTCCCCTTCTCTTCCCACCTTCAATCTTTCCCAGCATTAGGGTCTTTTCCAATGAGTCAGTTCTTTGTATCAGGTGGCCAAAGTATTAGAGTTTCAGCTTTATGTATGACAAACCAACATAAATAATACCATCATGCCTTTAGAAGCAGGGAAGTGAGAGGAAGTAAGTTATACCTGATTAAAATAGTTGTACCTACACTTTCTTGTTTATAAGATAAAAAATTTTTCATTGCAACACTTCTAAAACTGAGATTCATAGAATAGATTCTAAAAAAGTATCTGACAATCTCCAGGCAGCAGAATAAATTGCGAAGTGCCAATAGTCATCATTGCCTGCATATGTGCAAACTGGTGAATATTTGAAAGTAAACATTTATCCAATAACCTCAGTTGTGTTATATCTACTGTAGGAGCCAACATGGCTAAATTTTTAACTTAAATTTGGATTCTGAGTTTTGGCTTAAAATATCCTCAAAATACTACATTGTAATGTAGCACTTTTTTATTTGTTCAGTTTGAAAAAATTTGTTTCACAGAGACACTGTGATCAGAGGCAATAGAAATTGCTGAACCACTCAAAATAACTCAAAATTTTTTAAGCTAATAGAGGTTGGAATGATCAGCACATGTGTCATGGAGATTGACACGCATGCTGGTACATCTTCATGGCAAAACCCTCCAACTAACTTTCAATATACAGTTCAATTATATATAGTCATTAAATATTATATTCAGTAAATTATATATTCAATATATTACATTCAGTATACATTATAATCAATGTATGTTCAACATATGTTACAGTAAATATATATTTGATATATTTTACACTCAACATATAATTCAATAAGGGAAATGTATGTATTGAAATATAATTGACATACATATAAAATGTCCATTAATTGAATTATACATTTAATATAATCTATATTGAATATATATTACATATAATTTTTTCATATGTATGAATTTAACCAAAAATGAAATGGAAATACAAACTAAACCCTGGAACTCTTGACAAGATGTTGCTCTAGGCTCTAAAATGGACGAGGTTACAAGAAAAGAGCAGTGCCCCATGCCACGCTATTTACAAAGGCCAATGGCTGACTCCAAACTTTGAATGCTGGAGGATAAAAGGCTTAAATACAAATTTCACTTGTGAAAGTGATGAAAATGGCCTGAAATTTTATGCATCATTGATTATTAAAAAATCAAACAGAAAACTTATGCACAGTTAATATATTGATAAATTTAATTAAAAAACAAAAATTAACATAATATAGGAAATATGCTAACTTTCAGAATCACCTAATTCATCCCTGTGTTTTAAAAAATAAAATCCCAAGGCCCCACAGCTCACTTGCAACAGAATTCAAAATAAAATCGTGAACTAAGCAGGCAGACGTGAAAGGGAGAACAGGAGAGCATGAAACAACAGGCTTTGACCTAAAGGACAGGTCAAATTAGGACCTGCCAGGAACCCTCCTTAAACAACATTAGAACAAGTTCTCTGGAAACATTCCTGCTCTTAGATCAATGGTCACTTATACAACTATGACTGAACACAATCAACAAGATTGCAGGGAAAATCTAAGAGAAACTAAAGCATAAGGAAAACTTCCTAAAAGTCTATTTAGATTCATTTCAATATTATTCATGAAAAAAGTCAGTCACTCTGAATGTTTCAATAAATAATTTATGTGTAGCCACATTCTTTTGTCAATATGCTATTTATTCTTTTGATATCTGTCAGGTAAGTATATGACAATTGCTATTACCCTCATTTGAGCTCCAATGAAATTAACTGAATGAGTCTCTCATTATACTGTTAATTCAGAAATTTTGAAGCTGTAATTCATTAGTCCATAATCCTTAATCCATAAACTCAACAAAATTTTGCCTACGGACCATTCAATCAACATTTATAAGAAACTTGATCCTAAAACAGCAAGGAAATACTTCCTAAAATAAACCCATCATTGGAAAAAAAGAAACTGCAAATACTTTCTCCTTCTTTCTTAAGCATCTACTGTGAAACACTAGACCCTGTGGCGATGTCAAGAAAGGTCACTGTTGGCTCCACTTTACAGATGAAGAACTGAAGGCTACAAATGATAAATAACTTAAATAACTTGCCCAAGTTAAAGCAGCTTGAAAATCCAGAAAATCCGTCTCTAAGACCTATAACCTTAACTGCTATGCTATGATGCAAAGTGTTCAATAATTAAATACTAAACCAGTAGTGTATAACTGATATTGTGACTTTGAAGTAAGTTAAAGTAGTTCAGATGGCTGCAAAATAAATAGGGTCTTAAAGGATAAATAAACTTGGTAAAGGTAGGTTTTGTCAGAATCAGCAAATAAACAAATACAACTAAAGAGCAACTACTGGACAACAAGAAAGGGAAACTCCAAAGGGAATAGTTGGAATTTTATAGAAGGCCTGCAGGAGAAGAAATTGAAATTGGAATTACACGTTGGCCAAGGCAGTGCAAATCAATTTGTAAACGATGGATGTCCCTTTGGAAGGCTTCCAGGGAGACACAGCAGTACGGACAGGAAGTAGCCCCCTCTTGATGAGTAAGTCAGTGCCTTCCTGAGAAGGGTAATAGCCTCACCTTTCAGAGGGGCCCAGATGACAGAATGCAAGAAGACGACAGAGCTAATATGATCACTGCATTATAAATTAAAGCATTTAACCACATGGATATTTTTCACCTCAGAAGACAGGATCTTGTCACTTAACAGGATCAATGAAGAAAGAAGCATATTCCTGGCCACAGAGATGCACCCACAGCTGCTGTATCTCTGCCTTGTTGAGAGTAAGATGGTTTGGCACAGCTACAAGCTCATCTTCTGACCTACCAGAAGATCTTTGTTAACAAGAAAATTTCTTCTACCAATAGAATAAAATGTAATCATTAAGTAAACCAAACTCTGAAAATGCAACAACAGGGGTATGTAAGTTAAAGCTCAGGGTTTGAAGAGCACAAATTTGTGATATCCAGGGCAGAAAAATCTTGTAACACCAACATTAGCAAAAGGGGCACACAGAGTTTTAAAAACTAAATAAAGTATCCTGTCACAAATAGAAAGCAAAAAATAAAACCCTCTAATATTGTACACTTAGCAATATTAGACAAAACAAAGACAGGCGTGGGGTGAGAGATGAGGTAAGTGTTGGGAGGAGAGGGGGAAGTCGTGCCACAAAGTGGGCACAGGTGTAATCCTAAAACCTACAGAATCTGTTTAAATATGGAAGGCTATTTATTCTGACCTCTAAATGGACCACTTGGAACAATGCCAAGTACTTCAGGTTCTCAGAGTGGGAGCCTGAACTTTGGGGAAGTGAATGCCAAGAGCACAGAACTATTGGACCTGACAAAGAACTCCTTAAAGAAGGGGATATTATTTTATTTACATCAGAATTTCCAGTACGAAGCACAATGCCTAGAAAATACTAAGAGTTTAACAAACATTTGATGGCTAAACAGAGGTATGATGTCCCTTCTAAGATTCTGTAAACTGTAGATGATACAGAATAAGCCTCACCCTGGGATAAAATGGACGTCACTTAGGTGATGTTATTTGAGATGAGCAGAGGGCCCCTTCTTTCACTGAACATCTCCAACAGCCTTCATGGCAGGCTCAAATGTCATCATTAGAGGGGCAATTCTCAGTGGTAGGCATTGCCCTCTCCCCTAGAAGAATGACCCTGGGAGCAGCAAGCTCATGAAGAACACTACTAACATCTAACTGATCTTGCTCTCTGATGTACAGGCAGTATCAATAGCCTGACTGGGAGGTACCAAAAGCATGTCAAAGGACAGCTTTAGAATGTGTGGGAAAGAGAATTTTCCTTCACTGGAGTGACTGAAAGGGCTGAAGCTCTGCATGGTCACTTCATCACCAAGAGAAAACCAATTTGAATTAAGTCAACCCAGGGGAAATCTGAGCTGAGAGATGCATAGGTTCTGAGTCTGGATGATGCTATTAAGTGCCTGGACTGAGCTCTACCCAAAGGAAGTTCTCTGGAGCCTTCAGTGAGCAAGTACATTCCCATTTTTCCTAAGCTAATTTTACGTGGCTTTCTGTCTCTGGATTAAAGCAGGATATCAATCGGAAATTTTCAATTTCCCCAGTATTACATGAAGATCAAAGCTGAAAACTAAGGTATGCTAAGATCCTCATATTCTAATATATGGGAATTTACTAACGGACTTCCTTGGTGGCTCAGATGGTAAAGAATCTGCCTACAATTCAGGAGATGGTTCAGTTCGATCCCTGGGTCAGGAAGATCCCCTGGAGGAGGGCATGGGAACCCACTCTAGTATTCTTGCCTGGAGAATTCCATGGACAGAGGAGTCTGGTGGGCTACAGTCCATGGGGTCACAAAGAGTTGGACATGACTGAGAGAATTTCAGGCATCAGTTTAGAACAAGTCTTACTACCAATCATTACCATCTTTCCCTGGGCAGTATAATAACTTAGAGGGCAGTGAGGAAGGGAGCTGTTTTAAGTGACACTATTCCATGAAGGAGAAAGAAAATGGGTTATTTTGTTACCAAAAATTAAGGGAAGAGGGTTCAAAGGGAATTCATGTTGAGAACGGGGAATGATTACATGAAAGGAATATGGGCAGTTCATTTTCCAATTTTGGCAATCTGGCCAACACACCTCAGTTACCTAAGCCAAGGAAAAGAGAATTAAAGAACAAGGTGAGCTGGGCAAAGAGGTAGCCAAGAAGCTATCTATCCCATTATTTGACATGTCATGGGTGGATGAATTTCCTGAGGGTTAATAAGTGAGGAGACAATTCGCTGAATTCTGTCTTCTCAGACTTCACCAAGAGTACTGATCACTAGGAAAAGGGATCTCAGTTTTGGGGTGGGCACCTTTTGGAGGGACTAAGGGAGTGGAAAATGTAAAGTCAGGAAATATGCATTAGGAAGGGAAGGACTTTGGGTATACTCAACAGAACTCACAGGTGAGAGGACCAGCAACTACATCCCTGCCACACAGAAGATATTAATGACTACCTTGAGCCAAACCAATGAGAACAGCTAGCCAAACAGAGAACTCAACCTCACCACGGGCAGTTAAATGAGGTGTTTGCTCCATCCCTCTTCTTCTATGTTGCATGAACATGATAAAAGATAGAGGAGGGAGAAGGGAGTCAGTTTTTGTAGAATGAAGAGAGGAAAAGAACTTGAGTTTAATTTAAAACTTAAAACAACAACATAGGACTATTCTAATAATTAAAAGTGACTGGAGGGGGAAGAGCAGAAGATGGCGGAGGAATAGGACGGGGAGACCACTCTCTCCTCCACAAATTTATCGAAAGAACATCTGAACGCTGACCAAACTTCACAAAACTACTTCTGAAGGCTGGCTGAGGACGTCAGGCTTTCACAAAAACTGCGCATTATCTTCAAAAGAGGTAGGAGAAATTATAAAAGATAAAAAGAGAGACAAAAGAGTTAGGGACAGAGACCCGTCCCGGGGAGGGAGTCGTAAAAGAGGAGGAATTTCCAAGCACCAGGAAACCCTCTCACCGGCGGGTGTGGGGGAGGATTTTTTATCTCGGAGGGCAACGTAACTGGGAGGAAAAAATTAATAAAATCCACAGATTACGTGCCTAAAGCAACTCCCAGCAAAGAACCCCAGACGCTCGCATCATCCGCCACCAGCAAGTGGGGGCTGAACGGAGAGGAGCGGGCGGCATTGCCTAGGGTAAGGACCGGGCCCGAGTGCCCCGAGGACAATCTGAGGGAGCTAACGTGAGATAGTAACCTAAACTGTGGGACAGCGAGAGAGAGAGAGAACTATCCCGCGAAAAGCCCAACTCTAAGGCACTGCCGGCCCGCTCACAGAACAAAGGACTGAGCGATACCAGAGGAGAGCTAGCCGGCTGCGGACCGCGCCATCCCGCCGGACACAGCGGGCAGGCGGGGCCCGCCAGAGCCGGAAAGGGGCAAACTCGGCTCCAGAGAGGGCACCCCCTACCAAACTGCAAACAGGCTCCCAGTTTTTAAGCAAAGACTGCCTGAGATCCCGGAGGGTCGACAGCAGCCGGGAGGGTCGCAGCCAGAGACCAGCTCCCCAGAACCGACACAAAGCACACCGGAGCCGGGCGCGCCCGTAAACCGAGGCGGGGACCAGGGAGGTGATAAGCCGCACCGCCCCAACAGGGGACAGCGCCCTCGCCAAACTCCTGGCCGCCTGGGCAGCTCCGACCGGGAACGGCACAAGCCGCGGGCAAAACCGAGTCTGCGCCTTTGTGGAGTAACCGGGAGCCTGAACCTGAGCGGCTTAGACCTGGGAAGTGCACGCAGCTCAGGGCCCGCTCCCCGGCCGAGTAACCTGAAGCCTGAGCAGGGTAGACGGGGAAAGCACACACGCCGTGAGCGGGGGCGAACCCAGTGCGGCCGAGACACTGCGAGCTTACCACACACACGCCAGAAATGCAGTGTTCCTTCCTCCCCACAGCACGATTGAACAAGCGAACCTAAAGAGATCACCTCCACCGCTTTGTTGCAGGGCGGAAATTAGATACTGAAGAGATCTCCAAACAGAAGCCAAATAAACAGAGGGAAGTGCTTTGGAAGGGACAGGCCAACAGATTAAGATCCTTGTAGTTAATACCGACTGCATTAAAAAGGACCTACAGATCTTGAAAAGTATAAGCAGGAATAAGGATCTATCTAAAACTGAGCAGATCCCACACTGCTCACAACAGCTCCAGAGAAAGTCCGGGATATATATATTTTTTACTATTATTATTATTTTTTTTTTTTTAATTTTTTTTTAATTTTTTTTTTTAATTAAAAAAAATTTTTTTTCTCTTCTTTCCTTTTTCTTCAAGTCCTCTATTACACCTTTAACTTTCATTTTCATAACCCACTATTAACTTGCAAAAAAAAAAAAAACCCTATTTTTGAAGCAAACTACATACATATATCTTATACCTTTTGTGTTTTCTTTTTTTTTTAATGTTTTTTTCCTGTTCTACATTTTTTTACTGTTTCTTTTTTTTTTTTACTGTTTTACTGTTTTTTTTTCTTTTTACACTGTTCCCTTTTTTCTTTTTTTCTTTTTTTTTTCTTTTTTAGATTGTAAGTTTTATAAGAGTCTAACCTCTACTCTAGATTTTTAATCTGTGTTTTACATATTTGATATCAACTTTGTACATTTAAGAACCCAATCTTTAGGACCCATTTTTACTCAGGAGTGTGATCACTGGCCTGATCACTCTCTCCCCCTATTGATGCTCTTTCTTCTCCCCCAGGGAACCTCTATCTCCCACCCTCCTCCTTCTCTTCTCAACCCAATTCTGTGAATCTCTGAGGGTGTTCTGGGTACCGGAGAACACTTCAGGAACAGGATACTGCCCAGATCTCTCTCTCCCCTCTTAATTCCTCCCTTTCTACTCATGCTCACCTCTGTTACCTTCCTCCCCCCTCTCTATGTATCTCTGTGAATCACTCTGAGGGTTCCAAACTGTGGAAAGCACAGAGGGAAGTGCTTACTGGCTAGATTGCTCTCTCCACATTTGAATTCCCCTCTTCCCCTCCTGGTCACCTCAACCCACCCCCCCCACCTCATCTCTCCATGTAACTCAGTGAACCTTTCTGGGTATCCCTCACTGTGGAGAATCTTTTCACCATTAACCTAAAAGTTTTATTATTGAGGCTGTATGGAAGGAGAAGTCTTGAGGCTACTGCAAGAATAAGACTGAAAGCCAGGGGAAACATTAATTAATAAGAGACCATCCAATAGCCTCCATAAATTCACTGAAACCAAGCTCCACCCAAGAGATAATAAGTTCCAGAGCAAGACATACCACGCAAATTCTCCAGCAACGCAGGAACATAGACCTGAGCATCAATATACAGGCTGCCCAGAGGCACACCAAATCCATAGACATCTCAAAAATTAATACTGGTCACTCCATTACACTCAAGAGAGCAGAAATCCAGCTCCACCCACCAGAACACCGACACAAGCTCCCCCAACCAGGAAACCTTGACAAGCCACCTGTCCAACCCCAACCGCAGTGAGGAACCTCCACAACAAAGAGGAACTTCATACTACCAGAATACAGAAGGGCCACGCCTAACACAGCAATCTAAACAAGATGAAAAGGCAGAGAAATACTCAGCAAGTAAAGGAAAATGAGAAATGCCCACAAAGCCAAACAAAAGAGGAGGAGATAGGGAATCTATCCGAAAAAGAATTTAGAATAAGGATAATAAAAATGATCCAAAATCTTGAAAGCAAAATGGAGTTACAGATAAATAGCCTGGAGACAAAGATTGAGAAGATGCAAGAAATGTTTATCAAGGACTTAGAAGAAATAAAAAGGAATCAATATAGAATGAATAATGAAATAAAGGAGATAAAAGACACTCTGGAGGGAACCAACAGTAGAATAACGGAGGCAGAAGATAGGATAAGTGAGGTAGAAGATAGAATGATGGAAATAAACGAAGCAGAGAGGAAAAAAGAAAAAAGAATCAAAAGAAATGAGGAAAACCTCCGGGACCTCTGGGACAATATGAAACGCCCCAACATTCGAATCATAGGAGTCCCAGAAGAAGAAGATAAAAGGAAAGGCCATGAAAAAATACTCGAGGAGATAATAGTTGAGAATTTCCCTAAATTGAGGAAAGAAATAGTCACAGAAGTCCAAGAAACCCAGAGAGTTCCAAACAGGATAAACCCAAGGCGAAACACCCCAAGACACATATTAATCAAATTAACAAAGATCAAACACAAAGAACAAATATTAAAAGCAGCAAGGGAAAAACAACAAATAACACACAAGGGGATCCCCATAAGGATAACAGCTGATCTTTCAATAGAAACCCTTCAGGCTAGAAGGGAATGGCAGGACATACTTAAAGTAATGAAAGAGAATAATCTACAACCCAGATTACTGTACCCAGCAAGGATCTCATTCAGATATGAAGGAGAATTCAAAAGCTTTACAGACAAGCAAGAGCTGAGGGAATTCAGCACCACCAAACCAGCTCTCCAGCAAATGCTAAAGGATCTTCTCTAAACAGGAAACACAGAAAGGATGTTTCAACACGAACTCAAAACAACAAAGTAAATGGCAACGGGATCATACTTATCAATAATTACCTTAAATGTAAATGGGTTGAATGCCCCAACCAAAAGGCAAAGGGTTGCTGAATGGATACAAAAACAAGACCCCTATATATGCTGTCTACAAGAGACCCACCTCAAAACTAGGGACACACACAGGCTGAAAGTGAAAGGATGGAAAAACATATTCCATGCAAACGGAGACCAAAAGAAAGCAGGAGTCGCAATACTCATTTCAGATAAAATAGACTTTAAAATAAAGGATGTGAAAAGGGACAAAGAAGGACACTACATAAAGATCAAAGGATCAATTCAAGAAGAAGACGTAACAATCATAAATATATATGCACCCAACATAGGAGCACCACAATATATAAGGCAAATACTAACAAGTATGAAAGGGGAAATTAACAATAACACAATAATAGTGGGAGACTTTAATACTCCACTCACGCATATGGATAGATCAACTAAACAGAAAATTAACAAGGAAACACAAACTTTAAATGATACAATAGACAAATTAGATTTAATTGATATTTACAGGAGTTTCCACCCCAAAACAATCAATTTTACCTTTTTCTCAAGTGCACATGGAACTTTCTCCAGGATAGATCACATCCTGGGCCATAAATCTAGCCTTGGTAAATTCAAAAAAAATTGAAATCATCCCAGCCATCTTCTCTGACCACAATGCAGTAAGATTAGACCTCAATTACAGGAAAAAAACTATTAAAAGTTCCAACATATGGAGGCTAAACAACACGCTTCTGAATAACCAACAAATCACAGAAGAAATCAAAAAAGAAATAAAATTATGCATAGAAACGAATGAAAATGAAAACACAACAACCCAAAACCTATGGGACACTGTAAAAGCAATACTAAGGGGAAGGTTCATAGCAATACAGGCGTACCTCAAGAAACAAGAAAAAAATCAAATAAATCAACTAACTCTACACCTAAAGCAACTAGAGAAGGAAGAAATGAAAAACCCCAGGGTCAGTAGAAGGAAAGAAATCTTAAAAATTAGGGCAGAAATAAATGCAAAAGAAACAAAAGAGACCATAGCAAAAATCAACAAAACTAAAAGCTGGTTTTTCGAGAAGATAAACAAAATTGATAAGCCATTAGCCAGACTCATCAAGAAACAAAGGGAGAAGAATCAGATCAACAAAATTAGAAATGAAAATGGAGAGATCACAACAGATTCCACAGAAATACAAAGGATCATAAGAGACTACTACCAACAGCTATATGCCAATAAAATGGACAACTTGGAAGAAATGGACAAATTCTTAGAAAAGTATAACTTTCCAAAACTGAACCAGGAAGAAATAGAAGATCTTAACAGACCCATCACAAGCACGGAAATCGAAACTGTAATCAGAAATCTTCCAGCAAACAAAAGCCCAGGACCAGACGGCTTCACAGCGGAATTCTACCAAAAATTTAGAGAAGAGCTAACACCTATCCTACTCAAACTCTTCCAGAAAATTGCAGAAGATGGTAAACTTCCAAACTCATTCTATGAGGCCACCATCACCCTAATTCCAAAACTAGACAAAGATGTCACAAAAAAGGAAAACTACAGGCCAATATCACTGATGAACATAGATGCAAAAATCCTTAATAAAATTCTAGCAAACAGAATCCAACATCATATTAAAAAGATCATACATCATGACCAAGTGGGCTTTATCCCAGGAATGCAAGGTTTTTTTAACATCCGCAAATCAATCAATGTAATACACCACATTAACAAATTGAAAGAAAAAAACCATATGGTTATCTCAATAGATGCAGAAAAAGCCTTTGACAAAATTCAGCATCCATTTATGATTAAAACCCTCCAGAAAGCAGGAATAGAAGGAACATATCTCAACATAATAAAAGCTATATATGACAAACCCACAGCAAACATTATCCTCAATGGTGGAAAATTGAAAGCATTTCCCCTAAAGTCAGGAACAAGGCAAGGATGCCCACTTTCACCACTACTATTCAACATAGTTTTGGAAGTTTTGGCCACAGCAATCAGAGCTGAAAAAGAAATAAAAGGAATACAGATAGGAAAAGAAGAAGTAAAACTCTCACTGTTTGCAGATGACATGATCCTCTACATAGAAAACCCTAAAGACTCTACTAGAAAATTACTAGAGTTGATCAATGAATATAGTAAAGTTGCAGGATATAAAATTAACACACAGAAATCCCTTGCATTCCTATACTCCAATAATGAGAAAACAGAAAGAGAAATTAAGGAAACAATACCATTCACCATTGCATCAAAAAGAATAAAATACTTAGGAATATATCTACCTAAAGAAACAAAAGACTTATATATAGAAAACTATAAAACACTGATGAAAGAAATCAAAGAGGACACAAACAGATGGAGAAATATACCGTGTTCATGGATTGGAAGAATTAATATAGTGAAAATGAGTATTCTACCCAAAGCAATCTACAGATTCAATGCAATCCCTATCAAGCTACCAATGGTATTTTTCACAGAACTAGAACAAATCATCTCACAATTTGTATGGAAATATAAGAAACCTCGAATAGCCAAAGCAATCTTGAGGAAGAAGAATGGAACTGGAGGAATCAACCTGCCTGACTTCAGGCTCTACTACAAAGCCACAGTCATCAAGACAGTATGGTACTGGCACAAAGATAGAAATATAGATCAATGGAACAAAATAGAAAGCCCAGAGATAAACCCACGCACATATGGACACCTTATCTTCGACAAAGGAGGCAAGAATATACAATGGAGAAAAGACAATCTCTTTAACAAGTGGTGCTGGGAAAACTGGTCAACCACTTGTAAAAGAATGAAACTAGAACACTTCCTAACACCGTACACAAAAATAAACTCAAAATGGATTAAAGATCTAAACGTAAGACCAGAAACAATAAAACTCCTAGAGGAAAACATAGGCAAAACACTCTCCGACATAAATCACAGCAGGATCCTCCATGACCCACCTCCCAGAATATTGGAAATAAAAGCAAAAATAAACAAATGGGACCTAATTAAAATTAAAAGCTTTTGCACAACAAAGGAAACTATAAACAAGGTGAAAAGACAGCCTTCAGAATGGGAGAAAATAATAGCAAATGAAGCAACAGACAAACAATTAATCTCAAAAATATACAAGCAACTTCTGCAGCTGAATTCCCGAAAAATAAATGACCCAATCAAAAAATGGGCCAAAGAACTAAACAGACATTTCTCCAAAGAAGACATACAGATGGCTAACAAACACATGAAAAGATGCTCAACATCACTCATTATTAGAGAAATGCAAATCAAAACCACAATGAGGTATCATTTCACACCAGTCAGAATGGCTGCTATCCAAAAGTCTACAAGCAATAAATGCTGGAGAGGGTGTGGAGAAAAGGGAACCCTTTTACACTGTTGGTGGGAATGCAAACTAGTACAGCCACTATGGAGAAGAGTGTGGAGATTCCTTAAAAAACTGGGAATAGAACTGCCATATGACCCAGCAATCCCACTGCTGGGCATATACACCGAGGAAACCAGAATTGAAAGAGACGCGTGTACCCCAATGTTCATCGCAGCACTGTTTACAATAGCCAGGACATGGAAGCAACCTAGATGTCCATCAGCAGATGAATGGATAAGGAAGCTGTGGTACATATACACAATGGAATATTACTCAGCCATTAAAAAAAATACATTTGAACCGGTTCTACTGAGATGGATGAAACTGGAGCCCATTATACAGAGTGAAGTAAGCCAGAAAGAAAAACAACAATACAGTATACTAATGCATATATATGGAATCTGAAAGATGGTAACGATAACCCTATATGCGAGACAGAATAAGAGACACAGATGCATGGAACAATTTTATGGACTCTGAGGGAGAAGGTGAGGGTGGGACGTTCTGGGAGAATGGCATTGAGACATGTGTATTGTCATATGTGAAACAGAGCACCATTCCATGTTCGATGCATGTGACAAGGGCTCAGGGCCGGGGCAATGGGATGATCCAGAAGGATGAGAGGGGGAGGGAGGTGGGTGGGGGGTTCGGGAAGGGGAACACATGTAAACCCATGGCTGATTCTTGTCAATGTATGGCAAAAACTATTACAATATTGTAAAGTAATTAGCCCCCAACTAAAATAAATAAATTTATAAAAAAAAAAAAAAACAAAACTTAAAAAAAAAAAAAAAAAAAAAAAAAAGTGACTGGAACATTCTGAAATCTAGCCAACACATTATTAGTTCAGTTCAGTTTAGTCGCTCAGTTGTGTCTGATTCTTTGAGACCCCATGAATCATAGCACGCCAGGCCTCCCTGTCCATCACCAACTCCCGGAGTTTACCCAAACTCATGTCCATCGAGTCGGTGATGCCATCCAACCATCTCATCCTCTGTCGTCCCCTTCTCCTCCTGCCCCTAATCCTTCCCAGCATCAGGGTCTTTTCCAATGAGTCAACTCTTTGCATGAGGTGGCCAAAGTATTGGAGTTTCAGCTTCAACATCAGTCCTTCCAGTGAACACCCAGGGCTGATCTCCTTTAGGATGGACTGGTTGGATCTCCTTGCAATCCAAGAGACTCTCAAGAGTCTTCTCCAACACCACAGTTCAAAAGCATCAATTCTTCGGTGCTTAGCGTTCTTCACAGTCCAACTCTCACATCCGTACATGACTACTGGAAAAATCATAGCCTTGACTAGATGGACCTTTGTTGGCAAAGTAATGTCTCTGCTTTTTAATATGCTATCTAGGTTGGCCATAACTTTCCTTCCAAAGAGTAAGCATCTTTTAATTTCATGGCTGCAATCACCATCTACAGTGATTTTGGAGCCCCCAAAAATAAAGTCTGACACTGTTTCCACTGTTTCCCCATCTATTTGCCATGAAGTGATGGGACCAGATGCCATGATCTTAGTTTTCTGAATGCTGAGCTTTAAGCCAACTTTTTCACTCTCCTCTCTCACTTTCATCAAGATGCTAAGAACTAAAAGGTCTTCTTCACTTTCTACCATAAGGGTGGTGTCATCTGCATATCTGAGGTTATTGATATTTCTCCCGGCAATCTTGATTCCACCTTGTGCTTCTTCCAGCCCAGCGTTTCTCATGATGTACTCTGCATATAAGTTAAATAAGCTACCCCACATCCGAGGTCAGGGGCGGCGGCCAAGAGGAGCAACCCCACGTCCAAGGAGCAGCGGCTGCACAGGCGCAGGAGGGCTGAGAGGAGCTACTCCACGTTCAAGGTCAGGAGGGGCAACCGTGAGGAGCTACTCCTCATCCAAGGTAAGGAGCAGCAGCTGCACTTTGCTGAAGCAGCCGTGAAGAGATACCCCACATCCAAGGTAAGAGAAACCCAAGTAAGATGGTAGGTGTTGCGAGAGGGCATCAGAGGGCAGACACACTGAAACCATAATCACAGAAAACTAGCCAATCTGATCACATGGACCACAGCCTTGTCTAACTCAATGAAACTAAGCCATGCTGTGTGGGGCCACCCAAGACGGACAGGTCATGGTGGAGAGGTCTGACAGAATGTGGTCCACTGGAGAAGGGCATGGCAAACCACTTCAGTATTCTTGCCTTGAGAACCCCATGAACAGTATGAAAAGGCAAACTGATAGGATACTGAAAGAGGAACTCCCCAGGTCAGTAGGTGCCCAATATGCTACAGGAGATCAGTGGAGAAATAACTCCAGAAAGAATGAAGGGATGGAGCCAAAGCAAAAACAATACCCAGTTGTGGATGGGACTGGTGATAGAAGCAAGGTCTGATGCTGTGAAGAGCAATATCGCATAGGAACCTGGAATGTTAGGTCCATGAATCAAGGCAAACTGGAAGTGGTCAAACAGGAGATGGCAAGAGTGAACGTCAACATTTTAGGAATCAGTGAACTAAAATGGACTAGAATGGGTGAATTTAACTCAGATGACCATCATATCTACTACTGTGGGCAGGAATCCCTTAGAAGAAATGGAGTAGCCATCATGGTCAACAAAAGAGTCTGAAATGCAGTACTTGGATGCAATCTCAAAAACAACAGAATGATCTCTGTTCATTTCCAAGGCAAACCATTCAATATCACGGTAATCCAAGCCTATGCCCCAACCAGTACCACTGAAGAAGCTGAAGCTGAACGGTTCTGTGAAGACCTACAAGACCTTTTAGAACTAACACCCAAAAAAGATGTCCTTTTCATCACAGGGGACTGGAATGCAAAAGTAGGAAGTCAAGAAACACCTGGAGTAACAGGCAAATCTGGCCTTGGAGTACAGAATGAAGCAGGGCAAAGGCTAATAGAGTTTTGCCAAGAAAACACACTGGTCATAGCAAACACCCTCTTCCAATAACACAAGAGAAGACTACACATGGACATCACCAGATGGTCAATACTGAAATCAGATTGATTATACTCTTTGCAGCCAAAGATGGAGAAGCTCTATACAGTCAGCAAAAACAAGACCTGGAGCTAACTGTGGCTCAGATCATGAACTCCTTATTGCCAAATTCAAACTTAAATTGAAACACATTATTAAGGTACCTGTTATTAACTGCTTGCCTACAATGAGGCAGTATGGTACTTAATTGTACCATAGTCCAAAAAAAAAAAAAAAAAGCAGTAATTGGAAGCTTAAATTCAACAGAACTGAAACTCTTCAACAAATGTATTTAGTTATATCATCCCATGCTCTCATCCTCCAAACAGCAGATTGCCACTTGCTGTTCTCTCCGTTTTGCTCTCTTGTTGGGATTACATTCTGGTTGGACACTTAGGATACTTATGCCTTTCAGTATCTCTTGTGTGTGTGCTCAGTTGTGCCAGTCTCTCTGCAACCCCATGACTGTAGCTCACCAGGCTCCTCTGTCTATAGATTTCCCAAGCAAGAATACCAGAGTGGGTTGCCATTTCCTTGTACATTTGGTATCTCTTATAAAGCGCAACAACAATGACTCAGAAAAAAAAGTCTAAAATGAGAGTTCTCAAAGGATCTCTATTCTACCGGTTCAATGCAAGAGTTCAAATATGCCAATGGGCTTATTTGTGGACTATGCCAGATGATTACAGAGCCTTTGTCAATGAGAAATGACCACATGGAGTGAAGATGGTCACATAAATCTTCTGCAAAAGGGCCTTGGAATCCCATGGCTGTGTGAAATATGGAGGGAATTCACCTCAATAGGAGATTCAAGATGCCTATTTCTGTAGAGGACCAGTGTTTAGTTTTACAGGTTATCACAAGCAACATTATTTGTACTATCTCCCAACCTCATTCCCATAATAACTCACACCAAATTCCACTAGAAGAAGTGATGAAATCAAAGGGGTGGGGAGGGGAATTAATAAAGTAAAATGAATTATAATCAACAAGCACACAAAGGAAATTAAACTCAAAATCAGATTATTGTACAAAATTGTCATAGTTGGCATCATCAGAGTAACACAGCCCAATAGGGTAACATTAATTTCAAGAGTTGTGCCACCATAAGGCCATGACAAATCCTGTGGCCTGCATGAAAGTTCACCCACCTCACCAGGAATTCCAGCCTAAAGAAGAGAATTAGAAGGAAACAGAGCACAGATTGACATCAAAAACATATGTAATAGTTATTAAAATGAGAATAAATGATGAAATACAAGGACTTTTAGGAAGCCTAGAGAATATGAACTACTTTGAAGATTCTGCCAATAAAAGGGATTTTGCAGATTATACTGATAAGGATTTGAAAGAAAAAAAAAAGAGTACTTTCATAATACTTCCCTTTAATCCCTATTAACCTTATCATTTTGCTTATATTGAATCCCCAGGCTAATTGTGATCTGGAAAATTTAATAACCTAAAATGAAGATAAGTATCAATGGTTAAAAACTTAGCATTTGTATTTTAAGTGAGCCTTTCAATATCTTAGACCAAAGTCATATGTAACACGGAAATGTCAGGTAGCACTACAGGGAGAAGAGGAGCCTTCTGAAGATAGACTTCGAATTTATAAAATTCCTAACAATACTGGCAGCCTGTAACTATACCTTGATGTGCTATTCTACAAAGCTGATGTTTCTGACCAATGTTATCAGGGAAATGTTTTGGTGTTTTTCCTGTTTTTTATAGTAACTGGTGATGAACTTGAGCTGATCTAATACATGGATCAAACCTCCTTGGGACCACTGAGTCAAGGAAACTGTATCCTCATGATGCTCATATTGTTCTGCTTTTTTTTTCTTTGTATTACATGAAACTTCCTATAGCCAATGAATAAAACAAATTGGCAAGTGCTGTTTCTGACTAGACCAGCTGAATATTTCATATCCAACTATTTGTTATGAAGCTCTGAAATGATCATGGAAATCTAAACTGATTACTTCTCCACTTTGAATGTTTTGCTTGGGAAAAAAATCAAAGTGAATCTGCTGCTATAGGAGTAATATGAAGTTGAAACTTACAGCATTCAAAACTCAGCATTACTTATTAGTTGAGAATTCAAAATATCTCTGAGTATTTTTGGAAATTGACGAAGCAATTGGACAGGGATGCCATATCTAGCTTGACTAGAAACAGCACAACTGCAAAGCAAATAATGTGCACTTTCACCCCCAATGACCTGGAAATAAGCACAAACAAAATATTCAAGGGCTTAAATTTTAGCTGTGGGAAATTTACTGCAGCTAAATAGAGAAGAAAATAGCTGATCCCAGGGGAAGCAAGTAGATAGCCATGTAGGATGCAATTAAGAGCAGTGGCAAAGTTATTCACCATTACTGTGTGCTTAATCCAGTCACTCTGAGCAAAGGTAGCCGCAACGAGGAACTGTACTCTCTACTCAGTATCTGGGTAATCTAGAGGTTTCCAGCACAAAGACCCATCAGCTGAAGGGCGATGTGACAGAGGATTCAGGGAGATTGGTTGGCTAATGGACAGGGGAATAAATTCTCCCAGAACGCTCCCTGTTCAAACCATTGGAAATGGAGTCACCCTTCAGATCATCTGTATGCCTGTTTCTTTTTTCCATTTTCAATTTATAATAACAATAACGACCTAGACATAGGATATTTCCTGGGCTTTAATGACTGTCTGAGGTTAATGGCCCTCAACTACACCTCAGGCCATCAACCCCTCCCAGCTGGTCATTAATCTCCAGGAAATATCCTGTTCCAGGGTCATTATTGTTTCAATATCAACTATACCTTAAAAGCTTTATGGATTCTGCAAATATACATCACTTGCCAATAAATGTTATAAAACCTGTTTAGAATTCTGAAATTACCTGGAGTTTGACCTCTCAGAGATGTTTTGTTTAAAACTAAAATTGGCCTAAGAAAACATTCAACTTCAGACTGTGTTTCTAGTCTAAGACAGAAAGAACACAAAGTTAGAAGAATTAAGAAGGGATTATAAAACTACTCTTGCCTGAAAAATTCCATGGACAGAGGAGCCTGGCGGGCTGTCTATGGGGTCTCAAAGAGTCAGACATGACTGAGCAACTGAACATATGCACACACATAAAACTACATCAGGCTGTCCAGCGGTTCCCTGGACTCTGTGTTTCCACTGCAAGGATCATGCGTTTGATCCCTGGTTGGGGAACTAAATCTGACAAGATGTGTGGCGTGGCCAAAAAAAACAAAACAAAACAAAAAAACTACACCAAATTTCAGTATAAATTTTTTATGAAAGTTTGAATGCTAGTTACCCTTTTTAGGAATCCTCCACTTAATGATCACTTTCTAATTGTAAACTTTTAATTAAAGCTAGAGAAGCAAATTTAAAATAAAATGCAGCGTGATCAGAGACCAAGCGTTGGTTACCTTAAAAGAAATGACTTCACTGAAAACAAAAATGATGCCACTAAGATGTTACACTGAATTATACTATATTCCATAATACCAGTTCCATATTATAGCTGAGGAAATACTCTCTTCCTACTGTCCTTTCCCAGGCTCACTGCAGAATGAACCAGAAAATATTGAGGGATGTGGGCACAGATATGGGAGTTTTTTTTTTAATCTTTTAATCCCAGCAAGATGTTTAATCCCTCTTGTCCTTGTCTTCTTATCTGGAGACTATAAAGCAGTTGACTCATATGCTAACAAATAGGAATTCAAAAATGGTAAAAAAAAAATAGAAGTATATATTTTTAATATTTTGCTTAGATCTGAAAAATATAATAACTACACAAGTGTTTATTTCTTTATTGCTGTTATAATAGCAATGATGTGATAGATTTTTAAATATTTAATTTTAATGGTACATTCTCTCTCCTTTTTTCTTTTTCTTTGCCTTCACATTTGAGTTCAAGTTTCTGCTTTTGAGAAAGTTATTCTGAAAGAAAATTCAAAAATATTTTAGGAACCTAAAGATTATATAGAACACAGAGATGTATATACCTTTTTGAGTTCATATTTTTGTTTCCTTCAGATAAATATCCAGAAGTGGAATTGCTAGATCATATGATAGTTCTATTAAGTTTCTGAGGAACCTCCATGCCATTTTCCATAGTGGCTGCATCAATTTACATTCTCACCAACAGTGCACTAGGGTTCCTTTTTCTCTACATCCTCACCAACACTTGTTACTTCTTGTCTTTTTGTTAATAGCCATCCTGACAGGTATAAGATGGTATCTCATTATGGTTTTGATTTGCATTTCCCTGATGATTAATGATGTTGAGCATCTTTTCATGTGACTGTTGGGCATCTGTATGCCTCCTTCTTTGGAAAAAAATGTTTATTCAGGTTAGTCAGATTTTATGCCCATTTTTTAATTGGATTGTTTGGGAAGGGGGTTGATACCGAGTTGTGTAAGTTCTTTGTATATTTTGGATATTAGCCCTGTTAGTGGAAATAGCCACTAAAAGTAAATAAGGATTAAAAGAAAATAGCATAGTTGATTCTGTATTCAAAAACTAGTGAATGATCTAAAATGGGATTCTAGAGCCTTGCTTGGATATGAGCTTCAAAACCAAGCTCATTTATAAAAATTATTCAAAGATTTTTCCATAGTAAAAGTGAGGACAAGTGAGGTGTGCAGAAGGAAAAGCTCTCCATCCCTGTGAGGCAGCAGGAAGGGCCAGGGAGAGCCCAGCCAGCTCCCTCAGGACTGTCAGGCAGCTGTTCAGACTCCCTGTGGCAGAAGGGTGAGACCCAGCACACAGAGCCTGAGTCCCCAGAATGGAAAAGAGCATGTGTTTTCACAACAGACTTCCACACAAAGGCCACTGCATTTCTGACAGCAATGCAGCAAACCTGACATGCCTCTCAGCAGCTCTTCTGCATGGGGCAGGGCTCAGCACACAAACGTTAGCAAGGTGATAACAGCTGCCCTAAAGCTGCACAAGGCATTAATCAAGCACCTCCTGAAGAGCAAGAAGGATTATATCAAGGACCTTAATTTGCCCCTAAGGCCCTGTGTTTACCTTGATTTAGCAGTTCTCCCTATAGCAATCTGTTGTCTTCATCCCACACAGGCCCCAAGCTTGGGGTTCTGTTGCTCCTACAGGCTTGCCTTTGGTAACCCCTCAAGGAGAAAAGCTCCCCAGGAAGGAGATAGAGCTTTATTTTTATCTCAGTCAAAGTCCCTATCCAATCCATTAATAGTTACAATAACCTTGGTCCAGGGCATTTCCTGGAGAAGCCATAACTAGCTGGGGTTAATGAACTCTCTCTACCATTAATTCCTCGGAGAGGCCATTGGCCTGAATTGTTACTTAATTACTCTTCTGTGTACAGCTTCATAAAGCAACCAAATGCCTTCTTTCAGGAAGAAGGGAGATGGTAATGGGGGTCATCAGAGGCCATTAATTTTACAAATAGTTTATTAGAAACTACAGTATGTTAAGAAGTCACTCTGGCCCACAAATCAACTCAATGCGTTCCTTATTAAGTCGAGATCCAAAACTTACTAGGTTTCCATGATTCACACACACAAAGTTACAAATGGTGCATAATCTGGTCAAAATGTACATACCCAGGTGTGCAGAAGTATATTCTTTATATTCTGCAAATGATCTTATCTTCCCCTTTAGCTCTGACTCCTTAAGTTGGCAGAAAAGACTCAATGGGACCAATTCAAGATATCATAGACTTTTCCTGGTTAAAAATCTCTTTCAGGCAATTTCTCAGTCTTGAGAGATTCTCCTTCTCTAGAGCTCTCCTCTTTCCCTGGAGAGTGGCAAGTGCAGGGGAAAGCTGTGTATCCTTGAGGTGGATTGAAGGAGGAGCTTTGGGTCTTCATACCTCCGCTTGTTGCTCCTGGGTCTGCTGGCCTTTCAGGATGCATGCTGGCCCATGCTCCTGATGACCATGGCTTTTACTATTGCCCATGTGGGGTCTCTGGGTTCTATGTCCACTTCAGCACAACCTAAGGTCTTCCATTCACTAGCCATCTTAATGCAGCTACATAAACACTTTCAGGTCTGGGGGTGCTCAGCTGCACTGCCCTGTTTACACCTGTAACAGCTTCCCTCCCACCCACATAAACACACTACATCTCCTCTCATCACCTTCACCCATTTATGTTTCCTTCCAGTACTCTTCTCTTTTGTCATACCAAATAAAATTAATTTACTCATTTATTTTATTGTTTGTGCTATCACTACCCCACATACACCCCTCCTAGAACAGCAGTCCCCAAAACTTCTGACACCACGAACCAGTTTCACAGAAGACAATTTTTCTATGGACAAGGGTGGGGCAAATGGTTTCAGGATGATTCAAGGCATTACATTTATTGTGCACTTTATTCCTATTATTATTACATCAGCTCTACCTCAGATCATCAGGCATTACATCCCAGAGGTTGGGGACCCCTGCCCTAGAATGTAAACTCCACGAGGGCAAGTGTCTTGACTGTTTAGTGTACTCTGTCTCTCTAATGCTTAGAACAGTGCCTGGAATACACAGGGGCTCCATCAACAGCTTCAGTGTTTGTCAAATGAATGAGTAGATAGTTGACTACATGATGGGATTAGACTGCTGGCCTTAGGGCTCAGACTTTCTATATTAGTTACACTTGGGCAGTGAGAGAGCACAATCTGCCAGAGAAGTAAAAAACAGGGGCTACCCCATTCATTCGGCCCAGAAATCAGATCCATTCAACTACTGCTGCCAAAGGGAAGACATGGCCATGAAACACACACACCCAGCTAGGCTCTTAAGTCTCCACAGATGGTGAGAAACCGTTGCCACCCAACCCACTGTGACATGCTGCTCCGCCCTCCCCATGTCAACAGCAGAGTCATGAAGGTTCTGAGAATCTATGGGACAGTTCCACTGGGGAAAGACTTGATGCTTCAGCAGCTAACTGCCTAGGGCAGAATCAGGAAGACCATACACATCAGAAGGGAGGTAGAGTTTAGGGGAGAAATGGAAATAAAGGGGAAACCAAGGAGGCACAGCAGGCCAAATTATTTACTTCTGCTTGGTTTTTCTGAGACCTATTTAATACTAAGATCTTACTTAATATCTGGATATTCTTACAGACGCCAGGCTAGAGAGCACAGAGATTACTTTTCAGAGAAGTTATACACCTACACCCGTGTCCATGAGCTCTTTAGGAAAGCAACTGGGCCTGGAGCAGAAAGGGACTTAAGAACAATTGATAACTATTGATCCTTATTGCAGCATATAAATTCCAAAGGATTTTGTGTAGGTGAACTATCTCCAAATATATCTGCTAGCAGGATATATGCTGAAATATCCAGTACATACTGTATCCTCACTGCATCCTTACTGAGGCATAATCAGATCATGAGCAGAAAACCAAAAGGCTAAATTCTGTCATGGCCAAAACGTGAAGTTGGTGGGAAGAAACCAGTTAATTTTGTTTCTGTATTTGGGGGCTCTAAGCTAGTTACTCTATTTCATAAATGGATCCATTTCCCCAATTCATTAGATACATCTCTGTGATATTTTAGGGAAATCTACAATGGAAGAACAAAAGGAAGATCAACTAGATTATGAGTAAGTAATCATAATTATACAAAGCCACATCCAAGGACCAAGGTATGAAGAAGGCCCGCTGTTGATGTCTTCCTTCATGTCCTAGTCTTCCTCTCTCCCTCCATCTACTACCTATCCATCCCCCACTGCATTCCACCCCAAGCCCTTTGTGCCCTCCTGAAAGGATAGCTTTTATAAATTTTCCCTTCTAAGTGATAGCTATTATAAAGTCCTTCCAACATAGGACTTCCTTTTCCAAAATCATCCCTCATTCTTACTCAAAAATCTCTCTGCCTCACTAACTTATTTATGGATAATTATTTAAAAAGCAAACTACCTAATTGATATAAGAAAAAGAAAAGTTTACTGAAAGCTTCCCATGTGCCCAGTACCCTTTCTAGACCACTCCAGTGTTAACCTTTATTTTATTCAAATTTACTTCAAAAAGATGTTTGCATTCTTGAAAGTGTATGGATGGGTCACATCCGTTAACATAATGGAGTGACTGTCATGGTACATTTTCAAGCTTTGTAGCAGGCACTGGAGCAGAAGTTTTGAGATAAGGAGGAAGGGAAAGACTGAAGCCCTCCCCGCCAGTGGAAATCACTTGTGCCTCTGCATGAGGCCAGGCCCTATCATTAGGAATGTGCCAGCTACCTGGATGAAAGTACTCAATAAAAGTGGATTGCATGAGCAGATTCTGTGAACAATTTGTCTGAGAAACCAGTGCAGAGGGCTGTTTAAGGAAGCAAGACTTCTCCTGGAACCAAAGTAGAGGTGCACTAGTATATCAAGCACTTTGGCTGAGAAAGCCGAGAAAGATCTCCCTTGCTAACCAAGTTGAGACTTATTGAAACAAATTGTAGAGCATGATTAAGAAATAGAATTTTCTAAGAATGAAAATGGAAAGATATGTTCCCAGAAACAGCCAGGTTAATGAATTTAATGCCTTTTAGATATGCCCTTTAGTCCAAAGATTACTGACCCTTGTTCATTTTGGGTACTGAGTCTATAGGTCAGAGAAAGTGGAAATCTTAAGATTGGCCCAGTCAAAGAAGAACATTAACAGTTTGAATATGGACCTTGAAAGGGATATGCAGAGAATAGATGAAGCAAATCAGGACCTTCTTGTCAAAATCCATGAGAAAGAAAATGAGATTCAGAGGTGAGTGTTGGGGTTCCATGTGGAAAGTACTCAGTCCAGAGGATGGGATGGGAAAGAAGAGACAAAACTGAATTTTCCAGTTTGTTCTAGAGATCTAAATCTTGCACAGCAAAGTTTTTCCTTCATTCTGCAGCATTTCTCTACAGCTCAAACCTGAACTTCAGCAAGTTTCAAGGAAATTCCTAAACAATTGGGTGATATTTACCTGAGTTGAAAGAACATTGAGGTATTTGACTTGGGAATTAGAGGAATCCTACTTTTCCTGCCTTGAAAGTGATTCTGAGTCTAAGAATCCAGGAAGGAAGGGTTTCCAACTTGAGATTCATATTTATGGTCACTGAGGTACCCTTGAAACTGATACACGTGTTTTATCAGTTCTGAAACTGAGTTCCTCACAGTGTGTGCTTGTGTCAGCCAGGTTGGAAAATGAGATCACTCAGACCAGAGACCTGGCAGAGGATGAGGAGTGGGAGAAGGAGAACAGCACCACAATGGAAAGGGAAAGAGCCTTGCAGGAGCTGGAAGAAGAAACTGCCAGAGTGGTAAGCAAGAAACTGGGAAGTGCTATTCGACAGGTTATATTCATCATCCTGTCTCACATCCAATGTCAGATAAGTTGCTGTTGTTGAGTTGCTCAGTCATGCCTGATTCTTTGTGACCCCATGAACTGCAGCACACCAGGCTTCCCTGTCCTTCACCGTCTCCAGGAGTTTGCTCAAACTCATGTCCATTGAGTTGGTGATGCCATGCAACCATCCCATCCTCTGTCACCCCCTATGCCCCTTGCCCTTAATCTTTCCCAGCATCAAGGTCTTTTCCAATGAGTCAGTTCTTAACATCAGGTGACCACAGTATTGGAGCTTCAGTTTCACCGTCCGTCCTACCAACGAATGAGATAGTCTCTCCTTTTTACATACAATGTGTAGTCAACTCAAAAGTTGTGGCAGGATGTGACCATGCATGGAAAGGAATGTGTGGAGGTTAGGGTTTCTTTGGTAATATTTAGTACTGGAAAGCCCTGTGTGTGGGCATCTCTGTCCCTGGTAAGTTGGCATGTATGTACCGAGATCAAACCACAGATTCGTAACCTGACATTATGCAGTAAGATAGAGTTCCTGCAGGAAAAATCACTGGAGTGAAATGGAGAACAATCAACTGAAAAAAAAAAAAAGATGATGATGCGCACATGCCCACTTACACTCTGCTTCTTTCTCTCAACAGGAAAGGAAGAATGAGACCCTGGTCCACAGCATAGCAGAACTTGAAAGAAAGGTGGGATAGGGCTCTTGTGTTCCCCAGTGTTCCCGCTGCATCCTCAGTCATCAGAGAGGCAAGGGAGCAAAAGTGACCATAGGGGATTCCACGCGTCAGACCAGCCTGTGCTGGGGTGGGAACTACTCTCCTGAGACTTAGCCCGATAACATAAATAAACTCCACAGATCTTCCCTACAAGTGTCAGATGAAAGAAATGGGTGGGGTATTCAGGATATTCTGTGATATAATGGGTTCTTCATTGTGTTATAGGGAAAAGGATTCCAATAGACATTTTGGAAGTGATTGGCTGGCAACTTTGTAGTGAGAATTACTTTTACTTTCAACAGAGACTTTTAGAAACACTTAATTCTTAAGGATTCCCTTTTCTTCATCTAGACATTCCCTTTATCTTAACTCCTGCTCAGAATACAGTGGGCTTCCTATGTTTATCGTGCTTTCTGACCCAGGTCTGCAGCCCTGAGTAACCCAGCATGAATTAGGAGTTTGGAAAAGTACCCCTGTCTTGAGCAGATCTAGCTTTGATGACCAAGACTAGTGGAAAAAAATTGGAGGCAGAATAAAAATGTTTTCAGGGGCACCAAGTATCCACCAAAGGACCATCTCCTGACAGCTTTTATCAAGGCCAAATTACCAGCCCACACACACCACAGAATGTCTTTGTCTTTTTTTTTCATTGGATGTATTTTTTATTTGCAATTGAATTTTTTTATTTGAAACTGTAGCTTACAAGGAAATCTCAAAAGGCAACAAAGTGTGAACAAGATAATCTAAAGGGAACCCCAGAAGAGTCAAAGGTAAATGGAAAAGCAATCTTGAATGGGTTTGGACTATGTGAACAGGAAACAAGCCTTCAAGTTGAAACAACTGTCAAAGTTGAGATAAATTCTTTATAATTTTACCCATGTCGAGCATAAGCCTGGGCCATTGAGTGCTGAATTTTCCTCTGCTCTTAGTCAGGAATTTTGTTCAGAAGCCATATATTTTGTTCTTTCTTCCATGAGGAAGAGCAGAAACACAAATACATATGTAACACTGGAGGCAACTGAAGTCCCTAATTTAAATCCTGGCCCCAGTACTTAGTGTGGTATATGAAGGGCAATTTAATCAGTCCCTCCCAACCTCAGTTTTAAAATTGAGTGAAATTGTATACATAAACTATTCTTTCCCTTTTTTGGACAGCTAAAACCTGAAATCACATAATTTTAAAGTGACTATTTAAGAGTCTGGCTAAGGTATATGTATGAATTCATAGAGACAGAGCCAGGATCTGTAAATCTACCGTATGCTGGGAAATTTACATATCCTGTCATGGGATCCAGTCTAGGAAAAGAAATCACTAAATTGGTCATACAAGTATCTAGTGAGTTTTACCTACTAAGTAAGGTGATTACATGCGTGCTAAGTCGCTTCAGTCATGTCCAACTCTTTGCGACCCTATGGACAGCCACATAACTTCCTCATCCACACCAAAGTTCACAGTCTTGGCCCTTGTTGTAACCTCTGCATGGAACATATTTCCTCCAGATCTCCATTTGGCTAATATTTATCATTTAGACTTCAACTCAAGTATCATCAGAGAGGCCTTCACAAGCCACCTATATTAGCTCTTACTCCATCACTCACTCTCAGCACACTTCTGTGATTTTATTTCTTTCATAGCACTTATCATTATCACGTTGACTTATTTGTTATGTCCCCCACCTAGAATGTCAACTCTGTGAAGCAGAGAGCCTATCAATCCTGCTCATCACTGTATCCTCAGTACTCCCCTTGCCCTTCCCCTGTCATTCCAGTAGAGTGGCCAACATAAAATGGTTTTCATCAAATATTCAAGGAAGGAAAAGAGGAATACAGGGAGGAAGAAAGGAGTGAGTAATGAATATATAAATGTAAAGGGGATAGTGACGTTTTCAAGAGTGATTTTTTTCTAAGAGAAATAGCTAAGGAAGAAGGAAGCTAAGAATTGAAGTTTAAGGGTGAAGGGAGCACTGATGAATGCTCAGTGGATTCACCAGGCAGCTGCACAGGATGGTTTGACTGCTCTCCATCAAAGAGATATCTGAAATGTGCCTAACGCACTTCAACCACCTGTGAGATAAACTTTGTGATAGCATTTCAGAATGAAATTCTGTTTTTTCCTTGCTGAATTACCAGCCTCCTTTCCTGTCTATAGGTTAAGTTACAACAACTGGAAGCCTCCTGTGCAAACCAAGAGAAGGAGCTGGCCAAGGTAACCACAAACTTCAATGTTACTTCTCCCAAAGGAAGGGAAATGTGATTCTTGGTCCGACAATCTAATACATTCTTCAAATGATTGAGTTATACTAACGTTCTACTTCCAAAACTACATGGGATCAGGAGGGTAAGAAAGAAAGGAGGATGAGTATAGTATTCTAGGTTACCTTATATTTAACATTTTGACAGGATACATTCCATAATGTCTATTCTCCACAAATTAGTATCTATTCTTCTCCCAACTGTCCCCAAATAATCCCCATGGGACTATAAAGTATAGCCTTAGAAAATGAGCTTATATGTACAAAAAGCATATTTAGAAAAGCTAGAAACCTACATTTAGGGTCTTGTACACAGGAGGAAACAAGTATACTATTGTTCTTATAGAAATTCCCTGAGAAAATTTAAGACTAATAAATTTTGGCTTCCCAGGTAATAGAAGACTATGCATTTGTGGCCCAGCTCTGTGAAGATCAAGCTCTCTGCATAAAGGTACAGCCTCTCAGTAAAGAGATAGCAAAGGGTTTGTTCAGGTACACAGTGAAATGGAAATAGGTTTTTCAGAGAACACCATCTGGAATAATTTTAACTCTTCAAGGAGTCACTCCAAAGGGACTTTAGAGTCTTTGACACTCCACCACCAATATCATTCTTTTACTTCCCTGGTCTCCCAGCCCCTAGTGCCTTTAACTTAATGATGAGCACTTTTCCTATTTATAATCCCAATTATTCCCAGGGGCCTGTCCAATGATGAAATGTAGTGAAAGATCAGTAATGGTGGAGTGAAGGCTAGGAAGGAGGACAAGTGGCAGTGGTAATATCAAACATTTATGTTACAATATAATAATGTGTGTTTATTATGATTAGGAAAAGCACAGGGCTTTAATTAGTAACTGTGCTTTCCTTTATTTCTCTTTGAAGAAGTACCAGGAAACTTTGAAGAAAATACAAGAAGAACTAGAAACTCGGTTCCTTGAGAGAGAAGTGTGAGCTTTGGCAAACACAGGAACATCCTGGTTTTAGTGGTAACTCCATCTCAGCCTGGGTCAGAGCAAACATCTCTCTGACTAATTCCAATTTGGAATTGCATGAGCCCCGACACCACATCTCTTTCCTCTCCATAGTGATCAGGTCAACTCCCCCTACACTACACCAACTTCATTATTTTTTTAAGGCAAGATAAATGAATTCATATACTGTTACTGTATAAATACACAATTTTTTTTAAACAGCACCATTTTCAAGTGTATACACAATATGATTATAATACACCAAATTTAAAATGCAGGTCCTTTTCCCAGCTTTCTTAAAAGACTCTAGAAATGCATCTCCTTTCCTAACTTTATCATATTACCAATTATTTGGGTTTATATTAAGGCCAGGAACATGTGCCTTAAAAAGGGCTAGTGCTCAGGCACCTGGATAGGCAGAGCATGCTTTATATTTCACAGAAAAGGCCTTATAATTAATACCATCCTCACTTACCCCAAATATACAGAAATTAAACCATATGGGATAGGCATGACACTAACTTCCAGACACCCGCTAAGGCTATCATATTATGAAACTCAAACTGTATACTATTATACTATATTAAACATAAATAAAAGAAAAGCCTCCCTCTCCCCCCAAAAAAAGACTCCTGAAGTTTGTCAAAAGAGTTTAACTCTTTTGTGGTTGTTGTTTAGTCGTTAGGTTGTGACCGACTCTTTTGAGATGCTATAGACTGTAGCCCTCCAGGTTCCTCTGTTCATGGGATTTCCCAGGCAAGAATACTGAAGTGGATTTCCATTTCCTCCTCCAGGGGATCTTCCCAGCCTAGGGATCGAACCTATGTCTCCTGCATTGGCAGGCAGATTCTTAACCACTGAGCTACCTGAGAGACACTTATATTCTTTAGTTTAAATCAAAAACTTCACTTCAATTTCTTGACCCTCTTTAGAAGTTAAATCTTAATTCAGTCAAGAAGTATCTCTATTTATTAAATATTTTGGAATCTTAGGATGAAGAGACTGCATAAAGCCTCTAAATAAGCAGGCACACACGGTGGCCTGGTGTCCAAGGCACCAGGACCTGGAGGCTCTCACCCTTAAAGGACACCTTCAAGTCTCCCAAAATCCTTCCTGAGTACTAGGTATGGCTTGACTGCTAAGCTAAGTTTCTAAACCAAGACTATTCAACAAAAATTTATATGCTATCTATTAAGTATCCACTAAGCCATTTACTGAGTACTTGAAAAACAGGTAATATGACTGAGGAAATTATTTTTTAATTAATTTAAATAGCTGCATGTAGCAAATGGCTACAATAGTGGACAACATAGCGTTAGAATATAAAACTATTTTAAAATAACCACCATATAGTATGAATCTCCACGTGCACTTTATCCAGTCTCTGTCTTGGTTCTTCTCCCCCTAGGTCAAAAGTTATGTGCATGAACTCCACAAGCAAAGAGTATAACAGCCAAAATAACAAGGTAAGCACCCACTCCATCTTCAGCTTCTTCAGCATCATTGCCTTTCTTTTTTTTTTTCCTTTTAAAAGACTCTAGCATTTTATTTTTTTTTAATAAATTTATTTATTTTAGTTGGGGGCTAATTACTTTACAATATTGTAGTGGTTTTTGCCATACATTGACATGAATCAGCCATGGGTTTACATGTGTTCCCCATCCTGAACCCCCCTGCATCATTGCCTTTCAAAGGAGTTTCCAAAATTACTATAAGCCACCAAACATCTATCAATCTTCCCATGTGCATTTTCCAAGAACAGTACTAGATGTAATTTCAAAGCATTTCAACCTTAAACCAAGAAGACACTAGGAACAACTGTTTTCCCTCCTACAGCCATGCAAGTGATGTGTTCTCAAAGAAACCAGACCAAGAGCAGAGAGAGTTTAGAATGGAAGCAAGAAGGAACAGTAACTGAGGGTGCACTCTATGGAGAAAAGGCCAATATATACACCACCGCTCTGCACCAATCACAGCACTCTTTCCTGATGATCCCAGCATGGTCCTGAATCTTTCACTGCACAGAATGCCAAGGGCATCTATCACCGTCTAACCAGAATTGGCCTATGAGTTAAAACATAGGAAATAATTGTTTCTTTATGATACAGCTTCCATGTTTGTCCATCTTTAACATCATGATGTTACCAGCACATAGGCAAAGGTCTGAAGGAAACAGATGTGGACATAGAGCACCAGACCTCTGGGCCTGCTTGGTGTCTTATGGCAGCAAGTACATAGATAAATCTTACTCGACTTGAGTTGTAATTTATATTTCCTTTAGAATCAAGGCTGACATTCATCAGGAATTTTATATTGTTGAGATATACAGTCTTTATAATCTTGAAAGGTGAAGTCATCTCTTCTTAAAAGCAAATATCAACGATTGACTATTATCCTTGAAGTCCTCCAGATGTTTGAATATTTATTAGACTGTATGACTGTAGTTCTCACTGTTCTGAACAGGTTATTCTGGTCCCAAGCTTATGTATTCCATTCAGCAAGCAAAACTCCTGAAATAAATGAAGTCCACCTCTCTAGAAACAAGCCTGGCATGCTCCCCAATGTGTCCCATCATCTAATTCCAGTGACTCATTAAATTATTCCTTCTGGCCACCTATCAGAGAAACAACAGGGTTGTCTTCAATAAGATTATGAGAGTACCATGAGATGGTTCAATGACCTATGAGGTTTGAGCAATGCCTGTGGAGAGGCTACCAGAGCAGGTGACCAGCTAGTATGCCACTTAATCTCACTCAAGCTGTAGAATCAAATTTGTAACCCAGAAAGCTACTTTCTAATTCCAGTTCTGCAAGCCTCATTTCCACAGTTTTAAAATGTGATCATGATTCCTCTTCCTTTTTATCTCACAAGGAAGTTAAAAAGAAAATAACTGAGAAAACATTTGGAAGAGAAATGTCATAGAAATCCAGAGTATATCCTCATCTTTACATTTTTATAGCTTTCAAATTTTATCTCTTAGAATATGTTTGTGTGGTTTGTATAGCCTATAAATTTCTCTAAGGATCACTGGCTAACCCAAAGGTAAGGGTGTAGTTGAGAGAGCCCAGAAAGTGGACTCAGAGGACCTGGGATCCAGGACTGGTCCTGCCACTTACTAGATGTATGACCTTCCCTTTCTATGTCTTCTATCTTTCCTATCAGAATATAAAAAGGTGATGCAGGTACATATATATGTGTATATGTGTGTATATATATATATATATATATATATGGGTTTCCCAGGTGGCTCAGTGGTAAAGAATCCACCTGCCAATGCAGGAGACACGAATTCAATCTCTGGGTCAGGAAGATCCCCTGGAGGAGGAAATGGCAACCCATTCCTGTATCCTTGCCTGAAAAATCCCATGGACAGAGAGACTGGCGGGCTGCAGTCCATGGGGTCGCAAAGAGTGAGACATGACTGAAGGACTGAGTGCACACACACACATCCATATATACACACATATATTTGGCTTTGAAAATTTCATCTCCTTATGTGCATGAAAAAAATCTGTAAAACTTTATCTAAAATACCATTTAATTAACAGCTCAATGAATATTATTTGGCAGTGATAACAGCCTCCAGAAATTGTTTATTTATCACTGTCCTTTCTTCTCCTAGGATAATTCTCTCCAAAAGAAGATAGCAGGGTTCTGTAAAAGGTAAGTAAATATCTTTGAGCAAACTTCCCAGGAAACTAGGAGTTCTACTTAGCTACTCTCGCAGAGAGCAAAGTCTAGACACACAACCACACACATACATAGAGTCAAGTCAACAATGACTGCATTTCTCAGTCAATATTATGACTTCCTTGTCTGAAGGTGACTATTAATCTCAACTTTCCAGTATTAAAAGCCAGTGGCCTAGCAGTAATTAGAAACAGGAATCTTATTACCTAGAAGAGATGTGGTAAGTCTCTTCTTACTCCTTTTTCCCTTTAACACTTTCAACTAGTTTGATGTTTCTGGTTTTCCAGTAACATCAGTAGGTTAGAAATGGGGAGATCCTTCTGTGATTCATAAGCGTGACGATTGGGTTTTTACATTATTGCGTGAGATATGCCTCTCTCAAACTTTGCTACATCAGCATACTACCTCTTAATGTGAAAAATAAAAATAGGGAGAGAATTTCTAAATGCAAGGATATCACTGCCTAACAACAGATAAAAGGGAGAAAAAATGATTGTGAAAAAGAGATAGCACCTAACGGTATCAAGCATACAATAACTGCTCAAAAATCTTGTTAATACAAATAAGAACTCAAAATTCAAACAACTGAGTGGATATTAGCCCTTAGGGAATCACCATGATTGCAAAGTAAAATTAGTATTGAAGCCCCTTCATTTTTAAGAAAAGGTCAAATTATGTTCAATATGTTTAAGAAGGCATAGAGAAACATAAATTTAAAGTGGTATGAAATGTGATTTAGAAAGAGTCCCATCAAAATGGTTAACATAAAATTATTGGTGCTTAAAGGCCAGCTCCAATTGTCTGGAAAATTTGTTTAAGAGGGATACTCCTTCATACCAGATAAGTGAAGTATTACATATTCCAATATCCCTAAATACATGTTCCCAGAACAACTAGAAGAATTTTCCCTAGAACTCCTAGGCCACCTTCACCGATAATTCAAAAACCAGTGCCCAGCATGGAATTGCCCATGTGAACTCCTGGGATAAAAATTGTCTGCCTTAAAGAGATTTAGTAGCCTAAAGAAAATTTAGTAGCCTAAAGTCCAGCAAATCTACCTTATCACATCAAACTGCAAATGCCTTTCCTCTTGTCCTGATTCACATCCTTGGGACACTGGTATATGTGTACTGATAAGAAAGCAAAGTTGTCCCTGAGATTGTCCCTCAGCATGTCCTCCCAGAGATGTCATCCCAGACCCTTCTCATGAATACAGTTATCCAACATCAAGGAGAGTGGTGGGAAGAGGATTGTAAACAGCTTTTGATTCTCATTTTGACCAAGATCCTATACTAGAATGGATCTTGTCACCAAGATTAACTCTACAGGAAAATTTCAGAAAACTGGAGGGGAAGGGGCTGTTTTTGACTGGTGAGTGGAGGTGGACAGTGAATTTGTCCTGGGGCAAAATGCAGCCTGCCACAGCTTGACGAGGGTAATATACCAAAGGAAACAGGGGAGGTTTGCTCATGTCAATCATATTAAAACCACAAGTGCAAAACAATCAGTTAAAAAAGAAATCAAGACTACCATAAGAAAATTTACAGAAATGTATTAGGAAATATTAAAGGTAACATGAATGAAAGAAGAGAATACCAAGATCATGGATAGGAGGCCTAAATATCATAAATATATCAATGGTCTCCAAATAATGAATAAAATCAATTTAATTCCAATCAAACACCCCAAAAGATTTTTCATGAAATTGAATAAAATGATAATAAAATATAGTACATATGGGAGAGTAAAGGGTCAAAAAATGACCTGGGCAATTTTAAAGGAGAGTTAAGGAGTGAGAAACATGTCGTTTGAGATATCAAGACTTACTAGGAAGCTACAGTAATTATGGTGTGGTGTTATCACAGGAATAGAAAAGTCAACCAATGCAATAGAACAAAGAGCTCAGAAACAATGTACGTACAGAAACTTGATATATGACAGTGATTATATGTCAGAGGGGAAAGAAAGGATTGATTGTTCAATAAATATGGTGGGGAAAAAAATGGTTATCTAAATGAGAAAAAATAAGATTGAATCACTACTATACAGTATAACAAAAATCAAGCCCAGATAAGTTAAAGATGTAAATGTCAATTTTAAAAAGCTTATAAAACTCAGTATTAGTCATCTATTGCTACATAACAAATTGCCCCAAAATTCAGTGACTGCAAACAGCAAACATTTTATCAACTCACATTTTCTGTGCATCACAAATCTGTGAGCTACTCAACTGGGTGGTTCTAGTTCAGGGTCTGTTATGAGGATGCAGTTAAGATGTTGGCTGAAATTACAGTCATTAGAAGGCTTGGCTGAGGCCAGAGGATCTATTTCCAAAGGAGTTTACTCACACAGCTGGTTGTTGGCAGGAGGTCTCAGTTCCTCATAACAAGGACCTCTCCACCAGGCTGCTTGTGTGTCCTCACAAACTCACAGCTGGCTTCCTCCTGAAAGTAAGGAGGAAGCTGCAATGCTTTTAGTACATAGCCTAGGAAATCACACACTCTCACTTCCATGATACGCTGTTCTTTAGAAGCAAGTCATTCAAGTCTATTCCACACTCCAATGGAAAGGAAGTTCTCAAAATGAGGAGTACCAAAGAATTTGTGGACATATTTTTAAATTACCATAAACTTTTAATAGAAAATAGTATCTTTTAGGCCAAGGGGTAGAGAATGACTTTTCAAACAAGATATAAAAGCATTCATTCTAATTAAAGGAAAGGTTGATAAATTAGACTTTAATAAAAATAAAGTTTGAAGAAAACAACTTTTGTTCTTAAACACTTTAGAGCAAGTGAAAGTTATAAACTAGAGGGAAAATATTCAAAATATACACAATGGAAAACAATTGATATCAAGAATATACAAAGTTTTTCTACAAATTAAAAAGAAAGGCTCAAACAGCATAATAGCTAAATGGGCAAGAGAAATCACATAAGATCAATAAATGTATGAACAAATGTTCAGCACCATCGTTCATCAGGGAAATGCAAGCTAAGACCATAGTGATATATTACTTTATACACATTTGATTGGCAAAAGCTTTAAAATCTGATAATACCAGATGTTGAAGAGGCTGTGGAGCCGCAGAAACACACCCTGTTAATACAGTATATATTGGAGCAAAAACAATTTTCCAAAATAAAAATAAACAAAACAAGATAACTTCAAATAGTGATAATGTTGAAAGATAATTAAACACGGTGATGGGAGAGAGAGTAGCTGGCAAACCAGCATATAGGAAGAGGTTGCCTTTAAAAGGGGTTGTTGAGAGTAGAGACATTTGAATATCGAAGAATCGGACATGTACTTAGGTATGACTGTTTTGTTCTAGGTTTTCTAACCTCTAGTTAACAGTTTCTCCTTTCTCTTTCCAGGATTTTTCAATATTTCTTTTTCACCACCCTGTTTTTCATCAGACTGCTGGGCTACTTGTTGTTCCATATAAGTTTTATAAATCCAGATCTCTTTGTCAATATATTGCCCAAAATACTGAGCAGGAACATCTTGTGGAAGCTAAGATGTTTCCTCTTTCCATCTCTCACACTTGAGACAGAGGACATGTTACCCCACTGATCCCCAAGAAACATCCTTGAGCAAAAGAAGGCAAGTAGCATCTGAGTCCACAGACTAGGAGACACAGAACTTGTGGAGGGAAGAGGTTTTCTTCAGTTTTTCCCTTGAGGTTTGCCTACTTCATTACCATCCCTCCTTGCGCTGTCTTTCCAAGATTAACTTTGTCCAGTAAAGAGCTCTGTCAATGGATTTCTGTGGCTATGTGGATAAGCTAAATAGAACCAGAGAGTAAACAAAGTAGACAATTTTTGGAATAATATCATAGATATTATTAACAAAATTAGAGTTGATCAGTTCTTCTGGTGAATCTTAAAAATTTAAGACACTGGATCTCTGCAAAGCAGAAGATTGTTCATTACTTATGTTAGAACTCTTTGGTTGCAAATTGCCTTAGTTTAACTTAATGTATAAATCGATAGCACACAAAAAAAGTATGGCCTCATGAAACTAAAAATCTGGGACTCCAGGCATGGCTGGATCCAGAAGTCTGAAAACAATGTCATTGGAGCTTCACCTCTCTCTCTTCTCATTGAATGGGCATTTTCCATTTAGCAAGAAGATAGTACCAACAGCCTAAGCCTCATATTACCAGAGTTGCATCCTTAGCAGAATTAAACCATCTTTTCTAATAGCTCCAGCAGGAAAGTTCAGATAAACTGATTTAGTTGGGATCAACTATCTACCCCTGCCACACAATCAGTATAGCCAAATGGATGGGAATACTCTGATTAGTCAAGCACGAATCTATGAACCATATGTCCAACCTCTTGAAAGGAACAAGGTAGGAAAGGGAACAAGAAAGAGATAGGGAATCAGCCCCATGTAAGCTATATGAAATATGTTTCCCAAAGGAAAAGGGGCACTGAATTTCAGAGAAGGGGAAAAGGATACTAGAGGCAAAAGCAGACCTTGACTTAATCACTAGTTTTAGCCTTACACATAAACATACAACTTTGGCAATTAAACTCAAAGCTGTAGCTCACTTCATGTGTCTTCCTAACAGCAAAAACTATAGCTTTTCAAGATGATAACTTGAGATAAACTATTGCAAAGAGCTCAATATAAATATGTGAAAGCCCAGATCTCCAAGGCTGAAGTAAGCAAGGATGCTATAAAGTAAATAGCACACAGCATATTAACTGCTTCACAACCTTGGGATAACCTAAATATGGTCAAGTCATGCTCAGCAGCTTCAGTCGTGCCTGACTCTTTGCAACCCTATGGACTGTCGCCCACCAGACTCCTCTGTCCATGGGATTTTTCCAGGCAAGAATACTAGAGTGGGTTGCCATTTCCTCCTCCAGGGGATCTTCCCAACCCTGGGATCAAACTCGTGTCTCCTGCATTGCAGTCAGATTCTTTACCACTGAGCCACCATTTCCAATTAATTGTTGAACCATGCACATGCCTTATTAACAGTACCTACTCAAGCTTCCTCTTGAACTTCCCCACCCTCCTAAATGATCAGGAGCCTTGACAGCTCTGAAGTCCAAGAGCACAAAGGGGTCACTGACTTCCACACCAGCAGGAAATGAACTTTAACTCTTTGGTTCACTGTCATTGCTTCTTGAGGCCACACTATGTCACTGTTGGAAACGTGTCCTACACAGGCTGAATAAGTAATTAATCATCTCAATGGAGACACATCTGATAATAGGAAAGGACACTCTTAAGAATTATGTCAGAACAAGAGAAATCAGACAGGACTGTCTCAGCAAACCAGGATGTATGGTTGTGTGCTTAGTTGCTCAGTCGTGTACAACTCTTGTAACCTGCCAGATTCCTTTGTCCATGGGATTCTCCAGGCAACAATACTGGAGTGAGTTGCCATTTCCTTCTCCAGGGGATCTTCCTGACTCAGGAATTGAACCCAGCTCTCCTGCATTGCAGGCAGATTCTTTACCAACTAAGCTATAAGGGAAGCCTAGGATGTATGGTTACATATATATATATAATCAAAAATCTTGTTGACATGATATATTTTGCTAACGCAGTTACGTCTCATTTTTCAGTGTCAAGGGTGACCATGCTTAGGACCTAGTGCCAGAGCTCAAGCTGCACCTCTCGTATCTTTCATACTTTGTACTTTTCTTGTTCCTTTCAAGTATCCAGACATACTTCCAAGGTTAGGTTCCTAGAGGATTAAGATTGATTCCAGTTTCTGCTACCATCAGCCTTACTTCCACAGGGATCCCTGCAGTCTGGGAAGTCAGCCTACTCTTAGGAAATCCACTTATCTGGAGGTCAGGAGGTTGTTCTGAAGGCTCAACCCTCAAAACACAAGGGTTCAGTGACACGCTCCAAAGGAGGCTTCAAGGTGCATACCTTCCCTTCCAAGCACTTTCCAGACTTTTCTGCAACTTCTGCCCCTTGAGAAGAGAAACATTCTACCACAAGCCTTAAGATGTCTCAGCAGACTCAGAAAGAGTTTGTCATGACATTTGCTCAGCCCCTTTATAACAGACATGATGTTCATGATCATGAATTCCATTTATTAAGCACTTATTATGTACAAGGCCCCTTACTAAGTATTTCATATACATCACTGTATTAAATACAACCTACCTAGTTTACAAATAGCCAGTTTTGAGATCAAATAGAACAACCAGAGTTCTGAGTTGAAAGAACCACAATTTGGGCCTGTGTCTGGACCCAAAGTTTGGCCTCTAATACCTCTGTTGTTTCTAACAGCAGACATTGACCTGACAGCTGGCCAGTGAAAGGCTGAGGCATAGTCCAGCACAGTGGGATGTTCATCCACCTGTGAAGTAGGAAATCCCAGCCATGGCTACTTTTATGGAAGAATTTGGGAGACTCTCAGACAAATTACAGATTTATAAAATTGGCAAGGAATTTAGGAGTTAGGCATCCCAACTCAGTGAGGCACTTTCCCCAAAATAACATAACTAGTTAGTGACAGAATTAGGATAAAACTAGATGTTTTGAGCATTTTTCAGTGGCCCTTCTGGGAAACTAGCATTTCCCAACTCTTTACAGTCAGGCAATAATATAATGAAGATGCTGCTGCAATTGTTGTTTAAAATCAAAATCAACTGTACCCTCCTGTCTTCTAAGGTAAAAGCATAATTCTTAGCTCTGGCGAAATAAACCACCATATTTCTCTCCCTGCTCCTATCAGGGGAAGTGGAGAAAAGAAAGGGTGACACTTGGTACACATGAATCTTTTTTTAGCAGGGCGCATTAATAAACCCCGAGTTACGCAAAGTGTGAATTCTGAGGGAGTGATAAGTGCTAAAACTGAAATGTTTTTCATAATAATGAAATACACAAATTTTTTGTCATGTCTGAGAGAAGAAGCAGCAAGGGGAGAAAGCTGAACAAAATGATAAGACACTGAAATCCAAGCTGGTGGAAATGGACCGAGGGACTATCAGAAGAGAAGAAATGCTGATATTCAATTTTAGATCATTTTCTAATAAGTGGTGCTGCAATATTTGCTCTTACATGCTTACTTCACTGGCCAGTAAACTCTACCAGATATGGTTATAGATATTTGCCTGTACAAGTTGCCTTTTGTTAACCCTTACAAGTGAATTTTGGCAGAAAAGAAGCTGTTCTCTTCAGTTTGAGTCAATGCTGAATTAGAAATAAAGAAACAGCCATAAGTTATAGAATAAAGAAGTAAGTAGGAGAAAACATTTGCAGAAATTCTCTGAAAAAGAACTAAAAAACAGTACATGAAATGTGGAGGATGGTAGGAAAAGCAATCTAAGCCAGCATCAAAGATAGCAGTAGCTCTTGGTGACATCTAGATTGTAGAAGAAATTTCTACCTCTCTTCTTTCCCCTTGGTTCTCTCCAAAGAGATTAACATCAAGGAGATTTTCTCATATGTTTTCTTCTTAGAGTTTTATAATTTCATGTTTTCTTCTATGAATTCAATAGTTTTATGTTTAGGTCTTTGATCCATTTTGATTTAATTTTGTTTATGGTGTTAGGTAAGGGTCCACCTTCATTCTTTTCCATGTGGATATCTAGTTTTCACAGTACCATTTGTCAAAAAGACTGACCTTTCCCCATTGAATGGTTTTAACATCCATGTTGAAAATCATTTGAGTATATATGGAAGGGTTTATTTCAGGAATCTCTTTTCTGGTACACTGGTATATATGCATGTCTTCATGCCAATACCACACTGTTTCAAATACCATAACTTTGTAGTAAGTCTTGACATCAGGAGGTGTGAGTCCTTCAACTACATTCTTCTTTTTCAAGATTGTTCTGGCTATCTACTGTACCTTGAAATTCCACATGAATTTCAGGATGAGTTTTTAAATTTTTTACCCCTAAAAGAAAATCATTCACTGGGGTTTTGTTAGGGGTTTCAATGAAGTTATGAATGGCGTTTTCTTATAATGCCTTTGTCTGGCTTTTTGATATCAGGGAAAAGCTGGCCTCATAGAATGAGTTAGGACTTTTCCCTCCTTTTCAATTTTTGGAAAAGTTTGAGAAGGATTAGCATTCATTCTTCCTCAAGTATTTGTTAAAATTCAACAATGAAGCCATCACGTCCAGACCTCTTCCTTTTTGGGAGACTTTTGATTACTGATTCAATGTCCTTACTTGTTAAAGATCTATTCTAAGAACAGGTTTTTTACTTCTTCATGATTCAGTCTTGATAGGTTTTATGCTTCTAGAATTTGCCCATTTCATCCAGGCTATCCAATTTGTTGACATACAATTGTTAATAGTGTCCTCTTATAATAATTTTTATTTCTGTAGCATCAGTGGTAACATCAGTAGTTATCTGATTCCTTTTTCAGTCATCTAACTAAAAGTTTGTCAATTTTGTTGACCTTTCTGAAGAGCTAACCTTTTATTTCATTGATTTTTATCTATTTTTCTATTCTCTAATTAATTTATCTCTGTTCTAATCTTAATCTGAACCTAAATCTGCACTTCACATATCAGCTGGCCCACTCAGCTTCCTGGTCATAGTTAAGTTTGAAAAATGGCTTTCTACAGAGGAAAGTTCCATAACATGTCCCCTGAAAGCCCCCACCAGATTGGCATTAGTCCATACTCAGCCACAAGAAGCTGTTTCAATCTGAAATCCCAGATATATTAATGTTTACAGCTGCAGGAGCCAGGTCAGTTATGGAAAAGAGTAAAAGAGAGGTAGGGGCTTCCCAGGTGGCTCAGTGGTAAAGAATCCACCTGCCAATGCAGGAGATGCAAGAAACTCAGGTTCGATCCCTGGGATGCAAAGATCCCCTGGAGTAGGAAATGGCAACCCACTCCAGTATTCCTGTCTGAGAAATCCTATGGACAGAGGAGCCTGGTGGGCTACAGTCCATGGGGTGGCAAGGAGTTGGACACAGCTCTACAACTGAGCATACATACAAAGGGCATATATAAGGGCAGTACTGAGTGGTGGGTGGCAAGGACTGTTCTATACATTTCCTATCACTTTAGTAGTTCATCGAAGAGAGGGATGTTAGCATATCCTGATTTTTTCCTTGACTCCCTGAAATTTCTACAATCACAGCTGCCCATTTTAAGTGCTAGTAAAACTTTTTCTCTTTGGAGTTGGAAGACTACACAAAGAAAAAGACTGAAAAAATAAAAAAATAAAAAAAAAGAAGAAGACTGGAAGGGTGATCTATTAGGAGTTAAGGCAATGGCACCCAACTCCAGTACTCTTACCTGGAAATTCCCATGGATGGAGGAGCCTGGTGGGCTGCAGTCCATGGGGTCGCTAACAGTCGGACACCACTGAGCGACTTCACTTTCACTTTTCACTTTTATGAATTGGAGAAGGAAATGGCAACCCACTCCAGTGTTCTTGCCTGGAGAATCCCAGGGACAGGGGAGCCTGGTGGGCTGCCGTCTATGGGGTCGCACAGAGTCGGACACGACTGAAGCAACTTAGCAGCAGCAGCAGCAGCAGTTCTTTATAAGCAACCGCTTTCCCTACCTTCACCTGTTAGAGCCCAATCCCAACACACACATACAAGTCAACTTGGAAATTAAGAAACAACCCCTCAGGGAGAAGCAGGCTTGCCCTTCTCCAGGAATCTTGGTGCCAGCACACAGGAAAGGCCACGATAGAGGTACAAATCTTTCTCTTCTCTTTGCCAGCCACTCCCACCATGCTTGTAGCACTTAAAGCCACAGTCAGTAGAACTGCTCTATATTCTTCTCTCCTCTTCATTCTACCATAAGAGCCAGGAGAGGAGCTGCACCTCATGTTCTCAACCAGGAGGCAAACCATGTGGTTTGGTAAAATTCTTTTGTACCCCACCACCAAATTTTACGTCTCTTCCTTTCCTCTGATTCAGTCTGTCCCTCTTAGGTAATAAAGGTCAGAAAGTTGCCTCAGAACAGACCCTGGTGTTTCTTACAGAGTCCAAATTGGCACCATCCACTTTAGAGTCCAGTGGGTAATCTCAAACTAGGGGTTTAATTTACACTCTGCCTGATACAAATCTGCTCTGTGCTCCTGTCATCTTCCTGCAAGTTCAGTCACTTTGTGGAAGCACAGGATCCTGAGAGACCAGCACTGTATAACACTGCTGCAAAAAATATTCCTATCACTATGCTGTTCTGCAATGACTCAGAAGAGATGAAATAGAAGAGAAGATACCAAAATCATGTTGCCAGAGGCACAGTGCTGGCCTGTTACGCAAGCCAAAGATGCCTGTATCCACGTTATCCACACGGTGGTGCTAGCCTCAAAAGAATTACTCCAAAAGGAAATGAAACAGTTCCCACTTCCCTCTCATTATGTACACAGTGCTCAGAACATTACTCGTGAAAGGGGCCTATACATTAATTCTGCAAATAAGCATGTAAAATAAATGAGTTTGTCCTCATCCTTATCCTCAACCTACTTCCCAGGGGGAATAAAAGAAATCAAATCACTGTTCTGGGTTTTTTTTTTCCCTTAACTCACTGATTCAATCTTAACCGACCCTGGGGCAAAAGAATGACTCATGCTGGGCTGTTGGATGTGTAGAATCCTGGCATAGAACCTTATTATTCCTGAGAGGGAGCTGGGGTAGACAGCTGGTCAACTAGCCATCTAAGGCACTCGCTCATTGGATTCTTGTTAAGTGCTGCCGGCAGTCTAAGAAGATGGGAACAGCAGACATTTCACCGGTTTCACTGAATAAAACTTGGTGGGTTTAATGTGGGTGCCTTCTAGGCCAATGGGCAGGGAAGAACAGAAAGTGTGGTTTGGGCTTCTAAACCTCAAAATATCCCCTCTACCTGTCATAAGACCAAGTCTCACCAGCTGCCTCTTCTATTTGTGTAATCTAAATCTTCCACTTAAAATGTTTTAAAAGCTCAGGGGGATCTTATTAAGCATGCTAAATAGCGCTTAGGCAGTGTAGATGATGCCAAATGGGACCAATTACCAGATGTATACACAAACAACCTTCAAAAACACAGTGCCTATCAACAGCAGAAGCACCCTTAACTTTAAGGGAGATCTGACAAAAGTTGGTTAATGGTCCTCTGTAAGTCAGCCCATACCTGATGCTGATACTGATAACAATGGCAACCACAGGCACAATGATGCAAGTCCAGATTATTTTCACACCTGGCCCTAGACACTGGCAGCTTGCTAATACCTGTGATTAGGGAGGTAACACAAAGTACCACTTACCATTGTGCCTATATATCCCCCTCTGGCCGACTATGGACTTCTGACCATTTTACATGTTTAAAATCCTCAATTATAGAAAAGAGCTATAAGAATATTATCCCTATAATTTCATTCATAAAATATACATCTTAATGGAGAAGGAAGGAAAGATCCTAGCAAAAGTGCCCATTAAAATGAATGAGGTCATTAGATTGCCTAATTTACCCTTGAAATAGCAAGGAGCTGGATCCTAGGATCTCATGGCATATGAGACAAGTGTTGACAAAAGCCAAGAGTTCAGCAGTCGTAGGTTCCGGGTCCAGTGACTTGGTCTACAAGCAAGGATGAGTCTGGAATGAGTCTGGAAGGATTTTCCCATTTATCACAGATCAAACATAGCAAAGCGATGGCTCACAGGCCCATTCAAATTGAGTTGCATTTCATTTGACTCAAATTTTTTTTTCTCATTTTCACATATTGTAAATTCTAGAGATGCCATCTAAAATTCTAGATTTGGGACTTCTCTTTAAAAAGTGAAAAGTTTTGTCACCACTGGACAGAATTCTCATGTGACAGTAATTACTCAAAGCTGAGAAATAAGAGCTGAGTCAACAGCACATGGCCATTTGTTCACCGTAGTCCTCATCACCCCGATTGTGTCATACCTGGTCTATTTACTCATCTGTGCCACCACACATCCCTGTAAGTCCTAACTGACCTTGATTTCTGAGGGCGATACAGAAGAGAGAATCCCTGACAGAAAGATGATGATACCAACAGTGATAGGAGCTACCAAAAGACTAACAACTTTCTGGCAAGAACAGAATCAATCATACCTGACATAACTAAAGTAAACACTTAGAAAAAAATATATAGCACAGCTCATACCTAAGTAGGAAAGCACAGTGTTTCCAGGACTCAGAGCAGTATAAGGAAGAAAGACAAATGAAAAACCATATAATGTGATGAGAAAGTGTTTCTTAATCTCAGCTTTTGATTTATGAGGCGATAAACCACAGACTTACCAATAAGTCATATGAACTTTAGAAATAGCCCCGTGTGGCAAGGATGAAGCCTGTGTGCTCACTTTCCCACAGCTCATGGATGAGGAACAATGGAACTGAGCTGCAATAAAGGAAGACCGGCTTAGGCTGAAAATCAAGAACAAATCATATTCTAGAATTATATATACATTAAACTCTGAGATAACCACACAGAATTATAAGTTATTTGTACTTAATCAATTTGTGCACAAGTCTTAATTTATAAAGGTGACTGAGTAATGATACAGAAAGGTCCATGTCACTGAAAAAGAGTTTCTTGTTACAATTCCCCAGAAATGAGAGGCACATGGGGAAACACCAGCGGGTACAAGCAGGAAGGAGAGGAAAACAAGGCCTAGAGCCTTAATTGTGTTTTCTATGGGAAAGGCAAGGCAGGGAAGGGGGAGATGGTCTAAAATTGGCTAGTTTGCATAATATTGGTGCCCTCTGCTCTACAGAGGTGGTCTCTAGTTGCCTGGTACCTGGCTTTAGGCAATATGGCAGGTTGAGGACGTGAACACTCCCATGGCTTCTGAGTACCACCTGCAGGGAACCCAGAGAAGCTCCCAGAGTGCTGAAAAACTACCTCAGGCCAAGAGAAGAGCTGACTTAAGGGGAGAAGCTATCAGCATGCCAGAAACACCCACCATGGCTATATTCAGAGAGGCACAGAAGAGAAGGTGTAGGTATCAGCACGCTGGCTACAGAGATGATGGGGGGAGGAAAGGAATCAACGTTTTCTAACCACATTTGCCCTTTCCTCCATAATTAGACTCTAGAACTCCTTTTTTTTCAGAAAGCATGTGTCCTTGGAGAGAAAACCAGATGAAGGTAAATAGAATAGTGCTGGTGACTAGGTAATCTCGGTAAAACTAGAAGATCTCTTCAGGTTCTATTCTAAAAATCAATATGAAAGAGGACACACTAAATACCAATAGGCCTCTATCATCTCTGGGGCAGAATCTAGGCCAATACATTTCACACAGTGCCAGGTATGAGGTCAACTCCAACACACACACACACACACACACACACACACACACACACACACACAACAGCAAAGAACAATTCACCTCCAAATGAGGTTACCACCTGAAGTGATGCATGTCGTAGGAGGACAGAATGTTCAAAGTGTAGTTGGAACCATGACAAGGCATCACCATCTGCCACCTGAGTCCCATCCCCCTAGTCCTTTAACCATCTGCACACCTGCTCAACCATGTCACACAGGGGAAAGGATGGCCCTGCCATCATTAGAGCAGTGGCAATAAAAACAAAAGCTCGAGAAATAGCTTCAAAGCCTCTGACAGCATTACTTCCTTATATGTGGAATCTCCTTCCAAGAAGAACTCTGTAGAAAACAGAGTCACAGCCTAAACTTTAAATCTACACAGAGCTGAAGTGCCTGTGTGATCTGAATTTTTAGACTAACAGGAAATACACACACAAAAAAAAAAATCAGTAAATTGTTAAAGGCATAGAATAGTAAATGTTAAGCAGAACCTAATTTGGTATGCATTACACATTCTCATTCTGAACTTTGATCAACACAAGAATCACTTCTCTCTGCCTTCATGTAGATTTCATCTCTAGATGCACTTTTCCCAAGAAAGCTAAAATAAATCTATCCAAAACTGGTTATGAAGAAGTGCCTCTAAGCACTCAAAGCAATCAGTTCTCCTAGCGCCTGGCACATAGGGTTGTTGTTGTTGTTGTTTGGTCGATAAGTCGTGTCTGGCTTGAGACCCCATGGACTGTAGCCTGGCAGGCCCCTCTGTCCATGGGATTCTCCAGGCAAGAATACTGTAGTGGGTTGCCATTTCCTTCTCCAGGGGATCTTCCTGATCCAGAATAGAACTCGTGTCTCCTGCGTAGGCAGGCAGAGTCTTTACCACTGAGCCACCAGGGAATTCTCTGGCACAGAGGGTACAGTTTGGCTATTCCAGCTCTTCAGAGCCCCCACATCAGAGACTGCTGCTGCTTGTGCTGCTAAGTCGCTTCAGTCATGTCCGACTCTGTGTGACCCCATAGACAGTGGGTTTATGTAAATGTGGCATACCAAAGAGGAATAGACCCCATCTGGGATCCATTCTCTAAGGAAGGCTATTTATTCGGTCTATATTCTCTAGGCAAAAGATCTTGATTCTAAACGTTAGATAAGGTCCTCCCAGTTCAAGTGTCCTTCCTTTAAAATAACTGAAAATTCCAAAATAACTAAAATTCTTTTAACTTGAGAATTAAAATGATATCACAAAACACACCATTAATAAGAACTCACTGAACATATTATATGCCATGAAATGAATATACCCTTTTCTAATTATTCAGGTTAAAGAAATGGCAACCCACTCCAGTATCCTTGCCCGGGAAATCCCACGGACACAGTCTGAGTCTGGTGGGCTACAGTCCACAGAGTCGCAAAGAGTCAGACATGATAGCAGCTGAGCACACACAAATACATATGAAACTATGGAGAGGTAATAGAACATAGCAGTTAGATAGATGAGCTCTGAGGTCAGACTGCATGGGTTCACTCCAGCTTCACCACTTGCTGGCTGTGTGACCTGAGACAAGTCATCTAAACTCTCTGAGACTCAGTTTCTTTGTATATAAAAAGAGTAGTGATAATTTATATAGATGAAAATACACATAAAGTGTTTACCATAGTATCTAGAGCAAAATAAGTGTTTTAAAACGTTAGCTATTTGTGGCAGGCTGAAAAATGTTCCCCCAAGCAGGAAAGGGGAGACAAATTGAGAAAGGAGCATCAAAATATGTACATTATCATGTGTAAAATATTTATAGATAGCTAATGGGAAGTTGCTGTATAATGCAGGGAGTTCAACCTGGTGCTCTATGACAACCTAGAGGGGTGGGATGGCGTGGGAGTTGAGAAGGAGTTTCAAGAGGGACGGGGACATACGTATACCTATGGCTGATCCATGCTGATGCACGGCAGAAACGAACACAACATTGTAAAGCAATCATCCTCCAATTTAAAATAAACACATTTTTTAAAAATACTCCCTCGAAAGATATCCACATCTGAAAACCTGGAGCCTGTAAATATTATCCTTCTGTGGCAAATCTTGAGATGGGGAGCTTATCTAGATTATCTAAATGCAAGCAAAGGTATCCTTGTAAGAAGGAGGCAGAGAGAAATTTCACACACACACATACACACTCACAGAGTGGGGATGAGGAGAAGCCAATATGAAGATGGAGCAGAGAGACTTACGGGTGCTGGCCTTGAAGACTGGAGTGATGTGGTCACAAGGCAAAGAATGTCAGCTGCTATCAGAAGCCGGAAGAGGCAGGAAAAGATTCTCCTCTAGAGCCTCCAGAGTGAGTGCAGCCCTACTAACACCTTGAGTTCAGCCCAGGGATAAAGACTTTGACTCTGGACCTCCAGAATTTTGAGAGAACAAATTTCAGTTGTTTTAAGCCACCAAGTTGGTGTTAACTTGTTAGCACAGCCATAGGAATGTAACACTTGTTTCCTATTTATATTGATTCCCCACTGCTATGTAACAAAACTAGGGGTATTTATTTATTAAACAACATTTACTAAATAATATATTAATAACAAATTAATAATGAATTAAGTGCCATTTAATAAACGTTATTACTTCAGTTTCTGTGAGTGTGGAATATGGGAACAGCTTAACTAGGTATCTGCCACAGTCTATGCTTCAAGGGTATGATCAACGTGTGGGCTATGGTCTCATCTTAAGACTTGAAGGAAACATCCAAGTGGGATTCAGTCCTTGGTGAGGTACTAGATTGAGGGCCTTAGATTCTCACTGAATGATGAGAGGCTGCCCTCAGTTCTTTTCACATGTGCCTCTCCATAACGCAGCTCACAACATGCAGCTGATTTCATCAGCGTAAGCAAGAGAGAGTTGGACAGGGAGGGAGCTGAAGTTGACATCCTTGTTAACCCAGTCTCAGAAGTGATATCCCATCACTTTTGCTGCATCATTTTTCTTAAAACTGATCCACTAGGTCTAAGACCTTTCACTACCCAGAGTGATTACTGCACATGGTAAATACATGCATGTGCCAGGAAGGTGACACATGTCAACTGCATGGGAACAGAAGTTCCTGTGCTGAGGATCCTTCCAGACCTTGCTCTGGGTACCTCTTTATCTGGCTGTTCATTTGTATGTGTTATAACGTCCCCTGTAATAAATAATAGTGGTAGTAAAGTGCTTTCTTGAGTTCTGTGAGCCATTCCATCAAATTATTGAACCTGGCAAGGTGGTCACGGGAATCTGCAATTTATAGTCAGCTTGTCTGAAGTACTGGTAGCTCAGACTTGAGACTGGTGTCTGGAGTTGGGGTAGTCTTGTGGGTGTGAACCCTTACCCTGTGGGGTCTGTGCTAACTCCTGGTAGTGTCAAAATTGAACTAAACTCTGGGACACCCAGTTGGTGTCCACAGAAAATTGGAGAATTGCTTGGCTTAGAAAACCTACACATTTGATGACAGAAATATTGTGGGTAAAAACAGCCCATTACTGGCTGTAACAAATTACCACAAACTTAGTGGTTTAAAATAATATAAATGTATTCACTTACAGTTCTGGTGGCCAAAAGTCTAAAAGGAATCTTCTGGGCTGCATTCATTCTCTGTGCTCTGTGGGAGAATCCATTCTTTTTTCTAGCTTCTAGAGGTGAACTGCATTCCTTGGCTGCTGACCCCTTCCTCTACCTTCAAAGCCATCAGTGTTATTTTCTCCCTGACCTTGCTCTTGTCCTCACATCTTCTGTCTGATATGTCCTACCTGACTCCCTTTTACAAGGACTCTGTGGTTACATTGGATCCACAAGGATAGTCTAGGCTATCTCCCTACCCGGATATCCTTGATTGACTCACACCCACAAAATCTCTTGCCATGAAAAGTAATATATTCACAAGTTCTAGAGATTAAAGTAGGTATCTATGGGAGGCCATTATTTTTTCACACAATCCTTCCTAAAATTAAAGTGTAATTAAAGTGTCTTGACTATTAACTGGTTTTTGCTTCATGTGTATTTTCTTATACAAAAGGATCTCAAAACCTACCTAACCAGTTTCCAAGATGTCCAAATGAGCCACCAGATTACCCTTGGGTTTTTCTTAAGTCCCATAATTTTAATTCATTTTCACCCTTAAATAATAAAATAGACAATAATCCTGCTTCTTAGTACATGGCAGTAGAGAAAGTGGAATACATAATTAATTCTAGGGCGTTTAAAGATTCTCAAGGCAAAGATAGCTTTCAACTAGAACACAGAGTATCAAAATGGAATTAGGGAACAACATTGAGATATCACTACACAGCTATTAGAATGGTCAAAGTCTAAAACACTGACACGCCGAATGCTGATGAGGATGTGAAACAACAGGTGCTCTAGTACACTGTTGGTGGAAATGCAAAATGGTACAGTCATTTCAGAAGACAGTTTGGGAGCTTCTTACAAAATTAAACTATCAAATTATAGGATTATCAACCTAGAAAACCCAAAGCACTAAGTAGGGTAGGTTAAACTGCTGTAATGAACACCAAAATGTTAGTTTCTTAAAGGATAAGTTTATTTTTAGTTCAAAGGAAGTGCTACAGGTTCACAGACAGCTCTTCATGATGTAATAAAGGAACTTAAGATACTTTCACCTTAGGGTTCCACCATCCCCCTGGGGACTTAACAGTATATGCATGGCAATGCTTGCAACAGATATAAGAAGTGTTGGTTTCCAAAATGTACAGAGTGGCACCAAATCAATAAAGGCTTTCCGATAGGTAAATGAACCCTCCTTGGAAAACAATTCAGAAATCACCTATTTTATCTAAAGTAGGTTCATTTGGAGGTACCTTCTCCACCTTAAGAATCTTACCAAGTATTTTTCCATCAAAATAGTTGTTTTCTAGGGTTTTGGCAAGGGTTTGGGCAAGAATCACTCTAAGACACAGTAGATAGACAAAAGTATAAATTAATTACATCAGTCACATTTAAAATGCTCCTGGCCTTAGACCCAGGTGTAACATATTTAGTAATCTATTCTATAGAAATATCAGCTCAAGAACATTTTTAAAAATCACTGCTGGATTGACTGAAACCCCCTGCTTGAAACACATTCTTTCCAGGTATCTGCTTCCTCTATCCCCTCACTCCTTTTGTCTTTGCTCTGACTCATATTTTCAGGAAGATTCTCCTAGACCAGCAGTCCCCAAGCATTTTGGCTCCAGGGACCGGTTTTGTGGAAGACAATTTTTCCATAGAAGGGGGTGGAAGGGATGGTTTGGGGATGACTCAAGCACATTACTTTTACTGTGCACTTTATTATTACATCAGCTCCACCTCAGATCATCAGGAGTTAGATCCCAAAGGTTGGGGGCCCTTGCTCTAGGCCATCTTATTTAAAATTGCAACATTCCCATTCCCCTTTCCTACTTGATTTTCTTTGTAGCACTTACCCTCACCTGACATTCTGTATCATTTATTTTTATGGACGTTACTAACATATTAACCTCCATTTTTGCCATTGTTCATTCCTATATCTCCAATGACAAAACAGTTCTTGCTGTTCAATAAGAATATGACAAATGAATGGGTGAATTTCAGCATCATTTGTCGTAGTGAAAAGAAAAAATTACAATCTTGCTGCTGTGCTGTGCTCAGCCTCAGTCATGTCCTACCCTTTGCGACCGCATGGACTGCAGCCCACCAGACTTCTCTGTCCATGGAATTCTCCAAGCAAGAATCCTGGAGTGGGTAGCCATTCTCTTCTCCAGGGGATCTTGCCAACCCAGGGATTGAACCCAGGTCTCCCACACTGCAGGCAGATTCTTCACCATCTGAGCCAAGGAAGTCCCCGTATTTACGTATACCAACTAATAAACATATCCATGACATGTTTAGGAGAAGGAAATGGCAACTCACTCCAGCATTCTTGCCTAGAGAATCCTGTGGACAGAGGAACCTGGTGGGCTGCTGTCCATAGGGTCACACAGAGTCGGACACAACTGAAGCGACTTAACATGCATGCATGCATTGGAGAAGGAAATGGCAACCCACTCCGGTATTCTTGCCTGGAGAATCCCAGGGACAGAGGAGCCTGGTGGGCTGCCGTCTATGGGGTAGCACAGAGTCGGACACGACTGAAGCGACTTAGAAGCAGCAGCAGCAGCATGACATGTTTGGATAAAAGAAAGCAATTATTGAACAATATATGAAAACTCCTGGAAGAATATACCATCTATTCACAATGGTTACCTCTGGAGAATGAGACTGGAGAGTAGGATGAAGGAGAAAGAAGAGGGAATTGAGGTGTCCCTATCTTTTACCAGGTGCTGAGCTTCACTCATGCTGAAAGACGTGAGGAACAACATTCTACCTTGAGTTGAGCCCAGGGCCACCCTTAGACCCATGCAAAATGGGTTCCCACCAGCACTGTACCTGTCATTTAGATGGCCCCTCTCTGACCATCTTTGGGGCTGTGCCTCTTAAAGGGCAAGGAGTTCACAAGGACATGACAGTATGGTGCCCATGCCCTCTCATTAGACTAGAGTCTAGGTACCCAGAACCTTTGAATTCCCTGAGAATAGCCACGGGCTCATTCCAGGGCCTGCCTGGACTGCTCAGGACAGATCTCCTGAGCAAGAACTGGGCCAATAGTTTCCTCCCCACTGGGCCAGAATAGCAGCCAAAGGCAGCTGTCAGGATTTAACGGACAAAGATGAGATATGTGGACTGGGGGTTCCCCAGGACACTGCCTAGTGCAGAGAAAAACCAGGACTGAGAGGACAAGAGGGAAAACACAGGCTGGGGGCCTCAATTCATCTTTTTGCTTCAGGTTTCACAAAGGTCAAGAGTGGCCAGCCTGAACTTAACGATATCAACTTTCTCTACCAAAGCCCAAGTGTTTCAGACACTGGAAATTTTTTCCAATCGTGTGTTGGCCTAACCGCACTTCCCATCCTTTGGATTGGACTTTCCTAAAGCAGAAACCAATTTGCTTTCTGAAGGCTACAGTCCACTGACCAGGACACAAACAACAGATGTCATCCTGTCTCAGACACCACCAGGGCCTAATAGTTCTGCCAGTCTAATAGACATTTGACGACAGAAATCCAGTCAGCATCTTGAGGCCAGTTAATTCACCCATGCCTGTCACTGACCGTCATCCTTCACCACTACACAACATGCAAACCCTCTGATCACATGTCCTTTCTTCTATGCTCACCTCCATTCAGTTCCTCAATGCTCGCTCCCAATATCCACCTATTATCCTTCCATTACTGACATGTCCATCAGCCTTTCTCATGTCACTATCTGGGATTCCCACTCTTTATATCTATCATCCTCCCATTATTGACATATCAATCAGCCCTTCTCAAGTTACTCTCTGGGATTCCCACTCCTTATAAACTATCCTTGATTATATCTACCTTTCTCCCAAACACTCCATCTACTTGCTTGTCCCCATCTCCCAGTCCTAGGTTGCTCACTGTCTCACTGCTCACATAAAGAGAGAAGGGACACACATCATACTTTTCTTGCTTTACATTGCCACCTTCAGATAACTACCCCTCCTCCTTTATATAAATATTCTTCCATTGAGGGTTATATCATCTGCTATAAACCCCACTCTTTCCCTTGTTATTTTTATTATTGACTTTCTAGGTGACACTCACATTTATTACAGAACAGAGCACCCGGATCATACATATCACCTTCCACTCTTCTCTAGGGCTGTCACCATTCCAGGTCCTAGGTGAATCTAATGTTCATGTGCACAATGTACCTGACATCACAGTTCCTCAATGTTCCACTCTACTGCAGCAATTTACTCTTCTTCCAAATCCAGTTCTTCGCCATTTGCTAAAATGATTCCACTTCTTGGGCTAAAATCTTGATAGCTACTCCCAAATCACATCTTCCCACATTTTCTTACTTATCATCTTCAGTATCCCTATTCTTACACCTCATCAATATCTCTAAAATTTTAATTCCACATTTCTCCTAGCCTGCTTGCCCCTTCCTATTGATCCAACTCCCTGTAATCCAGGGATCCCCAACCTCTGAGATCTAATGCCTGATGATCTGAGGTGAAGCTGATGTAATAATAATAATAGAAAATAAAGTGCACAATAAATGTATGCACTTGAATCATCCTAAAACCATCCCCACACCCTCTAGTTTGTGGAAAAACTGTCTTCCATGAAACTGATCCCTGGTGCCAAAATGGTTGGGAACCACTGCTTAATCTTCCAGTCATCACTGTAAACAAAATCCTGACTCTGTGCTCTCCTACTTAAAATTCTTCAAAGACTCGTTGTTAGTTTCAGAAATTTCAGATTCCTTAAATGATGTCTTTTATAATTTGGCCTTGACTGACCACTCCAGCCTTATTCAACACCCAACACGCATCCTGCACTCCAGTTTTATTTGGCTGAGTTTCAGTTCCATTTGTTCATCTACCTAGAATGCCCTTCTCTACTATTGCCTCTCAACTAACTCAATCTTAAAAACTGTTTAATTTTTAAACTAAACTTTTTACTTTTTGCAAGACATAATACAGAGAGAACCCATGTAGTCTTTACCCAGTTTCCCCCTATGCTAACATCTTGAATAACTATTGTATAATATCAGAACCAAGACATTAATGTTGATACAATCAAGACAGTAAATAGAGAAGAGTTCCAACACCACAAAGATCCTCATATAGCCCCATAATAATCACACTCACTTTCCTCTCACCCTTTGCCTTTCTTGAAAGTGAAAGTGAAGTCACTCAGTCGTGTCTGACTCTTTGTGACCCCATGGACACCAGGCTCCTCCGTCCATGGGATTTTCTAGTCAAGAGTACTGGAGTGGATTGCCATTTCCTTCTCCAGGGGATCTTCCCGACCCAGGGATCGAACCCAGGTCTCCCGCATTGTAGACAGTCACTTTACCATCTGAGCCACCAGAGAAGTCGCCTATTTTAACCCCTTACAATCACTAAGCTACTCTCCCTTTCTATAATTTTGTCACTTCAAGAATACACCATGATGATATTAATATTATACAGTTTGTAACCTTTTGAGATTGGCTTATTTTACTCACTGTATTTTCTGGAGAATCATCCACATTGTTGCATGTATGTGTGTGTGTGTGTGCGCGCGCGCTTAGTCACTCAGTTGCGTCCAATTCTTTGTGATCCCAGGGGCTGTAGCCTGCCAGGCTCCTCTGTCCATGGGGATTCTCCAGGCCAGAATACTGGAATGCGTAGCCACTTCCTTCTCCAGGGGATCTTCCCGACCCAGGGATTGAACCCAGGTCGTCCACCCTGCAGGCAGATTCATTACAGTCTGAGCCACCAAGGAAGCCCTCATGTATCAGTGGTTCATTCCTAATTATTGCTTAATAGTATTACATGGAGTGGATGTACCTGTTTATCCATCAATCCATTTAAACCACCTGGGTTGTTTAAAGTTTTTTTTCTATTACAAATAAAACTGCTAAAAAATATTTATGTAAAGGTTTTTGTGTGAGTGTTAAGTTTTCATTTCTTTGGGATAATATCCAGGAATGTAATTGCTGGATCACAGGTCATTATACGTTTAGTTTGTTTTTGTTTTTTAAGAAACTGCTAAAATGTTTTCCAGAGAGGCTATGACATTTCACATTCCAGCAAGTTATGAGCTATCCAGCTTCTCTACATCCTCACCAGCATTTAGTGGTGTTATTTTTTTTTTCTTTTTTAGTCATTCTGATAGATGTAAGTGATACCTCTTTGTGATTATAACTTGCATTTCCCTATGGCTAATAATTCTGAGCATCTTTTCATGTGTTTACTTACCTGAATATTCTCTTTAGTAAAATGTCTCTTCATGGATATTTCCAATTGTTTTTTTTTTTTAACTGTTGAGTTTTAAGAGTTCTTAAAACTCTTAATTCTATATATATTCTAGATATGTGGTTTGCAACTATTTTCTCCCAGCCTCAAACATGGCTATTCATTGTATTAACTGAGACTTCCATGGAGGAAAATGTTTCAATTTTGATTAATTCCAATTTTCAAACTTTCCTTTTATGGATTGCACGTTTATAATCAAGTCTAAGAACTTTTTATCTCATCTTAAATCCAAAAGATGTTTCTCTTAAAGTTTTTATTTTTCTTAAAGTTCTATAGTTTTACATTTTCTATTTAACTCCATGATCCATTTTGAGGTGATTTTTGTATAACGTAAGTTTTCTCCATTGAATTGATTTTTCACCATAGTCAAAAATAAGCTGGACACATTTGTGAATATTTATTTCTGGGTTCTCAATTCTGTTCCATTGATTTTGTACTTATACCTCCATCAATACTGCACAATCTGGATTACTGTAGCTAAACAATGTCTTGAAATCAAGAAGACTGATTTCTCCAACTTATTTTGCCTTTATCAAAATCATTTTATCTATTCTGGTCCTTCTGCCTTTCTGTATAAATTTTAGAATAATCTTGTCTATATCTACAAAAACATCTTGCTAGGATTTTGATAAGGAGTACATTAAATCTGCATATCAACTTATAGAGAATGACATTTTTATTTTTGTTGAGTCTGCTAATCCATAAAGATAGTATGTCACTCTATATAGTTAATTTCTGTGATTACTTCCATCAGCATTTATAAGTTTTAGCAAACAAGTACTACATAAGTTTTGTTAGATTTGTACTTTGTTTTTATTTTTTGAGTGATTATAAATAGCACAGTATTTTTAATTTAGTGTTCACATGTTCATGGCTAGTATATAGAAATACAATTGATTTTTATATGTTGATCTTGTAACTACTACCATGCTGAATTCACTTATTAGTACTAGTGGATATTTTTTTCATAGATTCCTTGAAATTTTCTACATAGAAAATCACTTCATCTGCAAATAGGTACAATTTTATTTCTTCCTTTTTGATCTGTATGCCTTCTTTTTTTCTTGCCTCATTGCACTGGTTAAAACTTCAATCACTATGTTGAATAAGAGAAGTGACAGCAGACATATTTGTCTTATTCCTGATCTTTGAAAGAAAGTATTCAGCCTTCCATCATTAAGTATAATGTTAGCTATAAGTTTCTTTACAGATGTTCTTTAACAAGTTGAGGAAATTACCCCCAGTCCTATTTTTCTGAAAATTTTTATTCTTAGTGAGTGTTGAATTTTGTCAAATGACTTTTCTGCATTTGTTGATATAAGATTTTTTTCCTTTATCTTGTTGACATGATGGATACTGCTTGATTTTTTAAAATACTGAACACAATTTTGCATGCCTAGAATAGACACAACCTGGAAATGGTATGTAATTCTTTTCTACTTGGGCTCAAAAGTGACTGCGGATGGTGACTTCAGCTAGGAAATTAAAAGATGCTTGCTCCTTGGAAGAAAAGCTATGACAAACCTAGACAATGTATTAAAAAGCAGAGACATCACTTTGCCAACAAAGGTACATATAGTCAAAGCTATCTATGGTTTTTCCAGTAGTCATGTACAGATGTGAGTGTTGGACCATAAAGAAGGCTGAGCACTGAAGAACTGGTGCCTTCAAACTGTGGTGCTGGAGAAGACTCTTGAGAGTCCCATGGACAGCAAGGAGATCAAACCAGTCAATCCTAAAAGAAGGAAACTCTGAATATTCATTGGAAGGACTGATGCTGAAGTTGAAGCTCCAATCCTTTAGCCACTTGATGCAAAGAGCCAACTTATTAGAAAAGATCCCGATACTGGGAAAGATTGAGGGCAAGAAGAGAAGGGGATGACAGAGGATGAGACAGTTGGCTGGCATCATCGACCCAATGGACATAAGTTTGAGCAGACTCCCAGAGATAGTGGATAGGGAAGACTGGCGTGCTGCAGTCCATGGGGTCACAAAGAGTTAGGCACAACTGAGTGAGTGAACAACAACTTGTCAATATATTGTTAAGAATTTTTGCATCTATATTCTTCCTATATTCTTAAGGGACATTCATCTGTAGCTTTCTTCTTTTTTCACCATCTTTGTCCAGTTTTAGAATCAGGGTAATTCTAGCTTCCTAAAATGAATTAAGAAACACTCCTTCCCCTATTTTTTTTTTCAAACTTTAAACTTTTTATTTTGTATTAGGATATAGCCAGTTAATAATACTGTGGTAGTTTCAGGTGAACAGAGAAGGAATTCAGCCATACTCCTCTTCTGTTTTTTGGAAAAAATAATATAGAATATATTATCTTTAGATATCTATAGAATATATCTATAGAATATAATATTCTATAATATTATAGAATATTATCTATAGAATATAATATATAGAATATGATGCTAATTCTTCTTTAAAAGTAAAATTCTCCACTGAAAACATCTGGGTCTGGAAATTTTTGTATGGAGAGTTTTTTCATTTCAAATTCTATTTCCTTAATAGTTATAAGCCAATGTAATTAACTATTCCATATTGGATGGAAGTTTTTGGTTTTTGAGGAATTGGTCCATTTTGTATAAGTTGTCAGTTTATATTTGTTCAGTTTTCCCTTATTATCCTTTTGATATTTGCAGGATCTGCAATGATATTGCCTGTATCATTTCTGATATTGGTAATTTATTCTTCTCTTATTATTTCTTAAGCAGTTTTGATGGAGGTTTGTCAATTTTATGGATCTTTTCAAATAACTAGCCTCTTTATTAAAATGGTTTTCTCCATTGTTTTATGCTTTCAGTTTGATTGCAGTTGAACTCATTTCTGCTCTTATTTTTATTATTTTCTTTGTTTTGCTTGTTTTGGGTTCATTTTGTTCTTTTTCTCCAGTTCTTCAGCTGGAACCTTGAGTAATTTCTTTGAGAGCTATCTTCCTTTTCTAATATAAGCATTTAATGATATAAATTTCCCTCAGCACTGCCTTAGGTGTACTTCATAAATTTTTATTTTATTAATATTTCCATTTTCATTTAGTTCTATATTTACTTTTATTCAGCTTAATTTTTTCTGTTTTTCCCCTATCATCTGTCATTTAAATGATGCATTTGAATTTACATTTAGTGTAATTATTGATATTGTTGTTGTTGTTTAGTTGCTAAGTTGTGTCTGACTCTTTGCAGCGCCATGGACTGTAGCCCGCCAGGTTCCTCTGTCCATGGGATTTCCCAGGCAAGAATACTAGAGTGGGCTGCCATTTCCTTCTGCAGGGGATCTTCCTGACCCAGGGATCAAACCTGCATCCCCTGCATTGGCAGGCAGGTTCTTTATCACTAAGCCAAGAGAGAAGCCCTGTTATTGATGTATTAGAGCTTAAACCTGTTAACATCATGACATTTTTTGTTTTCTGTTTGTTCTGTTTTTTCCTTTCTATTTTCTTTTTCTCACATTCCTATGGATTGTTTGAACATTTTTTTAAGAATTCCATTCTGATTTTTCTATAATATTTTTGAGTATATCTCTTCATATAGATTTTTTATTTTTTGCTCCATGTATTAAATTATATATATATATGTATATATATATAATGTGTCGTAGTCTACTTAGTCCTTTACCTGTTTAAGTAAGGTGCATAGTCCTTTCCACATTTACATACTTTTACCTCCTTTGTTTATAATTACCTTAAATAACTCCTCTATGTACACTGAGAACGATACCATCAGTGTTACAATTTTTGCTTCAACTATCAAATATAACTTAGAAAATTCCAGAGGAAGAGGGAAGGCTATTGTATTTACCTATATTTTTGCTTACTGTGTTTTTTCTTCCTTCCTGATATTCAAAGATTCCTCCTTTTATTATTTCTGTGACAGGAAGAAAGAAAAGATGGCTAAAACATCAAATTCTCTTAGCTTTTCTTAATCCAAAAACATCTTGATTTCCCCTTCATTCCTGAAGGATATCTTGCTGGTTATAGGATTCTGGGCTGACAGTTCTTTTCATTCAGCACGTCAAAAAACTGTTATATCAGTTCCTTCTGTCTACACGGTTTCTGATAAATAATTGCTATCATTCAAATCATTCTTCCCCATAGATCAGGTGTAATTTCCCTTTCACTGCTTTCGAGTTTTCTCTTTGTATTTAGTTTTCACATTTGATAATGATGTATCTTAGCATGTTTTTTGGTTTAGGGTTAGCTCAGCTTCTTGGATCTATAACTTTATTATTTTTTACCATATTTAGAAAGTTCTCAGCCCTTTTTTCTTCAGGTAATTTTTATACATGTCCCTCTTTCTCCTTCCCTTCCAGGACCCTGATGACACATTTGTTACAGTCCCACATGTTCCTGAGGCCCTGTTAATTTTTTTCAGTCTATATTTTCTGTTGTTCAGATTAGGTAACTTCTATTGTTCTATTTTCCAGTTCCCTGATTGTTTTCTCTGTCCTCCCCCTTCATATATTGATTCCATTACCTGAGCTTTTCATTTCAATGACTATATCTTTTAGTTGTACAATTTTCATTTGGTTCATGTTTATATCTTCTATTTCTCTGTCCTGAGAGGCTTTTTTTTCTCATTTATTACATGCACATTCATAATTGCTCATTGAAGGATTTTTATGATGATTCCTTTAAAGCTTTTAATGGATCATTCTAATATTTGTGCCGTCTCATTGTTTATCTTTTTCCTATTCAAGATGTTAGTTCACAATATCTATTGATTGTCTTTTTTCACTCAGTAAGAGATCTTCCTGGTTGTTGATATGACAGGTGATTTTTCAATTAAAATCTGAATATATGAGGTATCGTCTTGAGACTCTGAATCTCAAACTTTCTGTTTTACCTGGTTTCTTCTGACAACACTCCAACAGGAGAAGTTGGAGAGGGTAAGAGCAGGTATCACCAGCTCATTACTGCTAGGTGTACAACTTCTCTGTTGTCTTGGAAATAGTTTGATGATAAAATATGTATTATTTTTTCAATCAGAGAAAGTAAAATATGCATTTTGAAAGACTTAGTTCTTTCTTCCAGAAACTTACCATCAATCTCAGGTTGGGAGTGCTCCCTCTACCTGTTCCCAGGTCCATGTATACTTGTCTCATTATAGAATTGTCATACTATTTTGTAGACGCCTGTCTACTTGTCTGTCTCCATTAAGCTGCAAGCTTGGTAATGGTACAGATACTGTCTTATCTGATATTTAATCCCTACACTAGAATAGTGTCTGACATGTAATTGTCACTCAATAAGTATATTTTGGGAAGCTATCATTTTGCTGTCCAAAATCTTCAGGACCTTATTAGTAACTTTAAAAGGAAAATTCACACTCAATTGGTTATTGAAGACTTTGCAGTCAGGCTCTACTTACCTTTAGAAAGGAAGCTCCCACCATCACCCTATATAAGTTCTTTCTTTTACCAAAATGCTCACCTGTCTCCAGAACCCTCCTACCAGCCTCATTTCTACCTATCAGTCTGGAACATAGTGTGGTTGAAGGATCTTATCTGATGTCTTATCACCTTTTTCTTTTGCTAACCACATTGACATACATTTTCATAGTATTTGTGCATTGGAACTATCTTTGACATATTCTGATTCATTTTATTTCTTTCTAAGTATATCATTATTCCCAGGATCTTCACATTACAAGGTCCACACAAGTAAGATCTTGTATTATGACTTTAACATATGGTATAGTATCTTGCATCTCTTGAAAATAAGTACTCAATAAATATTTCTTGTTGAAGAAAAAGAAAAATTAAAATTTACAGTACTTTAAGAGGATCCAATATTAAGCCACAATTTAAGAAAACTGGCTTCTCCATCTAACTCAGTTCCTTACTCAGTGTAGCATAGTTCCTAGGTCCAGTCACTTAACACCCTATTCATTTTATCAGTAAAATGGGAATAAAATTTGATAATATATAGACACTTTGAAAGATATTTGAAGTTTGAGACCAAGTAGTGTTAAACAGAACTGTTTTGTCTGTGTATTTGTTAAAGATATCTCCAATAATCAGTTTTATAGGTAACAGGCTGAGCAAGTGAGTTCAAGAGTTCAGAAGTGAATTGCTAGCTCCACATTAATTCAGCCTGTTTCAAGCCTCATTATGTGACAGCTGCAGCATGGGATAAGCCTCTGACTTGAGTGACTGGCTCAGGCAGTGCTGATGTTCCATTCAATATTCTCAGAAAATGCCATCTTCCTGTGCAAACACACTTTTGCTCACACGTTAACTTTTCTATGAATTGTCTCAAACACAAATATTTTGGAGGAGGGTACAGCACAGGATCTGTTTGCAGAATCACTTTTGGGGGGAAAATACTCAAGACAATTGTGGTTGCATAAATGGTTTCTTCCAAAGGGACAGAAAATCAAGCATTAACAATCCGTGGAGGATGGAGTGTACAGAACAGCAATAAGAGGTGAGAGGCAAGGAACAGGGCAGTAAACAGCTTGAGAAAACTGCTTATGCTGCTTGGAAAGGGTCTTGAGCTCATTTGGTACAAAATGATGAGTCCTACTGGACTCCAAAATTTCTTCCACAAGCTCACAGAGTGGACCACAAAGGAATTCTTTGACACGAACAGAAAGTAAAACAAGAAAGTCAGAAAAATCATCCAAAATGGAGATTTATCTTTGAGCCTATACTCCCTGGAAATTAAAAGTAGAACTTAAAAGTAGAACTTAGGATTCTAGAGAAAGACTGTTACACTGTTCAATAGAAAATAATTTTAGCAGTTTCTGTAGGAGGAAAGGAGGAAAGAGAAGCAGATGAATCAGACTAGCTTGGGTGTATAAAAGGACCAGTGGGAGTAGTAATGATCTGGAATAAAGTGGAGAGAAGAGGGAGCCAAATGGAGAGTTATTTGGCTCTCCGTGTTTGACATAATTTTAACTTTTGACCCCCAATGCCAATTAGGTCTCAGTTAGGACTGCTATTTTATATATATATAATCCACATATATACACACAGAGTGGTTCTCTGCTGATTGCTCACTATTCCAAGAAGTGTAATTCAGGAAGTTGGTATCGTAAAGCAGATTTCATCACTAATTCAATTCTCTCAGAACTGAGAAGCTTAAAGAGAAAAGTACTGAATAACTGATGTGTATTTATAAACACGAGGCTTTTATACCAGTTGGGGGCAGGGGGAGGAGTATAGTGTCCTACTGGAGGCAAATTTGCTGCTACAGAACACTTTGGGTTAACATATCTCAAGTAAGAATTGACTTTTCCTTTGCCACCATATAAAACCTCCTGGAATTCACTCCATTGTCTTCTGAAGCATGTAAGAACTCATTACTGGTTTGCCCTTGAGTTAGAGGGAATCTTTATAAATCTTAGGACTTGTTTTATTTCCCGTTCTCCAACCTCCACAGTAAAAAAGGAGCTATTCTACATTTCCAGACTCCCCTCTCCCCAGGGTCTGTGACTTAATTTTCAGAAGATTTAGAACAAAGTCGACCTTAAAAAAAGAGTGTACTTCTACCCCTATAGTGGAATCCCAGTAACTGGATCAGGGAGACCCAACCCAGAACTTTTACCTCATTTCTGGTCATCATATCCCTTCCGGCCTTCTTTTGTGCCTGTCAGTCACAGATGATCAAGTTATAATCTTGGGCATCACTCTAAATTCCTCTTCCTTACCTTCTAACTAATAATTATCAGATTCTATTAGTAGCAACTTTAGCTCTTAAATATCTCTTGAGTTCAATTCTCACTGACCACAGTTTGTGCCACCATCAATTTGCACCTGTATTATTATCATGGCCTCTCAATTTCTTTCTCAGCTTCCACATTTGCTGATTTCAAATTATTTCCCAAGTGGCAGCCAGAGTAATCATTCGTAAGTGTGCATTCTCTCCTTAAAGCCCTTGAGTAACTTCCTCTTGCTCCCCAAGTAAAGGTCAAACTTCTTAACAAGAAAAAGGGGCTCATCCTGATACTGGACTGACTTTGTGGGTGGACCCCTCCAACCACACCCACCTCCAAGCTAGACTCCAGACACACTGAATTACTTTCAGTTCCCCAAACACACCATTCTCTTCATCACTCCCAGCCTATGCCCATGCTTCAATCATGACCCTTTGTCTACTCATTCTTTAGGTCCCTGCTTAGATGGCAAGTCCTCCAGAAGTCCTGTCCTGACTCTCCCAGATGAGTTATGTGCCCTCCTAATGTTCTCATAGAAACCTCTACTTTGCCCTATTGTAGAAGTTATTATGCTAGAGTATTACTTCCCACTTACTAATTTCTATGTCCCCTTGAACAGTAAGCTGCAGGAGGTTAGACTATAGTAGGTCTTCTTACCTTTGTATTATCCCATCTGGTACATATCGTAGTACATGCGAGCTCCCCGGTAAACAATAGCTGAATGAACTAATGCACATCCAGGCCCTAGGAATGAGGTCATGCCCCCAGCAGTCTTATGGCCCGACTGCCTGAAACCTTTCCAAGTCTTCTTATTGTTCTTAAAATAAAGTCTAAAACCCTTGATAGTCAAGTGGGCCTTAGAAAGCATCACTACGAACAAAGCTAGTGGAGGTGATGGAATTCCAGTTGAGCTATTTCAAATCCTCAAAGATGATGTTCTGAAAGTGCTGCACTCGATATGCCAGCAAATCTGGAAAACTCAGCAGTGGCCACAGGACTGGAAAAGGTCAGTCTTCGTTCCAATCCCAAAGAAAGGCAATGCCAAAGAATGCTCAAACTACCGCACAATTGCACTCATCTTACACACTAGTAAAGTAATGCTCAAAATTCTCCAAGCCAGGCTTCAGCAATACATGAACCGTGAACTTCCAGAGGTTCAAGCTGGTTTTAGAAAAGGCAGAGGAACCAGAGATGAGATTGCCAACATCCGCTGGATCATCGAAAAAGCAAGAGAGTTCCAGAAAAACATCTACTTCTGCTTTATTGACTATGCCAAAGCCTTTGACTGTGTGGATCACAATAAAATCTGGAAAATTCTGAAAGAGACAGGAATACCAGACCATCTGACCTGCCTCTTGAGAAACCTGTATGCAAGTCAGGAAGCAACAGTTAGAACTGGACATGGCACAACAGACTGGTTCCAAATAGGAAAAGGAGTACGTCAAGGCTGTATATTGTCACCCTGCTTATTTAACTTATATGCAAAGTACATCATGAGAAACACTGAGCTGGAAGAAACAAAGGCTGGAATCAAGATTGCTGGGAGAAATATCAATAACCTCAGATATGCAGATGACACCACCCTTATGGCAGAAAGTGAAGAAGAACTAAAGAGCCTCTGGATGAAAGTGAAAGAGGAGAGTGAAAAAGTTGGCTTAAAGCTCAACGTTCAGAAAACTAAGATCATGGCATCTGGTCCCATCACTTCATGGGAAATAGATGGGGAAACAGTGGAAACAGTGTCAGACTTTATTTTTTTGGGCTCCAAAATCACTGCTGATGGTGATTGCAGCCATGAAATTAAAAGACACTTACTCCTTGGAAGGAAGGTTATGACCAACCTAGATGGCATATTTAAAAGCAGAGACATTACTTTGCCAACAAAGGTCCGTCTAGTCAAGGCTATGGTTTTTCCAGTGGTCATGTATGGATGTGAGAGTTGGATGGTGAAGAAAGCTGAGCGCCGAAGAATTGATGCTTTTGAACGGTGGTGTTGGAGAAGATTCTTGCGAGTCCCTTGGACTGCGAGGAGATCCAGCCAGTCCTTCCTAAAGGAGCTCAGTCCTGGGTGTTCATTGGAAGGACTGATGTTGAAGCTGAAACTCCAATACTTTGGCCACCTCATGCAAAGAGCTGACTCATTGGAAAAGATCCTAATGCTGGGAAGGATTGTGGGCAGGAGGAGAAGGGGACGACAGAGTATGAGATGGTTGGATGGCATCACCGACTCGATGGACATGGGTTTGGGTAAACTCCAGGAGTTGTTGATGGACAGGGAGGCCTGACGTGCTGCGATTCATGGGGTCACAAAGAGTCAGACACGACGGAGCGACTGAACTGAACTGAACACCCTTGATATGGACTGAAAACTATTCCATCTAGCCTTGTGGTAAGCAACTTCCAAGATGGCCCGAGTGACCCCAGCCTCCTGGTATTCACAGTCTTGTGTAGTCTACCCCACATTGTATCAGTATTGGTTTGTGTGAACAACAGCACACAGTAGATGTGATGAATACAACTTCTTAGGCTAGATCATAAAAGTCACTGCATCTTCTGCCTCTATTTCTCCTGTGAATTGGTTACTCTGGAAAGAGTTGCTGCCATGTTGTGAGAAATACTATGGAGAGACCCACATGGTGAAGAACCAAGGTCTCTGGTTTAAAGCTAGGGAAGAACAGAAGACTCCATCCAATAGCCAAATATTAGAGTCTCTTGGAAGCAAATGTGCCAACTCCAGTCAGTCCTTCAGATTACTATACTTCCAACCAATATTTTGATTACAACTCCACAACAGAGACTGAGCCAAAACCACTATCTAAGCCATTCCTCAATACCTGACCCACAGAAACTATGAGATCATCAGATTTGTTGTTTTGAGGCCCTAAATTTGTTATACAGAGTCATTTGTTATACAGCAATGCTGCTGCTGCTGCTAAGTTGCTTCAGTCGTGTCCGACCCGGTGCAACCCCATAGATGGCAGCCCACCAGGCTCCCCCATCCCTGGGATTCCCCAGGCAGGATCACTGGAGTGGGTTGCCATTTCCTTCTCCAATGCATGAAAGTGAAAAGTGAAAGTGATGTCGCTCAGTCGTATCCGACTCTTCGCGACCCCATGGACTGCAGCCTACCAGGCTCCTCCATCCATGGGATTTTCCAGGCAAGAGTACTGGAGTGGGGTGCCATTGCAATAGACAACTAGTATAACACTCTTGCCTCACCACTGCTCTCTGCTGCATGCTAGATTTCCATCATTTCCAGAACCATGACAGGCTCCCTCCTGCCTGTAGGTCTTCTCACATGCTGTTCCTTTGCCTTTGTCACCATGACAATTCTTTTTTATATCAACCTAAATAGCATTTCCCCTGGAGCTTTCCCTGTCCCCTAGACAGGTTAGGTCATCTTACATGCTTTCAGGACAGCAGGGATTATCCTTTTTTAGCCCTTTTAACATATATCATATCATTCAGTAACTATTTGGTAATCACCAACTATTTGCCAAATGCTGTACTATGTAAGAAACAAAACAAGTATTATCCTGCCCTCATAAAGTTCATAATCGAGAATAATTCTTCACTTAATTATTCACACAATTGTGTACTTAATTATATAAATTTTGTATTTACAATTACTTGTTAATTTCTGTCTTTTCTGCTGGCATACAATCCCATGGGGGATTATGCTTTGCTGTTTTCCAGGAGTGCCCCAGCTTCTAACCATGATTTCATTCATTCAGATCCTGGTCAGAGCACTGCTCAGCAAACCAAGAGTAGAATTGTTAGGAAACCACATCAAAAAGCTCACTCTCCCTTACTTTTCTAACAGATTTCTCTGTCACACTTTCATATGCTTATTGAACCCACATCTCCTGTGTCTCCTGCGTTGGCAGGCAAGTTCTTTACCACCAGTGCCACCTGGGAAGCCCTTTCATCTACATACATATGTTCTATCTACCTATTATATAACTATTCTGTTTTAGGACTTCCACTGTCCCCCACTGCTATAAAACAAGTCAGGTGCACCATCTATCTCTCTCCCCAAGCTTCCCCATGCCCAGCTCATCTCCCAGAGCCCATCTCTCTCTTTCTCTCTCCCTACCCCTAACACCTCCCAGGGACCTCTCTCTCTCTCTCTCTCTCTCTCTCACACACACACACACACACACACAGCCTACATTCCAGTCACTCTCCATCTTTCGAAGTCTTTCCAGGTCAGGGAATAACATTTTATCTTTATATTCTTAGTTCCCAGCACAGTGGTTGGCACAAAACAAAGTGATATGATTGTTAGGTGAGTGCAAGAATGAGTGCCTCTGAGTAAAACAAGAACGACTGGGCCATGTACTACCTTAGTACCTGCTTCTAAGTAGAAACTAGAAACTACATGCTTCTAGTTGAAAAGACACTTGAGCAGAGACACTTCAGAGGGGAATTCAGAAGGAAAAGAGTGCTAAACAGAATCTGATGCCTGTAGAGGCTTGAGAGTTGAAGGAGACTGAAAACCAGCTAAGTCACTGGTATTTTTTATGGAAGCAGCAAGGAGGTGTTAATGTGGTAATTAACATGAACAATAAATAATAACAAAGAATGAATGGGAGTAGGCAGGGCTAATGCTGTGAAAATTACCTAGCAAAGTTTCTATTTAGGAGGAAGAGAAAAACAACAAATGTTCAGAATCAGCTCTATCTCATATTAATCCTCATGTATGCCGTTTACACTTATTTATTTAGAACCTTGCTTTTCAATTTGTAATTGCAATGTAAAATTAGCTAATTTCTGTTTGGGTTCAAGTTAACAAGTATATGCCTTTATTAAATGGATCTGTGAAGCATTAGGAATTATAATTGTAGAGCCTGGGGGTTGGCAGTGTGACATACCCAACTCAAGAGGGCCAAGGATGCAGACACTAGAAAAGGCAACCAAGATAGTACTTGTCATCCAGGAAATTTCCACCAGCTGCCAAGAGGAGTAAGTGCAGAACAGCAAGTAGAGACTCAAGGACTTCGGTCGTGGGATTGGAGAGACAAGCAACGGAATGGAGAACTAGGGCAACGTGACAGTGTAAGGTCCCAGAAACCTGTCCAAAGTCAATGGAATCAGCTATGTAAATATAAACATCATCCCTATTGTTCTGCAAGCACTTTTTAAAAATCAATATAGATAATGAAAACAAGAAAAATGGTGAGAACCTATTCATGGAAGTAGTTACCCCCCCATCCCATCCAAGTAATCTTGTTTCCTAGAAAACTTGTTTTATGATGTACATCACCTAAAAAATGATTCCATCCATCCTATCTCTACTGTCTATGACCGGAATATGGATGGCACTATTGTGAACATAAGGAGAAACACAGATGATTCCACTCCTAGCAAAATAATGCATTACTTTTTGTTTTTTAATGTGATAATTGGTGTGAGACATGGAGAAATAGAAATGCTACTCTGCTGAGTTATCAGACATTCATTTTCCATTAGTTTCAACAGCTCTTTTCCTCTAACTAGGAAACTTCCAAGTCATCTGAGGTAAGTCAGTGTAGTTACAAGCTGTGTGACTTTTCATTTCAGTTAGTGCACATTGAGTCATCTAGATAGCGTTTGAAATTAAAATCGGATCACAGTAGAAGTAAAAAAGGTATTCCACATGGGTCTCTGTGCTACAGGATAAAATCCAGCTCACTCTCCTCACTTAAGTCCATCAAGAAGTAAGTGTAACAAAACAAAATGGTATGACAAAGGCAGTCAAAAGATTCACATCATCAGCTGTCCCCTTCTGTTTGGGGGCAGGTATGAAAGAACACAGGCTTTCACTGAAGAGTAAGGGATTTATGTGAGCTATAAGTTAAAATTTCTGAGTGTAAGAGTTGTTAAATATAGAAATGGATGACTAAGAAAGATGCAATAGTTCTAGGTGGTTTCTAAAAATAGAAGTGCTGTTCACCATGCTGGGACTGTTTGGTTATTAAGTGGCTAATGAAGTGCAAGGGAAAGCTAGTATCAAGTTCAAGCTTATGTCTGCAAAGAAGACAGGGAAATTAGAACTATTCCATGGCTCTGTCAGGGCATGGCATCAGGTTCATGCCTATTCTCTCATCCCTATGATCCCTAATAAATACTAGTACTCATCATATAAAGTACTATTACTCTGATTATTGTCTCTTCCTGGAACAGAGTTTGTAGAGATGCATGTGTTCCCCATAAGTTAAGCAGGCAGAGCGCTTGACTTCTTGCTTCTGCCATTTTTTCCCATACTAGAAATTATAGCCCAGGTGTGGATTACTTCACAGTCACCAAGCACATAACTGAACTTATATGACAGTTTAACCTTTATGATAATCACACTGATAAAGAGGACATTTGCCTTGACAAGTTAACTCAGTAGTACCCAGCTCAGATTATACAATGGAACCAAATTCTAGACTTCTGAATTAATGTTCTAATGCTGCCTACAAATCATGACAACTTAGCTGCATGAAACACCACATATTTATGATCTTGGTTGCCATGTAGCAGGTCTGCTGCTGCTGCTGCTAAGTCGCTTCAGTCATGTCCAACTCTTTGCGACCCCATAGACAGCAGCCCACCAGGCTCCACCACCCCTGGGATTCTCCAGGCAAGAATACTGGAGTGGGTTTCCATTTCCTTCTCCAGTGCATGAATGGGAAAAGTGAAAGTGAAGTCGCTCAGTCGTGTCCAACTCTTAGCGACCCCATGGACTGTAGCGTACCAGGCTCCTCCATCCATGGGATTTTCCAGGCAAGAGTACTGGAGTGGGGTGCCATTAGGCCCACCTTAACTGGATCCTCTGCTCAGCATTTCACAGGCTGCCATCAGGGTATTAGCTGAGCGGCGTTCTCATCAAAGGCTTAACTGGGGAAGAATTTACTTCCAAGTTTATTCAACTTGTTGGCAGAATTCATATCCTTGCAGATGAATTCATTTCATTTTGCTAACTGTGGTTCTCAGGTCCTAGGGCCACCAATAGTTCCTTGATACATGGGTTTCTCAAACCTAGTTGCTTACTTCATCAAGCCCTCAAGGAGAGTCTCCAGTCTGCTAAAATGAACTGTTCCGTAATACAACATTTCACCAAAATGACATCTCATCACCACTGTCATATTCTATTTGTTAAAAAGCAAGTCACAGGTCCCACCAAACTCAAAGAGAGGAAATTACACAAAGATGTGAACACCAGAAGGCAAGGATAACTAGGGGTCACCTTAGGGTCTGTCTGCCACAACCTCTGTAATGATGTCTTGAGGACCTGTTCGTGCATGCTCAGTTGTGTCCAACTCTCTGTGACCTCATGGACTGTAGCCCACCAGGCTCCTATGTCCATGGGATTCTCCAGGCAAGAATAATGGAGTGGGTTGACACTTCCTCCTTCAGGGGATCTTCCTGACCCAGGGATCAAACCTGTGTCTCTTGTGTCTACTGCATTGGCAGGTAGGTTCTTTACTCTGTGCCACCTGGGACGGGGGCTACATAACCACTGAAGAGCTCACCAGGCTACAGCTTCTAGCATTCTCTAGGAATCATAATCCTACTACCCTCCAAGCAAATGGAGTTACCATATGACCAGCAAGTCCACTGCTAGGTGTATTCCCAAGAGAAATAAAAACATGTCCACACAAAACCTTGTATGTGAATATTCATAGCAGCATTTTCATAATATCAAAAAGTGGAAACAATGCAAATGTCCTTCAACTGACAAATGCAAAAATAAAATGCAGGACAGCCATACAATGGAATACTATTCAGAAATAAAAAGGAATGAAGTACTGAAACATGCTATAACATGGATGAACCTCAAAAACATTGCTTAGAGAAAGAAGCCAGGCACAAAAGACCACATACTATATGATTCCGTGCATATGAAACAGGCAAATCTATAGAGAGAAGAAGTAGATCCATGTTTACCAGCAGCTGGAGGGAGGAGAACATGGTATATGACTACTAAAGGATTTCTTTACAGGATAATAAAATGTTTTAAATTAAGGTTGCAATAATGGTTGCACAACTCTGTGAATATACTAAACACTTTATGTGGGTAAATAATATAGTATGTGAATTATATCTCAATAAAGCCACTTTTTTAAAAAGGCCCAGAAGAGTATTATTTTTTTTTTAAATCTAAGGTATATTATTTAGATTCTAAAACATAGAATATTAGCATTTCTCTGGTATTTAAATAATTCATTGGCATTATAAATATTCAAAATTGGGCCCATCTCAGAAAAATGCTGTAATAAGATCTTTTCACAGTATCAACATAGAAAGGTAAAAGCAAGGCATATGGATGGTAAGTGGTTTTCCCAACAGCCCTGCAAAAGTAAGTTAGATTTCCAGAGCTCATGCCAGAATTCATTTCCACATTATTTGGTGAAAATCTCCATTCTCCGTTGTTAACTCAAATATTAAATAAACTCTCATATAGTTTAAGAAAAATTATAATTTCCCAAAATATATTTTTCTGTGTTTCAAAGTACAGAAATTCAAGTGATATATATCAAAACATCAAGTTTTACAAGAGTGGGGAGAAGGAAAGGGGCTGGGATAAGATAAGGATATGGGCTTAAGAGATACAAACTAATAAATAAGCCACAAGGCTATATTGTACAACACAGGGAATAAAGCTAAGATTTTATAACTTTAAGTTGAGTATGACTTTTTAAAATTGTGAATCACTATGTTGTACATCCAAAACATACAATACTCTACATCAACTATATCTCAATAAAAAAATAATAATAATTAAAAAAAAACACATCTTTCTCTCAGGCTTGGTGAGAGGGTTAAGTGAGGCTTTAAAAAAAGAAACACAAAAAATCAAGCTTTACATCTTAAATACACACAATTTTTATTTGTCAATAATATACAATAAAAGAAAATTCAAGAGAACAGTCAAGCAATACTACTAAGGTTATCTCGTCCTCATCTGGAATAACAAAATCTCCAGAGAATCCCTTTAAGGATAAAGTGTAACTAGTTTTCAAGATGACATTTTCAGCAAGGATACAGAGAACTAACAGTGTGCTGTTGTTGTTTAGTGGCTAGGTTGTGCCGGACTCTTTTGTGACCCCATGGACTACAGCCTTCCAGGCTCCTCTGTCCATGGGATCTTCCCAGGTAAGAATACTGGTGTGGGTTGCCATTTCCTTCTTCAGGGACTCTTCCTGACCTAGGGATCGAACCCATGTCTCCTGCTTGGCAGCAAATTCTTTACCATTGAGCCACCAGGCCTTCAGACGGGTGGAAAGTGAAAGCCTATTCTTTCCAGATTTTATGAAACATTCACTTGGAATTTTGACAATCTTCAAGTGTTTTTAAAATTCCTAAAGATAAAACCAAATTTTTATAGGATCCTTTTCATAATCCTTCAGCGTAACCTTCTTATTTAATCACACACACACATCCTCCTGGTATAGACCATCCCCTCATTAGAAGGGCCTGGATTTGACACACAGGAAGAAACAGTGAGGAGGAGGGGTGTGGGAGAGGAGCTGGGGCCCAGAGAAGGCATCTGCTAGAGCCTAGAAATCAGAATTGCAAAACACAGTTCATCAAAGCCCCCTGAAGGGATCACTGCAACCCCCTGAAGCTCTAAAAGCACCCGCATTCCCACTCCTCAGTAGCCGCAAGCTCTGGGGATGCTTGCATTACACAGTCTCAGGGAATCTCAGCCCCGACATGCTGTCTCCTGTTCCGCTTTATTGTTCCTCTCAGGCCAGCTGCTTACAAAATTATGTTTGTCCTCCCACTTCCTTTGTCACTACTTCCTCCAGGAGCCAAAACAAACATGCAGCCTTACAGAAACACACCAACCCCAGCACCAGAAAAAAAGACACAGAAAAAAAAAAAAAACATCACAGCACATAAGAGGCACAGGAACACAAAAGCTCAGTTTTGGGGCGAAAAGAGACAACAGCTATCCTCTGTATCTGTTTTTCTCCCCTTCTTCCCCACCCTCATCTTCCTTCCCCATACCACATGGATAAACCCAGAGGGTTTCTTCAGCTGGGATCCTGGCCAGAGGGTCAAGGACACTAGATGTTCCAGGCTCACAGTCCTTCCGGCCCTGCTCCATCAATCACTTATGTCCCGGTGGGGCTGGGCAATTGGGAGGCGGGCTCAAGGTCGGCCACACCAGAGCCTGTGTGTGTCCTGATGTTGGAAGCATTGCAGTGAGGCTTCCAGGAGCCTCACTTGTCCAAGGTTTGATCTTTCCTCACAATGGCTCCACTGACTGGACTTAAGAAATGGTGATATGTTGCTTGCAAAGGAACACTCCGTGCTAGGAAAAGCCCCTTCACTGGGAGGGAGTTGACCTCAATTCTGACCAGTCTCCTCTGTCACTGATTCCCTCTTCACCCCAGCATGGGTGAAGTTGGGCTGATCATTTAAGCCAGCAGGCCTTTGTAGAATGGGGAAAGCAAATACTGACTGGAGTAAAAGGAAAACCAGGGCTCCATGACATCTTGAGGTCCTTCTGGCTCCAGCATCAATGACTCCTTCATAGCCTAACCCAGGGACGGCAAATTCAATTGCCAAGGGACAGATGACACAAATAGGTGATACCAGCTGGAGAATGAGCCTGTGTCTAAAGGGGCAGCCACTATTTAACTCCAGCTGAATTTTGGCATTTAAGAATGTAGGCTTGGTTTCACCAGAAATTCTGTATTTCAAGAGGAGGCAGAAATATTTTTTTTCCTATGAAATATTCTGATTTTAAAATTTTAACACCTACTTTAAAACTCACAATTCTGTGAAAGCCCAACAAAACATATGTTCCACACTTTCTACTCCCCACCAGTTTGTAACCACCTATGTAGAAAGTGGGGCTTCCCAGGTGGCTCAGTGGGTAAAGAACCTACTTGCAATGCAGGAAACATAGGTAGACACAAGTTCAATCCTCAGGTTAGGATGATGCACTGGAGGAGGGCATGGCAACCCACTCCAGTATTCTTACTTGGAGAATCCCATGGACAGAGGATCCTGGCAGGCTACAGTCCAGAGGGTCGCAAAGAGTCAGACATGACTGAAGCAACTGAGCATGCATGCACATGTAGAAAGTGATTCTCAATTAGGTATGATCCAGTTGGGGTGATATGGGGGAGCTTTGTATTAAAATCTTCTTGAGGGGCTTTTTCAACTAACCACTTACAATCTATTTTGAGGCTTCTACCCCCTCTCCCCAATGCTTGCTTTTGCCCTTGAAATTTATTGAATGACATGATGGGAGTATATTATGCATGTGAATGTTTTGGAAACAGAAAAATATTGACAGTTATTAGAAAGGAAGTGCTTATGTGCATTTGGACCATACAGCATTACAAAGTGTTTTCATGTACCTTTGCTCATTGTCATCCCTTTTAAAAAAAAATTGAGGGAGAGAAAAGAAAAAAAAAGAAGGAAATTATAGCCCAGGGTAATTAAGTCACTTGCCCAAGGTCACAGGGTTGACAAATCATAAACATGGAATTTGATCCAAGGTCTTCCAACTTGGAACTCTTGAGCAGCCCTTAGTACCTACCTATGGACCTCTAAGTGACAGTCCTGGTCCATGCTCCCTTCTTCTAGACCCTGGCCTGGCCTTACTACAGCCATGTTCTTCCCTACCCTGATGTAACTCCTTATCTTCCAGAACGTTTGGCACTCGTAACACTACCACCTCGAACACAGTTGATTGAAAGAATATGTACCATGGCCAGACCATTACATTCTGAGAGTATAATGGTTTGTCAAATGAAATTAATGTTCCCACGATTAATCATTCTGAGAATGAAAGGGGTTTAGGAGAGAAGAATCAGATTTTGGACATGCAGTTCAGTTCAGTCGCTCAGTGGTGTCCAACTCTTTGCAATCCCATGAACTACAGCACGCCAGGCTTCCCTGTCCATCACCAGCTCCCGGAGTTTACCCAAACTCTTGTCCATCGAGTCGGTGATGCCATCCAGCCATCTCATCTTCTGTCATCCCCTTCTCCTCCTGCCCTCAATCTTTCCCAGCATCAGGGTCTTTTCAAATGAGTCAGCTCTTCGCATCAGGTGGCCAAAGTATTGGAGTTTCAGCTTCAACACCAGTTCTTCCAATGAACACCCAGGACTGATCTCCTTTAGGATGGACTGGTTGGATCTCCTTGCAGTCCAAGGGACTCTCAAGAGTCTTCTCCAACACCACAGTTCAAAAGCATCAATTCTACGGTGCTCAGCTTTCTTTATAGTCCAACTCTCACATCCATACATGACCACTGGAAAAACCATACCCTGGACTAAACGGACCTTTGTTGGCAAAGTAATGTCTCTGCTTTTCAATATGCTATCTAGGTTGGTCATAATTTTCCTTCCAAGGAGTAAGCGTCTTTTATTTCATGGCTGCAATCACCATCTGCAGTGATTTTGGAGCCCCCAAAAATAAAGTCAGCCACTGTTTCCACTGTTTTCCCATCTATTTCCCATGAAGTGATGGGACCAGATGCCATGATCTTAGTTTTCTGAATGTTGAGCTTTAAGCCAACTTTTTCACTCTCCTCTTTCACTTTCATCCAGAGGCTCTTTAGTTCTTCTTCACTTTCTGCCATAAGGGTGGTGTCATCTGCATTTCTGAGGTTATTGCTATTTCACCCAGCAATCTTGATTCCAGCTTGTGCTTCATCCAACCCAGCGTTTCTCATGATGTACTCTGCATATAAGTTAGATAAGCAGAGTGACAATATACAGCCTTGACATACTCCTTTTCCTATTTGGAACCAGTCTGTTGTTCCATGTCCAGTTCTAACTGTTGCTTCCTGACCTGCATACACAGGAAGGGATCAAAGAAACTACCACTAGGATGAGGTGGACTGGCCCTTTCAACATGATGCTGCCAGTGCAGAGGCTGAAGGAAGACAATGAGAAACCACTTGCAAAAGGCATAGTCAATGGGCTCAGGATTTGGGGGGGTAGGGGGCAGCATTCAGTTGAGTGACTATTCTAAGGTTGTTTAACATTTGCATGTTTCTCATCGCAAATCCCTGTTATCCTCAGGCTTTCAGTAAAATATTTTAAATGACATGTTGTTGTTCAGCCACTAAGTGGTGCCTGACTCTTTCCAACCCCATAGACTGCAGCATGCCAGCCTCCCATGCCCTTCACTATCTCCAGGAGTTTGCTCAAACTTATGCCCATTGAGTTGGTGATGCTATCTTACTATCTCATCCTCTGCTGCCCCTTCTCCTGCCCTCAATCTTTCCCAGCATCAGGGTCTTTTCCAATGAGTCAGCTCTTTGCATTAGGTGGCCAAAGTATTGGAGCTTCAGCTTCAGCATCAGTCCTTCCAATGAATCTTCAGGGTTGATTTCCTTTAGAATTGCCTGGTTTGATCTCCTTGCAATCCAAGTGACTATCAAGAGTCTTCTCCAACACCATAGATGGAAAGAATCAATTCTTAAGCATTCAGCCTTCTTTATGGCCCAACTCACAAGACTACTGGAAAAACCATAGCTTTGACTATATGGACCTTTGTCTGCAAAGTGATGTCTCTGCTCTTCAATACACTATCTAGGTTTTTCATGGCTGCGGTCACCATCTGCAGTGATTTTGGACACCAAAAAAATAAAATCTGTCACTGCTTCCACTTTAAATGTCATTGTCGTGCCTTAATTACATTATTTACATTTTTAAAAATTACAGGAGGGATACTGTCCACACTTAAAATGAAGTAATTCAAGGAAAATGAAAAACTCAATGCTGGGTGTCTTCTGATTGCCAGATTTCATCTCCATTCTCCTCTACCCTCTGTGCCCTGTGAGACTGAGCTGCATAGACTGTATATATGGGCTTTCTTATTCCCAGGCTTCTGGTTGAGTTTTCCAAGGAGGAGATCAGAGAGAGGGGAAGATGAATCTGAGATTAGAGCATTTGTTCCTCAAGTTCTCTCATCGTGGGATTGAAATGTACTACATCACTTGACCAAAGATCCCAGCTTCTGACAAAATCTTCTCCATTTGGCACATTTGGATCCATCACATCTGGTAACCACTCTCTTCTTTTGCTTCTTCCTTATAACCGTTCAAGGAACTGAGGATACAGTGCCGGGGTACTACACCCTACTGACCCTTTTTTAAGTTGACCTTTTATTAAACTCTCTTCAAATCACCAAAATGATTGTAAATCTGTTTCCTGTTAGGACCCTGACTGTCACAATCACTTTGTTGCTGTTGTTTTATTGTTGATGCTAACCAATCACATTTAGGAATAAATTCCATAGATAAAAACACACCGATTTTGAGTCCACTTCAGTAAACACAGATAGTGTAACCAACACTCCAGTGAAGATAAATGAAACTTCCAGCACTCAAAAAGTACCCTCATGTTCCTATCAGGGCTACCTTCTCCGACCCTAAAGAGGCAATCACTAGATGAAACCACTTTTCAAAAAATGGAAAGAAAAAGAGCAAGAACAAATTTTGGCAGATTAAAATAGATATGTAACAAATAGGATTCATATCTGAAGAGTAAGTATTCTTCAGATAGGACCAAAAAACTAGAGAAGAGAAGCTAATGATTTGACTTTCTAAGATCATCTGGAGCACAAGGCTCAGACTTCTTTTTAGTTGGGATTAACAGGTTAGGGTAAACTCAAAGACTGAAAAACTTTAGGTTACTTGACTGATACACAGAACATATGTTGTTTATCACAGGATTCTGTCATTAAGAAGACAGATGATTGAATTAGAGAAAGAAGCCTAATATAAAATGTGCATCTATAATAATTAGTGATCTATACGCTGGTCTGGCCTGGGGCCTCTAACCAATGAAGGCTCCTAATCATGGAAGGACCCTGGAAGGTCAACTCAAATATGTATACTTTCATGGGGAATTCAAAAAGAAGTCTTCAGATCAATTCAGCTATCAGAAAGATACACAGACTTTAAAAAGACAGCAGAACCTATGACGACTAAACAGAAGCCATGGGATAGGTAGTAGAGAAAGAGATTATACGGTAGAGAAGCAGAATTATTGGGCTGACCAGTAAGTTCCTTCGGGCTTGTCTGTGAGATGTTATGAAAAACCCAAATGAACTTTTCGGCCAACCCAACAGAAAGTGGCTCAGTTACCACAATGGTCAAGAACTAGGCTAAGAACACCAGATGCCTATTCCTAAGAAAATGAAATTCAGAAATCACTGCAGAATCACCCCTGCTATTTCTGTATTATTAGAATTAATGCTACCAATTTGTCCAGAACAACACTTCCATTCTCTGTGAGGCCTGGAGAGGTGGGGGGGCAAAGTATTTTTTTTTTCTTATCATTACAATAAACTCCCAGTAATTTATGAAACTTGATTTATCTCTATTCCATACCAACTGAAAGAGCCTAGAAAACTATAAGCAAGGTTTATAACACAGAGAGATAAGACAGAGGCCAGGAGTCATCAACTCTGTGTGGGAGGAACTGGGTTTATTTCCCTAAGGTCTTCAAATAAGTCTGGGTAGAGAGGAAACTCCAATGAAAAGATTGCTGGATATTGGTTAGTCGTGGTTTCTAGCCATGACCCCCTCCCAAATGAGAACACTTGGGAGCCTTGGAAGGTGTTGCAGGAGGTTCACAGTAAGGGCCAGGATCTATGCCTAAGATTGGAGTGTGGGTAGTTGTATCAGTAATTTAAAGAGGGAAACATACTGGATTTTGAAGAGAGAAGGTGATACAGATCAGAAACAAGATTTGAAAGGCAGACAAATTATCTTAAGCAAATAAAAGGAGTCATTCATTCAACACAGTTGACCCTTGAATAACACAGGTTTGAACAATGCAGGTCTACTTACATGCAAACATTTTTCAATAAATATACTGTCAGCCATCATATCTGTGGAGGTAGAATCCATGGATATGGGGAACAACTTTGGGACCTTTGCAACCATGGGTTTTGGTATCCTTGGTGAGTCTGGATCCACTCCCCCAAGAATACTAAGACACAACTGTACTGACAAATACTGTATTATGTTTGTCAAACCAAAAAAAAAGAGAAGACGGGCACATGGTTCCTGCTCTTGGGGAGCTCACAAGGTAATCTGACAATTCGGCACTGATTTTACTATTAGTAATGATTGCAGTAATAGATAACCTGCGTGTGTGTGTCTATGTGTGAATTAGATAATCTATTAAACATACATGGCACGTAAGTACTTAGTGCATGCTTTCATGTTAAGTCACTTCAGTTGTGTCCAACACTTTTCAACCCCATGGACTGAAACCCATCAGGCTCTCCTGTCCATGGGCTTCTTAACAGACCCATCACAAGCACGTAAATTGAAACTGTAATCAGAAATCTTCCAGCAAACAAAAGCCCAGGACCAGACGGCTTCACAGCGGAATTCTACCAAAAATTTAGAGAAGAGCTAACACCTATCCTACTCATACTCTTCCAGAAAATTGCAGAGGAAGGTAAACTTCCAAAGTCATTCTATGAGGCCACCATCACCTTAATACCAAAACCTGACAAAGATGCCACAAAAAAAGAAAACTACAGGCCAATATCACTGATGAACATAGATGCAAAAATCCTTAAAATTATAGCAGACAGAATCCAACAACATATTAAAAAGATCATACATCATGACCAAGGGGGCTTTATCCCAGGGATGCAAGGATTCTTCAATATCTGCAAATCAGTCAATGTAATACACCACATTAACAAACTGAAAGATAAAACCATATGATTATCTCAATAGATGCAGAGAAAGCCTTTGACAAAATTCAACATCCATTTATGATAAAAACCCTCCAAAAAGCAGGAACAGAAGGAACATACCTCAACATAATAAAAACTATATATGATAAACCCACAGCAAACATTATCCTCAGTGGTGAAAAATTGAAACCATTTCCCCTAAAGTCAGGAACAAGACAAGGGTGCCCACTCTCACCACTACTATTCAACACAGTTTTGGAAGTTTTGGCCACAGCAATCAGAGCAGAAAAAGAAATAAAAGGAATACAGATTGGAAAAGAAAAAGTAAAACTCTCATTGTTTGCAGATGACATGATCCTCTATATAGAAAACCCTAAAGACTCCACCAGAAAATTACTAGAGCTAATCAATGAATACAGTAAAGTTGCAGGATATAAAATCAACACACAGAAATCCCTTGCATTCCTATACACTAACAATGAGAAAACAGAAAGGGAAATTAAGGAAACAATTTCATTCACCATTGCAATGAAAAGAATCAAATACTTATTAGGTAGAATATATCTACCTAAAGAAACAAAAGACCTATATATAGAAAACTATAAAACACTGGTGAAAGAAATCAAAGAGGACACAAATAGATGGAGAAATAGACTGTGTTCATGGATCAGAAGAATCAATATAGTGAAAATGAGTATACTACCCAAAGCAATCTATAGATTCAATGCAATCCCTATCAAGCCACCAATGGTATTTTTCACAGAACTAGAACAAATAATTTCACAATTTGTATGGAAATACAAAAAACCTCGAATAGCCAAAGCAATTTTGAGAACGAAGACTGGAACAGGAGGAATCAACCTGCCTGACTTCAGGCTCTACTACAAAGCCACAGTCATCAAGACAGTATGATACTGGCACAAAGACAGAAATATAGATCAATGGAACAAAATAGAAAGCCCAGAGATAAATCCAGGCACCTATGGACACCTTATCTTCGACAAAGGAGGCAAGAATATACAATGGAGAAAAGATAATCTCTTTAACAAGTGGTGCTGGGAAAACTGGTCAACCACTTGTAAAAGAATGAAACTAGAACACTTTCTAACATCATACACAAAAATAAACTCAAAATGGATTACAGATCTAAATGTAAGACCAGAAACTATCAAACTCCTAGAGGAAAAGATAGGCAAAACACTCTCCGACATAAATCCCAGCAGGATCCTCTATGACCCACCTCTCAGAATATTGGAAATAAAAGCAAAAATAAACAAATGGGACCTAATTAAAATTAAAAGGTTTTGCACAACAAAGGAAACTATAAGCAAGGTGAAAAGACAGCCTTCAGAATGGAAGAAAATAATAGCAAACGAAGCAACGGACAAAGAATTAATCTCAAAAATATACAAGCAACTCCTGCAGCTCAATTTCAGAAAAATAAACGACCCAATCAAAAAATGGGCCAAAGACCTAAACAGACATTTCTCCAAAGAAGACATACAGATGGTTAACAAACACATGAAAAGATGCTCAACATCACTCATTACCAGAGAAATGCAAATCAAAACCACAATGAGGTACCATTTCACGCCAGTCAGATTGACTGCTATCCAAAAGTCTACAAGCAATAAATGCTGGAGAGGGTGTGGAGAAAAGGGAACCCTCTTACACTGTTGGTGGCAATGCAAACTAGCACAGCCACTATGGAGAACAGTGTGGAGATTCCTCAAAAAACTGGAAATAGAACTGCCATATGACCCAGAAATCCCACTGCTGGGCATACACACCAAGGAAACCAAAACTGAAAGAGAAACGTGTAACCCAATGTTCATTGCAGCACTGTTTATAATAGCCAGGACATGGAAGAAACCTAGATGCCCATCAGCAGACGAATGGATGAGAAAGCTGTGGTACATATACACAATGGAATATTACTCAGCCATTAAAAAGAATACATTTGAATTCATTCTAATGAGGTGGGTGAAACTGGAGCCTATTATACAGAGTGAAGTAAGCCAGAAAGAAAAACACCAGTGCAGTATACTAACGCACATATATGAAATTTAGAAAGATGGTAATGATAACCCTGTATGCAAGACAGCAAAAAAGACACAAATGTATAGAACAATCTTTTGGATTCTGTGGGAGAGGGTGAGGGTGGGATGAATAGGGAGCATGGCATTGAAACATGTATATTATCATATGTGAAATGAATCGCCAGTCCAGGTTCGACACATGATACAGGGTGCTCAGGGCTGGTGCACTGGGATGACCCAGAGGGATGGGATGGGGAGGAAGGTGGGAGGGGGGTTCAGGATGGGGAACACATGTACACCCATGGCAGATTCATGCCAATGTATGGCAAAACCACTACAATATTGTAAAGTAATTAGCCTCCAATTAAAATTAATAAATTTATATTAAAAAAAACAATATTTTTTAAAGAATACTGGAATGGGTTGCCATGCCCTCCTCCAAGGGATCTTCCTGAACCAAGGATTGAACTTGTGTCTCTTATGTCTCCTGCTTTGACAGGTGAGTTCTTTACCACTAGCACCACTTGGGAAACAAGTACTTACTAAATGGTTCAGTTCAGTTCAGTCACTCAGTCGTGTCTGACTCTGCAACCCCATGGACTGCAGCATGCCAGGCATCCCTGTCCATCACCAACTCCCGGAGTTTACTCAAACTCATGTCCATTGAGTTAGTGATGCCATCCAACCATCTCATCCTCTGTCATCCCCTTCTCCTCCCGCCTTCAATCTTTCCCAGTATCAGGGTCTTTTCAAATGAGTTAGTTCTTTGCATCAGGTGGCCAAGTACTGGAGTTTCAGTTTCAGCATCAGTCCCTCCAATGAATATTCATGACTGATCTCCTTTAGGATGGACTGGTTGGATCTTTTTGCAGTCCAACGGACTCTCAAGAGTCTTCTCCAACACCACAGTTCAAAAGCATCAATTCTTTGGCACTCAGTTTTCTTTACAGTCCAACTCTCACATCCATACATGACTACTGAAAAAACCATAGCTCTGACTAGATGGACCTTTGTTTGTTGGTAAATGGTAGAAATTATTAATATAGTCACTATTTTATTATAGGAACATTTTGGTTTTTGCTGTTCCTCTGTCCCTGTCACCTTGAGAGAATGCCCCATGACAAACATCACTGGCTGCCTGCACAGTAGCCATCCCCTTCTCCCTTCTGAGCTAACGGAGGCCTGATTTTGTCTGGGACAGCAATATATTAAGACTGATCTTCCAAAGCAAAACCCTCATAGTCATTCTTTTCTTTGCAACTTTTCCATTTCCCAAGATCCTCTGCAGCTAGGAGTTACCATGTGACCCAAATCTGGCCAATGAGCTAACAGGGCATGTCTGTCAGGGGAAATTGAGAGACCTGAGAGAGAGAGACTTGAGAGAACAACATTTGCTCTTTCCCCTTCCAGGTGTTAGGGTTTGTATCAGAAGCTACCACAGGACATGAGTTAGTGCCTGCACAAAAACAGATAGACATTTTATGATTCTGAAATGACAAACACAAAGACGGGAAGTCAGCATGCTGAGGAAGACTCATGAGGTAAACTCATTACCAAGTCCAAGCTTGCGCTGCTCACTGCATGACAGGCCAATGAATTGGAGATGAAGTGTTGAGGCAAAGAATACAACTTTATTCAGAAAGTCAGCTGACGGGAGAAGATGGCAGACTAATACCTCAAAATAACCATCTTGTTTGTGTCTGGATGCCAGGTTCTTTTACAGAACAGAGTGGTGGAGCAGATGAAGAATCAAAGTAAAAAGTCCATTAATCTTTCAAATATCTCCAGGAATGGCAAGCCTTGGGGAAGGAATGTGTTAATTTCTTCCTTCCTATAGCCATCCACAGGTGGACAGGGTCCAAAAAAAAGGCACTTCGGTTTAATATTCAGGCAGAGGGGCAGGGGTCCCCAACGTACATTATGTATAAACAGTATCCTTTTAGTGAATATAGCAATGGGAAGCAAAGGTTAAAGTAAAAGAGATCTAACATGGAGTCATTTCTTTCCTATAACAAAACGCTGTAAAGATCTGGAGCCCTGATGACATTTTTAGTTCTCTGAACAACCATCTACCTCCAGTATCCTTGTTAAGTGAAAAAAAAAACAAACAAATAAACAACAAAAATACCTTCACAGTTGAAGCCTTCCTTAATAAGTTATTCTGTCATTATAGCTGATAACAAATTTTTGTGATTTTCAAGAAACAGTATCCCTGCATTGTATCTTTCATCTTGAGCTGCACTGTTCAATCCAGCAGGCATAAGACAGATATGGCCACTGAGCATTTGAAATATACTTAGCCCAAACTGAGATGTTCTATAACCATAAAACATATGCCTAGTTTCAAAGACTTAATAAAAAAAAGTTCTAAAATACTTTGTTAATAATTTGATATTAATGAAACATTTTGGAGTATTGGATTAATACCTGTTTCTTTTTGCTTTTGTAATGCAGCTACTAGGAAAGTTAACAGCATGTATGTGGTTCATTATATTTCTATCAGACAACAGTATCTAGTATAAACACAGGGCCAGAAGAGTATTTAGCTGTGTTGGGAAAGTAGAAATAGAGGAAGAAATGGATTTTAGGACACAATAGTGGTGACTTGCTCTATGAGATGAGACCAGTGAAGCTTCTTTGTATTTTCTGTATTTCTATATTGACTTTTATTTCTATGCATTGGGAGAAACAATCAAGTCAGAACTTGTACTTCATAATGCATATAACTGATTTGTCTCACTTTGACTCTTTCTATCACTTTACCAACATTTTCAATAATTTTCCTCTCAGTAGTTGAAAGGACATATGACCACACTTCTTTGTAAATTCTCCATCTTAACACTACATTAAGTCACAGATCAGAGCTACACCAAATGAGAAAATGGAGATTCTACCCATCTCTGCCTCCCTCACTCTCCTCCTTGTTCTCCTGATGCTCTCTGCATTCCTGGAGACCTGCAATGTCCTACCCTGAGCTTGACTCCACATCAAGTTCCAAGTTTATTTCATCAGAATGTTATCTCTTTACTGCAGCTGATTTCAGTTAAGTATACAAAAGAGATAATCAATCTGAATTTGCTTTAAGGTACTAACTCCCCCTCAGGCATGTTTGGACTTTGTATTTTTAAAACAGATTTCCAGCTAACCCAAATGATTTGCTCATTGTTCATTTCAGAGTTAAAGCAGATCCAGGCAGTAGGGTGGAAATGTTTTGACACAGAAGGCCACTTTCATCAGCTAAAAGGAGACTAGGTAAGCTTTTATCTACTGGGCCTATGCATGATGCGGTTCCTGCTAATGAAACTAAGCGTGTTCGTGCCCAGTTGTGTCCCACTCTTTGTGATCCCATGGACTGTAGCTCACTGGTCTCTTCTGTCCATGGGATTTTTTAAGAAAGAGTACAGGAAAGAGTACTGGGTGGGCTGCCATTTCCTTCTCCAGGGGATCTTCCTGACCCAGGGATCAAACCCACGTCTCCTGTGTTTCCTGCATTGGCAGGTGGATTCTTTACTACTTGAGTCACCTGGAAAGCCTATGAAGATGAAGGCAGACACTAATTACCCTCTGTCTTAGTCCATTCTAGGTGCTTCAACAATACTACAGACAGGCAGTACAGCTTATAAACAACACAGATTTATTTCTTACAATTCTGGAGGCTAGGAAGTCCAAGATCAAGGTGCCAGCAGATTCAGTATCTAGTGGGTGCCTGTTCTCTAGTTCATAGACAGCCATCTTTTTATTGTGCCCTCACATGGCAGAAGGGCAAGGGAGCTCCCTGAAGTCACTTTTACAAGGGCACTAATTCCATTCATGAGGGCTTCATCCTCATGACCTAATCTCATACCAAAGCCCCCATCTCTAGATAGTATCACTCTGGTGATGAAGTTTCAACATATGAATTTGTGGGGACAAGAACTTTAGTCCATAGTGCCTTCCCAAGACACAGGCTTATTTGACAAAAGGGTAAGTCTGGCCCTTTTTATACCATTCAGATCAATTAACAACCTCCAACCTTGACCAATACGCACAGAAAAATTAGTTGCTTCAGTTCAGTTCAGTTCAGTTCAGTCGCTCAGTCGTGTCCGACTCTTTGCGACCCCATGAATCGCAGCACACCAGGCCTCCCTGTCCATCACCAACTCTCAGAGCTTACCCAAACCCAAGTCCATCGAGTTAGTGATGCCATCCAACCATCTCATCCTCTGTCATCCCCTTCTCCTGCCCCCAATCCTTCCCAGCATTAGGGTCTTTTCCAATGAGTCAACTCTTTGCATGAGGTGGCCAAAGTATTGGAGTTTCAGCTTCAACATCAGTCCTTCCAATGAACACCCAGGACTGATCTCCTTTAGGATGGACTGGTTGGATCTCCTTGCAGTCCAAGGGACTCTCAAGAGTCTTCTCCAACACCACCGTTCAAAAGCATCAATTCTTTGGCGCTCAGCTTTCTTCATCGTCCAACTCTCACATCCATACATGACCACTGGAAAAACCATAGCCTGGACTAGACAGATCTTTGTTGACAAAGTAATGTCTCTGCTTTTAAATATGTTATCTAGGTTGGTCATAACCTTCCTTCCAAGGAGTAAGCGTCTTTTAATTTCATGGCTGCAATCACCATCAGCAGTGATTTTGGAGCCCAAAAAAATAAAGTCTGACACTGTTTCCACTGTTTCCCCATCTATTTCCCATGAAGTGGTGGGACCAGATGCCATGATCTTAGTTTTCTGAACGTTGAGCCTTAAGCCAACTTTTTCACTCTCCTCTTTCACTTTCATCAGATTTTCTAAAATGTAGGGTGAACTGAGAAAGCAGTTGAAAACTAGGTTTCAGCTTGGAATCTGAAAAACATAAAATCTAATATCTTCCTAAGAAGGATCTGAAGGCATCAAATGGGAGTGAAATTCTTCCAAAGGACTAGAGAGATACAGATAATGTTCAATTTTAGATCTTGTGCTGTTCCTATCAACAACATGAAATCCAGTTGACTATTTCAGCAGCATACACAATTCAGCTAATCAGAAAAATATGCAAGCCACTGAGCAGCTGTCTTCTAGACACACTTTAATATATGGATCTGGAAATCGTCCCAAATTCTGGGGCAAAACCAAATCAATCAAAAAGCCATTAGGGTTATCTTACTACATGTCAACAAGGCAGTGCTATTTTCAAAAGTAACATCTTTTGGATCCAAATGGAGGTCTCTGGAGTTTCCCTTTACTGCAAGAGAAAAGCCATTTTTCTTGACTCCCCTCTGCTTCACTAATTCCACGGTCTTGAAAAAATCATTTCACTCTTCCAAAAGACCAAATATAGTCCAAAGTCTCATTTAACTCTAATATTTGATGATTTGATTTTCCTGATTAGTTTTTCAACTTGTACTAATAGCTATTCATTTAAATTTGGGTAGCTCAGATGGTAAAGAATCTGCCTGCAATGCCAGAGACCCAGGTTTGATTCCCTGGGTTGGGAAGATTCTGTGGAGAAGGAAATGGCAACCCACTCCGGTATTCTTGCCTGGAGAATTCCATGGACAGAGGAGCCTGGTAGGCTACAGTCCATGGGGTCATGAAGAGTTGGACACAACTGAGCAACGAACACTTTTCAACTTTGCAATAGCTATTCATTTAAATTTGGGGAGGAATTAAGAAAAGGTGAGTTAACATTTGTATGCCTAACCTATGAAAGATCTAGAAAGATATATACCAAAATGTTTAAAGTGTTTCCATCAAGTTGCTGGGATTGAGGATAGATTTTTCTCCTTTACACTCAAGGATGGGATAATGAAAGGGATTTGTATCCGTCTCCTAAAGAATTTGACCTTGCTCAAAGAAAACATCAACCTAAGCCCTCAGCTTATGGGAGGAAATCTCTGAGCCCTCCAGATAGGAGTGTCTTTGTTTGGGAGCCTTGGGTCATATTGGACAATCTAATAATGTGATTTAGGGGAGGGCTGGTCACCCCATCAGTCTAGAGGAAGAGAGAGGAGCTGACAAAAACTAAATATGATTTAGGATTGAAGACTTCAGGTTATGCAGGATCAGTCACCTGGAGACTGAGATCAACCATGTGGGCAGCAATGAATCATACCTATGTAATAAAATCCCCATTAAAAAAACTGGACACTGAGGCTGAGGTGTGCTTTTCTGGTTGGCAACACTTTGGGCATATTGTCACACACTGATGCCAGCAGAATGATGTGATATCCTCTTCCTGACTCCACAGGGCAAGGACAACAAAAGCTCTGTCTGTGGTACTTCTCCTGGACTCTGCCATACAAGCTTCTTTCCTTTACCAATTTTAATCTATATCCTTTCCCTGTAATAAATCATAACCATGAGTATAATAACTCTGAGTGAGTTCTGTGAGTCCTTGGGAATTATCAAACCAAAGGATAGCTTTGGGACCATCTAAACTTGGAGTTGCTACCAGATGTAAAGACTATACTCTCTATTTTGCTGTTAGCCTAAATTCTACGCAATATTACAGTGAGGGAAAAAAAATTAATAGATATTCTTCCTAAAAATCTAGTAGCCTTTGACCATTTCCCACAAATCAGCCAATACCCTCCCAACATGCTCTTTATTCACTCTTCCTCTTTCTCTTCTCTTTATCACTCTCCCATGTCTCTCCTCTCCTCTTCTCTTCCAAAGAAATTCCTATTTTTTAATGAAAGTCATCTTTCCTATTTCTCTTTATTTTTGAATTTTACTTATCTATTTTAGAATTTTACTTTCCTATTAACAGTTATCTTTGTTTATTCTAATTGTTCATGTGTATATTCAAAATTTCCTACCTACCTATATATATATATTCAAAATTTCCTACCTACCTATATATATGTATATATATATAAAATATTGCAATATTGCATAGAATTTAGATCAACAGCAAAATAGAGAATGAAGTCTTTAGTAAAAATAATCTCCTCCAAACCAGGCCCACATATTTTTCCAATCTTGACACATATTCACACACAAAAATATAACTCTCGAGCAATAACAATTGACTGAAAGCAATTTATATATGATAGCTTTTAAAATTCTCTTTTACAATTTTCAACACACCAATATAGTTTACATTCCAACTTCTAATCCCTCCAAATTTTCTCTCCTCTCTCAGAATTTGCTTGAAACTTGTCCTAAGCTCTTAGGTCTTTCCACCTCTTCCTCTCTTTTTTTCATCTACTGTCTTCTTTTCTACCAGTTATTCTCTAACCTTTTCTAAATAAATTCTGATATCCTATTTACATTTTCCTCTTCTTCTCACAACGGAGAAGGCAATGGCACCCCACTCCAGTACTCTTGCCTGGAAAATCCCATGGACAGAGGAGCTTGGTAGGGTGCAGTCCATGGGGTCGCTAAGAGTCGGACACCACTGAGTGACTTCACTTTCACTTTCCACTTTCATGCATTAGAGAAGGAAGTGGCAACCCACTCCAGTGTTCTTGCCTGGAGAACCCCAGGAACAGGGGAGCCTGGTGGGCTGCCGTCTACGGTGTCGCACAGAGTGGGACACGACTGAAGCGACTTAGCAGCAGCTTCTTCTCACAAAATGCCTCCAATATATCTTATAAATGAGGACCAAAATCATTTACATCCACACTGTTTACTGACCATAGAAAGATAACTTTACTATTCCAATGTGTTTCTCAATATAACTTTATTATTCCAAGAAACCTGCCTCTGCCCAAATGAAAGTTATAAATGGCTTTCTGAAAGGACAATCCAGTGACTTTCTGAAAGGACAATCAATTTTTCAATAGAAACTATTAAAGGACAGCGGAGAAGGCAATGGCACCCCACTCCAGTACTCTTGCCTGGAAAATCCCATGGATGGAGGAGCCTGGTAGGCTACAGTCCATGGGGTCGCTAAGAGTCAGACACGACTGAGCGACTTCACTTTTACTTTTCCCTTTCATGCACTGGAGAAGGAAATGGAAACCCACTCCAGTATTCTTGCCTGGAGAATCCTAGGGACAGCAGAGCCTGGTGGGCTGCCGTCTATAGGGTCGCAAAGAGTCGGACACGACTGAAGCGACTTAGCAGCAGCAGTAGCATTAAAGGACAGTATACACACGAAAACTCTTGGACTCCATCTTCAAAATTCCCACCTTGTTATATTCACAAATCCTAGACTATTATACCTAATCCTAACCAAACCCCTTCACTGAAAGTCCCACCTTCATCTAGGTAGGTCTTTAAAATCTCAAAAAATATCCTGATTTTGCCCTACCACTTCTGAGGTTTTATTAAGACTATATCAAGTTTATGTTCTCCCTTACCACGGTAAGAACAAACTCAGCTTTGTGCTATCAAAGGTAGTTTTGGTGACATTTTTGGGAGCCACGAGTATTCAACATAAGGACCAGGAGTAAAGATAAAGTTGTAAACTATGGTTTTACTTTGGGACTGAATGTTTTTATATGCACCTTTGGTGGAGGGGGCAGTAGGGAAAGGTGTTGCAGGGTGGTAGGGAGGAGAAAAAAATGTACAGTTGTATGCTACTTTAAAATTATAAGAGACTGTCACAACCAATATCTCATTCGATTCTTATGATAATGCTCTGTGGTAGACAGAGCATATATTATGGACCTTATTTTAAAGATGGACACACTAGACTTACAGAGGTTAAGTGTGTTTAAGATTTGGGACACATAACATGAAACAGCTAGAGGAAAATTTTAAAGCAGAGGTCAGCATACTGTATTCTATAGGCCAAACCTGGCCCCATGGCCTGTTTATATAAGGAAAATTGTGTTGGAACACAGCCATGTCCATTTCTTTGCATAATTGTCTATGACTGCTTCAGTGCTACAACAGCATCGGCGAATGATTCTGACAGAGACCATATGGCCTGCAAAGTCTAAAATATTTACTATCTGGCCCTTCACAGAAAAGGTTTACCAGCCTCTATTCTAAAACAACATGTCACAAAGTTAATTCCCAAATAAATGAGATAAAGTGATTAAACACTAAAGGTTTGAAGAAATCAATCAGATAATTCATCATCGGGCAAAGGGACAGTTGATGATATGAAGTGATAAACTGCCAGTTTCTAAGGTTTCTATGGGCTTCCCAGTGGCTCAGTGGTAAAGAATCTGCCCACAATGTAGAAGACCCTGGTTTGATCCCTGGGTCAGGAAAATCCCCTGGAGGAGGAAATAGCAACACAACTCCAGTATTCTTGCCTGAGAAATTCTATGGACAGAGGAACCTGGTGAGCTACAATCCATGGGGTCACAAAGAATCTGACATGACTTAATGATTAAATACACACACACACAAGGTTTCTATACCATAGGAAAGAGTCCTCCTGTGTAGTTCTCAACCCAGGAAAAAAAGTATGTTGATATGAATTGAAATTGTGTTGGAAAAGAATGATCGACTGGCCAGCACTGCAGGCATCCATGCAGCAGAAACTAGGAACACAAATGGATACAGTAATAAAAATATTGTTGATGAAATTCAAACTTTAGAGACTTTGAGCATCAGAAAATATTAGGAGACTGTCCTCTAATCACTGAATCAGCAATAGCTGAGAAAGGAAACCAGTCTGACATGAGCAGGTATGAATTATCAGGAAATACAACAATAGCTTAGTGGGTAACAGAGTCAGCTTTCTGGGAACTTACAAGGGTTATGTCTCCTTTTTTACTTTCTGTTTGTAACTTGAACTTCAGCCTCTACACAGATCCCCCTGCTTCCAGGGTTGCAGCCCTATCATCTCTTCTCCAAACAAAATGGTCCTTTTTCAACAGCACTTAGATCATGTTACTGCTTTGCTAGAAGCCCTCCAACAGCTTCACATTTCACTAGAGGAAGGTTTTCCCTGAAGCTAATAAAGCTGCAGATTCAGGAACCTCACTTGCACAGGGCCCTTTGGAGGAGGCCCTCACAGTGTATTCACATGGCCTTTTTTTCTCTTAATTTGTAATTGTGAGGTATTTTAACTACAACTGTCTAATTTTGAATTTCCTTCTGTCACAATTCTCTTTGAGTCAAGTGGAGCTAGAATACACACAGACACTTTGAGATCTAGTTAAGACTTTGCTAGTGACTCAGATGGTAAAGAATCTGCCTGCAAGGCAGGAGACCTGGGTTCTATCCCTGGGTTGGGAAGATTCCCTGGAGAAGGGAATAGCTTCAGTATTCTTGCCTACTTTTGCCTGGACAGTTCAACGGACAGAGGAGCCTGGCGGGCTACAGTCCATGGGATTGCAAAGAGTCGAACACAACTGAATGGTTATCACTAAAAAGAACACAAAGGAGAAGTTGAGTTAGAAAAGCATTTAGTTTGAGTTGCTGGGATATTTTACAGAAGTTCAAGGTTACTGCAATGTAAAGTGAAGTCACTCAGTCGTGTCCGACTCTTTGCGACCCCATGGACGGTAGCCTACCAGGCTCCTCAGTCCGTGGAATTTTCCAGGCAAGAGTACTAGAGTGGGCTGCCATTTCCTTCTCCAGGGGATCTTCCTGACCCAGGGATCAAACCCGGGTCTCCCACGTTGCAGGAAGACGCTTTACCGTCTGAGCCACCAGGGAAGATACTGCAATGAAAAGCTTTCATAGATATAGGAATGGCTTCTCGGAATACATCTACTATCCTCAGTGCCAACATATATTGTGGCATTAAAGCTCAGGCCTAGGGATCATAAGATAGGAATTGTCTTCATCACACAAGAAATATGTGGCTGGTGAAGGAGAAAAGGAACTTGAAACACGGAGCCAGCAGCTAGTCTGTGGAAAATTCTTACAAATCTTATAGCAGTTCATGTGAAAAAAGAAATCTGAAAAAAACTTTCCCAAATTTAACAACCATTCTAGAAATGTACACAGCATTACCCATAATGTTATGAAAACAAATTTTTCTACACTACAAATAAAAAAATTTTGACCAAATAAGATAAAGGAAGATCAATTATCTTCCTCTTCTCCCTCTAAAAAATGATATTACAAAATAATATGTAAAAAGGTAATCAAAGAGGTTTTAGCCAGAAATAATGAAGGGAAATTATGTAAGACAGAGGGATGTCATAGTTAATTAGTAAAATTATTATGGGTTTGTTTTTATTTTTTAAATTTGTGTCATGTGTGGTATAGGGGAAGGAAAAAAAACCTTTTTCCTTCACCCTCCCAGGTTCTGCATCTGAGGCCCTGGGGAATAAACTGACAAAAGACAGATTAACAAGAGAAAATAAGTAGAGTTTATTAACAGAAGGAATGCACAGACACACGGAAGAAACTAAGTAATGAGTAACTCAAAAGGGTAGTTAGAATGTGGGGCTTATATGCTATCTTACTAAAGAATAATAAATTTGTATAGAAATGGCAAGACAAAAGAAAAGGGATTTGGCATTTAGGGACAGCAAACTGGGAAGGTAAATATACGGGGGAAATGAATAGAAGATAAGGGTTGTTTTAGTGGTTTGTTATAAAGATCCCTCCCTATCTCTGGGCTGATAAGCATCTCTAATGATTAAGAGTCCTTTTGCCCTTCCTGGTGTGATATGATAGTGAGGAAGTCAAGATCTTTTTTCTATTTTTGGCCATATCACATACCACAGGTGATCTTAGTTCCTCCACCTGCAGTGGAAGGGGGGCATCTTAACCACTGGACTGCCACAGAAGTCCTGACAAGAGCTTTTTTGCATCTGCTGTTCCTTACTGTCTTCAGCTTACAACAACAAACCTTATGCCAAAGCAGTATATTTGGAGGGTGGCATTTTCCTATCCCCTCTATTGGTATTTGGCACTTTTTAAAAACTGATGATTTCTTGTAGGTGGTTGTTTTTTTTTTCCATTCTAAGTTAAGTATTCAGGTTTGTGCCTAATTTTGTACTCATTTCTATTTACCAGGCCTCAGGGACTAAAATTCCAAATGGCACAACTCCTGGACACACCCTTAAATCTCAGAGCTAAATACAATGCCCTGATAATTAGCCTGGCAAGGCTTGCCTGACAGGCCTGCTCTCCTCTCCAACATTCCCCACTACTCGCGTCCCACTCAAACCGATGTCACCAGGCTGTTTCTGAGTCAGATGCAGAACATTCCCACTACAGGATTTCTGCACTCACGGTTTCCTCTGTCTAAAATGCTCTTCCCCCAGATATCACTATGACTTTCTCTTACTTTCTTAAGATCTGTGTTAACGCATTGCCTTAACAGAGTAGACTTCCCTGATTACCTTTGTAAAATAGCACTGCCCTCCAGCACCCATCATTTTCTATCATCTTTCCTTGCCTTATTTTCCTCCTTAACAATTAGCACCATTTAAAGCTCTAAACTGGAGAGGGAAATGACAAACCACCCAGTATCCTTGCCTGGGGAATCTCATGTACAGAGGAGCCTGGCGGGCTGCAGTCTGTGGGGTCACAAAGAGTCAGATGTGACTGAGCAACTCAACGACAAGAACTCTAAATAGTTGGGTATTTTTTTTAATCAATTTCCCCAAGTAGAGTGTAGGCCTCAAGGAGCCAAAGACTCCTGTTCTTTGTTTCTTTGTTGTATCTCCAGCACCTAGAGAAATTAATGGCTCATAGTTGGGTCTTTCAAACTATTTATTAAATGAATGAACAAAAGAATAAATGAGTGAGTAGAATTATGAATACCTGAATTTAAAAGGATCAGTAAGTGCAAGACTAAGTTATGTGTGCGTATGCATGCTAAGTTGCTTCAGCTGCATCCTACTCTTTGCAACCCTATGGACTGTAGCCTGCCAGGCTCCCCTGTCCATGGGATTCTCCAGCTAAGAATATTGAAGTGGGTTGCCATTCCCTTCTCCAGGGGATCTTCCCAACTCAGGGATCAAACCCAGATCTCCTGCATTGCAGGAAGATTCTTTATCATCTGAGCCACCATGGAAGCCCACATAGTTGCAAATAAAAGGCCAAAGTAAAGAACTTTTCCAAGTGTTACTAAGGACAAATAATTAAACTGCATGGACAGAATTATGACTCTTTCTGAGAAGGTAAACCAGGCAAGCAGTATTTTTACCAAAAAGCACCTGTTGGAGGCCCACTCCTATTGATTAATAACATTCCTTTCACAGTATCTTATACAAACTGTCTTTTCAAAATGTTTTTAAAACTGTGACTTATTTCTCATAAAATTAAACATAAGACCTCACATTCTACAAGTTGGAAGAAGTTCAGAGATTACTGGGCCTGGTGGTTCCCAAGCCAGCTGTGTATTAGGATGACCTTGGGAGTATGTTTTAAAAGACAGAGAGAGATTTCCAAGCCCAAAAGCTAGTATATCAATCTGGCTGTGGAGTGTGCTGAGCTACATTTTTTTAAAACAGGCTCTCCTCCAACTGTTATCCAGGCTTCTTGACTCAGTGTTTGGAAGCTACTGAATCTGTTTGCTCCCCTTGTTTACTGTATCTCACCAAGTGTATGCAAACCTTGAATAGGAAATACAAAAAAAATTGAAAGTGTGGTTCTCAGTCTGACTAAACAAGTAGAGTCACCTGGAAAGCTTTCATCCCAAGGGCTAGGCTCTCCCCAAGGCTTACTGTATCCAGATCTCTGGGTGGGAACTATGGTATTGCTGTTTTAAAAGCTTCACAGTGAGTCTAATATGTAGCCAGGGATGAGGAGCCCTAATCTAGAGGAAAATAATTTCAAAAACCAGAGAAACTATTCTTATTTTCTTCTTAGGCACTTTCTACTTCCTGAGTTTGCAAATCATACTGCCAAAAATCAACTTGGAAACATCTCATTCAACTGATGTTTTTTTAGTTGAGGATCTTGGATTCTAGAAACTTGCCCAAAGTCAAATCATTAATTAGAAGCTGATTTAGAACCTGAATCCAGGTATCTCTTGAAAGATGGTGTCATTTTTACTGCAACAAAATTTTCTGGTCCACTGTACTTCATTCTGTAAACAAGCCTACAATGACCTGATGAAATCTTATTCAATCTCCTAGTCATAGTAGGGCTTTATTTCTGCAGTGAATCACTGACAGGAATCAGTTACAGATCAGAGTAAATGGCAGGCTAGCTAAGCAGCTCCAAGATATCAATCTCTAACAGTATTTTCCAAACTTAGCTGGTCAAAAAATTCATGTGAGGAAATTGTTAATAATACAACCTCCCAGGGCTCTACATTGAAGAGTCTGACTCAGTAACTCAGCACAAGACATCAGAATATGTAAGTTTAACAAGGATTGCAGCTCATTCATATGCTCTGCAAGTTTGGGAAAGATTGTGCTAAAATATTATAGGAATAAATGATATTTTTATCTCACTTAATTCTGATTATCTCACATGGCTCTTTATATGAGGAGTCAGAAAGCTTTTTCCATAATGGGTCAGTTAGAAATAGTTTAGATTTTGCAAGCCATGTGGTCTTATTTGCAACTATTCACCTTGCTCTTACAGTATGAATGCAGCCACAGATGATATAAATGAATGGGAGTGGCTATATTCCAATACAACTAATTACAAAAACATAGTTTTTGTTTTTTTTCTCTGGTTCTTTTCTCTATAAGATATGGGGAGCTGGATTTGACCCATACACTATAATTTGGTAACCTTTTGGATTAGATAACTACCAAAATGTAAGTTTATAATTGTATCATTTAGAATATTTGCCTACAAGACATAAAAACAAATAAAACCAACAGTGACTAAAACAAACGAGGGTTTATCTCATACAACAAATTTAGATCCAAGTGTTTGCTAATATTAGTTTAGCAATTTAATAATATCTTGAAAGTACCAGCTTCTACCTCCAGAAACCTCTAGAAAACATCTCCTTATGTATCACTGGCTAGATTTGGATCGTATATCTATATAAGGTCTTTGACTAAACTCACTATCTCTGAAACCAAGGGAATTCTACCTAAAATGTGTGTGTGTTGGGTGGAAAGAGAGGGCACAGAGACCTATTAACAAGGAATACAGCTGGGTAAGTAGTGCTTTTTGGTAGTCAACTAATAGTGCTCATCACTGTCCACCCCTTTGGCAATCTAATTTCCACATACATATCCTTTTTCCAACACAAACAGTTCATAGAGGTGTATTCACATCCTCCCCAAGAGAGACAAACCACAAAGTCACATCTAGCTACAACATCCAGGTCCAAACCTAGGATCTCTAGGTGATGCTCAGTTTTCCTCATTTGGTTCAAAGCTATCTACTTACAGATCTGGAAGCTTTCTCTAAAGAACAGGTTATCTGCTAGCAATCCATTTAATATAAAAAGATGTGAAAAGACTAAATCAATAGTTAATATTTACTGTCATATACTCCATCTTGTTAGAAAGTACTAGTTGGAAATGCCTGTCCTCTCAACAGAGAAAGTATTTTTGCTAATCAATCTAATAGTTCTTAGTTATGTTTGTTAAAAATCTATTTTTCTTCCATAACCTCTGGTTCTTTTCCCTATAATATATTCTTTAATCACTATTTTTAATACCTATAGCTGAGATGGGCATTCAGGAGGAAGTTCTTTTCTAATTTTAGCAACCTCCACATGTTAGTACAAGTTCAGACACCTCAGGATTGCCTTGTAGGTTCAACAATTATATGCAGTTGTTGGTGGGGCTTGCTTTATCTTTAACAATAAAGTCCCTCTAAAAAACTTAGTAGATTCAGTCTGTGTACTTCTGGTCAATTCCTTGCCTTAGTAACCACAGCTAACGATTTTTGTCTAGATACAGACTTTGAGGCTAAGAACTCCCATTTCCCTGCTGCTTGATCCTGTGCTCGTCCAAATCTTCCCGCATTTAACACACAGAATCAGTTCTTTGTGGTAAGAAGCTCCAGTTTTATCAGTCTTAAAGGTGCCACTTTCTTACCTCTGTTTGTTTTAACTGTTTTAACTTGGGGTACGGAAGACACCATCTATAACCTTGCAAGGGTACAAATTATGGGACTCTGTTCAGTTAGATTGACAATCATAGTCAGAGTACCTTTGTTTGCAAAGTCATTCTTTCTTTGCTCACTGCTTCAAGATTAGCTATTTAGCTTAAGTTTGACTCTCCTAATAGGAATTCCTTGCTAACAGAACCACATCTAGTATCTGAACCCAATTCAACCTCTACATTGTTCCTCACGTATATCCAGGGAAACTGGAGAGATCCTTGCAGCATAGTTAGAAAAATCATAGATTAAAAACATACAACCATTTACAAGTAAATTACCTGAACTTAGACCCCATGTAAATTACTTATTTTGACTGGCAACTGGGTAGTATGAGGGACAGCTAGGAGGGTTTTGTCAACGTCATCTCAGGTCCAATACTCCTTATCGTTTGCCCAAGTGACATGGAAATAGAGTGACCAGCGCCTGAGAAAACCAATCAATATATTTAGCATAAATTTAAGAAAATCTGCAGTAAAATATTTCAGTTATTTTTCTTTTTCAAAGCTGCTGCTGCTAAGTCACTTCAGTCGTGTCCGACTCTGTGCGACCCAATAGACAGCAGCCCACCAGGCTCCCCTGTCCCTGGGATTCTCCAGGCAAGAATACTGGAGTGGGTTGCCATTTCCTTCTCCAATGCATGAAAGTGAAAAGTGAAAATGAAGTCGCTCAGTCGTGTCCGACTCTTCGCAACCCCATGGACTGTAGCCTACCAGGCTCCTCCGTCCATGGGATTTTCCAGGCAAGAGTACTGGAGTGGGGTGCCACTTCAAGTGAAGATAAATCCGAGAAGAAAAAAATAAGTCCAAACTTTCCCTGATGGCCACATTTATTTTTTTATGCTGTTGAATAATACATGTATATTTATACATGTGTGTATATTTTCAAATTGTTTTTGGAAAGAGCTGAAAAACAGAGTAGAAAAGGAGGGGTTCTGGTTCATGATGGTGACATAAAGGGTTCTGAATTCAACTCCTCCCGCAAACACACCAGATCCACGGAAATATACGGAACATGGTCCTATGGGGGGAAAAAAAACCTGAAAGCTGGCTCAACAACTCCTACATGTCAGGCCACTGAGAGAAAGCGCACATTAAGAGGGTAAGAGAGGCTGAGACATCACCCCACACTGGGAGCAGCAACCCACATGGCGTGGGAACTCAAAACCGGAGCTTCTCCCTGAGGAGCAAGGGGTTGGATCAGCCAAAAAGGGCATTTTAAGACCTGCACCTGAGAGACATGCCTCCAAAATGCCTAGTGTTGAAAATCAACAGGGCTCTGTGCCCGGGAGACCCCGGCTATGGGGATCTGAGAATGGGCTCCTGCTTGGACTCACCTGCCCAGGGTCCAGAATGGAAGCAGCGGATCCAGGGCCGCCCAGAAGGTGTAAAAGAAACTCATTTGCTTTGTGCTTGTCCTAGAGCTTCAGCCTGAGGGGCAGGCAGCAGATGTGACACACCCTGGGGTCCTGCGGGGCACCCTCCCGCTCGGAGACACAGGCGCCATCTTTACGCTCTGCACGCACTCCATGCCAGGTTCTGTGGGGGAGGGGCGGGAGGAGCTTTTTCACGCGGCAGGTGCACCAATCTCTGCAGCTGCTGCCCAGAGAACAGCCCGCTGATCACCTGTGTCTGGAAGCTGAGGGGACTGAAGGGGCTGCCGGGCTCATGCTTGAGTCGCACAGGACTGTATAGAGTTGCTCACTTTAAAAGCCGTTGCCTGAGGAGCCAGCTTCCAGTCAGCCCGAATCTAGGACCCTACTCCTTTGGGACCTTGACAGGTCTTGCCCCCCCCGCCCCCCCTCAACTTCGGGAACCGTTAAAAGGAAAATAGGTTGCTTGGGCACTCACAGATGTTTCAAAGACAACCGAAAGCTGGGGCAGGGTTGAGCGATAAATTTCAACTCCTACGCAAAGCCACTCCTTCAAGACTGGGAGAGGTAAGTGACTTTTCTCTCCTGCGTAGAAGCCAACACAGAGAGTCAAGCGAAAATGAAGAAACAGAGGGAAGGAGGGAGGCAAGACAATGCAATGGCAAGACGGAAAAAGAAAAGCTATGCATGACAGAACAGATCAAGATCCAGGGGTCAAAATGGATAGATTCAGCCACTCAGTATCTATTTATTAAATAATAATTTTATTCTGGGCTTTCCTGGTGGCCCAGATGGTAAAGAATCTGCCTACAATGCAGAAGACCAAGATTCAACCCCTGAGTCAGGAAGATCTCCTGGAGAAGAGAATAGCAACCCACTCCAGTATTCTTGCCTGGAGAATCCCATGGACAGAGGAGCCTGGTGGGCTATGGTCCAAAAGGTCACAAAGAGTTGAACATGACTGAAGTGACTTAGCATACAGGCACATAACCTTATCTTGAGTTTACTACTAATCCCTTTAAATTCAGGTATCCATAATTCTACTTGTTGGGACCTCATGCCTGGTGCTGGGGGTACAAAGATGGAAGTGCTGCCCTGGTTATGCCCACAAGCTGATGGAGACAGGGCTGTGGTGTTGCAGAATTTCAGAAAATGCTCTCTCAAGGCATACAGTAAGGTGGTCTTGGGTGGGCACACTAGACTTGAAAAATGAAATAAGTCCTATAGGAGTCAAACTCTGGGAGCAAAACGGCAGTTATTAAGACAGTCTAGATGAGTTAGGGAAAGCCTTATATAGAAAGTGATAGCTGAGCTGATTTCAGAAAATGAGTGGAGGGTTGCCAGGCAGAGAAAGGAGAAGGGTCTGCCAAGCACTGGATAAGATAAACATGTGTCAGAAATATAACACTTTTCTGACGCCTAATATCTCTGTGTTCCATAGGATACCTATATTAAAAACAAACAACCTAGTGTGTAAGGAACTTTTAAAGTCACACAGTTTGTGAAAACTCATTTGAATCAAGACTTAAAATGTTCTGCTTTTTTGTTTCTGTAATAAGAACAACCAACTTGTGAGCTCTCTCTGAATTACGTGCCCCTCTCAACATACAGAAACATCAAATTCTGTGTGAAAACACTAGACCTTTTCAATTCCCCCATTGTATCCAACTTTTCTTCCCTTCTTAACAGTACAAGGAAGGCAAAAGAAGTCACTAGGACAACTCAACAATTCTGCAGCCTTTGATGCAGGTTGTAGTGACTCTGCTTCAAAATTTTAAAATCTAGAGGTAAGAAACATTTAGATAATAATTAGCCTCTGACCTACTCAATGGTAGGGCATGAAATGCACAGCACTTGGTCTACAAAATGGTCATCTGGTTTACAAGCAACCTCAGGATCCAGAATTTGCTGTTCTGCCTTCCCTAACAGGAACACTGGACAGAAAAGTCACCTCTTCTATTAACTGCTCAGCATGAAAAGTAATTTGCCTTAAGACCAAAACAACTTTAAAGACTCAATTTACATTTAGACCTAAGAAGAAAAAAACAAACAGAAGGCTCTAGATTCTGATGTTTTAACCCTTCTTAAGTTATTCAAACAACTGAAAAGCTTGTTTCCAAGGTGCAGCATTTTCTTAACTCCCATGATTTATTATCTGGAACAGATGATAAATAAGCCAAATGTGCTCAAAACATCCATTTTATCATTTAAATCTCTTTAAATACATTTTAAGATGTATATGGGATTTCCCATGAGAAAATATATCATTGTTGCTAAGTCTATGGTCTCTGAAATCAGACCTCCTTGGTTTAACTTCTAGCTTCACCCCACCTCCCAGTATAACTTTGGCAAACCACTGTATCTCTCTAAACCATAGTCTACTGAACTGCAGAATGAGGCTAATGAAACAGCAACTTCACATGGCTGTTGTGAGGATTAGAGATGATCTGTGCAAACAACTACCACACCTTACTCAATAAATCCAGTTTTTCTCCTCATTTCATTCCTAGTATTTTCCCTTTTAAATTGATGATGGAAATAGAGATTTATGAGAATGCTTGGGTTTGTTTTGTTTTGGGGTGGGTTTTTTTGTTTGTTTATTTGATTGTTGGGTTTTTTTTTTTTGGTTTGGTTTTTGGTTTTGATTTTTTACTGAGGTATAGTTGAATTGAAATATTATATTAGTTTCAGATGTATAACATAGTGATCCAAAATTTTTCTAGATTATATTCCATTTAAAGTCATTAGAGAGTGCTTGGGTTTTAATGCACTTGTACTCTGGGTTTATTTTGAGCTGTCCATATTAATAGCGAGAACATATCTTTCTTCTTTTACTCCTCATGTTAGAAAGCCTTAAGCAATGAATTGCAGTAGGGACGGCAAGCATAAAGTGAATGTATACAAGAATATTTGAGAGAAGCAATAAAAAAAGGAAATGAAGATCGAAGGGACTTACAAAATCATTTAAAAAGTGACAATTGTATTTAGGACAATCTTTCAGTTATCCATAAAGATCATTAGATAGAGGAAGGAAGAATCAGTTGGCCAGTACAGCCCCAGAGCTCAGTCTCCTTGCCTCTCCACAGATTTTAAGTACACTGAAATCACAAATTGATGTGTATTCAAGTCCCCTTTATTGGATCAGAATCAGCTGCTGAAGCTCATCATCAGTATTAGTTTTGGGGGAGCAGAGAGGTAAATAGAAATTTAAACTCCTATTTCCAAGCCTCAATCAATGGTAAACACTTGGCTCCTGCTCACTGTCCTCGATTTCAACTTTTTTTCTTTTCCGGTAAGAAAAGTTTCCCCTGATGCAGAAATGACTTATGACATAGAAAAAAATGCTTGATTAGTAACCAATCTATCTGTCTCCAGCTGTGTAGCAGACTCATCTTAAAAACGTTTGGAAGGTTCTACTTGAAGCTGTGGGTTCATTTCAAAGGAATCCAAAAAGCGGGGGTGGAGCAGTGGGATATTATACAGGAAAATCTCTTCCCTTCGTCTTCTGTACTCTTCTAGAAGGAGATCACAAAAAGAAAATACACAAGTAAAAGAGGTTCAAATATAGTAAGAATCACAGTCTCTAAACGATAGTGAGAGGTCAGTGATTTGAGAGTCAAGAAACTCATGTCTAATGTTTACTTCAGCTGTGACTCATTATGAAATGTTGGCGAGGGTCACAGAAACCTCCGGATCTTGGTTTCCCCATCCACAAAATGAAGACTTGAATAACTGGCCAACCCACATTACATCTGATGTATTTTCAGAGACTAAGAATGAAAGTCATGAGCATGTATTAATACAAAGACAAGCGATCTCATTCTGAGAAGGACTAGACTAGCAAAAAATAAAATTCACATTTGGATGCTAATTGGATGTCCCAGATAAAAGTAATTGAGTAAAAATTAGTGGGAAGAAAAATCTGTGGTTTGGTGATAAAGAGAGAAGATTTCTATAAGAAGAGACAGACAAAATTATAGAGATTCCGTGACTCTCATTTACTTGGAAGAATTAAAATGCTTCCCCTTCATCGTATAAGGGAAATCCTTGAGAAGTTTGCGAACTGTCACCATCTGTTCAGCAAAACATGTATCAACATAATATTTTCCACATGTTACATTGTTTTTTTAAAAATTTGAAAACAGAAATTAATCTTTTCCTAGCCAAATATTTTACTATGACCATTGTCAAGGAAGATTAAATAGAAGCTCTCTGTTTTGATCCCTGTCTTCTCCCTACCCACACCCACCAGCAAATCAATTCTATGCATTTTCTATGGCATTGTAGGGCTTAAAGCTACAAAGAAGCTAGTAATTTGACTTTTTTTCAAAACATAACAATTTTATATTTCCTAAGTCAGTAGAACTGCTCTGAAGCCTATCTTTCATGTAAAGTCCAAGCTCTCCATTTTCCTTCTCAGAACCCCATAGTGACATCCATCAATGAATTGATCAAGGCCAAGTTTACCATCACCACCTGAGTATCCACTCTTGGCTGTACCATGGCAGCCAACCACCCCAGTACCCTACCACCACTTCTCTGACTGATGCACTCAGGACCAGGCCTAGAAGTCAATACAGTCAGCCAACTAGTGCTGACCAAGGCCCAGCTCCATGCCCAGCAACAGGCAAGGGACAAAAGGACATGGATGAACAATGCTAGACATACTTTCTATCCGCAAACTTGTTGGGAAGAAGAGAGAACTAGTAGAAGATAAGACAATAAAAAACATCCTGTGTGACATGGTAAAAATGATGACAACAATGATGATGGTGATGACCATAAGGATCTGGCAGGATCTCCAAGTTAACTACTTTTTTTCATCTGTGACTTCTCTTCCAAGTTTCTTGACATTGGTTGGCTAGAGGAAAATGAACTTTTAATCTGGTTTAACATCTATTCTGCTCTAATAATTTTGGTAGTCCCTTTAGGTAAGATTCAGTTGTGTATGCTCATTTTCCAAAATGTTAAAATCTTAGAAAACAGTTGTCCTGTCCATTTAGCTGGTTTTGTGTAGCTCTGAGCAAATCTTGTTCCATCTATGACCTTTGATGATATTACTGTCTAAAAAGTAGATTTATTTCTACCTAGCGGCAATTCCCATAAAGAAAATAAACGGTGATGTGCTTATGAAAGACATGTAGAACAGGCATTATTGTTTTTAAACAAGTAAACTGAGACCCAAAAAGTTTAGCAATACTTCAGAATAATTGATATGGGCTGAGTGTGTCCCCCCAAAATTCATATGTTAAAGTCCTAACTCCAAGAACCTCAGAATGTGACTGTATTTGGAGAGTGTCTTTAAAGAGGTAATTAAAATTAAGATGAGATTATTCAGATGGACTCTCACCACTGTCAATGTGTCCTTCTAAGAAAAGAATATTTGAAGGATATATTGAACATTGACCAGAACAAAGGGAAGACCATGTTAAGACACAGGGATAAGGCAGGCCATCCACAAGATAAGAACAGAAACCTCAGAAGAAACCGACTTTGGTGACACCTTTATCTCAGATGTCTGATCTCCAAAATTGTGTTTAAGCCACTTAGCCTGTGGCCCTTTGTCATGGCAGCCCTAGCAAACTAATACAATAAGCAGCCTCTAAAAACAGCTCTCTTCAAACAGCACAACAAAAAGATAGTTTTTTCAGTCTGTTTTTCCACTGGTATTAGCTCTTTTACATACTTCAATAGTGTCTGGCACAATAGATTTTAAATAACATTTGTTAGATTGATGGAGTGAACATTATCCTTTTAGCTAATTCAGGATGTAATTTTAATGAATTTTACCAACCAAAATAGAAAATTAAACTGAAAAAGTAACTTCCTCATCTTAAAAATGTCTACATATATATGCTAGGTGATTGTTTAAAAAGAGTCTTTTAAGGTCAAAATAGTAACAAGCTACAAAAGTCATTATTTCCATAAATGTTAATGAGTTACTTTCTTGGGGTAAAAGCCTCAAATTATGGAGAAGTAACTGATAAAAGTCTTTTATGTGAATTTTCATGTATGATTCTCTATAGTCAGAGTCCTCATCAGATTCAATGCCTTTTTACCTTTTCTTTCTATCATCTCACCGATCTCTTCCACATCCTGGTGAAGTTGTCAGTACAGTTTGTAGTGAGAAAGTAAACTGACAAGCCAAGTCTTCAATATTGCAAAGCAGGTTCATAGGGAAGGCAGTTAAACCAGATGAAAACAGTGAAACATACGTACTTGGTAGAAGGAGAGGAAAGGAGGAAGGGGAAGGAACTGAGGAGGAACACAATCTTTTCCTCCATCTCTACCCATGAGTTTGATCATATATACCTGAGAAGAAAGTAATAGTTGCTCAGCCATGTCTGACTCTTCATGACCCCATGGATTGTAGCCTGCCAGGCTCCTCTGTCCATGGAATTCTCCAGGCAAGAATACTGGAGTGGGTTGCCATTCCCTTCTCTAGGGGATCTTCTTGACCCAGGGATCGAACCCACGTCTCTTGCATTGCATGTGCAATTTAGACTCCGAAAGGATTTGGTTCCAGAAGTATCTCCGGGATCTAATTGAAAGTCCTTGACCTCTATGCAAGCAGCCCCATTCATTCATTCAGTAACTATTCACTGAACACCTACTATGTGTAAGACGCTCTATTAGGCTTTCATGTACACTGTCTTGTAGTGAACAAAACACCAAAACATCCCTGCCATCACAGAGCTTACATTCCAGGGGTGAAGACAAAAAAATAAAAATGATAAATAAGTAAAACAGGCAGCATACTAGAGAGTATTAGGTGCTAAAGAAAAAAATAAAAGTGGGATGAAGGATATAAAATGTGAGTGCTGGACTGAAATATTAAATTAGACAGGATAGGTCTCATGAAGATGTGTTAGGAGACTGACTGCACAAGTAAACACTGAAACACTTTCTTACCTTCTCAAACAGTATCCTGAATTTAGATTCAAACAACCTGACTTCCACTCACTGCTTTGCTCCTTCTTTATGTATGAAATCTGAGCAAATTTCCCAAGTTTTCTGGATCTCAATTTCTTTATCTGTAAAATGAAAATTATACTTAACTTACAGAATTGTTGTTTTTGTGTAGTCACTAAGTCGTGTCTTACTCTTTGTAACCCCATGGACTGCAACATGCCAGGCTCCTCTGTCCTCCACTATCTCCCAGAGCTTGCTCAAATTCATGTCCATTGAGTTGGTGATGCTATCTATAATTCAACTTGTAGAATTATAAGGAGTTAATGTAATATATATTTCATTAGGTACAGATGTAAATACAGATATAGATATATACATTTCAAGTGCTTAAAACAGTGCCTGACATATAAGAATTCAATGAATAGTAGGTTTTGTAATTGCGTTTTTATTAGTGGTCTTCCTGTGACTTGATTTCAGCATTGTAAAAACAAGACTAAATGCAGACCACCTCACTGGATTGTTGTGGAAATCAGATGAAAGTAGACATAGAAGGAGCTCTCGTTACCTGGATCGTGTGAATTTGTGCTCAGTTGGCTTCTGTCATGTCCAACTCTTTGTGACCCCATGGACTGTAGCCCACCAGGCTCCTCTGTCCATGGGATTCTCCAGGGAAGAATACAGGAGTGAGTTGCTATGCCCTCCTCCAGGGGATCTTCCCAACCCAGGGATTAAACCCACATCTCTGGCATCTCATGCATTGCAGATGGATTCTTTACCCACTGAGCCACCTGGGAAGCCTCAGTCCGGATCACAGTGAGTACTAAATACATTCCTCTTGCTCTTGTTATGATTGTAACCAGGTAAAAGTTTTATTTTCGTAACATTTGCAACAGCTTTTCTCTCAGAAAAATAGCCTTTGAGAATAGAAAGTGAGATCCTAGGGGCATGGATATGTGTCTACAATAATTAAAGCTAAAAAGAAAGGAGAGCTAGTTAAGCTGCTCTGCACTTGAAAACAAGACAGTGGGGGTGGGGAGAAAAAGGGGAGGAAGGAGGGAGGATCCAAGGAGTTGTGAGGCTAGGGATTTTACCGGTTAAGGGAACTGGACATGATCTCTAAGGAGGCAGTGGTGCAGAAACATGTTGCTCATAGGGATGCATGAAATTCAACTAGAAACTGTTTGTGGCAACATGAACCCTTCTTCAGCCTGTTCATGCCACCAAATCTGTAATAAAGCCAATTATACTCGCAAGTGCTTTATATGAATAAATAAGTCTTGTACGAATTGGGAAGGGTTTGGTGAGCCAGAAGTGATCATGAAAATATAAGTGCTGCAAGAATTTGGAGTAATCTTAGAGAGAAATTTGGGCTTCTATAGGGAATGGATGAGGCCTTTAAGACAATCCTACCTAGTTCTGTGACATCTGGATGATAGTATTAATGATAACGACCACAGCATTAGAAGGTGTGTGTGTGGGGGGAGGGTGTTGGAGGGAAGTGGACATTATAGGAACCTTACACAATGGTGCGTGCTAAAGTTGCTTCAGTCGTGCCCGACTCTTTGTGACTCTATAGACTGTAGCTCTCCAGGCTCCTCTGTCCATGGCATTCTCCAGGCAAGAATACTGGGGTGGGTTGCCATGTCCTCCTCCAGAGGATCTTCCAGACCCAGGGATGGAATCGGTGTCTTTTATGTCTCTTGCATTGACAGGTGGGTTCTTTACCATTAGCGCCACCTGGGAAGCCCTACACAATGGTGGAGGCTAAACAGTCTCTGTTAGTCTTTTTTTCCTAAGGCTGGAGCTTGACATCCACAGGGCAGGTCATCAGAATATGTAGGTAATATATAATGTTGGGGTAAGCAAGTACAATCTGGGACCCACGGGGCAAGGACAGACTGGAACCATTGTCAGTGATAGGTGTCTCAAACACTGATGATGTGGACCTTCTGCCTGAAGAATCCAGAGCCCTTTGTCACAGAACTAAATACACGTGTGGCCCAAGAGGTAGAGAACTTTACAGAGGATCCCCAGGAAGGTGGCTGCTGCCTGGTGCCAATCAGGTGAGCCAACAGATAGCAACAATGCCTGCCAGTGTGAGTTACCAGAGTGCCTGCTATGACCTTCTGTTTCACTTTCAACCTCCAAACCTATCGCAAACATGTCTTTTGTGGCTTATCCCAAACAAACACATTCAGAGAAGGGATTTCTCAGAAACGTAATTCAACCTGCATGCCTACATGCCAAGTTGCTTCAGTTGTATCTGATTCTCTGCAACCCTATGGACTATAACCCACCAGGCTCCTCTGTCCATGGGATTTCCCAGGCAAGAATACTGGAGTGGGTTGCCATTTCCTTCTCCAGGGGATCTTTCTGACCTAGGGATCGAACCAGCATCTGTTATGTCTCCAACAATGGCAGGCAGGTTCTTTACCACTAGCACCACCTGGAAAGCCCCAATTCAACCTACTTACATGTTAATGTATGATAGAGCCACCACACTAATAATTCTCACTACAATCCATCTCCATTTTCAATTGTGAAAAATGAGGTTTGGGTGAGGGTCCCTAAGTTGCCTGGAGTCACAGAGCTAGTAAATGGCAGAGCCAAAATTCCAAATGCCTCTAATTACCTAATTAGACATATTAAGTAACTATGGTCCAAATGGGAATAGTGATTTCATACGTATCCCAAAAGGAAGTCTCCAGTATTGTTCATTTTTATGATAATAATCCCTTATACATGTAAAGCACTATACTTTTCAATATGGTTTCTTACAAACTTTTCCTCTGGATCCTCAGAATACCACTGTGAAAAAGGTATATATTTATCACCTACATTATACTGATGAGCAAATTAATTCTTATTTAGACATTCCCTAAACCACACACCCAGTGGCAGAGCTAACTCTGTAACCCAAGTCTCCTGACTTAACCCATTATTGCAGAGCCCTCATCACTTCAAAGTAGCTGACCAGAGTTGACAAATGACACAAGAAGGAAAGGAAAAGAAAGATGATAAAAGGCCATGAACAGTAGTAGACCTTGTGGCAATTCTGTTAAAAATTTTTAAAAACTTGGCCAGGGAGCTGTTCCTTCAGCAAATGAGTTTACCCACTTCCTCCTTACCCTCATCTCTGTTCCAGTAATAGTAAGAACCAAACAATTGCCCATGACCTGACATGGGTTGCAATGTTCCAGTACTAGGTTCTGAGTCTTTCTGGGTTCTAAGGGTAGGAGGTGGGCACAGAGTCCATCCAGTTTAGGGAGAATCAATGGTGTCATCTGTGAAAGGAGTAAAACTCCCTTCTGTATATTACTAAAAACAAAACAAAACAAAAAACTGTAGTTTTCTCTTGTCCAGACTTCAAAAGAAATTCAACTGTGGTTATATGTTATAGCTAGATTTTATTCATTCCTTCTACAAACATCTGTGGAATTTCTATCATAGGTAAACCAGAATGTAAGGAACTCTGCATACATTACATGAATCAAACATAGATTCCACCCTGAAGGAATTTACAGGAAATAAATGAGAAGACAGGAAATAAATGGGGAGACATGGGCATGAATCTGTGTACCATTGAAACACCATAAGAAAAACTGTAGATCAAGTGCTTTGGGAGTTCAGTTAGAGAAACTCCTTCTGGTTGGGGATAAAAAAGGAGACTTTGTGGGGTTTGAACTTGAAGATAGTTTCTGAAGAAAGCAGCTTTAAAAACATGGAGTCTTTTAGATTGGCATGACTATAGGCATGTGAGGATAAGTGGGAAACACAGTTAGAAGAGAGGGAAATAAGTTAGAGGGTAAGTTGGAGCCAGATTGTGGTGGGCCTTGAAAATCTAGATAAGAAATTTGAAAGTTAAGTGTGAGAGTAGAAGTTCTCAAAGAGTTCTGAGAAAACTTGAAACACTTAGGTTAACTCTAGTTTGCAAAGTTTGAAGAAAAGCAAATCGCAACTTATTTACATTTAACCATTTTCTGTCCTACTGAAGGGTCATGGAATAAAGATGATTCTTTTTAATCTAAGGTAATGTATTAACTCTGGCAATGATCCCTTCTGACTAGTCCCTTAGCCTCAGTGATGAATGTCTGGGTTTGGATAGAGATGTCAGGAGAGGCAAAGGAAGGGAAAATGTCCTGTTGGTGACTATATCCGGTGTTCAGTTTAACTCGCTCAAACCCTGGGATAATACTGCTTTGTTGTCTTCAATTATTGTTTTCTATAAGCTGATGGCCCTTCACTGGAAGAAGAATCCTTAGTCCATCTGTAAGTTCTAGCACAGGGAAAATAAAAACAGGCAAATCAGTACCTAATTTTCTGATGGAGAGAATCCATTATAAGGATGGTTGCCTCTGGAAGTATCTCAGCAGGAGTCCCATCAAGTCTTTTCATTCCAGTGACTAGGAAAATGAATAAACTTAGGCGAGACAGCTCATGAAATTATCCATCCCTACATCATCCAGCAGTCATATGATAATATCCCAAGCTATGGTGACTGTATAATACTCATGTGAAACTTCATTCTCATAGGGGAGAAGAAATCAAGTCATTATGCTGTCACTGTTTCCTAAGAAATATTTCACAGCCTGAGACTGTGAAAGAATAGGGGAAACTTTAAATTGTTCCTTAAATATACATTTTTATGTGTACAAATACACAAGTACATTAAACATATTAACATTATTTATTATAATTTTATTATATTATGTCTAATTAAAATAGCAAACGTTCTTCTTAAAAAGTCAAAATTACCCATTCCCAATAACATGTTTCACAGACTAAAGGGCACATATTCAGTTATCCTAACTGCTCATTTTTTTAGAAAAAATAGTTTACAACTGTCAGTTACAATACAAATGATAATGATATACACATTTTTCACACATTTAGTTATAAATTTTGGCTAAAACTACTTTATAAATACCACTGTCTTTGATGGGCATAAAAAGGCAAAGAACCCCAAGTACTGGTGGCCTGGAAAATTCCCCAAGTGAGGAAGGAAGGCAAGGTGCACAAACAGGTGAGAACCCTGGACCAGTCAGGCCAGCAACCAGCGAGTGCTGGAGGGTTCCATCCACCCCACTCCTCACCACCATTACCCCCTCTCAATTTACATTTCAAGTTTTTATTTAGTCTTTATTATTATTCTCCTAATATGAATATTATTCTCTATCTAATGAATTCTTCCTAGCATACGAGTAAAACTAACAATTCAGAGAACAATCAAGTGAAAACACAAGTCGCCCTCTAGCAAAACTGTTGAAAACACATTCCTTTAAGGTTAAAATTAAACAGTCTCCTCTGACCTTTTTTTTCCCCCATGACAGCAAACCCTGGGTAGGTCTCATGCCTTCTCACGCCTTCCCCGGCCACCCTGCACATTTATACCGGCTCAGAGACCTCCAAGAGGCAGGTATCAAGGAGAATTAAAAAGGAGCAAATGATCCACAGATCTAGTGCTTTGTTTCTAGGAGCAAGTGGTGTCCACTTCCAGAAACTCTGAGGCTAGAATGATAGGGGAACTGTGTGGTCCAGAAGAAATTATGTGTGGACCTGAATGTCTTGGCATTATTAAATTTCCCTACTGGGCCAACATACTGCCTCCTGGCAGTTAACCAAATTTTGCCTAACCTCATCCACATTTAAAAGTCGATGGAAAAACAGGAAGACCTTTCAGGGGGAAATTCATTCATGTTTGGATTCAGGCAGACTGAGGAACTTTTAATAGCACTGTCATTATCCTGCAGGGCACACCACAGAGCAACCAGCGAGCTCTCCCTCAATGGACATAAAATTTCCTCTGGAATTTACAGAGCAGAAACCTTAAACACACATCGCCATAAGAACCAGATTACATAATGTCTCCATCACCCTCCTGACAGCTACAATTATGAGTCAATCCCTGGTTTAAATATGAAACCGGAAGCTCCGTGTTTCCCCTCTGACTATGTGGCAGGCTAAGTGGAGCTCTCCGGGCCTGTCAGCTTGGAGATCTGAGCTGCTCCCACAGTCACTAATTTAGCATGAGACCAAATGATTGGGGTAATTAAAAGCAGCACTGCAGAGACCCACTCCAGGACCAGATGTTCTCCTTGTTTAACCATTGCCCACATAAGGAACAGAAATAGTGCCCACCCCCCTCTTTAATTTTTCCTTTTTTATTTTTTTTATCCTCCCAGCTAATTTCCGGCTTCTGATCTTTCAATCCCACAGAATAAAATAAAAATAAAAGCCCCATTACCAAAAGATGACATGTTATTGAACATATGCCTGTAAGTTGTAATGTGACCTGTAGTCTCTTCTTTGTACTTCTTGAAGCCTTCCAGCTCAGAAGACTTAAGTTGCCCTGGCAACCTCACAGGACCAACAACTCTAGAGAGCCCCACCTAGCTGCAAGAACGTGAATTTGAGTCAACACAGGCCATTCTGGCACTTAGTAGCCCAGAGACGAGCAAATAACACTGCTTTTTGTTTTATTTTAGGAGCCAAAAACTGGCTGAATGAGGCACCTCCCCTTTTATTGCCAAAAAACAGGACATATAAAAGTCTCCACCCTAACTTCTAGAATGCATTGGCTAAGACAGCCATGGATCATCTGGTAAATAAAGGAGAGGCCTTTTCTTCATTTTTCTGGCTACTGGACAAATAACAAGACAGAAAAAAAGGGAAGTTGAGCTAATAAGTTAAATCTTTCAAAAAGGGAATGGCAGTAGGTCATATAGCTAGTTTAGTCTAGGAAATTAGGTGAACTAGCTTTGTTTTCATATGTCCTTTGGGATCCAGGATCTGGTCACCTTCTAAACTGCAGGCTTCCCTGGCATTAAAATACCAGAGATTGTAACGACTCTCTTGCAAATCAAGAGAATAGAGATGCAATTATAATTCCACAGTTTCTGACCATAGACAAGCCACTTTTACCTCTGTGAAGTAATGCATTGATCTGCAGTGGGGAATGATAGCTTTTGCTTTCTTCTTTTCGGGTTCTTATCTCTGCAAACTTCAACCTCACCAACTATTTCTAGGCATGTGCAGTTCTAGTTTTTAAAATAGAAGGTATTACAAATCCTGAGGATATCCAAAAAAATAGGTATAGTCCTTTAAAAGCTAAATACATCTAAATGCATGAGACATGATTGTTTATATGGTATTTTTGACTCTATATCAGTGTTATAAGAACCTTCCTTTCTGGCCTTCAACGATCCATTTGGATCATTAATTATTTGGGAGAGTCAAGTAGGTTGATGCAAGTCATTCCCTATTAATGACCCCATCTGAAATAAGCATAAAACTGCTCTGAAAGAAATACTGTAAATCGGAAGAAAACAAATACTCAATAATTTGGAGAAAATTCAGGAGTTCTGTAAATTGAGGGACACTGCTACTGATGCTATATATATAACTTTCGTTCTATTAGAGAATCACTTCATATGTGGGGTCTGATGTGGGTTGTGCTGACTCATTGAAAAAGACCCTGATGCTGGGAAAGAGTGAACACAAAAGGAGAATGGGGTGGGAGAGGATGAGATGCTTGGATAGCATCACCGACTCAATGGACATGAATTTGAGCAAACTGCGGGAGATAGTAGAGGACAGAGGAGCCTGGCATACTACAGTCCATGGGGTCACTGAGTGGGACACGACTTAGTGACTGAACAACAACAGTGCCCACCTGGCTAAATAGATAGGAAGGAACAGTTTGAAAAGAGTCTCAACTCTCAGGGATGATATCCACATCAAGACAAAAATGCAACTCAGAATAACAGCCAAGCAGGGCCACATGATAAGAAATAAAGTTGAGGACAATTGTATGTTGGGCATACTGTACCCTGACACAAACATCTTTAAACTGGACTTTATATTTCTCAACACCTAACTGTGTGTGTGTGTGTGTGTGTGTGTGTGTGTGTGTGTGTTAAGGAAGTTGAGGGGAACATCCATTTCTTTATGTCAATGTCGCTTCAGTGGTGTTTCCTGCAGATACCTGGAGATGCATTTGAAATAAGATGCTCTCTACTGTCTCATTTATGAGCTTCCTCATTTTGGTGAAAAAAATTAACTGGTTTTTATTGAACGGTGAAAAAGTCAGATATTCAAGCCCTCAGAGGAAAACACTCAAGTTACAGGTCTAAACAAAGCCCCAAATAACAAGAATCATGGAGATATATTTAGATCAATATACAAGAAACATGATATCCATCATACATAGCCACTGTCTTACTGTCCCACATCCATGGGATGTTCAAAGAATGAATGAAGAATCATCTATGCATACTCCTTGCAAATATAAAATGTGATTCAAGTTTGCCAGTATTAACCATCCACTCAGGGAAAAAGAATGCCTCCTCCACCTCAGTGCCCCACTCTGCTTGGGTCACTTCAGGAAACATTTGTGGCATGTCTGTGCTCTCAAAATGTTTTCCTGCTCCTTCTTTCAAACTTCTACCTAGCCAAGGGTTCCCAATACCCACCAAACTTCTATTTCTTGTTTACATTGTAAGTGACAGAAAATGGCATCAAGTTGGTATTAATTCTTTATATTCCACGTATATATTGCCCACTCATGATGGTCAGGCAATGCTCTGGGGACAGGGGATGCCAGAATAAAAGACAGGTTCCTGTCCTCAAGAAGGTATATTCTAGTGGAAACAGACATTAGACTATTAGCCCTAGTTATAATTGGTGCAAAGTCAACAAAAAACTCTGCGATCCTTTTACGTTTGGCCTGCAGATTCAGGCCCATACATCTTACACAAGTGCTCACCTCCAATTTAGAAAGCATCCTGCCAGCACCCAGAGCTTTGTGGTATGAGTTATCTGGCCTTTTGTTATTCATTTTAACAGATAAAAATATTAAACTCAGAGAGGCTACGTGGGTTTTCCCAGGACCACACAGTTGTCTCAATGGAGGAAACAGGGAAATCTTAGAGAATAATCCTAGCCCTAAAATAGCAGTTGCATCCCAGAACGTCAACGTTTTCAGGTTACATCGTTTTACATCTACATTTTACATTTTACTGTGACCAATTCTGGACCTGCGACATAGCCCACTCCACCTCTGAGAAAATGGAAAACCGGGAGCAATGACCTCAAAAACAACTTCCTCCTTCAAACGCAATTTCTTGTCCGCCTAAACATTTACAGCAGGGCAGGTGGTGTGAGTTGTACCAAAGACTCTTTCAAAGCAGGAACTCTGGCCTGCAGGTCAGCCTGGATGTTGTCCAAATTGGGTTCCACCCACGGTGAAAACCAATCTGTTTATCGGTGCTTCTTTACGATGTTACAGAATGTCTGTGAGAGACGGGGCCCAGTTCCCGCCTGCTCTCTTAAGTTGCCCTCCCCACAAAGGTGCACACACAGACACGCTCGAGACAGAAAAAAAGCTGGATGGGCCTTCCCTCCTCCCAGGCCTGCAATGAAATGCGCTTTAATTGCATCAAAGGGCTCTTCTCAATGGGGTTTCAGAGCCGCGAGAGCAGCGTTCCCGGCGAGGGCTCCTTTCCGGCTTGCCAGCATTCCTCTGCTCGGCGAAGGGAAGGGGACGGGGCTCCTTCGGGAGGCCCGCAGGCTTATTTCCATTCCGCTCGCATACAGCCTCCGTTGTGCGGTCTGGGCCTGCCGAGGGCAGCCTCGGCTGCCCGCGAACAAAGCCCCATTCATCGCCAGGGCCGGCTTCCTCCCGGCCGCGCGGCCGCAGATGGGCTGCGCCGGCACGCCATCCAGAGACCCGGGCGCGCGGCCCGGTTGGGCGCGCACAGGCCCGGATTCAGGAGGCCGGCTCTCGCCGGGGCCACCCCGGCTTCTATTTCGGCAGACTCTGCAGTGAGGATCTGCCGAACCCCGTTTCCACTTCAGGGCGGGGGATCTGCGGACACTGAGTCTTTTCAGCGTGGAAATTCTCAGTTTACTCACGGCTTGTTGAGAACCGAGCTGTCAGTTTCCGCGGCCCTCCCCGCCCCCACTCCCCCCACCCCTGGCTCCGCCACCCCTGCCCCTCGGGATGGTACGGCCCAAAGTTCCCCGAGTTGTGAGAGGACTTTGTTTCTCGTCCGCGGCCTCTGAAATCCCGACGAGAGGGTCACTTCCTGACTTTTGTGTCTCTTCAATCCAGCGCCTGGAACGTTCTTACCCTCTTGTTGTAACTAGAAGTACATCATTGCAGGCCTTCTCCGTTAACTTTTTTTCAGAACTTAAACATTCCTCTAGGCTGAAGTTTGGAACTATGGCTTTACAACAAAGACCACTGTTTTTCCTCCCCCGTCTCACCCCTGGAAAAAAGGAAAACAGAAAAGAAAACCCACTTGTTCACTACCCCTGTTTACAGCTGTGAAGCACATTTCCTCTGTCCCACACATTAGACCAGCAACAGGTTAATGCCACGGAGAGCTCTAACGTCAAATAAAAGGATTACAAGCCTCTGTTTCCTTAATTCCCAGGCAGTTGGAGGGGAGTGGTGGGGGAGGGGATTGGGGAAGCTGGGGCTTGATTCCTAGTCCACAATCTAAAGCACAAACAGGCTCCAGATCCACATTCCTATGGAGTAGATGAAACGGGATGGCAGAATCAAAGAACATCAGATATAGGACGATTTATCAACTCTAATCCATTCGTTTCACAGATAAGAGGCAGATAAGATCTGGGAGGGGAAATGACGTGCCCACACTCAAAAGGAAGCTGGTTCATCTTGGTAAAAATTGCCCTCAACCAAACTTGCAAAATAACCCTAAAAATAATTTTCAACAAGAAAATTTCCAAGAAAAATTATTGTTCAAAAAGATGTATTTGATGTCTTCTTTTCCCTCTGTATCAGAAAAGGCCTCCTCTTGTGTTGATGAAGGAAAAGTGAGAACCTGGGATTGAAATGAGATTTAGAAGAGAATCTTCAAGTGTTTTCAGAAAGAACGGCTCCCTGTGTTTTTTTTGCTCCCTGCATTTTGAATACTGCTGACTTCCCTCCTTAAAGTAAAATATTGCATCCTTGATGTGGTTAAAAAACACAACAAAATAAAAACTGGTTACTCACCACTTTTAAGACTCTTTTCCTCTTGCTGGAAAAAAAACCTTCAGCATGTTCAAATGGTGATAGGGTTACTTTGCAGTGGTTGTTTGTGAAGGTACAAATGAATCAGAACACACAAGAAAGAGAAAGAGAGCGCACGCGGGTGTATGCTTGTGGTGTCCCAGGCACTGTTCTAAGCACTTGACATACATAACCTCATTTGATCCTCACAGTAACCTCTGAGGTTTGCTATTAACCTTACTTGAATTTTACAGAAAAAGAAATCAAGGCTGAGAGAGATTAGCTTTAACAAGATCTCAAGGATGTTAAGTGTCCAAGCAGGGCAGTCTGTCACCTGAGCCTGATCTCTTGCACGCCAGGCTTTACTTAAACTTTACACACAAACATGCAAGAATACACCCTGGGTACAGAGATCTAGAATTGGGAGCCTGGGAAACTCTAGCCAGACATAGGGCTTTGTGCTTCTGAAAGAGGTCACGCTATAGGCCTGAAGGCTATAGGAGGAAGAAACTGCTTCATCCAGTCCCACCTGGAAAAAAAACATTTGAGGATTTTCTAATGTAACCCTGAAACTACCCTTTCAGAATACAGTACAGTGGGAGTTAATCGTCACTACCTATTCTGAGTAGCCTTGTGATTTTATCTTTTAAGCAATATTCTGTCAACTTGCAAGAGTGTCTCAGTGTGCCGAGTCAAACAAAACTTGGGTTCAAGTCCAGATCTGCTATTTCCAAGAGATGAGACTTTGGAAAATGTATTATACCATAAACCTCAGTTTCCTCAACTATAAATTGAGAAAATAAGAATAGCTATCTCACTGGGCTATTCTGAGGATTAAGTGAGATTTTCCATGTAAATGTTCACAGTAGTCTTCTTCCTACATTCAGCATTTGTATGAATCCCTGTAGACTAGGTTATGCTGTGGTTTAAAAACATCTTTATTCTAACAGCATAGATTTATTTCTCACCCACTCTGTACATCCATCCCAAGTTAGCTGGAAACTCTGTTCCATTTCTCTTACTGGTGAAATATCTGCCTTCTCAAACAAACCTTGCTAGTTGTCATGGCACAGGGACAAGAGAGCATTGGAAAGTAATTATTCTGGTAAGAAAATGCCCAGTCTGGAAGTAACACGCATCACTTTCTTTTGTAACTCATCAGCCAGAACTAATACACTCCCTTCCATCTCACAACCCAACTACTAAAAGACGGGAAGTACAACCCTACCATGTGTCTAGAATAGGGGAGGAGAGGGACTGAAAATACATGGTGACCAGAATTAATGACTTCACCACACTCAATAAACAACTATGCTTCCTTCTTGTTGTTTAGTTGTGAGTTTGTGACCCCATGAATTGTAGCCCACCAGGTCTCTCTGTCCATGGGCTTTCCCAGGAAAGAATACTGGAGTGGGTTGCATTTCTTTCTGCAGGGGATCTTTCTGACCCAGGGATTGAACCTGAGTCTCCTCCTGCATTGGCAGGCAGATTCTTTACCACTGAGCCACCAGGGAAGCCCATTCTTCTTCCTTGCTAAGTCACTTCAGTCGTGTCCGACTCTGTGCGACCCCACAGACGGCAGCCCACCAGGCTCCCCCGTCGCTGGGATTCTCCAGGCAAGAACACTGGAGTGGGTTGCCATTTCCTTCTTCTTCCTTAGGATGTCAAATACTAGTTCTTTTTTTGCAATTTCCAAATGTATAAGTAGCCTCAGCTTTTTTAAAAACTAATTTTTATAGGTGTATAGTTGATTTACAATGTTGGTTCAGTTTCTACTGTATAGCAAAATGAATCAGTCATACATATACATATATCCATATACATAGTTTATAATAATACATATACATAGATTCTTTGTTATACATATACATAGATTGTACATAGATATGTATACAAAGATATACATAGATTCTTTTCTCATACAGGTGAGTTATACATATATATAGATTCTTTTTCTCATATAGGTCATTACAGAGTATTGAGTAGAGTTCCCTTTGCCATATAGTGGGTTCTTATTAGTTATCTATTTTATATATAGTGTATATATGTCAATCCCAATCTCCTAATTTATCTCTACCCCTCCCTTTCATCCTTGGTAACCATAAATTATCTTTGACTCTATTTCTGTTTTGTAAATAAGTTCATTTATTTTTTTTTTAGATTCCCCATATAATCAATATCACATGATACTTGTCTTTCTTTTTCTGACTTACTTCACTCAGTATGACAATCTCTAGGTCCATTCATGTCACTGCAAATGCCAATATTCATTCTTTTTTATGACTGAGAGTCTCTGCATTAAAGACTTCCAAGCTGCTTTAATGCAGAAGGCTCTGTAATCTCAGGAGTGATGTTTTGATAAGATTCAACAGTAGCCTCTGGCTACACCAAGGTAAAGAGGTATTCTGCTTCTTAGAAGCTCCATAAAAGAAAAAAAACCACACACACACATTTAAAATGCTTTACTTTGGCCTACCCAACTTGGAGTTCATCGTGGGAGGGAGCAGAAAACATGCAAATAAGGGCAAACACAAGTTTCAACCACAAAACTAGGAGAGTTCTAGGAAAGATGTTGCAGTGACAGGGAGCACCAATGATATTTTCTCTCCCACATCAGACTGGCCCAGCTGTGTCTTGTGGAAATGATTCTTAACTTTGCCTCAACATTTCCTCAAGTCATTTCAAATGAACTTGTCTTTGTTTTCTGAACAATTCAAGCCTCATCTGGAGTTCATTTAACACATGACTTTCTGATTGACTGACCTACACAGAAATGTTCATCTACTTCTCTCTTTTTTGTCTTCTGCATATAGTCAGTCAGGCTTTCCAGTGGCTTAGTGGTAAAGAATCCGCCTGCCAAAGCAGGAGACACAGATTCGATCCCTGGGTTGGGAAGATCCCCTGGAGGAGGAAATGGCAGCCCACTCCAGTATTCTTGCCTGAAAAATTCCATGGACAGAGGACCCTGGTGGGCTACAGTTTATGGGGTTGCAAGAGTCAGACACGCTGCACATGCATGTACCCATATATTCAGTTTCAGATCATCCTGTTAAATTCTTATTTGACCATTCCTCTATTGTTGGGCATTTTAGATTGTTACTGATTTTTAATGTTATAAATATAAAAAGTAACACTAAAATGAATATTATGATACATAAAATTGTATCTGCATATATAATTCTCTTGAGGCTGGAATAACTAGGTAAAATTATACAAATTTGGACAGAGGAGCCTGGAGGGCTACAGTCCACGAGGTCGCAAGAGTCGGACATGATTTAGAGACTAAACCACCACCACCATGCAAATTTTGCTGCAGGAAAGCAATCTGACCCAAGTGTGTGCGCTGTTGCTCAGTTGTGTCCATCTCTTTGCAACTCCATGCTCCTCTGTCTATGGAATTTTTCAGGCAAGAATACTGGGGTGGGTTGCCATTTCCTCCTCCAGGGGATCTTCCTGACCCTGTGTCTCCTGCTTTGAATCTGTGTCTCCTGCTTTGGCAGGCAGATTCTATACCACTGAGCCACCTGGGAAGCCCAGTCTGACCCATGCAATAACCTTTACCTCTACTGGTAGAAACACAGAACATAGAGAATAGTTACTGTAGGAAGCTGTGTCATTACCTACTGCATCATGGGAACTTCCTGGCCCACCAGCCTCAGGAATGACAATGGGACCAAATTCTTCATTGTAATGTATAAAGTGGCCTGGTCTAAAATAATGATTTATAGGATCATGTTGAACAGAGAATGCTTATGAGTCAGGAAGTGAAAAAAGCAGGCACTCTAATTACAACCGTATTTTTTTAAATGATTGTGAAAACAATTATTGAGGACCATTTATACATAAGTTTTCATATAAGACATTAGGAATGATTTTTTTCCTTTAATCTTCCAGAATTTTAGATGATGGTTATATTGATTTATAATAATATTAAAAACATGAGTAGAGCAAGCGACACATCTGATGAGAATGCTAGCTAGGAAAGCTGTGCAGCAGCTGCTCTTTTAGAATTCCCAGCCATTGTTGCACTGGAACCAGCCCCAGTTGCCTGGATATGGAGGCCGCATTTGGGTTCCCCAGGGTTTTCTTGTAGCTGCTTCCTCCGAGTCAAAAGGGGGGAAACACCCGAGTGGCTAAGCAAACAATGCAAAGTGTATCACCACCAGACCTGACTGGGAGGCCTCCTGAAGGCCTGAGACTTCAGAGAGGAGGGGCTGAACTTGCAGGGGAGTTTCAGAGCAAGAAACCATTTAAAAGAAACAGGAAATGAGCCCCTCAAACCCAAACCATGTGGGAAGACAGGCCACATCATTTAAACAAACCAACAATACAAGTCTGTATGAATGCCCTGCTACAACCACATTCCTGAAAATCATTTGCAGTCCAGTAGGGAAAATCTATTTATTTAGCAAACATTTCTTAAACACCTCTGTGGGTCAGGCACTGAGATCATCTTAAGGTTTCAACTTAAATGTCTTGGCCCTTCCAGGACATACATTCTATGGGAAGAGACATGCAAATAACTCATCAGTCTGGAAGTAGGATAGATTTAATATAAGAGGCAGCACATGCCTCTGTGTTAATTAACAGAAAAGGCACCTGAAAGGGTGCACTAGATTTGGGAATTGCAGAAAAAATTCCCAGACTAAGGAATAAGAGATAGAGGTAGGAATGAAGTGCAGATGTATGATGGTATGGACTGAATAAAGCCTTGTCTCTCCAGAAGCTTAGCCAACAGGAAAAGAGAAAAACAGGATAGTAGCATAAATTGAAATTCAAGATCAAGGGAGTGTAATTTCCCAGATGGGAGAGGCCTAAACATGTTTATAGATTGAAAGGAAGAATTCCACGTAGAGGAAGAAATTGGAGATACAAGATAGACAGGGGAGATGGGAGGGGAGGGCATTTGGTACATATTTTGCTACTACTATCTCTTCCTCTTGGAATTTTTACCCCATCAACAAGTTGTCAAACATTCTTCCCTGTTTAAAGAGCCCCTATTTTGTAGCTCTTCTTGCCTGTTTTCAGCAGGACATTAGACCTAAGATTCTATCTTATGTAAATCCAGCAATTTTAAAATAACGATGATCTTTTACATTTTATAGATTTTGTCTGCTCTAAAAGGCATCAGATTTATAGTTATCTGATACTTCCCTTTGCCTTCTATTCCTTCCTCCAGATCTTACCTAAACATGACCTCAATGTTTCAGGGGCCAAGAAACAAAGATGCACTGCAAAATCACTGCGTTGAGAGAAACCCATTGATCATAGGTTAGAAGAAGAAAAAAGGAAAGCAGTTATCTTAGAGAATATTACATTTTTCTTTTCTTCTTGAAGTGTTTTAGTTTTGAGTTACATTTCCTTTTAACCCACTTTATTTATTCTTTTAAAACCCATTGGTTTATTATAGCTATACATCTGGTGACCAAACATGAGTAATATTAAAAGAATGAAAAAAATTAGTTGATAGAAATAATACTTTTTATATTAATTAGCTGCCTGTCTTTTTCTTCAGTTAATCTCACGCATGCTAATTTCCTTTTTGAGTAGAAAAGACAATAATGAAATGAAACAATCCTTTGTGAGGAATTTTTCAATTTTTCTTTTCAAATATGAAACTTTATACAGAATTCTAGTAGGCAAAGGAAATTATAGGGTGCAGGATCTAAGAAACTTGAATAGCAAATCTCCATCTTTTAGAGATAGTGGTAGTCTAAAAACCAACTCTTCTTGTTGCTGTGAGCAGTAGATAACCCTTTATTGCTAACATGTAAGGTATTTATTATTTCACTTTCACTCAAAACAAGCACCTAAACCAGCACCGATAAACCAAGGGGTCAGGAAGTCTGACGTGGAAGCAGAGCTGCTGAAAATGCCAGTGTGTCTTTATTTATACCATAATGGTGTTTCTGAAGGGTAAATGGAAAATAGATATTTTCCTTTTAATCACATTATTGCTTTAGTCATCTCTTATTAGATTGATCTTCAGTTGACAGTCTCTTAATAAGTTAGCCAAATTTTCTCTACCCAGCTTCCTCTTCAATCATTTAGCAAGAAATTGTCAGTAAATAAATGTATAGTATCAGAGAGGGACAAGAAGAGGACAGTGAGTGTTTTTACAGAAACTCTGCAGGGAATTATTTTGCAAAGCAAGAATGACCTCATTAGGTGAATAACCATCCCATTGTTTACTATTTTGTAAAACTGGTTCTTCTATATTATATTTGGTTTTTTTAAAAAAAACAAAACATTCCTGAATAGAAGAAGTCTACCAGAGTAACCTTCAGCTTTTCCATTTCTAAAAACATAAAATCCAAAATGCAAATTATCACAATAGTACAGTGTGAAGGGTTTGGTCAAAAATACTCAAATTAGTTGTAAGAAAGAAAATGGAGATATTTCTCTATTCATCAAATTTCAGATATTTACAAAAGTTCACTTCTTGACCTTTTTCTCTTTCAACTCTCAAACTTTGCAAGAGTTTGTTTACTTTTTGGATTGTTAAGGTCTCCAGGTATATTTTCAGAACACATTATGTTATTATTTAAGGATTAAAAGGAGTTTTAGGAGACCATTATCTAGAACAAACTTAAGAAAAAGAGCTCTTCTTATACCAATATGTATCAAATGCAATCTATCAAATGCAGTGAGAACCATTTAGGCAGGTATCAGGATTCCCACTGGGAAATAAACATAGAATTATGAGTACGATGCAGAATGCTAAGTGATTAATCACTCCCAAATAAATGGATATTTTGTGAAATTGAATACATAAGGCTTCTAGGAGGCTTCTAAGAAACATTTACTAAACATCTATTTTGTACAAGGCACTGCACTAGATACTACATAGGATTCAAAGACAAAGAAGACACAGATTGATTGTGTTTTTTAGTAATTCTTTCACCCAGAGCTTGGGTTTTGTTTTTTTAAAAAGGTAGGCAAAAGAATAAAAAGACCTCCTTTTTAGAAAAAGGAAAAAGAAAGGAGCTAGTAGGGACACATCTACTTTGCCAAGTGTCATGTCAACAAAAGCATTCCTTTTGAGTAGCTTGATGAACAAGGACTTTTCAAGAGATAAAAACAAAACTTGAAAAGATTGAATGGTTGTTCCTACTGGTCAATCCAGGCATATTATAATTCAAAGGAAGGAATGATGAGAAGTTTAGCTGTCAAGATAGTGACATCTTCAAGCCCCTGACACTTAGTAAAAATACGAAAAGTAACTCAATCCCATTTGGTTCTGCTTATCTCAGAATTCTACTCCAAAGCTATTCTGAGAAACTGAAAGGTAACTGTCCATTGGTAGTTTTACAAACTCACCAAGGAAAGAAACCACACCCTGGGGTCCTTTTGGTGCCACTGGATTAACAGGAATCTCTAGGTTAGGGCTCCACTTTGTCGCCTGAATTTCAAGTTGAAATGATATTGAGACTTGGGTTTCCCTGAGTTAAACTCTAGTGGACATGGAGCCTGGGAACTCTAATTATAGTAGTTTTTATTGAAATACAAATAAGGTGGAGTTTTTAAACTTCCAATATTTAAGTGTTAATTCACATGTCTAGAACATGGAAGCCCTCTCTAAAGAAAAAAACCCCACATAGCTCAGAAAAAGTATTTTACTCTATGAAAGTGCTCAGTTCACCTGTTCCACTGAGGACAAATTGACATTATAAAGTCAGCAGGATTGACAGTAAGGACTGTTTATTTTGAATAAACAGAACAGAAGGCAGGAATCAGTTATTTTACCATCTGGAAGTAACTTCTGGTCTAGAGCAGGGATCGGTACCCTGAAGTCCCTGGGCCAAATCCAGCTTCCCACCTGCTTTTGTAAATAAAGTTTTATTGGAACTCAGCCACACTCATTCATTTAGGTATTATCTCTGGCTGCTTTTGTGCTATGATGAGTTGAGTAGTTACAACAGAGACCATATGCTTCAAAAAGTCAAAATATTTACTGTCTGGTCCTTTGCAGAAAAGATTTGCTGACCCTGGTCTAAAGGGGTGTGAAGGCTTATGTCTATTCAAATATTGCTGCTGCTACTGCTGCTAAGTCGCTTCAGTCGTGTCTGACTCTGTGCGACCCCTTAGCTCAAAGAGTATTTGTACCTTTACCTAAAAGAAAAAGAACAATGTAAAATTTAGTCCAATAAACAGTTGTTTCGTAAACTTTTTAATTGTCTATTCATGTCAGCTGTAGTAAAAACTGGTAACTCCTTTTCTAATACACTCCCCAAACTCCTCCAAACCCTTAAAAAGCATGGTTAGCCTTCCCATACCACTCTAGAATTTGAAGAGCCTGATCCACTACTTTATATATATATGTTTTGGTCAAAGTGGTTTCTTCCCACTCTGGGTTCAGTTCTATTTTCAACATTTATCCTTCTGTATGAGGTTTTTCCCTCTGAACAATAGATAATATCTCAGCCCACTTAGCTATTATTTCTATCCTTGGATTCCTTTCAGTATATTTGGGTTGGGTTTTTTCCTAGTGTGTCTCTGAAAATGTGCATTTCTATATTTATTCTGCACATGACTGTTTCAGTGTTCTTCATTTTACTTCCTTCCTTAATAAACTATTTTGTTAACAGTGTTTATTTTTTCCTCCCATCCTTTATCCTGTTGTGGTTATTTTTAAGGTGCTACTGATTCCCTGACACCCAAACTGCAAGGTAGAGTATGGCAGATCTACTTCTCACCAGGCTTGGCAAAAGGGCACATGAATCTTTGCTTTTCTTAAGATATTTTCCCTGAAAATCTGCCTTCTTATGAAAGGTCCTTTCTTACTAGGTTCAAATTACATGTTTTACTGAACATCTAATTAGGTTATTTTTTCTTGTATTTTTAGGGAAATATTTATGGTATCTGTTGTTACACCAAAAAAAAAAAAAAAAAAAAAATTCCAAGGGATGTAAAAAACCAACAAACCCACCTTATACTAACCCACTTAAGTTACGTGCTATCATGTGCCATTATACGCAAATTGAAATGAAACAACCCATCTTCTCTTTAAGATGGAAAATATGGGCCAGACAATGTTTCTTTAATGTGCATTCACAAACAGCTGAACAATTATGACAAGAGAATGTTGATTATCTGATGTCAACCTGTTCCAAGGTTGTCATCACTAATGACCAGTCACAAGGTTCCATAATGAAAGCTGCGCTTTTCAATATTTTTATTCTGATTTAAATGAAAGCACCAGAGACTTGCAGTTATACTGATGGCAAGTTGGAAGGGATACCTCCTAGGGAGACAAGTACTATGCTGAAATAAACAAGGTGAAATGAACAAGTGGAAGAAACGCATTTTTCTATCCTTTGGAGTTCAGTCCTGGTCATATAATTTGCTTTGGCAAAAGAAAAAAAAAAGTAAGCAGAAATAAAATATGTCCCTATGTCCCTTACTTATGCCAAGAGGGCAAGCCTCAGACAGAAGATCTAGTATGAATTTTGTCAGATGTTCATTTCCTTCTGCCACTATGACCAGCCACCTGTGCATAGTGGCTGATCTATCTGACTGGGTGCCAGGGCAAAGATGACAGTGACAACATGGAGCTCCCAGCCAATCCAAAATGGCCATGTGGAATGAGCCACTGAGATTTCAGCATCATTGGTTAATAATCATATCATAGCCTATTTTCTATTACCATGGTTGAGACAACTTCTGGAATATTGTGTTCCCATGCTTTAAATCCAGAGGCTGATGACAAAAATGATAAACAAAAAAAGACTCTCTTGTGGAAGAAAAATCGGCTTATTGAAAAACACTCCAAAAAAGCAAATATAAGTGAAAGTTTGAGTTTATTCAATGGGGTAGACTTGTAACAAAAAAAGACTCTCCAAAAAAGGAAAGGACTGGCTTATCAAGTGGAGATAACAGTGCTAAACAACAGAAGTGCTTAAAGAGTAACTAAATGGCTGGAGACCTATAGAAAAAAACAGAAAGCTTTAGTTTAGAGATAACTTCTAAAGTTCCTAGATTCTCTGAGATGATAAAACTGAAACAGATCTAACAGTACTCATGTCACATTTCCAAGACTGAAAAACTTATTCCCTACAGCCTTATAATATATTGGATGGAAATAAGTACATATATGATTATTTCTTCTTCATAATCATTGCCAATGGCTCTCCCAATGGCTTTCAGAAACCCTGTCTTTCCCACATTAAGAAAAGTCCCCAAATAATAGCTTTTAAGCACTGGATGGTTTCTATTGATTTATAGCTCCCTACTGAGAGATAGTTTTACAAAGATTTCTATCACCTCCATGGTTTTAGGAATGATGGCTTTGGTTTTACCCCTGACAGATCCTATAATTTGAAATTAAATGCTATACTTATTTGCTAAAGTCTCTTGGGTAATGAAGTTTCTTATTTCCAAGGTTAGTAATAGTCTTAGAAAAAACTTGCTTGCCTCCTGATAAGGAAGCCTAGGAAATGCCCCCAAATAGACCTTGAAACATCCTCCTGGTTTTCAAAATGAAAATTCTTGTGCTGATAGAATATCAACCTACCTCCTCCAGTGCATTTCAGAAAGATGAACAATCCCAGCTTCTTTACATCCTCTAACATTTTGATAGCAAAAAAGTGTTGGAAGACTGCATGATTTCTAGATCACAATTTATGTTACTAATATTCGGTGCATGGGAAAGCATTAAGACAGAAATATTTAATATTTTGCTAAATTTGTCACCTGCATTGGCATAATTCCATTTACTTTACAATATCATATTTGCTTTTGGTATTTCACAGGACTCCATAACTACTAAAACAATAAAAGAAAAATACTGTGAAATTATAATAGAAGACTAAATTCGTTGTACTCTGCTATATCCTGGTGTCATCTGTAAGATAAATTGTCCAAACTCTATATCTCAATTTCCTCTACATATGAAAATATCTCAAGTATCAAAGATTGACAATCTTTTCTTCTAGCAAGCAAAAGCCCCACAAGAAGTCAAGTGGATGATATGTCTATTTAAGGAAGCAGGCAGAGATAGATCTTAGATGTGACCAGATTGACAAAGGTCATCACCAAAGCACTACAGGCCAATGGTTAAGAACTAGACTATAATCAAATCGACCTGGGTTTGCATCTGTGCTCTCTCATCACCAGCTATGTCAGTTTAGGCAAGTCATTTAACCTCTTTAAGTGTCAGTTCCTTATCTATAAGGCAGAGATGATAATAAGGCAGTGAATTATCCTGTAAGTGAAATAAGACAATACACTAATCATCTTGGTGTCTCATAGTAACTATATCAATTACTTATTGTATAGCAAGTCACTCCAAGACTTATTGGATTAAAGTTGCTTGGTTTACTCATGATTCTGTGGATTGGCAGTTTGGACTGAGCTCATCAGAGTATTTTTTTTCTTTCCATAATGCAATGGCTGGACTCATTCATGCATTTATAATCAGTTGACATCTTGGCTGGGGCTGGCTGGTCTTGGATGGCCTCATTCACATGTCTAGAGACTTAGGTGGGATAATTGGAAAGCCAGAATGTCTGGGATGGTGTCTTTGCAAATGCCATCTCTCTCCATATGATATTGCATCCTAAAGGAGATTAGGCTGGGCTTTTTCATCAGCAGCAGTTTTCCAAGAGGGTAAGGCTCAGTGTGTAAGTACTTTATAAAGCCTCTTCTTGCACCATGCTTACTGATGTCCTATTGGGCAAAACAAGTAATAATAATCAACTTCAGAGTCATTGTAGGTGTCCACTATACAAGTTGTAGATACCAAGATTCACAGCTCATTGGGAGCCATTCCTCTTTTAATGCTGCAAACAAGTTAGTAAACTACTTTAAGTTAGTAAATGATAGCTATCTTTATCGTCATCATCACCATCACCATATTCAGGATGTATGACTTATCTTTGAAGGAACAAAATTTGAGATTTCCAAGTTCAGCAATTTGGCTGTCAGACAAACAACCCACAAGTGTTTATTGAGCACATACATACATCTGGTTCTTTTCTTGAGGCTGAGGATACAGCAGTTACCAAGGCCCTGCCTTAAGGAACTTATGCCCACTAAAAGTGGGCAGAAAAGTAAACTTGAGAAAGAATGGTAAATATATGGAATGTTCAGGAAAATGGACAATATTAGAATATTAATGCTTTCATACTGAACTTTTGGACCTACTGAGAAATGTCTCTTAGCAAATACTTCTTGAGGAAACTGCTAGTCTTAATCAGCCAGGATTAAAGGAGATAGAAGATTAGAAAATACTACAGTACATGATAACTTGTGTATATTCACTAAGGCCTGGCCACATCAGTGATCCGTTTTACTCCTTTAGGAAACTTAATTCCTTTTAGCCTAGTATATGACTTCAACTTCGGTATTAAATAGAGAATCTCATTCTTAGGCTAGATTAGGGCTCAAAGGAATATCCATGCTCTGGTCTAGAGCAATGAAATGTGATTAGCTCATAAAGCAATGTGATCAGATTCAGTATTCCTTGAAATGTCACCTAGGCAATGTCCTGAAATAGTATTAGAAGTCTACAGCCCTAAAATTCAGTTTGCCTTTAAACCATCACCATGGAGTAAATCAGTAGATTATCTTATTTAGAAGTAATCTGAGAGTCTCTAGAAATTAAGGATATTCAAGGACGAACTTGGCATTTTAAGGGATTAAATCCAGAGATTTAATGAAGAGGCTGTAGCAGTGTGCCAGGTTTCAGGAGCCCAGGAGGAGAGCAGGAGGAGCCCAGGATTCATTGATTATGTACAGGACTCTGACCAGAAGTGGAGAACCAAATATTCTAATAAAAATTTACTGTTAATATTAAAATCAAGAAATGTGGAATTAGACATGAAAAGGAAAGTCTAGCCTATACATAAAGGAATGAGATTGGAAGTTTACTGAAGCCATGAACCTTAGACATTTCAGCTAACACTGATTGGGGACCTATTATATACCCAGCACATAATCTTGGTCTACATTCTAGGAGTATACAGAGGAATAGAATATAAATAGAACAGTCTTCAGGTGGACTGGCCAACCAAAGGAAATGATCAGAAGCAAAAGTTGGGTCAGAAATCAGAATACAGGAACTGGTTGGTCTCATACCACAAAATGTGTTGTTTTGACGTGGGATGGAGTCAGTTCCTCCGGTTAAGCCTTCCTTCACCACAGATAGTCATTACTTCTTCCATTCCTACAGTTCTCTGTTCTTACCTTTAATGTAGAATTTATCCTACCCCCTTAAGTCAGGTTTTCCCTAGATAACATGCCCACCTTCTAGCACAAAGTCTGGTACATAGCAGGCATCTAATAAGTGTGTTGTAATTATATGCTCAATTAAATAAATAAATAAAAGAGTGAAGCAAACTGCTTTGTTTGCAACCTTTCTTTATGGCTACAGATCTTGCTTCTGGATTAGAAAAGGCTATGTTCATAAACAGGTCTGTGTTGGAGTGAAACACACCATGCACTCACCTTACAATACTCTCTTTCCTTCTCTTCAGCTTATAAGTTGATATAACACTGCAAAACTTCATGACGAGTTTGATGACTGTGTGTACACTCAGTTGCTTAGTTGTGCCCCACTCTTTGTGACCCCATGGATTGTATCCCTCCAGGCTCCTCTGTACGTGGACTTTTCCAAGCAAGAATACTAAAGTGGGTTGCCATTTCCTCCTATAGAAGATCTTCCCAATCCAGGGATCAAACCCATGTCTCCAGTGTCTTCTGCATTGGCAAGTGGATTCTTTACCACTGCAACACCTGGGAAGTACTAATTTGATGATTATTCCAATGTAAATAATTTTGATTATCAAGAAACCTATGGGAAATAAGTCTTTTACTTATAGTAAAAGTCCATTTGTTTACCAGATGCTTCTTAAAGACAAAAGTAAAAAAGCATAGCTAAGAGAAAATAAAAGTTAAACATTTTAGGAAAATTAAAACACAGTGAGCCTCATCTTTCTCTGTGAGGGATTTCATATCCACTTCAAGGATGAGCTTAGATCTCAAGCACATATATACATGCACACTGTGTTACTTTAGTCTAATTAACAGGTGCCTTTCAGTTACTTCCTTTTTCTAAATCAAGAAGTACTGAGTCAGTGATTTGGCTGGGGGGAAATCTCCAAGCAACGACTATTAATAATGAAGACTTACTAAAGTTGGCAAAATCTATTTCCTCTTTAGAAAACAGAGAGAGCAAGCTATCAAAAGTTAGAATCATTCATGGAGACAAAGAGATTAGGAAAAACTACTTCTAGAAGTCTTGGTTTAGTTAAAATTTGGACCACATATTTTGGGACACGTACCGGAGTTCTTTATGTTGATTATTAACAGAGGCAGTTTCCATTTCAGGGCAAAAGCTAATGGTTTCCCAGGTGGCACTAGGGTTAAAGAACATAGGAGAAGTGGGTTTGATCCCTGGGTTGGGAAAAGTCCCTGGAGGAAGGCATGACAACCTACTCCAGTATTCTTGCCTGGAGAATCCTATGTACAGAGGAGCCTGATGAGCTACAATTCACGGGGTCACAAAGAGTAAGGCATAGACTGAAGTGACTTAGCATGCATGCATGCAAGTATTTATATTGCCCAAGTATTATGATAAGTTCTTGTATATAAGTTATTCTTCAACCTCTCAAAACAACCCTGAAAGTAAAACTGAGAATGGAGATCTGATATTTCTGACTTAAAGGATATGCTCTTCTCTGATACTTTACCCTGTTACCTACTGAAAAAAATGCACAACCTAAGAGTTTAGAATTATATTTTATTTGGCAGACTTTCTGAGGACTTCAAGCCGGGATACAATCTCTCAAGTATCTCTGAGAGACTGCTCCAAAGAAGAGGTAAGGGAAGAGGCAGGATATACAGGAGTTTTGCAACAAAGTCTCGGTAGTTAGAACATCAAAAGATTAAAGAAAAACATATCTCAAGGAATTTAGTGCTTTTCTATGTATGGGAAGATACAAGGGTCTGGGCTGATTGAAATCACTCCTTTGATTCATATCCTAGCTATTTAGGGCCAGTAGCCTGCTCTTTCCCATTCTGAGTTCCCTCAGGGTGTACCATTGGGTAGCTGTTGTGTTGATGGCTACAACATACTTTTTTTACTGATATGGCAGGCAACATTTTTCCTTCACACTATACTAGCTGATATCCCTAATTTCAGGATAAATGTAGTTGAAAAATGGATGGAGTCTCTATTTGGAAGAACTGTATTCCACAAATTTCTCATTTCACTTGTCAAGAGAGATTGACAGTTTCCCCAGATGTCCCAGCAATAGGATTCAAAGCTTGGGACTGAATATCAGACAAGCTATTACATATTTCCTCATTCTGTTTATAATTTAAGGGGGTTGGTTCATCTCTGAAAGACAAAGGCATTTAAACTATCTTACTGACAACCCATGCAGGTCAACCCCCCACATTCACTTGAAACAAGGAGTATGTGCAGTGTCTCAGGGTGACCCAGTTAAGAGAAGTCTCCTTTAAAGCTATTAAGTGTGGTTTCTTTTTCAGTGAGGTCATCCTGTTTAATCCCTCTGGACTGAAAGAGCCTATGAAGCGTCTCTCTAACAGCTTATCTCAGTCCATTTCTTGGTGGACTAGAGGGCTCAGCTACTTAAGAGTTCTCTTTTCAAGTGAGAAGAAAAAAGAGGTTGGTAGTGAAGAGGGGGATAAGTAAGAAAAAGGCTAGCAGTAAAATGCTAGTCAAATGGAGAAACCATCCCATGGACTGCAAAAAGACATAGAAAGAGGTTGGGAGCTTGTACAAGGAGGAAGTTTGAAGAGTCCTCACCCACTTCCTCACCATTCAGTAAATCTTCCCTTGTGGAACCAACTATACAAAAAGGAAAATACAAGAAGGACTGCATTCAGAGCATGCGTTCCTTTGTTCCACCATGGGAAAAATGAATAGCTGTAACTTCCCTGTGCAGTTTCATCTGTTCATAAAGCATCATAGTGATGTTTTCCTGGAAACATGCATAAAACAAAAAGGTACATTTTGTATGAAAGATTTCTCCTTTGATAAACTTCTGAATCAGAATCTTTGGGTGGAGTATAACAAAACCAAATATTGCATATTAATGCATATATGTGAAATCTAGAAAATTGGTACAGATGAACCTATTTGCAGAGCAGGAAGAGCGATGCAAATGTAGAGAATGGACATGTGGACACAAGAAGGGGGAGGTGGGACGAATTGGGAGACTGACAATGACATATACATACTACCATGTGTAAAATAGATAGTGGGAAGCTATTGTATAGCACAGGGAGTTCATCCCGGTGCTCTCTGATAACCCAGAGGGGTGGTGGTGGTAGGGAGGGAACTCAGAAAGGAGGGGGAATATGTATACATATAACTGATTTGTTGTACAGCAAAAACTAACACAACGTTACAATGGGATTATACTCCAATAATAAAATTTTTTAAAGAGCCCTTGGGTAAAGTTGGGCTTCCCTGATAGCTCAGTTGGTAAAGAATCCACCTGCAATGCAGGAGATTCTGGTTCAATTCTTGGGTCCAGAAGATCCAATAGTGAAGAGATAAGGTACCCACTCCAGCATTCTGAGGCTTCCCTTGTGGCTCAGCTGATAAAGAATCTGCCTGCAATGCGGGAGACTGTGTTTGATCCCTGGGTTGGGAAGATCCAGTAGAGAAGGGAAAGGCTACCCTCTCCAGTATTCTGGCCTGGGGATTTCCATGGACTAGAGTTGGACACGGATGAGCAACTTTCACTTGCACTTTGAGTAAAGTTAGGGAATCTGTGGTTTATAAAATTTTATCTCTCCCACACAACTCCAGCATGAAAAGATAATCAAAACCATATGAGCTTTCTTCAGTCAGACTACAAGATGTTAAAAAGATAAAATAGATCTATATTTACTCAATGCTAAAGTGAAAAATAAGGTGCAGAATACAATGAAAGGCATGACATTTATATAATAAAAAGTTATCTATCTACTTAACTATCTATCTCTTCTGTTCATAAATAGAAAATTTCTGAAGGAACCATAAACAATAGTTATATCTAGGGATCAAGATACTTGGGATGGGTGAGAGGAGGGGAACATTTACTTTATACATTTACAGCCTTTTATACCTTTGTTTACCATAAGCATTCCTTCTTTTTATACTTTTGTATTTTTAAGAGTTCACAGTCAATTCTGATGATCCACTGGAATGAAAAACCATGGTAGAGAAATGGTTGTTAGTTTTCATTATTTTAGTAGTCATTAAGTGACTATTTAAACACTTGTTCATTGACTCTGGATTCTCTCAAGCTCATTGCTTTCTGAAGCTTCTTCTAAGTCTTGCTCCAGAAAATGAATGTGTTTAAGACAGGACTATCCTTGAAACACCAATCTTTTAAGACCAGTCTGGAGCTTTGCATCACAGGATCTTCTCAAATCCATTGTACAGACAAGTCCAAGTTTCCGCATACTCAGATGCAGCAGCAGTGTGGCCAAATTCATGAAGAAGATACTGAGAAATACAATTTGGTTTGCTTGGGTTAATTAATCAGCAAATATCAAAACCATTTGTCGAAGATGATCCAGCTTGCTCTCTCTATAGAGATCAGCATGCCCTGTTAGTATCCAGGAAGGAACATAATTTTCAAGAGCAGAACAAACCTGTGCCAGCACTTGAATAGGCTGTCCTTTCCAGTCACCTAGAGGCAGGAAGAAAGCCAGGCAAAATTCTTCACCTACCCTATATGAAACTTCAGATCTTCCTGCTTTCCCTTTTCTAAACCTCTCCCATTCTCCTATTGCTGTAAGAAATCTGAGCCTCTAGGTCTGTTCCCTGCAGTCCTCAAAACTGACATCAGACAGTTCAGGAGCTTGCCTGCAGCACCCACCCATGGCTGCCCACCATAAAGCATCTTCAAAACTATTTCTTCAGAATTACTCCTTCTGGCATCAAAGTTTTACCTTCTTCCTAATGTTGCAGTTTTCTGTAGCTATAACTGAAGAAAGTGATTCCAGAAAGTCATACCAAGGGTTACATCAGTACTTCTCAACCCCTCAACACACCTGGGAATTATGACATGAGATATAGTAAGGGAAAGGGGAGAGGAGAAGGACTATATCAGAATTTTAAGGAGGATGAAGAGCCCCCATAGTCCTCGAATGACTTCTTTTGAGAGTCACTGGGTTAGCTAGATATTAATTTCACAGTTAACTTCTCAGGGCTAGTTATGTGTTAATGGAGCAATTCTTTAAACCCAAACTGAATCTCTAATTATGAAGCTACAGTTATGTTGCTGGTAGAGAAGATATTTTGGGATAAGGGAGACTTCCTGGGTTTTTCCCGAATATGTCATATCAAAGGGTGCATATATCACCTAGCCACTGGGCTTTCTCTCTTACCCAAAACTTGACTAAAGACTTGCTAAAATCTTTTTCAAGAGATTAGTGTGCTGTACTTAGTTGCTCAGTCATGTCCGACTCTTTGCGACCCCTTGGACTATACAGTCCATGGAATTCTCCAGACCAGACTACTGGAGTGGTTAGCCTTTCCCTCCTCCAGGGGATCTTCCTAACCCAGGGATCGAACACAGGATTGCATTGCAGCGGATTTTTTTACCATCCAAGCCTTGAAATTCCACTTACTAGGCTAATTCTGCCAAAGTAAGGCAAGAGAGGAAAACTATGCACACTATCACCTCTTTATTTTTAATGGTATTGACTCTTGAAACCCAGAGGAATGCTAGTTTCCATGAGCTCCTCTCCACAGGCTGATATTTTAAGTATGGAATGCTTGGAACCAACAACCGTCATTTTGCCCTTGTGGACAGGACATGGTTTACCTGACCTAGAATAGGCAGCTCTGTTTTTCTGATGGAAATCTTGAAAACCAACATGGAAAATATAATGAGGATAGCCTCATAAAATAAGGAAATATCCACCCACAAATATATTTTTAGAGCCCACAGTATCACAAAATGCTTTGCTTCCATTTTGAATGGTCACTTTACTGTCCCTCCAACACCCCAAAATTACTCATTTCTGGAACCCCTCAGACACCACTGAAAATACTAAACTCCACTCTCAGTATTGGTCTACCCATCATCACCTAAACCAATCTCCAAATATCTTTGCTATCACAAAAATTCAAAATGACACCATTATTACAAAAGTAAATGCCACTCCTATAAATGGACTATAAAAGACACTACTAAACAAATGTTTGGGTTTAGCACAATTTGATTGGGATCATGTAGAATGGGACTAACTAATCTTAAGAGTGAAAAGGTAATAGTCTAAAATCCAAATCAGATTTTTCACGAGATATACCACAGAAAAGCTGAATGTTGATTCTGATCATAAAACTTCCAGCCTGAGAGCAAGAGGGCAGATCTAATGCCCTTTTACCAAGAAAAGCTGTAGTCATTTATTAGAAGCCCAAATGTTGACCAAAGCCTCAGAGTGGCATTCCACTGAAATTTTGGCACTCAAAAACTGTAACCTTGAGCTGTCTAATAGGGATTTAACAAATACCTTAAAGCACAAATCTCTTTGGCTGCAAATAACAGAAGCCCGTTTGAACCACTTTCATTAAAAGGGGAGAGGGAATTATTATAAGACTGTCTTATGGACCCCAGGGGAGGCAGAAAAGTCTTTATAAGGACTAGGATCAGACACCAGGAAACTTTCAGGAATTAAGGCAGTAATTTGATTCCCTTTTCTCTCTCTATTTCTGCCTCGTTCTTAGTCCCTCCCCACCTCCTCCTTCCCTCTCTTTTCTCTTTCGTCTTTTCCCTTTCTCCCCATGGTTTCTCATCTCTGCCTTTTTGAGGCTTTGCTTCCATGTTACCTCTCAGCAGAAGCACTTTCTTTGCTTCTCCATGCACCAAAGACCATCTCTCAATCAGCAGATTCTGACCAAAAACTCAACTGCAAATCCTAGGAGACAACCAGATTGCTCCAACATGGGTGAAATCTCTCTTTCTGATTAAGTCAGTGGAAATACAAAGGGGCAGAGTTTTCTAGCATAAATGTGGCTTCTGAGGCTTGATTCTGTGATGGGCTTGGGAAGATATTAATTACTCCTTTCACTGAAAAATAATTTAAAATGTAAAGGTCACAAATTGACAAATGGAAAAAAACAGTAGACTAAACCTTTGGGAATTCTCCTTTTCTTTTTTCTCTCTCCCCATGGAGAAGCATGAGAGTTGATAAAATATCCTTTAATGTTCTTTCATGAGGAAAAAAATACATACATACATACCAACAAGATAAATTTCGTGTAGTCAAAAAATCAGTTGACTCGGAAGTTTTAGGACACTCAGGCTGCACTACTAACCAGCAATGAGTAATACTGCCTGATTCACTGCTGATCCCCAGGTCTCCTCATCCTATGTCCAGTCTCTAAGGCTCCCTCCATCTCTAACATGCTAATTCTTCTGTGAGGTTAATATCTGCTTTTTTAATATCTACTTGGAGAAAAGAGCTATCTGGCTTCTGTGGTGCCTTTGGGAGGAATATTCTTTCAGGGGTGAGATCAAGCAGGTCTGCATCTTGTTTGGTCTTTTAGTTAGTGTTTGTGGACACTGGATATTAGGATTCATGGGGTAAATTGGTTGCATATTGGTAGATTCATTCACTGTTTCAAGCTATTTGGGTGCTAATTATGTGAGTCTCTAAAGGAATTGTAATCTCAAAAGTGAGGTAATTTACCTGATATTCACCAAGAAAATTAGTCTCCACGGCATTCAAACACACTACTGCTAAATTGGGCATTTTTATTGTCACTTAAATTCCAACGTGCATTCAAAATAATAACCACAGTGACGATGCACATGGCCCTATTAAGCTCTACTCTTGAGTTATGCCAGAGTGGTAGTGAAAGAGCATTAAACATAGAGAGCATTTTGAAGCCTGCTAACTCATTTCCTCTGATGGAGATCAATAAGCTTTTGACCATCAACACACTATCAAAAAGCAGATACTCAACAGACCTGCCACACCTTAGATTTTACATCCTTTCCCATTAGAACTGCTGAGTGTGGCTTTTATACAAGGCCAGGTCAATCAGATGTAACAGAAGATGTTTCTTGTCTTCTCTATCACAAATTTCCACTCTAAAAGGAAAATGAGTTCCTATTTTAAAAGATTGATAATAAATCAGGGAAGTGTAGCATCCACTGTACCAACCGTACTTTTTTTTTTTATTGTATATTCTACTTTGCAATTGAAGATATTTAGGATAATCAATTAGGGATTTTACCTCTAGTCGGTTGGGGAGTTTACAAATGGCCTCTCACTCAAGGGAACACTGATAATACCCAAGAAAAAGATATCTGGTTATGTTTGACTGTAATGTATTAGTGAATTAAGCACAAATGTCTGGCATGTAACTGGTGAGCAATAAATTCAGGTTTCTCTTCTTTTCCTGAGTTGAATCAAATGTGCAAGAGAAAAGAGAGAGGATGAAACTTGGAATTTTTAAAGAATTTGTTCACAAAACTATAATATTTTAATTTAATTGTAATTTTCTCCCCATGACCTCGAAGTGCTATCACATTTATCACTCAGTTCAGTTCATTTCAGTTGCTCAGTCCTCTCCGACTCTTTGAGACGCCATGAACCGCAGCATGCCAGGCCTCCCTGTCCATCACCAACTCCCAGAGTTTACGCAAACTCATGTCCATTGAGTCGGTGATGCCATCTAACCATCTCATCCTCTGTCATCTCTCTCTTCTCCTCCTGCCTTCAATCTTTCCCAACATCAGGGTCTTTTCAAATGAGTCAGCTCTTCACATCAGGTGGCCAAAATATTGGAGTTTCAGCTTCAAAATCAGCCCTTCCAATGAACACCCAGGACTGATCTCCTTTAGGATGGACTGGTTGGATCTCCTTGCAGTCCAAGGGACTCTCAAGAGTCTTCTCCAACACCACAGTTCAAAAGCATCAATTCTTCTGTGCTCAGCTTTCTTTATAGTCCAACTCTCACATCCATACATGAATACTGGAAAAACCATAGCCTCGAGTAGACAGACCTTTGTTGACAAAGTAATGTCTCTGCTTTTTAATATGCTGTCTAGGTTGGTCATAACTTTTCTTCCAAGGAGTCTTTCAATTTCATGGCTGCAATCACCATCTGCAGTGATTTTGGAGCCCCCCAAAATAAAGTCTGACACTGTTTCCACTATTTCCCCATCTGTTTGCCATGAAGTGATGGGACCGGATGCCATGATCTTAGTTTTCTGAATATTGAGCTTTAAGCCAACTTTTTCACTCTCCTCTTTCACTTTCATAAAGAGGCTCTTTAGTTCTTCTTCACTTTCTGCCATAAGAGTGGTGTCATCTGCATATTTGAGGTTATTGATATTTCTCTCAGCAATCTTGATTCCAGCTTGTGCTTCTTCCAGCCCAGCATTTCTCATGATGTCTCTGCATATAAGTTAAATAAGCAGGGTGACAATACACAGCCTTGACGTACTCCTTTTCCTATATGGAACCAGTGTGTTGTTCCATGTCCAGTTCTAACTATTGCTTCCTCACCTGCATACAGGTTTCTCAAGAGGCATTTATCACTGATCTTTTACAATTACCATATGATGCAAACAAATATTAACTCCATCCTTAATGAAAAAAATTAAACATAGCAAGGACAAAGAAGCTTGTTCAAGTTTTTAACAACTCAATAACAGTGGAGAACTCAGAGTCTCTGATTCTGGTTTATTACCCAAGTCATTGATAAAATGCTTCATTAAGAATCCAGTACCAACAAGCCCTGTGTGAGTGTAAAATGTTTTTCTTAAAGGACTAGATATATATTCTTTAGAAAGTAGGTCACCAATATCACACAATAAAAATTAATAGCCAAATTGACTCTATTATATATATTTGTCTGTATATACATACATGGGCTTCCCTGTTGGCTCAGATGGTAAAGAATCTGCCTGCAATGCAGGAGACACAGGAGATGTGGGTTCAATCCCTGGGTTGGGAAGATCCTCTGGAGGAGGGCATGGCAACTCACTCTAATATTCTTGCCCGGAGAATCCCATGGACATAGTAGCCTAACAGGCTACAGTCCCTAGGGTCCCAAAGACTCAGATACAACTGAAGCAACTGAACACTCACAGGCGTGCACACATATATATACACATATACACTATCTTATCATGTCCCAGAATTGCTTAAGAGAAGTTCTGAAAAATGTGAGATAATACATTTAAATATGAAAAGTAGAAAAGATTCTACCACATATGTACCATTCATATTGCACTCCCATCTCAAGACTGGAACCCTCTTGATCTACTCTGATGGAATATTTCAGCTTGAGCAGAAATAATGCAGGATTTTAATAGTTTGAAAGCTAGGAAAGCAGCATCCATAGATGAAAAATTATTGTAGTTGTTGATTGTGTTCAGGGATCTTTTTGAGAACTTAGCAAGTCTTGAATAATAAGCAGGAGGCTAATTTTTACTCTGATTTACTCGTGAAATCTGATGGACAGCAGCATTCAGCACCGTTATCACATTTCCCGGACATGCCATTAACCCACACTCCTACCTACTGCCAAAGCCCAAATATGCAAAATGATAAGGCTTTCAGTAAGAACCTTTCCATTCCATTGACTTCCCTCTTCTGTCCTTCCCTTGATGCAGTTTGCCTCAGAGACCTGGGCAGCATTCTCAATCTATGATGAACTGGCATATACTTCTGTACTTGGATTTGTCAAAACACACTGAGAGGAGAGGAGATTCAAGGTTTGCTTTCAGCTGTCCGTGAGAATAGCCCTCTGGCCTCTTTCCTACTTTATTATATACCTATTACCATTCTTCTTGTTTTCTTTTTTTAAATTTTGATTAAAAATTAGAAGTTAAAATTCTATTTTATCAAAAATAATGTATGTGTATCAAGTCATAAAAAGGTCAGGTACAGTTGTCATCCTGGGATGTTATATCACCATCATTCTGGAAATTCCCTTATTTTTCTTCTGTATTGAGTCCATTTTTCAGAATTCCATGTCTTCTTCTTTGTGGTTTTAGTCCCTCATTTTGATGGAACATGTCTTTCAGTAAATTGCTCAGAAAGGCTACTTGAGAGGTAAATGACATGCATGGCCATTAAATAGCTTTGGCAGTTTGATTGTATAAAGAAATCTAGTGTAGAAATAATTTTTATGCAAAAATTTTAAAGATTGCTCCATTGCTTTCTAGCTTCTGATGTTGCTATTGAGAAGGCTGATGTTATTCTAATTTGCAATTATTTGTAAGGTTTTGCAGGATGGTGGTGGTGGTGGTGGTGGGTTTTTTTTACCTTCACTGGAAATTCTAGATTTTTTCTTTAGCTGAAGTTCAGAAATGTCACAGTGATGAGGCTTGGTGTGGGTTTTTTTTACATTCACTGTTCTAGGCATTTGGTAGACTCTTTCAACCTAGAGATTTACAGTCTTCAGTTCTGACATTTCTTTTGTATTATTTCTTTGATAATTCCTTCATCTTCATTTTCTCCCTTCTCTCTTTGTGAAATTTCTTTTGGTTGAGGCTAAATCTCCTAGATGAATTTTCTAGCTATTTATCTTTTCCCTCATTTTTCATTTCTTCCTCTGGGAGATTTCTTTAGCTTTATTTTTCAATTTTTATTTCAAATATTTTTAGTTCTGCTCTCATATTTTTAATTTGCAAGCAATTTTCCTTGTTCTTTGTATATTTTACAGTGCAGTTTATTCTTTTATCTTTCTGAGGAGATGCATTTAGGAACTTTTTTTTAGAAATTTTCTTCTACTGGGGATAGGCTGCATTGCCTTTTTCAAAAAGTGTTTTTGGGATTCAGTTTCTTATTCCACATGAACAGAATCTGGGTGTCCTTCACTCTCTGTTCATATTTAAGAAAGACACCTAAGAATTAATTAAAAGCATTTGGGGTAACTCATACATTTGGTAGGGTTTCATAACTGGTGGGCCTTGCTATAGTATGACTAGGAATGGTTATCAAATATACCAAATGTCAAAGCCTGTAAGCCTTTTTTCCCTAGGCCAGATTTCCTGGAGAATAACCCCTCTATCTCCTCTCTGGCTGCTAGGACTCTGCATATCATGTTGGAACAGGAGGTTGGGGGAGGGTCACACTCCTCACCATGTAAATTGGCATAAATCTTCCCAATTATAATACTGCTTCTCTTGCATATCCTCACCTGTGCCTTGTGTTCCCTAATGCAAAGCCTTGCTGGTTAAACCTCTTTAGTTTTATTTGAGCCTTCTGCCAGAGGAGATGGAATAGTCACAGTGGAACTGATTCAAGGAGTATCTGGGCATCTAATACTTCTTTTATAGACCCCAATTTTTAGCTCCTTCCACACCCACTTCCAGAGTAGCTTGCCTCTAATTCCTGAGTTTTTCTCAAATTCATCAGCACAAATCCACTTGTTTCCTTTTATCCTACCTCCTGCAGGCACTTAGTTTTGGGCCTCCCTTCCTTACTAAGTTACAACATCTTCCAAAGTTTGAAGGCATTTCTTTGGCACTTTACATCTCTTTTCTCTGTCAGATGAATGTGAACCTTTGTCTTCTTTCCTGTCATTTTAGTGGAGTTTGAGGAGATGACTGGTATATTCCACCTGACTACAACTCCCTCATTCCTCTTTCCATCACGCTTGATTGATTTATTTGGCCAATGTTCTCTCAACACTAGTATATACTCAGGAGAGTAAGAGATAGATACAAGATATTCTTATCTCTAATGGAACTTTTACCCAAGTTAAAATACAGAACACAGAGAGATGAGCAAATTCTAAAATAAATTAATACAAACTTTTAGAAGTATGATAAAGTGCTGCTGCTGCTAAGTCGCTTCAGTCGTGTCCGACTCTGTGCGACCCCACAGACGGCAGCCCACCAGGCTCCCCCGTCCCTGGGATTCTCCAGGCAAGAATACTGGAGTGGGTTGCCATTTCCTTCTCCAGTGCATGAAAGGGAAAAGGGAAAGTGAAGTCTCTCAGTCGTGTCCGACTCTTAGCGACCCCATGGACTGTAGCCTACCAGGCTCCTCCGTCCATGGGATTTTCCAGGCAAGAGTACTGGAGTGGGGTGCCATCGCCTCCTCAGGATAAAGTGCTAATTCAATGCTAATTTGATTAACTGAAAGGAACTGATAAAGCTATTGCTACAGGCATTGAGAATTGAAAACAATCTTATTGGTCTAGAATTCAAGGGGAGGTTTACCAAGTGGAATTTAATGCCATCGAATTTGGAAAGCCACTGAGAATGAAGGAATTCCAAGTGAGAGAAACTGAGAAAGCATGGCAAATGGTGAATGCATTTGGCAAAAACAGGAGTTTACTATAAGGAAACTATAAATAGGTTATCATCAATTACACATTTTAGGTGAAAAAATAGCATCAATTACACATTTTAGGTGAAAAAATATGATAAGAAAAATATGGATAACAATAATAATAATCCCTGCGACTCCAGGTTATGGTCCTAGCTACACCTTAGACTTGATGTTCAGCAAGGGTAAATCACTATACTGCTTCACTTCCAAGTTCCCATCCATATTCTGTGAATTATACCTATCAAAATTGTTCTTCTTTATGGTAGAACTTCTGGGCCCAACAATTAGCCTCCCCTAAAGGAATTAGCCGTTGAAGAACCAGATTCTGCAACATATGCTTTCTGAACACTTTGTAGAGAAGAAGCCAAGACGTGCTAGGCTAAACGTTTTTAAAAGGGGGAGAGTGAGTGGGTGCATTACAGCTACCAAGGAAGTGGTCATGAACTTTTAAAAAGAGAAAAGGTGAACGTGGGATAAAAGATTCTCTGGGACAACAAATATGCTGAAGATGGTAGTTGCATAAGAGTTCAGAATGTAACTTAACAAAGAGGTAATTCACATTATTCAAAAGAGGAGGAAGATGGGGGACGGAACATTTAAACTGAAACACTGCACTTATAAGAAACTCAAGTGCAATTGATTTATGTTTGCATAATTGTATATGACTAATTGGTAGCAGGAAAAATTGTAGATATCTGAGTCTTATAAATATATGGCAGGCAAATATCTTTCATGATGAACTAAAATCTTGATAATCAAGCTGAGCGCTAACAAGTTTTCTCCTTATATTTTTTTCTTTGTTCTTCTCCCTCTCTCAGAACTGGTGTATCCCCTCTTCCCACCCAGGACTCATCCAGGATCCTGCAGTGTTCACAGTTTAATATTCTTTCTTCCATTTTCTTCCTTTTCTTGTTTGTTTTGTTTTGAAAAGTACCGAGAAATCCTTTGTATCAACTCTCTTGACAACTGTCTAAATGGGTAGATACCTGTCTTTTCTCTGGAAATGCTGAGAGTAACCCAGTGTTTTCCTAGTGAACTTTCAAGGAAGCTGTCTTTTTCAAAGGTGAGTAAGAAGGAATCCTAATCTGGGAGGTGATCTAGGGCTATGATCCTCACCAGATTCTTGCTCTAGAAGCACAGCTCCACTGCTGACAGTAACAGATACAATTTCCTGAAGTCAGGCTGTATACCATGCAATAGCCAGAGTCACTCTAGGAAAGCCAAATTTTCAGTTACTTCCCTCACGTCCTAAGAAATATTGTGTTTCTAAGTTACATATTTATTCACAGAAAAAGCCAATAGTCTGTGATCACTGTCAGTTCATTTTTCTTATATGTCATTATATCGGATAACTTCTGTCTGTCTCTCCAGGTCCTCTCTCCATTTTTCTCCATTCTGCTCTGTCTTGCTCAGCTGGCCTACAAAAACCACGTCATCAAGACTCCCATGACCTCTGGTTTCTTGTTGGGTTTGGCCAAAGAGAGCCTTGGCAGGAGATAAAAGGGTGGGATGAGCGTGAGATCGGGGTGTGCATTCCTCTCGGAGGCAGCTGTGGTTGGACGTGTCCTTTCAGCTGGCTCAGTGTGCCTGTCTAGGTGATCTTCTCCACCCAGCTTTTCTTTCCGGGCAATAAGTGTTCCCTTCCCTCATCTTTTCAGATCTAAGTGTAATAACACTCAATCCACTGCTACTAGCCTCAAATTGCTGCACTATGTCTTGTGGTTTCCCTACACTTTATCCTCACCCTTAACACGTACCTTTATAAACAGTCTCCTTGTAAATAAACCCTCCTGGAATCATCCTGATTTGGATACTCCATCTGTTTGCTGCTAGGAACTGAAAGAGGTAATCACTCAAGAAATACGTCATTTTTTGAGAACGATTTTATCAAACAAATCTATACTTGAAAAGAGGTGAAACTAATTCAGCAAGTGAAGACATTCCAGCTTTGAAGTCATAGATAGTTTGGTTCAAGTTCCAGACCATCCTTTTATAAACTGTGTGTCCTTGAACAAGGTACTCAAACTTTCACAGCAGTTGTTTAATCTTTTTTTTTTCAATGTGCCTTCTAAAAACCTTTATTTTATCTATTCATTATTGTTTGCAGGTTAAAAAATATGGAACGCTTCACGAATTTGCATGTCATCCTTGAGCAGGGGCCATGCTAATCTTCTCTGTATTGTTCCAATTTTAGTATATGTGCTGCCGAAGTGAGCACAGCAGTTGTTTAATCTTTAAATGAACATAGCTATAGTACCTATATCACAGAATTGACAAAGATTAAATGAAGCAATTTTAAATGAGATTTTGAAGGTTCAGAGACAGCAAGTTCTTTATTCTTACTAGCTAATAAAAACAATCATAAAATAATATAATATTTATTAGTTAATAACTATTCTTCTGAAAGAAGCTGCATTCACAAGAGGAACTTGAATTAGATCTTAAGGATTGGGTAGCTGAAATATATGTTGCTAGGCTCAGGTAGGACTTACTCAAGATGTGTTTCTTCACACAGGATTATGGCTTTCAATCTCCCTTCAGTGTTCTAACTTCAGACTTCTAAAAGGAAAGTTACCCTGAGATTTTGGCAGAGAATCAAGATCAGAAGTCACTTCATTTGTTGCTAGATATAATAACTACTTTGTCCAGAAATTTTCCTTAGGACAGTCATATACAGGTAGCATTGCATATACCTGAAACTTCTGTCAAAAGCAAAAGAAGCCTCACCATTCCCCTATCAGCAGCATGAATTAATCACTTGCTTTAATTAGGAATCACATTCTGGAGGTTTCTATAATTGGAGAGTTAATTAAATGAGCTATTGCAAGGTAAAGTAATTTCTACTTCCTTGAACTTAACTGTGGTGAATGGAATTTTTTTCAGGAAACCAATTATGCTGAGCATTTCCACACAATCTACTTTTGATCCTGTTTGCTCCAATCTTGCAGGAGTTTGAAATGAGAAAGATGCTGACAGTACATGCATAAGGCAGATGTACTTTTTTTGTACAAAGTTTGCATATATTAATAGGTTTAAATTGATCTATGAACAAAGTCAATTGCCATCTCTTGATTATTTATGTAAATTAAAGGACAACTTAATTTCTACCATATGAGCCTTCTGGCAGCAAAGGTTACTGAAGGTTTCAGTCCTTCTCTTTTCAAGGGTTTGGGGAAGAAAGACAACCTAGTATCTGCCAATAGTTAGCTATACTTCATAGAAAGCTGTTATTTTGGATCCTATAATGATCTAATCAAGAAAACCATGGATCTGATGTAACTTCCCCTACTCAGCTCCAGCACCTCTCCTAGAAAAGACCATAAACAAGCTGCAAACAAAAGAAATAAAACTGTATAGAATTTCACCACCAGGCACAGTTCCAAACCAAAGCATGCAATTTTAAGGATCTTGACATCGTAACCAAAATAGACAAAGAAGATGTGGTTAGCTTAGTTGACCATGGATTGCTGGGATAAAATGGAATCAGGACAAGTTAACCCCTGCACCCAGAATCAAGGAATGAGGTGCTTCAGCAGTAAGAAAGAGAAATTGTGCTTCTTTACCAATACTGATATGTACGTATTTGAAAACAAACATATATTTAACACTATATATGTGCTTCAGCAGTCAAGAAAGAGAGATGGTGCTTCTTTACCAATACTGATATGTACATATTTGAAAACAAACATATATATTGAACACTATAATTAGGTTGCTCTTTTCTAGCACCCTGTCAATAGTGCATCTCCAACATGAGAATTAATAGGAGAAAAAAGAAAGTCTTTCATTTATCTCATATATAGCCCTTATCAAGAATGGTTTTCCACAATAAGACTATGTAGGCTGTAAGGTTTTTGGCCTAGATTTCCCAACCCAAGAAAGACATAATCTAGTTCTATTTATTCTTGTACTCTACTCTGAGAATAGGTAGCGAGGGAAGACCATGTCACACCGCCAGCATTAACTCGAATCGTATTTCTGCCTCTAACTCACTTCTATGGGGCTGAGGGGGTGAGGGAGTGAAGAGGGGAGCAAATATCATCTCTGAGTTTAAAGTTCAAGTGAGATCATTCAGTGCAATGAGATAATATATACACATGAATTTTAGAAATTCTAGAGTGCTCTACAAATGAGGGTTAAATGAAAAACTTAGTTCTGTTTTTCTTTCTTAAAAGTGTCCAACTTCAATAGTTCAGTAGAAAAAAAAGGAGTGTGAATTTTCTCATTGATATTCTTACATTCAATACAATAGGTATGATAAGTACAAGCCAATGCAATTATCCATTTTATATAATAAAAATGTTTTATGTAAAAATGTTAAAATGCAGCTTGTAAACATTTTTTTTCTGAATCACTTTCATGAAAGAAAAAAATAAGTGTTTATCAACAGCTTAAAAAATAAAATCAAGGGTGATAAATCCATGAGGCGTAACTAAGAAAAATTGTGCTATAAGGTTATATACTTTAAAAAAAATAAACATTTTTTTATCTGACTGTAAGAATAGCACATGCTCATTGGAGGACAATTGGAAATTATCTTTTTTATTATTAACATTTTTTAGTATTATGGTCCCTTTTATCCCCTAGTCAGTTCAGTTCAGTTCATTCGCTCAGTCGTGTCCAACTCTTTGTGCCCCATGGATTGCAGCACACCAGGCTTCCCTGTCCATCACCAACTCCTGGAGCTTGCTCAAACTCTTGTCCATCGAATCGGTGATGCCATCCAACCATCTCATCCTCTGTCATCCCCTTCTCCTCCTGCCTTCAATCTTGCCCAGCATCAGGGTCTTTTCCAAGGAGTCAGTTCTTCACATTAGGTGGCCAAAGTATTGGAGCTTCAGCATCAGTCATTCCAGTGAATATTCAGGACTGATTTCCTTTAGGATTGACTGGTTTGATCTCCTTGTAACCCAAGGGACTCTCAAGAGCCTTCTTCAACATCGCAGTTCAAAAGCATCAGTTCTTCGGGGCTCAGTTTTCTTTATGGTCCAACTCTCACATCCATATATGACTACTAGAGAAACCATAGCTTTCACTAGACAGACCTTTGTTGGCAAAGTAATGTCTCTGCTTTTTAATATGCTGTCTAGGTTGGTCATAGCTTTTCTTCCAAGGAGCAAGTGTCTTTTAATTTCATGCCTGCAGTCACCATCTGCAGTGATTTAGGAGCCCAAGAAAGTAAAGTCTGTCACTGTTTCCTTTGTATCCACATCTATTTCCCCAGTCAAATATATGTATATATTACTTCTTATAAAATTTTCTCTCCCTTACCAAAGGTGGGACTATATGGGCAAGCAAAGCCTCATGATGCTACCTGTCTGTGCCATAGTTAAAGTGAGGGTACCGGACTCAGTGGGCCAGGTCTAACCCTCTCTAGTAGTTGTTTTGTTTTGTTTCCATACTCTGTTTTGACAAAGCAGAGAAAGGGGTGAAGAGTTGTGGGAGGCAGAGTTTTAGGTGGCCCTTAAGATTTCTAGCCCCTCACATAAACACATCTTCTCTCAAGTATCCTATCAAATACTAATCCAGGGGCTGCTAAGAAGAAATTTTCATATGTAATGAAGGTCACAAATCCATGACCCAGCAATTCCACTTCTAGGTATTTACCTGAAGACAAGATAAAACTAAAAAGGACATCTATATGTAAATGTTTATTGCAACATTGTTTACAATAGCCAAGATAAACAACCCAAGTGTCCATCAATGTATGAATGGATAAATAAGAAGAAGCATATGTATGTATACACACACATACACATAGCAAAATATTACTCAGCCATAAAAAAAGAATGAAGTTATGTCATTTGTGGCAACACAGATGGCCCTCAATGGCATTAGGCCGAGTGTAATAAATCAGATGAGAAAGACAATATCTTATTACCTCTCTTAAAGCCTTGAAGATAAAGACTTTTATAGATAAAGAGAACAGATTGGTGAATGCCAAAGGTAGGGGGTGGGTGTGGGAGAAATGGGTGAAGGAGATCAAAATATTGAGAAAAAGTGTGGTGCATTACAACAACAAAAATCCAGTAATCGTTTAAAAAATACTTGCAAGGAATAAGTTCAAAAGGGCTTGTTTTGTATAAATTTCATGAACAGCTTATAATCTTCATATATACATATGATATTATATATATATGGAGATTATCCTTAGTAGGCTTGATCTAATCAGGCAAACCCATAAAAGGGACAGGGTTCTCCCCAAAGAAAGAGATTTGAAGCACTAGAAACCTCTATGAACTAAGACTAGCACCTGGCTGACAGTCAGCAAATCAACAGGGATCTCATCCTACAGCTGCAAGAAACAGGATTCAGTCAGCAACCTAAATGAGCTCAGAAGAAAATCCTTCTCCAGAGCCTCCTGAAGAGAACACAGTCCAGCCAACACCTTGATTTCAACCTTCTAAAATCCCAACAGAGAAGCCAGTCATTCTGTGCTTGGACTTCTGACCTACAGAATTGTGAGTAAATAAGTGGATATTGTTTTTAGCTGTGATGTTTGTGGTAATTTGTTGTATAGCAATAGAAAACGAATGTAAAAGTTCTGTTTCTGACGTCTCCAGTTTACTTGGATTAAGGGAAGCAGCTCTTTCTTCTCTACGGCTGCTATAGTATTCTATTGCATAACTGCACCACCATTTGTTTACCCATTCAGCTGTTGAGGAACATTTGGGTTGTTTCCAGTCTGGGTCTATTCTGAATAATGTTGCTACGAACATTGTGTACAAATCTTTTGGGGACATCTGGTGCTACACAGAAAACACAGGAAACATATAGGGAACCATTAACTCAGGGACATTTCAGTTGAAAATCTTCTGACCTGTTACTCCCTCTCTCTGAGTTCTGATCCTTGAGAATCAAGCACTCTGAGTCTCATGGAGCAGCCAAGTGGCCTGGCTGAGAGACCTCCTGCCTACTTCCCCACCTTCCAGGGGATGCTCCATAATGACCACTTTGAACTTTACTCTTTGGCAGTCCTATTAAAAAAAAAAAAAAAAAACTAAAGATATCTAGAGACCACAGTAACTTATATTCAACTAGTTAGCCTGTAAAAAGGAAACAAATAAACAGAACAGAAACCACCTGATATCCACATCATGAGCCTCACCATGGATGTTAATTACAGGACAAGTACGTTCATTGCTGTTAGCAATACTTTTGAGATTTCCCACCAGTTTTCACTGTAATTGCCCAGCCCTAAAGAAACATCAGAAAAGTATTTCAGAGTCACAAACACCATATTTCTTATTTACTGACAGAAGACGATAACAGTTTTTTTAGTATAAAAGTTGAGAAGAACAAGTTTAACCACTTTCTGAGAAATTCAGAGTCAAGATTGGAGTAAGATTTCAGGTGTTAGGAATTCTCATCAAGTACGCTCCACATTAACAGGTAGTCCTTTTCGCTTGAAATAAACCTGGAACCAGAGACACTAAAAATGCCTTCAATCACAATGAATACAATACTTACCTTAAACTTTTGCTTAAGCAAATTTAAGCTCTTGCTTAAGCTTAACTTTTCATGGTTTTGTAGGGGGGAGGAATTAAGTTGATCATTTAATTGAATGTGATTTGTGTCTGTGAATGTGAAGAGCCGTAGGAGAAAAGATGGGAATGTGGAGGAGATACTGACTGGGGTAACTGCTCTGAGATGCCTAATTTCAAATTTATATTCCCTCAAAGTCCTCCCTCTGTTGATAAAAGGTTATCTAATTTCAAATATAAACAGGCTTTGGCAATGCTAACTTCAAGAATGATCATCAGTCATGTAAGCTAGTGCCTTGAGATATCCAGAATTGAAGAAAGAGAACTTATTTATAGAAACTGGCACAATGAGATGTACAATTTATTTGAGAATAGAGAGAAAGTTCTCCAAACAGATAGAACTGGCCTATGCAAGAGTAACATGCTAAAAGAAGTCCTAGAGAAGATAAAATTGTCTGTTTAGAGTTGTGCTAATTGTTGAACGAATGGGTTTGACTTAAAACGACATCCATTTGACCTCCTCCCCGATTCTTGAAACCCTGGCTGACTGTGATGTCCTCTCTTCTATCTGAAGTCAACAAGCATGATTCAGTTCAGTTCAGTTGCTCAGTCACGTCCGATTCTTGCGACTGCATGGACTGCAGCACGCCAGGCTTCCCTGTCCATCACCAACTCCCGGAGTTTACTCAAACTCATATCCATCGAGTCGGTGATGCCATCCTACCATCTCAATCTCTGTTGTCCTCTTCTCCTGCCACCTTCAATCTTCCCCAGCATCAGGGTCTTTTCCAATGAGTCAGTGCTTCACATCAGGTGGCCAAAGTATTGGAGTTTCAGCTTCACCATCAGTCCTTCCAATGAATATTCAGGACTGATTTCCTTTAGGATGGACTGGTTGGATCTCCTTGCTGTCCAAGGGACTCTCAAGAGTCTTCTCCAACACCACAGTTCAAAAGCATTAATTCTTAGTGCTCAGCTTTCTTTATAGTCCAGCTCTCACATCCATACATGACTACTGGAAAAACCATAGCTTTGACTATACGGACCTTTGTTGGCAAAGTAATGTCTCTGCTTTTTAATATGTTGTCTAGGTTGGTCATAACTTCTCTTCCAAGGAGCAAGTGTCTTTTAATTTCATGGCTGCAGTCACCATCTGCAGTGATTTTGGAGATCAAGGAGATAATGTCTGTCATGTTTCCATTGTTTCCCCATTTATTGGCCATGAAGTGATTGCTACCTCTCAAAATGCCCACCTCATTCTAGGCTGCCCTAATAACCCACTCATTGCCCTGAGGGTGTTCTCACCCTATAAGATACCTGACATTTTCCCATTTATCCAGTACTGGTTCTTCACCCTGAACCTCTGAGCCGCTTCCCACTCTCAGCCCCTTGAGTGGTGGCAACAGGGTGTTCTTGACAGGAGAACAGCTTTTAGTGAGGGGCCCATGACTCCTTCAGCCTCTCTGATAAATCTAAAGTTAGCCGCAATCTGGAACTTCCATATTGATGGTTAATCTGATCAAAATCCAATCACACCCAAGCCCCATGGAGTGACTGGTTTCCACTTGGGGGTGATTCTATCTCATGTTCCTTTGAGCTTACTCTCCCCTACATTGCTTATAATGGTTTTAGCACACAGGTTCTGTGAGTTATGGGTTGTAGAGACTTTATAGCCCAAGGGGCCAATGCTATGGTTTTGACTTTGTCCTTTATTTGTGGTAGAACTGTCTCACAAGTGACTTCAGGAAATGGTACTCTTTGGCCTGCAGAGTTGGGGAGGGCCAGTGCCTTTAGTAATACCTGGGATCCCCAAGGTACCAACCCCTACACTCCACTGGAGCAGGCAATTGCCTTGGGCATGGAGTTTTTATAAATTGCCCACTAGAGCCAATACCGATCTGCCTAGATTGAGCCTCACAGAGGGAGGTCAATAACTTGTAGCACCAGCTGGGATGAAAGGCTTCTGGGTGGGCGTGCGTACATGTGTATGTACTGCACCTCGGGGGAAAGCAGCAGCTTCTCACGGGTAAAAGTTTCTCCCACAAAGTGAGATCTTGAAGCAATTTTTCTTAATCTTTACTCTCTTTTTGCCAGGGTTTGGTAGTTTTCTAAAGCAAAGGTCCCACTGAGAGAGTGATATATCATAATGGAAAGGGCAAGTCTCATTTCTGATAACCCCCTGTCCCCAACTAACTTTGTGACCTTGATCTAACAGCTTAATTTCTTCATGAGTGAAATGGGAAATTCCCTCTTAGACCACGTGCTCTCATAAGGATTTTTAGCTCTCTGAGTTGTCTACCTCCCATATATGCCTAAATATATGAAAAACTTAAGAATATTCTCTTCTGGCCATTTTTAGGGCTGTGGACAAATAAGTCAATGTCTTCGCAAAATCTTTTGTTGACTTAGTAAAGCATACATATTTAAAATCATATTTATAAAATAATGTATTGATTTTTAATGTTAATATTTGTCCACTGTCACTTCATAAAACAAAATTATTCCTCACTAGTGTTGTTTTGTGACTAATTCAACAGTTTTCTAGGCACAGAATTGTCAGTTCCTTCTAAGTTGCTGACACTCTTTGAATCCATATACAATGTTGTCACCAGAAAAGATAATACTAAGTCACCCATGTACATAGCACTTGGTGATTTTTTAAATTTCCTATAAATGCATATGTATAGTCTTCATAAAGTACACTCACTGAATTCATTATTTTTATGTGTTCTCTAAAAGGTCTTTTTATTTTCTTTTTCTTTTCTTTTTTTTTTTTAATAAATTTATTTATTTTAGTTGGGGGTAAAAGGTCTATTTAAAAACTCATCTAACACTTGCATTTCAGGGCTAATAACTTCAAGAATTGTTACTAGATCAGTAATAACTTTCTTTTCCTTTCTTTTTTTAACCAGTTCTGGTAGACGACCTCCATAAGCCTCTGAAACAAGCATTAACTTAGATCATTTCACCCTGATGCGTCTTCCCTTCACAGTAGTTTGTCGTTCCAAATTCAGATGTTCAGGGAGTACCAGAAAATGGCTTCATAGGATGTGTATTGAAGATGACTTCCTTTTTTCTGGGAAATAATTTTGGAGACAAAAACTTACCTTTTATGTGGCTAAATGGGGTTAATATAAAGCCATTAGTTCAAATTAATTCCAGAGTTTTAGCTTAAACTTTTTATTTCTTCATTTAACTTTGGAGTCCAAGATCACAGCACACTTAAGTAGAAGATTTTCTTTAAAATTACATTACTATTATTCTCTTTTTAAAGGAAGGATCGGAATTTAATATATATGCTTAACCAACAAGTCTCACTCTGAACCACTAGAAAACTAAAAGGAAGCCCTTTAAAAAATAACCACTCGACTAGTTTATCATATGCAGCCCAATACAAATCAAGAAGGTAGAAAAAGAGAAGTTCACCCATAGCACTTTATGCTTTTTCAGTTTTTCTTCAAAGTCAAATTTCCAACAACAACCTGAACTTTGTCTTTCTCTTGTGACTTTGCCCTGTTTATGGAAGGGTGGGGAAATGCTGGTGCCTGTCTGTGACCATTGCTGGTAGCTGCTACTTCCAATTTGCTCTCCCTGTCACACGAGAAAGTATTGCTACTCCTGAGCAGCCCTCCCCAAGATACTAGGGCATGCCTGCCAGGAGCTGACTATGAAAACTTTGTTTTTTTGATCAGGCAGGAAATGAAAAGAAACCTGTCCTTCCGTTTGGCTCAAAATAAGAATGAGTGTATATAGAAGAGTCCCAGGGGAAAAAAGGCAAGAAAAATAAACTCAGCTTTCCACCACCAACACCCTTTTTTGCCCTCAATAGAAACCTACAGGCAAGCTGTCTCAGTGGATATTAAATATTCAGAATTCTGTGAGGGAAGTGTTGCATGATTAAAGCAAAAACAAAACGACAACAACAAAATACAGGAGCAAAGCCATTGTGATCTCTCTTGAACTCTGCAACAGGCAAAGTTATTGTTTGTTATTCACTTGTTCACCAAACCTCTCCTTCACCTACCTCAGCCGGTGTGGATGGAAGAACTAAGAGACCTTAGCTTCAGCATAAATAAGTCAGCTCTAAAGAGACTAACAATCACTTTATTAGAGCCTAACTTATTTTCATGTGAATGGAAAGCTCAGTCTAAGGAAAGTGTATCCTCAGGTAGCCAATCACTGGGGTTCCTTCTTCTCAAGCCTCAGGAGTCCCAAGGGAAATCCCACTGATGCATGCCCTGCCCCCACTGGAGACTGGCTGCTGGATTTCAGTAGGCCTCTGTTCCCTATTTCAGAGGGGAAAAAAGGAAAAGTTTCCTAGTATCCTTATTAGGAGAATTTTCAATAGAGTTGTTTAAGGAGAGGGTTAATACTGATTTGGTGTTCAAGATGGCCAACTCCACCTCCATATGAAAATCTGAAAATAATTCTGATAAAAAGAGCAGCTCTGCTTGTGAGCAAACCAGATGGCTATCCACCCCTTCATCAAGTCTGTTAGTTTTCACGTCGCTGCCTTGGAAGTTTCTCCCCAGGAAAACACATGGACATGAGACTTTTTGACTGAGTTGTGAATCTGTTTTAAAACAAGGTCCATCCACAACTAACCCCTGGGTCTGCCCAACATAATTGCCTGTTTCATTTTCTTCAGGATATTTTTTCTAGCAGATTGACTACCCTTCTGGATAACTAAATATATCACTTATGGTCAACAAAGTGAAAATATTGAGGCTTCTTTGTGGAGAATTCAGACCAAAACTTGGTGTTTGCCTGAATTCTCCGGATCTGTGCAGTATGTTGCAGCTGGGCGTGCTCTGGAGGGCTGAAGCACTCATATTTGGAAAATGTCTCAGATTCTACTTGAAGGTTTATTTATGGAGCTGCTCATTAAAGCATAAGTAGAGAGAACCTCATGGGCCATTTACTAAGGGAAGCTTCTTGTTTCATCGGGAAGTGGGGATTGAACATTTTATAATCCTACACAATCCACTTCCTCTAAATAGTTGTCATATCCCAGACAGATATGATCATCAAGGTCCAACCTTGGAACTGACAGAGCTGGTGCTAGGGTGGGTGTCTATTGCCCAACATACTGTGTTGAGTACACTAATAAAAAGTTTAGCATCTTGGCAAATGTAGAATTACTGACAATAGCTACAACTGACCAAAATAAACATTAGTATGGAATAAACTATTCTTTATATGGGTGTGGAATTCTCAGCATGGGGTGAAGAGTCCATGAATAGATTTCAGAGTGATCCTCCTAAGAATTCTGTGGGAATAAAGTTGGCATCTGTATATGTGTCTTTTATTCATATTCTCAAAAGGGCACCCAATAAAAACTGTAAAGCAGAAGCATTAGTCTAGATGTATAAGCACTGTACATTAAAGTAACATGCTATACCCTCATAACTTGGTCTTATCAGTTTAAACTTTGAAATGAATTTTACCCTCTCTCCAGGTTTCCCAGCTGGCACTAGTGATAAAGAACCTGCCTGCTAATAATACAGGAGACAAAAGAGACATGAGTTCAATCCCTGGTTCGGGAAGATCCTCTGGAGTAGGAAATGGCAACCCACCCCAGTATTCTTGCCTGGAGAACCCCATGGATGGAGAAGCCTGGCTGGCTTTCATGGGGTTGCAGAGTCAGACACAACTGAAGGAACTTAGCACTGGCACCCTCTCTCCAGATCCTGATTCTACCACATGCTTACAACAATGCACTATAGTTCAAGTAATTTAGCTTTCCACTGTGTGAGATCTTGATAAGCAGACTTTCTTCTCTAAATCTTTTTTAAAAATCTTTCTTTAATAGTATGATATATACTAACTCTAATGAGAATAAAATACACTTTGTGAAACAACTTTGAAAAGAAATGGAAACCAGTGACATTGTTTGGTACCCTTCTCACTAATTCTAATTTAATGTTAATCATCACTATGAACTACAATCTGGCTCATAAAAGCCTAGTCTTCTTTAGCATCAAAGTACACTCAAATTTTATAGTATATGTGAAAACAAAGTTTTTTTTTTTAAAAAAACGTTAGTTACATATTCTACCTGCTAGTTATAACCCAAGAGACCCACTGTATGGTTAAGATTTTTTTTAACTCTGGATTTAAATGAAATGTCAGTATTTTATCATTTATCACTTGGTCATTGCTTAATTCAATTTTAACTTCTCTATCTCAGCATACCGGTGTACCAAAATTTTCACAGAAATCTCTCAAAATTTTAGTTTTAAAGAACAGCTTGAGATACAATTCGCATACCATAAAATTCACCAGAGTGTACAATTCAGTGAGTTTTTTTTTTAGTATATTCACAAGGTTATGCAACCATTACAACTATCTAACTTTAGAACATTTTCACCACCTCAAAAAGAAACCTCATATCCATTAGCAGTTGCTCCCTACCCACCCCGCTCCTCCAGTCCCTGGCAACCACTAATCTACTTTCTATTTCTATTGATTTGCCTATTCTGAACATTTTATGTAAGTGAAATCATACAATATGTGGCTTTTGGTATCTGGCTTTTTTTTTTTTTTTTACTAGCATAATATTTTCAAAGTTCATCAAAGCATCTATCAGTACTTCATTCTTAGAGACTGGCCTTTCAATATTTTAAATGAGTTGTGTTTGGGGGTTTTGGCTTTCACTGGGTATTTATAGTATGGAGGTGATGTCTGTCAGATGTAATTTTGTTGAACGGGTCCTGTGACACAGTGACTACCAAGGTACAGGGGTAAGAGGTATAGGTCTGGTGCCACACCAATCCTAGAGGGGCCCAGAAAGAGCACTGAGCTGTGGGATCACCTCACAAGCTAGCAAAGAACGGAAGCCAGTCAGGTAGAATAGTCACTGGGTGGGGGGTAGTTTAGGGCATTGAGACATGGATGTTGGTCCTACCAAGTGTCTTGTTTCCTTCAAGTATGCTGCCCCAAATTCTAGGTGTTAAAATATGTCCAGGAGACACAAAACATTGAGAACCTCTATTTTATTTATCCTGGTTTTCTCTGTTTGGCTAGATGGAAATTGCCATCAATATACATAGAATCCTTTTGGGGGGTAAAAACAAAATATTCTTGATTTGGCTAATTAAGTATTGCTTATCTTTTAGCAGAAGCTCACACTTTGCTTGGTCATGACCACAGGTGATCCATTTGTTGTAGCTTTTGCTCTCTTTCTCCACAGGCAGAGAAGGGACATAGTGCTATGACGCTGTGGTGCTATGATGCTACTGAAACCATAGACTGCCCTCCTTTCTCCCTATCATAAAGAGAATCTTTTCCAGTTAGTTCTGTCTTAAACAGAACCATACAAACGCCCTCCTTTTATTATAATACATCTACCAGTAATGAGAGTTTCAACTGATTTACCTGGAGCCAGGTGTGATTTTGACTACAATTATAGAAGTCTTGCATATTTTAAGCACAATCCTAGGGTAATGCTTGCCATATGATCCATCAGATCACAGAGAAAGCTTGTTAAAAATGTAGATTTCAGAGCTTCTCTGGTGGTCAGGTGGTTAAGAATCCACCTTGCAAAGCAAGGGACATTGTTTTGATCCCTGGTCCAGGAAGATCCCTTATGCTGCAGGGCAACTAAGCCCACAGGCTGCAACTACTAAAGCTCACATACCATAGAGCCTGTGCTCCTCCACAAGGGAAGCAACCACAATGCGAAGCTTGCACTCCACGACTAGAAAGTAGCCCCCACTCTCTGCAACTAGAGAAAGCTCGCATGTAGCAATGAAGACCCAACACAGCCAAAAATACATAAATTGATCATTTTTTTTTAAAGTAACGCCGATTTCCTTGGTTTGATTCTGGAGTGGAGCACAGAAATTTGTATTCTAAGTAAACACAATTGTCCTATGTCAATGCAGGAGATCCGTTAAAAGAATCTAAGAAATACTGCCCTACTGGCTTGTTTATAAACTGCCTCAGACACAATTTCCAAAGTGTCTCTTTTTAATGTTTATGTATTCTATAAAACAATAAAGCTGGGGAGGAGGACACAAATTTTGATTTTGTTATTGCATCTCAGTATGCTTCAGATGCCAATTTTTATCCTGTCTTTCTCCACCCACCATGTAAAATAATGGTTATGTTGCTGCTGCTTGACAGGAAGATGGTGACTTATAGAGAAGACCCTAGAGACAAAAAGCTAGTTCAAGGGCAGGAAAAGAAGGAAAGGCAATTTAGTGTGCTTGTACTTTGAGAAAATTGACTGGTGCACTGAGGAAATGCTCTCTGGTGTTTCTATTTTGAGGAAATAAATGTTATTTGTAGCAGGGAAATGCTTTTAGAGAGTGGGGACTGTTTGTGCAATAAGGACTATTTCCTTTTAAACTTTTGCAAAAAAATAGTTTCAGAACATGGACTTGGAGTGTGAAATGTGTGTGTCTAGAAAATTCAACAGCAATATTCCTTTTCCGAACTTTGCTAGAAAGTAATTTTGTTGAACAGGTCCTGTGACACAGTGACTAGCAAGGGATAGGAGTAAGAAGTATAGGTCTGGTGCCTCACCAATCCTAGATGAGCCCAGAAAAAGCACCGAGCCATGGGATTCCCTGGCCCAGGAGATCTTTTGCCTTTGACTCCTTCTTCAGTTCTTCAAATCAAATATACTGTCTTGCCCATTGAAGAATTTTGAACAACATACCCACTATGGAACTCACGTCAGGTTTCAGCAATGGGTTTAGGGCACCTGGTGATAGCAACTGGACATCATCTTACATGTTCATATATCACTGTTATTTTTGTTTAGGGCTAAGGGAATGCATATAACTGTCAATGGACATTTCCTACCTGAGTCTAAAGCATTCCTTTTTCATCGAAAGGCTATTCATCCATATATAATAATCATTCATTGTCAAAGGTTTTTGAGAATATTTCTCTCCCAGAAGTTTTCTCTGATTAAGGGAAAGCAGTCAGATTTGCATATCTCACTTTGGGATCTATTCTTGAGTACCTAGCATTAATTTCTATCTGCTGCCAAAATTCTAACTCCTAACTGAACTTATGGAATACATGAGGGTACAAGGCAAAAGGCTTGGAGACAGTATGTGAACAAGAGGCAGGAATATATCTAAGGCTAGAGACTTGACTAAACATGGTTCAACAAGTCCAGAAGAAAACATTAATCTAAGGTCAGCTTTAGCAGAGAGATAAGAACTAAGCAAGGAAGCAGAAATGAGATCTTGTAAATAGATGGGAAAGCAAAAAGCTAACAAGAGCACAAGATGGAAGTTCAGTACTAGGGGACCTCTCAGGTAAGTAGTCGATACCCAGGAGATCTGCCTGCCCAGAAAGCTAAGGCAGCCCAGGGTTGAAATAAATGGGGAGCATCAGATGCAAAAAAAAAAAAATCCATTCTGAACAATAAGGAGCTTGTCCTGGTCCAAAGTGTCTTAGTCATTTTCTGTCAAGACTGAACCCAGCATGTAGCCTGGGAAGTTAGCAGAAAGGAAGACAAATGATTGGGAAATAAGAACAGATCATATCCTTAAAGTTAGTACTGATAAATTCAAATATGGATGAGAGGGTGAGAAGTGATGTAGAAATGAAAAACAAAAATTATAAAAGATTCCAGCCAGGCATCATGTTCTCAGGGAATCCATTCTAGAATTCCCTGCCTGGATTGAGGGCCCCTCCTGCTGCTCTCAGAGCCTCCCTCTTTTTTTTTTTAAACCCATACTGGTATCTGCCACACCTTATGATGATTGTTCATCTCTCCATACAGGCTGCAACCACCTTAAAGTTGAATCTTATGGCTTAATTATCTTTGTGTATCCTATACATAGCGATTTTGCAATAGAGGTTTATCAAATGTCAATAATTATCTTTGCCTTATCACACTACAAGTTCCTTCTAGACAAGAAATACACATTTATGACACTTCATAGGCACAGAATTTAGCTGATAAAGAAGATGAACATTTCATCCATTGGCCCTTACTCTCTTAAAACTTATTCAAGGAAATTCCCTGGCAGTCCAGTGGTTAGGACTCTGAGCTTCCACTACAGGGGGCACTGATTTGATCTCTAGTAGGGGAACTAAGATTCTGTATTCTGTGCAGCACAGTCAAAAAATAAAATAAAAAGGCCACCCTGAAACCCACTGGGTCACTTGGGCTTTTTAAAAATTATAATAAAATTCATTCTAGTAATACTTCATAGATAGGTATAGTCACACCAAAGAACCCCTCCTACTCCTACAAGAAGTATATTCCTCTCACTGATTACTTTATAAAAAGTATTTGACTGAGTTAGTGACTTAAGTTTCAAGAGTCTCAGTTTTTGAAACACATTCCTGTCAGCACTGTTTTCTATGAGGGCCCTTGATCATTTTTCAGAGAAATACTTCATGTAGTGTTTAAGAACACAAGCTCAAAAGACAGACTGCCAGAGTTGTATACCACCTTGTCCACTTATTATCTGGTGACCTAGGACAAATTATATAACCTTTCTGTGCCTCAATTTTGCCATCTGTAAAATGATAAAGGTCGTTATAAGGATTAAATATATCACTGATAATTTTTTTAAGTACTTAAAACAGTGCCTGGCAAGTAATAGTCTGTATAGATTATATAAAAATTAGCTACTGTCATACTTTGCAGGATACTACTGATTACTTTGATCAATAATTATAATACCCACAATGTATTTGGGACTTTTCTCAAAAACATTACTGCTCTCTTTATTTCATATTTTCCCCTAGTTCTTGGTAAAAGATTTTTCTGTAAAAACAAATATGCTAGAATGGAGAAGATAATAAGTTATTGCTTCACTTATAAAAATAAGCTATAATAACTTTCTGAATCTATCAAATTCAGAGAATTTACCTGAAGAATCTATGATGGGGTACTGAGGAAAGTATGTCTCGTTTGTCTTAATCATTTCCTAAGAAGTTACTAAACTTGAGGTCATTATTTTTATACAGGAAGAGAATCTCTTATACTTCTGGAAAATTTCAAAACTTTGCCAACATATTTTTTGATCACCCTTACTTCCTGTGGTGGGGTTCACAAACCACACCAACTTTCATAACTGCTGAGATTTACAGAGTGAAGCCTCATTTGATAATCTTGCAAAAACTGATAGTACTTCTTTTCCTTTTCTAAATCACATATGTCTGCTTTTACAGAATGTTAAAAAGGAAAAATTTCCAACCAGCCCCAGGTCAGCTCCAAGCAGGTATGCATGCTATTTCCCAGCTCCATCGCCAAAGTAGCCTGGTATATCCCTCTCCCTCATCATCTTCCTTACGTCTCCCCTAGGTTAACCCAACCTGGAATCTGTTTTATAGAGAAAGAGTTTTAATCTCTGGCCTCCAGGGTTCTCTGGCTAGTGTCTCTAGTATTTAAATAAATTAAAACTGGGAAAGTGAAAATCAAATTTTCATTTACTAAAAATGATCAAGAGCTGGGATGTAATTAAAAGTTATCATTAATAGATTTCCCTGATTAGCAACTTTCAAATATTTTTGAATAAAGGAAGATAGCATATGACACTAAAATCACACTGGAACAGAACTTCTTAAAGACCCATGCTATGCTTCATGATCATGCCCAGGAAGAGAATTCACTGTTTAATAGAATCAGAAAGTATAGACAATGGAACTATAAATAAGTTACTTGTGGAAACCTTCCAAAGTTGCTTTTTAAACCATGGTTAATTTTTTTTTTTTTTTTTTGTAAGCTTGCTGTTTGTTTCAAGTTGAAGAGAGAAACAAATTCCACTTATCTGAGGTTTCTATTTTTTTCCTTTTTCCATGTTGCTCATCTTGGCCTTTATAAAACACTTTTTAAAATTTTTATGTCGCTCATTTTGGCATTTTATATTGTACAATGTGCTTAACTCCAGTTTAAAGGTGTATTAATAGGCATAGGCAGGCCAATGATATCTCCTTTGTAAAACAGCAAAAAATAACCACTTTTTGAAGCCCAACCAACTCCCAGTATTAGAAGTCTAGAGCACAGTTGAGTCCTCTTCCTCAGAAACCCTGTTGTTACCATGGGAAAACTGTGAAATGCTCAAATGTGGGCAATGTTATAATTAGAACCAAGCGTGGGCTTCAGAGGACCTGTCATGATGTTTCTAGGAAGCAAGTTCTGCATTGGCTTCGTAAGACATCCTTTTCCTACAATCATGACTCACTGTGACTTCCAAGGCTCTCTCCTCCTCCCAACTTACCCCTCATTTGTTCTGGGGTGGAAGACTGCCCCCATTGCAGAGAATGACGGATGAGTAGGCGGGTGTGCAGTCCACTAACAAGAATGTACTTCTAGGCATTGTGGAAGTGGGACAAAGGATTTTGCTGGGCATAGTCAGAGCTAACGATGTGCTGGGTATATGTTAATCATACGTGGGGAGACTCATTGCTTTGGCAGCCTTAACCCACTCGCTAATCCAGCCAAACCCTCCCATCCCTCCCTCCTTTCTTCCTTTCAGGAAAGCATGTGCAAGTTCTCCGCAAAACGATGAATCTCTTCTCCTCAGGGGAATGTACGAGTCAGAAATGCTTTTAAAAAGGAAAAAGGAGCCAAAGCTTTTGCATAAGTAGGCCAGCTGCAGAGCCTCAAGGGGGGAGTTGGGGGAGAAGCCTCCTTGCGGCCAAGGCCCCAAACCTCCCGGCTGCCACTTGTTTCCATTGTCTGCCCACAACCCCAAACAAGCCAACCCACACCTCGATGACTGCACCCCCCGTCATTTTCAGGAAGAGAGATGTTCTGAATCCATCTTGGCATTTCTGTGAAATCACAGAAATAATTCACTGAATCACAGAACTGAAAGAGATGATCCAATCACTTGCATTTTTTAAATGATGAAAATGCAATCAGGAGAGGCTCTCTGACCTGCCCAAGGTCACATAGCTCTAGATACATAGAGCCAGACCTTGAATCTGCCATCTTTTTATTCCCCCTCTTTGGTCTTTTTTGCAGGAGGCTTGTAATAGAAAGCCCTGATGGTAGATAACTTTCATCTCAGTCCTCTTGCTATGGTTTCCTTTACTGCTCTCTTGTCATTTGTGTAATGTGTAACCAGCATACAGTTGAGCCGAGTCTGATCATGAAGATTTATCTGCAGTACTTGTTAAAAATAGAAATTCCTAGGACTTTTCCTTGGAAGATTCTGGGATAGGTCTCAGGCATCATCTAACAAGTTTCCCAAGTGAATCTTGGGATCTAATCAGTTCAAGGAAAAGCAGGGTACAGCAAAAGTCGGAAAAAAAAAAAATGTATGTTTGACAGGCAGGGTGTTCCAACAAGAATAAAACAGGGGAGTGGAGAAGACCAGGAATTTTGCCTCCTAGCTGCTTTTTTAGTGGGTTAACCACTAGACCACACTTCCTCTCTAGGAGAGGCAAGGAATTAAAATCAAAGGTTTACCACTGATTCACGCTGCCTGCTAATGCTGCTTATTGCACCATGCTGTGACCCTGCTCTCTAGGGCTTGGAAACAGATGTGGGGAGTGAGCAGCCTGAAGTACTGGGGGGGTGGGGCGGGGGAGGCGGGGTGAAGGCAGACAGCCAGGAAAAGAACTTCCTCTGCTGCTAAATTTCAGGCAGGAGTGGAAGTCAGTCTAAATTGTTACCATGCAGATCTGGAACCATTTGTGCAATCGCCTGGCTCTAGTTCCAGGCTTGTGCATTCTGCGACAAGAACTGAAAACTTGGTAATGCCCCTGAACTGACTTTTGCCTCTGCCCTCTTCTGAATACATATTATGAAGTTACACATGTAGCTTGACAGTCATTTCATTAGGCAAAAGAGTTTGGTTACCGTCCTTGTAACCTGACCCTCCCTCCCATACATATTTGTTGAAAGGAAGTATAAAAGGGTTAAGCAATTTGACTAAGCTTACTCTAATCTCAATATTGTGGTTGTTTTGATTAAAAGTGCAATCAAACCATTTCAACTAAGCTTTCCAAACTCCCTTCATTAAATTCTTATTGGGACACTGAAAAAAACACTATATTTATTTTCTTCCATAAAACAAATACTTAGGCATGCCCTCAGACATGTAGTTTACCATGTCAATGTTTATCAAAGACACATATTTGTTGAGTGTTAACTATTGATTCTAGAGATAGTTTTTGGGATTTCTTTACTAAGCCGGAAGCTCCATAATGGTGGGCAGAAATTTCAGCTTTGGTTTTCACTAGAGGTTGCAATGTAGGAGTGCTTAACTGCCAGGGATATAGCACTGGATTTCAGGCCCACAGGGTGTAAGGTTCCCATTTAGCAAATAAAAATACAGGACAGCCAGTTAAATTTGAATTTCAAGATTTTAACAATGTTACTATAAGTATGTCCCATGCAATATTTAAGACATAATTATACTAAACAAATATTCATTATTTATGACACTCAAATTTAACTGGGCATCCTGTTGACCAATCAGGCAACCCTAGCAAGGGGGCTTCCCCATTAACACTAGAGCCTCCAAGATTACCTCAAAAATGAAAAAATGCAGCCCCTTCCCACTGGAAGGTTTCCAATGTACTGCCTGAGGAGAACGCAGTCTGTTTACACAAGTAGCATACTGTTGTTGTTGCTGTTGTTCAGTCACTCAGTTGTGTCCAACTCTTTGTGACCCATGGACTTCAGCATGCCAGGCTTCCCTGTCCTTTACCATCTCCCAGAGTTTGCTCAAATCCATGTCCATTGAATCTATGATGCCATCCAATGTTTCATCCTTTACCACTCCCTTCTCCTTTTGCCTTCGATCTTTCCCAGCATCAGGGTCTTTTCCAATGCATCATATTCACATGAGGTGGCAAAAATGTTGGAGCCTCAGCATCAGACTTTCCAATGAATATCAAGGTTGATTTTTTTAAGGCTTGACTGGTTTGATTGCCTTGCAATCCAAGGGATTCTAAAGTCTTCTCCAGCACCACAATTTAAAAGTGTCAGTTCTTCAGCACTGAGCCTTGTTTATGGTCCAAATCTCACATCCATACATGTTCAGGTCAGTTCAGTCACTTGGTCTTGTCCAACTCTTTGCCACCCTGTGGACTGCAGCATGTCAGGCTTTTCTGTCCATCAGTAACTCCTGGAACTTGCTCAAATTCATGTCCATTGATTCGATGATATCATCCAACCATCTCATCCTCTGTCATCCCCTGCTCCTCCTGCCTTCAATCTTTCCCAGCATCAGGGTCTTTTCCAATGAGTCAGTTCTTCCCATCAGGTGGCCAAAGTATTGGAGTTTCAGCTTCAGCATCAGTCCTTCCAATGAGTATTCAGGACTGATTTCCTTTATGATTGACTGGTTTGATCTCCTTGCAGTCTGAGGCACTCTCAAGACTCTTCTCCAGCACTGCAGTTCAAAAGCATCAATTCTTTGGTGTTCAGCTTTCTTTATGGTCCAACTCTCACATCCATACATGACTACTGGAAAGAACCATAGCTTTGTCTAGACAAACCTTTGTCAGCTAAGTTATGTCTCTGCTTTCTAATATGCTGTCTAGCTTGGTCATAGCTTTTCTTCCAAGGAGCAAGTGTCTTTTAATTTCATGGCTGCAATCACCATCTGCAGTGATTTTAGAGCCCAAGAAAATAAAGTCTGTCACTGTTTCCACTGTTTCCCCATCTATTTGACATGAAGTGATGGGACTGGATGACATCTTTGTTTTTTGAATGTTGAGTTTTAAGCCAACTTTTTCGCTCTCCTCTTTCACTTTTATCAAGAGGATCCTTAGTTCCTCTTCGCTTCCTGTCATAAGGGTGGTGTCATCTACATTTCTGAGGTTCTTGATATTTCTGTCGGCAATCTTGATTCCACATTGTGCTTTGTCCAGCCTGGCATTTCATATGACATACTCTGCATATAAGTTAAATAAGCAGGGGGACAATATACAGCCTTGACACACTCCTTTCCCAATTTGGACCCAGTCTGTTCTTCCATGTCCAGTTCTAACTGTTGCTTCTTGACCTGCATACAGATTTCTCAGGAGGCAGGTCAGGTGGACTGGTGCTCCCAATTCTTGAAGAATTTTCCACAGTTTGTTGTAATCCATACAGTCAAAGGCTTTGGTGTAGTCAATAAAGCGGAGTAGATGTTTTTCTGGAATTCTCTTGCTTTTTCTATGATCCAGCGGATGCTGGCAATTTGATCTCTGGTTCCTCTGCCTTTTCTAAATCCAACTTGAACATCTGAAAGTTCTCAGTTCATGTACTATTGAAGCCTCACTTGAAGAATTTTGAGCATTACTTTGCTAGCATATGAGTTGAGTGCAATTGTGCAATAGTTTAAACATTCTTTGGCATTGCTATTCATTGGGATTGGAATGAAAACTGACCATTTCCAGTCCTGCGGCTACTGCTGAGTTTTCCAAATTTGCTGACATATTGAGTGCAGCACTTTCACAGCATCATCTTTCAGGATTTGAAATAGCTCAACTGGAATTCCATCACCTCCGCTAGCTTTGTTTGTAGTAATGCTTCCTAAGAGCCACTTGACTTTGCATTCCGGGATGTCTGGCTTTAAGTGGCTCTAAGATAACCATCATGGTTATCTGGGTCATGAAGATCTTTTTTGTATAGTTCTTCTGTGTATTCTTGCCATCTCTTCTTAATATCTTCTGCTTCTGTTAAGTCCATACTGTTTCTGTCCTTTATTGTGCCCATCTTTGCATGAGGTTCATGACATTGTACAGGAGACAGGGATCAAGAAAATCCCCATGGAAAAGAAATGCAAAAAAGCAAAATGGCTGTCTGAGGAGGCCTTACAGATAGCTGGGAAGAGAAGAGAAGTGAAAAGCAAAGGAGAAAAGGAAAGATATTCCCATGTGAATGCAGAGTTCCAAAGAATAGCAAGGAGAGATAAGAAAGCCTTCCTCAGCGATCAGTGCAAAGAAATAGAGGAAAACAACAGATTGGGAAAGACTAGAGATCTCTTCAAGAAAATTAGAGATACCAAAGGAACATTTCATGCAAAGATAGGCTCGATAAAGGACAGAAATGGTATGGACCTAACAGAAGCAGAAGATATTAAGAAGAGGTGGCAAGAAGTACAAAAAAGATCTTCACAACCCAGATTATCACGATGGTGTGATCACTTACCTAGAGCCAGACATCCTGGAATGTGAAGTCAAGTGAGCCTTAGAAAGCATCACTACGAACAAAGCTAGTGGAGGTGATGGAATCCCAGTTGAGCTATTTCAAATCCTCAAAGGTGATGCTGTGAATGTGCTGCACTCGATATGCCAGCAAATTTGGAAAACTCAGCAGTGGCCACAGGACTGGAAAAGGTCAGTTTTCATTCCAATCCCAAAGAAAGGCAATGCCAAAGAATGCTCAAACTACTGCACAATTGCACTCATCTCACATGCTAGTAAAGTAATGCTCAAAATTCTCCAAGCCAGGCTTCAGCAATACGTGAACTGTGAACTTCCAGAGGTTCAAGCTGGTTTTAGAAAAGGCACAGGAACCAGAGATCAAATTGCCAATATCTGCTGGATCATTGAAAAAGCAAGAGTTCCAGAAAAACATCTATTTCTGCTTTATTGACTATGCCAAAGCCTTTGACTCTGTGGATCACAATAAACTGTGGAAAATTCTGAAAGAGATGAGAAAACCAGACCATCTGACCTGCCTCTTGAGAAACCTGTATGCAGGCCAGGAAGCAACAGTTAGAACTGGACATGGAACAACAGACTGGTTCCAAATAGGAAAAGGAGTACGTCAAGGCTGTATATTGTCACCGTGCTTATTTAACTTCTATGCAGAGTACATCATGAGAAACGCTGGGCTGGAAGAAACACAAGCTGGAATCAAGATTGCCGGGAGAAATATCAATAACCTCAGATATGCGGATGATACCACCCTTATGACAGAAAGTGAAGAAGAACTAAAGAGCCTCTTGATGAAGGTGAAAGAGGAGAGTGAAAAAGTTGGCTTAAAGCTCAACATTCAGAAAACTAAGATCATGGCATCTGGTCCCATCACTTCATGGGAAATAGATGGGGAAACAGTGGAAACAGTGTCAGACTTTATTTCTGGGGCTCCAGAATCACTGCTGATGGTGACTGCAGCCATGAAATTAAAAGACACTTACTCCTTGGAAGGAGGATTATGGCCAACCTAGATAGCATATTTAAAAACAGAGACATTACTTTGCCAACAAAAGCCCATCTAGTCAAGGCTATGGTTTTTCCAGTGGTCATGTATGGATGTGAGAGTTGGACGGTGAAGAAAGCTGAGGGCCAAAGAATTGATGCTTTTGAACTGTGGTGTTGGAGAATACTCTTGAGAGTCCCTTGGACTGCAAGGACATCCAATCAATCCATCCTAGAAGAGATCAATCCTGGGTGTTCACTGGAAGGTCTGATGTTGAAGCTGAAACTCCAATAGTTTGGCCACCTCATGCGAAGAGTTGACCCATTGGAAAAGACCCTAATGCTGGGTAGGATTGGGGGTGGGAGGCGAAGGGGACGACAGAGGATGAGATGGTTGGATGGCATCACTGACTCGATGGACATGGGTTTGGGTAGACTCTGGGGGAGTTGGTGATGGACAGAGAGGCCTGGCGTGCTGCGGTTCATGGGGTTGCAAGAGTCGGACATGACTGAGCGACTGAACTGAACTGAACTTGCATGAAAGGTTTCCTTGGTATCTCTAATTTTCTTGAAGAGATCTCTGGTCTTTCCTGTTTTATTCTTTTCCTCTATTTCTTTGCATTGATCACCTAGGAAGGCTTTCCTATCTCTTCTTGCTATTTTTTGGAACTCTGCATTCAGATGGATATATCTTTCCTTTTATCCTTTGTCTTTTGCTTCTCTTCTTTTCACAGCTATTTGTAAGGCTTCCTCAGACAACAGTTTTGCCTGTTTGAATTTCTTTTCCTTGGGGATGGTGTTGATCACTGCCTCCTGTACAATGTCACAAACCTTTGTCCATAGTTCTTCAGGCACTCTGTCTATTAGTTCTAATCCCTTGAATCTATATTTGTCACTTCCAGTATAAGGGATGTGATTTATGTCATACCTGAATGGTCTAGTGATTTTCTCTACTTTCTTCAATTTAAGTCTGAATTTGGCAATAAGGAGTTCATGATCTGAGGCACAGTCAACTCCCAGTCTTTTTGGCTGACTGTATAGAGCTTCTCCATCTTTGGCTGCAAAGAATATAATCAGTCTGATTTCAGCATTGACCAACGGGTGATGTCCATATGTAGAGTCAGCTCTTGTGTTGTTGGAAAAAGGTGTTTGCTATGACCAGTGTGCTCTCTTGCCAAAACCCTGTTAGCTTTTGCCTTGCTTCATTTTGTACTCCAAGGCCAAACTTGCCTATTACTCCAGGTATCTCTTGACTTCCTACTTCCATACTTGACTACTGAAGAAAAGGTAACTTTGACTATATGGACCTTTGTTGGCAAAGTGATGTCTCTGCTTTTTAATATGCTGTCAAGGTTTGTCATAGTTTTCCTTCCAAGCAATAAGCATCTTTTAAATTCATGGCTGTAGTCACCATCCGCAGTGATTTTGGAATCCAAGAAAATAAAATTTTGTCACTGTTTCCACTTTTTCCCCTTCTATTTGCCATGAAGTGATGAGACCAGATGCCATGTTCTTAGTTTTTTTAATGTTGAGTTTTAAGCCAGCTTTTTTACTTTTCTCTTTCACCTTCATCAAGAGGCTCTTTAGCTCCTCTTTGCTTTCTGCTATTAGAGTGGTATCATCTGCATATATGAGGTTGTTGATATTTCTGCCGACAATTTTAATTCCAGTTTGTTATTTATCCAGCCTGGCATTTTGCATAATGTACTCTGCCTTTAAGTTATACTACTAACACCCAAAAAAGGTGTCCTTTTCATTTAGGGGACTGGAATACAAAAGTAGGAAGTCAAGAAACATCTAGAGTAACAGGCAAATTTGGCCTTGGAGTACAGAATGAAGCAGGGCAAAGACTAATCGAGTTTTGCCAAGAGAACGCACTGGTCATAGCAAACACCCTCTTCCAACAACACAAGAGAAGACTCTACACATGGACATCACCATGTGGCCAACACAAAAATCAAATTGATTATACTCTTTGCAGCCAAAGATGGAGAAGCTCTATACAGTCAGCAAAAACAAGACCGGGAGCTGACTATGGCTCAGATCACGAACCCCTTATTGCCAAATTCAGACTTAAATTGAAGAAAGTGGGGAAAACCACTAAACCATTCAGATATGACCTAAATCAAATCCCTTATGATTATACAGTGGAAATGAGAAATAGATTTAAGGGACTAGGTCTGATAGATAGGGTGCCTGATGAACCATGGACAAAGGTTCGTGACATTGTACAGGAGACAGGGATCAAGACCATCTCCGAAAAAAAAGAAATGCAAAAAAGCAAAATGATTGTCTGAGGAGGCCTTACAAATAGCTGTGAAAAGAAGAGAAGCGAAAAGCAAAGGAGAAAAGGAAAGATACCCATCTGAATGCAGAGTTCCAGAGAATAGCAAGGAGAGATAAGAAAACCTTCCTCAGCAATCAATGCAAACAAACAGAGGAAACCAATGGAATGGGAAAGACTAGAGATCTCTTCAAGAAACTTAGAGATACCAAGGGAACATTTCATGCAAAGATGGGCTCAATAAAGGACAGAAATGGCATGGTCCTGACAGAAGCAGAAGATATTAAGAAGAGATGGCAAGAATACACAGAACTATACAATAGATTTTCACTACCCAGATAACCATGATGGTGTGATCATTCACCTAGAGCCAGACATCCTGGAATGTGAAGTCAAGTGGGCCTTAGGAAGCATCACTATGAATAAAGCTAGTGGAGGAGATGGAATTCCAGTTGAGCTATTTCAAATCCTCAAAGGTGATGCTGTGAAAGTGCTGCACTCAATATGTCAGCATATTTGGAAAACTTAGCAGTAGCCACAGGACTGGAAAAGGTCAGTTTTCATTCCAATCCCAAAGAAAGGCAATGCCAAAGAATGCTCAAACTACTGCACAATTACACTCATCTCACATGCTAGTAAAGTAATGCTCAAAATTCTCCAAGCCAGGCTTCAGCAATACATGAACCATGAACTTCCAGATGTTCAAGCTGGATTTAGAAAAGGCAGAGGAACCAGAGATCAAATTGCCAACATCCACTGGATCATGGAAAAAGCAAAAGAGTTCCATAAAAAATCTATTTCTGCTTTATTGACTATGCCAAAGCCTTTGACTCTGTGAATCACAATAAAAAGTAGAAAATTCTGAAAGAGGTGGAAATACAGACCGCTTGACCTGCCTCTTGAGAAACCTGTATGCAGGTCAGGAAGCAACAGTTAGAACTGGACATGGCACAACAGACTGGTTCCAAATAAGAAAAGGAGTACGTCAAGGCTGTATATTGTCACCCTGCTTATTTAACTTATATGCAGAGTACATCATGAGAAACGCTGGCCCGGAGGAAGCACAGGCTGAAATCAAGATTGCTGGGAGAAATATTAATAACCTCAGAAATGCAGATGACACCACTCTTATGGCAGAAAGTGAAGAAGTACTAAAGAGCCTCTTGATGAAAATGATAGAGGGGAGTGAAAAGTTGGCTTAAAGCTCAACATTCAGAAAATTAAGATTATGGCAGCTGATCCCATCACTTCATGGCAAATAGATGGGCAAACAGTAGAAATAGTGGCTGACTTTATTTCTGGGGGCTCCAAAATCACTGCAGATAGTGATTGCAGCCATGAAATTAAAAGACACTTACTCCTTGGAAGGAAAGTTATGACTAACCTAGACAGCATATTATAAAACAGAGACATTACTGTGCCAACAAAGGTCCATCTAGTCAAGGCCATGGTTTTTCCAGTAGTCATGTATGGATATGAGAGTTGGACTCTAAAGAAAGCTGACTGCCGAAGAACTGATGCTTTAGTACTGTGGTGTTGGAGAAGACTCTTGAGAGTCACTTGGACTGCAAGGAGATCAAACCAGTCAATCCTAAAGGAAATCAGTCCTGAGTGTTCATTGGAAGGACTGATGTTGATGCTGAAACTCCAATACTTTGGCCACCTGCTGCAAAGAACTGGCTCAGTGGAAAGATCCTGATGCCGGGAAAGATTGAGGGCAGGAAGAGAAGGGGACGATAGAGGATGAGATGGTTGGATAGCATCACCTACTCAATGGACATGGGTTTGGGTGGGCTTTGGGAGTTGGTGATAGACAGGGAGGCCTGACGTTTTGCAGTTCATGGGGTCACAAAGAGTTGGACACGACTGAGCGACTGAACTGAACTGAACTGAACATTGTGATAAACTGTATCAGAAAATGGAAAGAAGTCTAGAATCACAGAGCATGGAGCAACTACACAAGATGACCATAGTCACAAAAGTTCTCAGAATTGGTAACATTTGAGCTGAGTCTTAAATGATAATCAGTTGATCAGACAAAGTTATGGAGAATTGAAAAAGTGTACATTCTTTGTCCATTCATCTGTCAATGGACATCTAGGTTGCTTCCATGTCCTAGCTATTGCGAATAGTGCTGCAATGAACATATAATATATATGTGCATGTGTGTATGTATGTTTATATATATATATATGTGTGTGTATATATATATATATATATAGGTGGCGCTAATGGTAAAGAGCCTGCCTGCCAATGTAGGAGACTTAAGAGACGCAGGTTCAATTCCTGGGTTGGGAAGATCCACTGGAGGAGGGCACAGCAATCCACTCCAGTATTCTTTCCCAGAGAATCCCATGGATAGAGGAGTCTGGTGGGCTATAGTCCATGGGGTCACAAAGAGTTGAACACAACTTAAGCGACTTAGCACAGCACAGCATCTACATACATAATGGAAAATTACTCAGTCACAGAAAGGAATGCATTTAAGTCAGTTGTACTGTGGTGGATTAACTTAGATCCTGTTATACAGAGTGAAGTAAATCAGAAAGAGAAAAGCAAATATTGTATATTAATGCATATTTATGGAATCTAGAAAAATGGTACTGATGAACCTATTTGCAAGGCAGGGATGGAAAAGCAAACGTAGAGAACAGACTCTGGACACAGTAGGGGAAGGAGAGGGTGGGAAAAATTAAGAAAACATTGAAACATATACATTAGCATTTGTAATAGATAGCTAATGGGAATTTGCTGTATAATATAGGGAGCTCAGTGTGGTACTCTGTGACAACCTAGAGGGGTAGGTTGGTATCGGGGGTGGGGGGAAGGTTAAAGAAGGAGAGAACATATGTATACTTATGGCTGATTCATGTTGTTGTATGGCAAAAGCAACACAATATTTTAAAGCAATTATCCTCCAATAAAAATAAATTTCCAAGAAAAAGAATGAAAGTATACATTCAATGTGGTTAATGCACCTCACCAGAGTTGATGGGTATCCAGAGGTGAGGTTTGGAAGGTTGACTGGGATAGCTTTGTGAAGTGCCTTTATGTCATGATGAAGAATTTGAAACTTACATTGATGGATACAGAAGCCAGCAAGGGTTTTTAAGCTAAGTAGCATAATCATATCTGTTTTTGAAAGATAATTCTGGTGACAGATTGGAGTGGGCAGAACTTGTAGGCAGAGAGACCAATTAGGAGTTTATTGAAATAGCCCAGGCAAGAAAAGATGAGCTTATTTCAACTAAAGCAGTGGTGGTGGAAACAGTGAAGAAAGCAAAAATTACAGAGATATCTACGTGGTAAAATCAATACAACTTGGTGATCGATTGCATAAGAGCATTAAGATAGAAGACACAGTTAATGTAGTGTAAGTCTCCAGATAAATAAGGGACATTCTTTTTACTCTAATTTTCAATCTGTATACTGGACCAATACTACTTACTCTATTTATTTTTTAAGGTTTCTGTGAAGACTAATTAAGTTTATTTATATGAATCAGTTTGTCAAGTATAAAGAGGTATAAAAATGTATTGGTACTAACTGGATATACATCTCTCTCAATAAACACTGGACTATTTGAAGACAGAAGTTACATTTTACTCATCTTTGATATCCCTTAGCATACTACCTTGAATGTACAGATAATCAACACATGTTTGGAGCGTTAAATCAAATTTGAAATTCTACAATGCCAAACCAAAGCAATGAACACAGTTTAATTTAGTTTGGCTTTTTTTTTTACCATCCTGTTGGTGTGTCTGAAAGCATATGATGCATCTAGTGAAAATGCCAACAAAATCAGGGCCACGGGAGAATCAGTTACAGGAGAAATATCCACTTCAGTAATGCTGATATTGAGGAATCTCCTTTCTCTTCATTCACAGATATATCAAACACTGAAGGCCATCTTAATGGCCCAGACATATTTCCCTCCTTATGTTACCCCCTTTCTTATAAAAGAAATTATCTTCTTAATCTGCTTTAGACATCACCTTGGTAGTGTCTGATAAATACCACTAGACTCAGCTTAGTTTAGATGAGGAACACTGTCTTTATCTCTGTAGTCAGTGTCTAGCACCATATCTGTGCTATGGTTGGTGCTTAATAAGAATGTTTTAAATGCAAGAAGATGATAATTTCCAAACTGAGTAATGACTCAGACTTTGAATATGATTGAGTCTCCATTATCAACCAAGCAAAATAAACTGTAATGTTGAATCTTACTATAAAATGTGGGTACCACATTTTCAAATATGTCCATCAGATTTTTCTCTTCCTAAAATAAATCCATTCTCTCACTCTTTTTCCTCTTTGATTCTCCTTCTTCTTAGGCTATTTTTGATTCTAAGAATGATCTTCTTTTTTACTTCCCCATAATTGTTTTCCCTCTGTTTAGCATCAAAATAATATCCACAGAGACTGCCATAAGCAGAAGTCTTCTGGCTGGTAGAAATTATTATTATTAGTGTCATAATGATGATGATGTTATTAACTATTATTCATAGTTATCATTTATTAAGCACATATCATTTGTACTAGAAGCTTTACTTAAATTATCTCATTTAAATCTTAAGCAGTCCTATAAAATAGCTCCTCTTGTCCCCTTTTTATGTATGAGGGACCTGAGGTTTAAAAATATTAATTACATTATTCCAGGTCAAAGTATTTAACAGAGGCAGCATTCAAACTGGGTCTTGCTGAGCTCACCAGTCATCCCCTAGCTACTAAATCGATAGTTCTCAAACATTAACAGGCAACAGAATTCCCGGGAGGGCTTCTTAACCGTAGATTGCTTAGTCTCACCTCCAGAGCAATGCAAAATGATTCAACAAAGCTGAATGGGACATAGAATTTTTAGCCTTCACTAGTTCCCAAGTGATACTGATTTTGCTGATCCAGCAAACATACTTTGAGAACTACTGGACTGAACAACACTGCCAAATATTGGCCCATTATTATTCTCCAACTCTCCGACAGTCATTGACTTGAACAGTGAGGATACAAAGATGAATTAAGCATTTTTGCACTTAGAAATCTGTAGTCTAGTTGAGGTGACAGACAAGCAAACAAAATATCAATAATACAAATATGATAAGTTCTGTAAAGTTATATGCACAGAGTGTTATGGAAGCACTGAGGCTGTTTGGCAAGTCCCACCCAGGTTGGGGTGGCCAAAGAAGGCACACTGGAAAAAGTTATTCTTAATCTAATTTTAAAGAATGACCAAGAACAAGAAAAAAGCAGAAGGGAAGGGTGTTTTGTTTGTTTGTTTTTCATGGAAACAGCATGCATAAAAACACAAAGATTTTACATGTTTGTTGTACTAAGAAAATGACAAGTCTACTAAGTAATTGAGGAATGCTAGAGGTTGTCTTACATGTGACCCTGAGTTTGGATTTTATCCTTGAAGAAAGACTGTCCCCTTGAGACATGGAAAGATTCAAAATGAGAACTAGAGTTACAGTAAGAAATAAGGGATCAAGAAGGCATTTAGTATCATAATTATCTGTGAGATCAATTTAAAAAAATAGATGAACCCCTGGCCAAGTTAACCAGGATAAAAATAGAGAAGACAAAAGTATTAATATCAGGATTGAGATAAGGGATGTCCAATGAATTTGACTACTTAGATGAAATGAATACATTTTTGAAAACTCACTCACGAAAAATAGATACTGAATAGTTCAATATTTATTAAAACACATAAATTTGTTAAGAGCTTAAATTTGTTTCTTCCTATAAAGAAAACTCTAAGCCAAGATAACTTTACTAAGAAATTCTACCAAATACTTCAGAAAAAATAGTAATTTTATACATAATCTTCCAGAAAATTAAAGATGGAGTATTTCTCAACTCATTCTATGAGGCCACCATTACCCTGACACCAAAATGAGACAGAGATATAAAAGAAAATTACTTTCAATGTTTCACATAAAGATTGATGCAAGATTATTAAGGATTTACAGAATTAAGTCCAACAATATATTAAAAATAATATAGCTCAGGAATGCAAGGTTGGTTTAACACTTGAAAATCAATCAATATGATTACCCATATTAACAGAAAATTTTTAAAACTTCTCCTCAATACATGTATAAAGACACTTTATAAACTGTAATATCTATGCCTGATAAAAAGTCTCAAAAAACTAAAAGTAGAAGAAACTGTTTTCAACCTGAAATGGCAGCTACAGAACTAATGTCATACTTCATGAAAAGGCTGAATGCCTTTCCCATAAGATTAGGAATAAGGCAAGGTTGAACACTTTCATGACTTCTACTGTATTATAGTTCTGGTCAGTGCAATTAGGAAGAAGAAAAAAGAGATATCCAGATTGAAAAGGAAGAAATAAAACTGTCTTTATTAACAGACAATGTGATTTTCTATCAATAAAATCCTGCAAAATCTACAAAAATGCCACTAAATCATGTGTATATTACTAAATGGCATATAATAGATGAGTTTAGCAAAACCGTGACACACAAGATTAACCTATATTAATTGTATAAGCTATACAATAGCAATGAAAATTTAAATTTAAAAAATACAATTTACAATGATATCAAAAATACTTGAGGATAAATCTGGAAAAAAGAGGTATATGATGTGTTCACTGAAAATTATAAAACATTGCTGAAATAAGAATACATGAATAAAGAGAAATACCATATTCAAGTACTAAAAGATTCATTTTGTTAATGTAAATTCTCCTCAAATTGATCTATAATTTCAGTACAATCTCAATCAAAATCCCAGCAGGCATTTTTGGCATTATGAGTTCTAAAATTCATATGAAAATGTAATGGACTTAGAATAGCCAAAATAACTTTTAAAAAGAAGAACAAATTTCAAGGACTTACAGTATCTTTTAAGACTTATCCTAAAGTTACAGATAAGCTACACTTATCCCAATATTATGTCAATGGAAGAGAATAGAAGGTACAAAAACAGAGCTACGCGTGTACCGACAACTGATTTTTGACAGTGTAAAAGCAATTCATTGAGAGAGTACAGTGTTTTGACAAATGGTGCTTGAACAATTGGATATCCATATATAAAAAATAAAATATCTTCCATCATACCTCCCACCATATATTTTAAAATAACTAAAAATCAGAGATTAGAGACCTAAATGTAAAATCTAAAATTTTTAGAAGAAAACAGAAGAAATCTTTGTAATGTTGAATTAGGTAAAGGTTTCTTGAATACAGCAACAGAGGCACAATCCATAAAAGAAAAAATTGGTCAGTTTGACTTCATCAAAATTAAAAACTTCTGCTCTTTGAAGGACACCGTTAAGAAGATGGAAAACCAGTTCACATGTCTGATAATGCCCTTGTAGCCTTGAATACATGAAGAACTCTGAAAGCTCAATACTATATAAATAAGCAGCTCAATTAATAAATTAGATGAAAGGTTTGAACAGACACTTCCCCCAAAAGACATACAAGTAGCAGATAAGCATATGGAAAGATAATTAATCAATATTATCAGCTATTAGAAAATTAAATAGAATAAAAGAAGACCACAGTAACAAATGTCTACATACCTGTTAGAATGGCTAAAATTTTTAAGACTGACCATACCAAGTAAGTGGAGCAATTGGAACTCTCCTGTCTCACAGATGGGAATGCAAAGTAGGTTGTTATTGTTTAGTTGCTAAGTTGTGTCCAACTCTTTTGCAACCCCATGGACTGTAGCTCACCTCTGTCCATGGGATTTCCTGGGCAAGAATTCTGGAATGGGTTGCCATTTCCTTCTCTAGGGGATCTTCCTAACCCAGGGATGTAACTCCTGTCTCCTGCACTGGCAGTCAGATTCTTTACCACTGACCCACCAGGGAAGCCCATGTAGACTAGGACCACCACTTTAGAAGAAGATTTAGCAGTTTCTTAAAATGTTGTACATTTACTATAGGATTCTCCTTGCGTTCCAACCATTCTTCTTCTAGGTATATAACCAAAAGAAATACCCATATAGAGACTTGCACTCAGATATTCAATACAGCTTTATTTGTAATAGTCAAAAATTGAAAATAAATAACTCAGATGTTCACTAACATATGAATGAAAAAACTACATCTGATATAGCTGTATGCTGAACTAGATCACAGCAGTAGTCAAATAAACCATTCATACGTGCAGTAACATAAATGAACCTCAAAGTTGCTATGCTGAGAGAAAGCAGCCAGAGAAGAAAACCAGTACCTACTCTATGAGTCCATTTATATTAATTCCTACATTATAAACTAACATACAGTGAGAGAAGTCAGAGCAGTTTTGTCTTGGGATGGAGAAGATGTGGGAAAGTTTGAGAGGGGATTAAAAGGTGAACAGGAAAACTTTTGGGTGTAATAAACATTTATTATCTTGATTGTCATAATGATTTCACAGGTACATATTTATTTCAAAACCTATCAAATGTAAATGTTTATCTTATGTCAATTTTTTTATACCAGTTTATGTCAGTTATACTTTATTAAGACATTAAAGAACTTATCTGTGTTGTGTACTTTTAGTGTTTAGGACAGAGAGGATAGAACTCTAGTCTATAATCTATTTCAGTTTGTATATAGTTTCTGTTGTTGTAGTTTAGTCGCTCAGTCATGACCTACTCTTTTGCAACTCCATAGACTGTACTACACCAGGCTCCTCTGTCCATGGGATTTCCCAGGCAAGAATACTGGAGTGGGTTGCCCTTTCCTTCTCCAGGGGATCTTCCCTACCCAGGGATCAAACCCATGTCTCCTGCATTGTAGGCATATTCTTCACTGCTGAACCATCAAAGAAGCCCTATATGGTATTATGCAGTGGGGCCTTTGGGAGGTAATTAGGTGTAGATGAGGTCATGAGGGAGAGCCCCCATGTTGTAATTGCTCCCCTTATAAGGAGAGCAAGAGGCCAGAGCATGTGCCACCATGTCCATAAATCATAATATCATGGTCTCATATTATAATAATCTCACAGAAAGGTCTAGCAGGAGTCAAAAGGCTAGGCTATAATGCTAGTTCTGACTCTGCCATTACCTAACTGGGTGGCCTCTGAAATCACCATGCCTATGGGCCTAGTTTCTGCATTTCCAAAAGGAAGGCTTTGTATTGCATGAAATAGCATCATACTACATCATAACACAGGAAGTAGAGAGAGAGAGAGGATGGTAAGAGGAGCCAGGCTGGCAAAGCACCAGAACCCTTTATCCTTACTAAGGGCTAAATATTTGTGTCCCCCCACCTCTAATTCATATGTTGATGCCTTAATCCCTATTGTGACGGTATTAAGCAGTGGGGCCTTTGGGAGGTAATTAGGTATAGATGAGGTCATGAGGGAGAGCCCCCATGTTGTAATTGCTCCCCTTATAAGGAGAGCAAGAGGCCAGAGCATGTGCCACCATGTGAGGATACATCAAGAAGAAGACTACCTACAAGCCAGAAAAAGAATCTTCACCCAAACCTGACCATGCTGTATCCTAAACTGGGACCTCCCAGTCTCCAGAACTGGTGAGAAAGAAATGTCTATGGTTTAAGCCACACAGTCTATGGTATTTTGTTATATTAATAATAGTCCAGACTGACTAAGACCTCAACCAAAGTGGTTCTGCTCCTATCAATTCTATGTAGTAACTTTGTCCATAAGGCTTATTTTGAAAAATTGGTTTTCACAGCCTTCAAGAGAAAATTTGTAACTACTGTAACTGTTAGAGCAGATGACCTCTAAAATCTCCTAAGATGTTCTATAATTCTAATTTCTAAAATTAAATCTGCATCCATTAGGAGCAGGCATTTGTTTACAAAGCTACTACATAGACTGTTAAGGAACTCCCAGCAAACCTCCAGAAGCTTCCTACCCAAATCCTTTCGATTTTATTTTGATCCAAGAAGTGATGCTCTTCCCTGTGTTTATCAGGAGTGTGCTCCTGAGAGTTTGTGTCTCTGAGCAGAGGGCAGCGAAATGTGGAGCAAACACTTCCTGTTTCTCCGTGTGCAGAGTCCAGCTTCTGTCCCAACAGCTCCTCCAGTTGCATTGCTCCTGTCCATTCTCATGGTGGTTCTTAAGATCCCTAGAATTTTGCATCGGTGAGTCTAAGTAATTCAGAAAATCAGTCTTTCATAAGCTTTTAGACAGTCATGTGCCCAAATCTGCTGGTTTGTGTGGGAGTCATGTTTTCCAAGAGACCCCATCTGCCTTGCAGCCTCACAACTCTTCCTACCAGCTTCTTTTCCTCCTGAGAAATTCATACATTGTGCCTGTGTTCTTTTTTATTCCACTAATTGTAGTGACTCAGTTTGTTTTTATAGTGCCCACATCCTTTCCCCACAGACTTAGAGGATTGAAAACCTGGTATAGTGGAAAGGAAATCTAGACTCTAATTCTGGCTTTGCCATTCAACTTCCTGTGTGATTTGGGGGGGACTTAAGTCATCCTTCCAGGCCTCAGTTTTCTCATCTTAAAATGGGAGAGTTAGATTCATTTTTTCTAAAGTATTTGACCTACTATCGCTGATATGGAAGATAATTTTATATTGTTGGTAACATATATTTAATAAGCATGGATTTATTTTAATATATGTTAGAAAAATATATGGTTGTTATATCAAAACAGCTTAAATTAGATTTTAGTCTGATTAGGAGATTATCTAAGAATAATTGGGCTTCCCTGGTGGTGCTAGTGGTAAAGAACCCACCTGTCAATGCAGGAGATGCAAGAAACTTGAGTTCCATCCCTGAGTTGGGAAGATCCCCTGGAGAAGGGAATGACTACCCACTCCACTATTCTTGCCTGGAGAATTTCATGGACAGAGGAGCCTGGCAGGCTACAGTCCATGAGGTTGCAAAGAGTTGGACATGACTGAAGTGACTTAGCAAGCATGCTAAGGACAATTAGATTTTTTTCAGTGAACTAAAATATTAAGCGGATCCAAGGGGTAACTGGATATGGAAGATGGTTCATAATAGTAGCCTGGAAATGGTGTTATATTTTGTCTCCATGTTTCACAGAAAAGCTACATTTCCCAGCTTTCCTGTACTTGAATTCTAGCCAATGAAATATAAACACAAGTCATGTATCTCTTCTGCTGGGGACTTCCTTGGCGATCCAGTCATTAAGACTCGTGCTTCCAATGCAGGGACACAGGTTTGATACCTGGTCAGGGAGCTACGACCCTACATGCCACATGGTGCAGCCCCCCTCAAAAACAATTAAATTTTTTAAATGTGCCTCTTCTGCAAGAAGCCAGTGTGCCCTCTTCCTCTTTTTATTCTCTTACCACAGCAACTTTGGAAGCTGTGGCATTGTCATATAAAAAGAGCTGAGAACCTTGAATAATCAAATGAATGAACATGCCAACCCAAATTAGCCATATGTGGCTAAGAAATTAACTTCTGTTGTGTCAAGCCACAGAGATTTCTGGGTTTATTATCTCAGTATACTCTATCTTCTCCTGGTAAATACAAAGCATATTATCAGGTTCCATCTAGCTCTAAAATTCTGCATTCTCTTCTTTGGTCTGGTCCTTTCTTACTCAGTTTTAACCTATACTTTTTTCTGACCCTCTAACTTCAAAGAAGTCCCTTCTAAACTAATTTGCTTATGTTTTGCCCTTCCAACTATCTCTGTTTTTAGAAGTGGCATTTATCTTAATGATGGCTGTAGTTCTGGATAACTACATAGAACCCTCCCTGTATCCAGAGAGGACATGGCAATTAGTGTTGTTGCCTGTGGTGCCTTTGTAAATAGTCTTTGGTGGCCATCAGCTCTTTCAAGTTATACATCAATGTGACACTTTCTGCAAGCCTTGTTCACTATTGATATCACTACTTCCAACAGTTAATGAGCCTGTATCCTTGTTTTAAGAAAGTCACTTCTCTTACTGTCTTGTATCAGACTAGCCATCCTCTAGCTATTAGTTACCAGAGGCCACTAGCAAGATACGTTGTTAGAAGTTGTGCTATGAGGAGCTCATCTATCAACCTTGTTCGTAGTACCAAGCCTTTTCAAATCCCAAACAGCTAGAAGAGCCTACTTTCCTCTAGCTTTATCATATGCCAGAAGAGCCAAACTACATGATGAAAATCATCGTTTCAATCCTTGGAAGCTGATTACATTTTGAAACGTGTTGGCTTATGTTGCTTGGTTTTATCATTTAATGAATGGTCATAGATATTTGTTTGTAAAACGATATTTTTCAAGAATCTTGACTTAAGGTCTAGATAAAATCATAGCCTCTTAGTTTTAATCGCTGCCACTGTTCTATATACCTTCAATTTATACAGTCTGCCAAATTTTTTCTGCCTGTTCTCCAAAGAACGTTAAAGTTTGATTCAATTTTTTTTCTCTCATGCTTGATCAATCAGTATAATTGGTATACTGAATGTGCTGCTCAGGCAATGGAACTAAGAAACAGTTTTGAACAATGGAAGCTGATGGAAATTTTTGTATTATGTATAGTGTTTTCTCTGCTCAAGATAATACAGAAAACTAGTTCTCTCGAGATTCAATGCATATACCAGGGGTGACTCTTCAAATGGTCTTAGAAAGCAGTAGTTTTTATTCTGTGAGTTTAAAAATGGAATAATCATTGATTTGTTATTTATACCATAGAAACTTTCCAAACTGATTTGAAGATTACCTTAGAATTGCTAAAAATCTTTAGCTATTAAAAATACAGTATGTGTAACAATATTGATGTTCATTGGTAATCACAAAACTGTGGAATTGTAGACAAGTGGAAATAGAAGAAAGCCATGAACCACATAACTTAGTTCCTTATTTAACAGAAATGAGAAAAGTGGGACAAATGATGACATGTTGTTATCTGATTTTTTCAGTAAGAAATTTATTGAGATATAACTCATACACGAAAAAAATGTATCAATTTTAAGCATACAATTCAATGAGTTTTAGTGTATTTGAAAAGTTATGCCATCATCATTACAATCAAATTTGGAACATTTTTATCACCCCTCCCCATAAAATGCCACATACTCATTAGCAGTCACTACCCATTTTCTCACAACTCCTCTGCTGCTGCTGCTGCTGCTGCTTAGTCACTTCAGTCGTGTCCGACTCTGTGCAACCCTATGGACTGCCTGCCAGGTTCCTCTGTCCATGGGATTCTCTACGCAAGAGTACTGGAGTTGGTTGCCATGCCCTTCTCCAGGGGATCTTCCTGATCCAGAGATCAAGCCCAGGTCTTCTGCATTGCGGGCAGATTCTTTACCACTGAGCCACCAGGGAAGCCCCACAACTCCTGTAGTCCTAGGCGAACAATCATCTACTTGCTATATTTACCTATTCCCAACACTTCATTTAAATGGAACCATGTAAAATGTGGTCATTTGTGATTAGTTCTCTCACTTAAGTGTTTTTGAGTGTTATCCATATTGTAGCATGTATCACCACTTCATTTCCTTAAACTGCTGAATAATAATATATTATTGTATTGCTGACTCACATTTTGTTTACCTGTTTGTTGATGGACATTTGGGTTGTTTTCACCTTTTGGCTATTATGAACAATGCTACTATGAAAATTCACGTAGAAGCTTTTTTGTGAGCATGTGTTTTCATTTCTCTTGGGTATATACCTAGGAATGGAATTTCTGGATTAAGCGGCAACTCTGTGCTACCTTGTGAAAAAATGACAGACTGTTTTCCAAACCAGCTACACTATTTTACTTTCCTACCAGCAGTGTAAGGAGGCTCCAATTACTTTGCATCTTCACCAAAATTTATTATCTCCTTTTTAAAAATATTATTATAAGCATTCTAGTGGGTGTGAAGTGGCATCTTATTGTGATTTTTGTTTGCATTTCCCTGATGGCTAATGATGCTGAGAATGAAGATTCTCATATGCTTATTAGCCATTTGTATATTTTTTAAGATTGATTTATTTTTATGTATTTATTATTTATATTTTTTGGCTGAGCTGGGTCTTTGTTGCTGTGCAGGGGCTTTCTCTAGTTACGGTGAGCTGGGGCTATTCTTCACTGCAGTATGCAGGCTTATTGCGGTGGCTTCTCTTGCTGTGGAGCATGGGCTCTAGGCATTTGGGCTTCAGTAGTCACGGTGCACGGGCTTAGATGCCCCATGGCATGTGTAATCTTCCTGGACCAGGGATCGAACCTGTGTCCCTTCCATTGGCAGGCAGATTCTTAACCACTGACCAATAGAGAAGCCCTGTATATTTTCCATAAACAGCTATTCAGATCCTTTGCCCATTTTTAAATTGGCTTGTCTTTTTATTATTGAATTATGAGTTGTTTATATATTCTAGATATAAGTCCCATATGATATATATGATTTTAAAATATTTTCTCCCATTCTATTGGTATTTTTTTGCTTTCTTGATGGTATCCTTTGAAGCACAAAAAATTTTAATTTTACTGAAGTCCCATTTGTCTGCTTTTCTTTTCCTTTGTGGCTTGTACTTTTGTTGCCCATCTAGCCAGTCTCTGCTACAATTATCGTTCTCCTCTATGATAAAGTGGCAGAATAAGAAAATTTTACTCCAAAACCTTTCTACCCAAACTGAATGTCTAATATATATCTAATATGTGTCTAATATCTCTTACTAAATCTCAATCTTCCCTTGACCTAAACTTAGAAAATTATAATTTTAGATTCAAAATTCTTTTAATCATCTTTTATACATTTTTGAAAATGGCATAATATAACAAATTATTTTTGTATCAAAATTTAATTGTTCACCATATATGTTGGCAAAGATTGTGCATATGTTTAAATATTTCTAATATGTGTCTCATTACATATATGTCTTATTTAATTAGACTGAATTTCATAGGGGAAGAAAAATCATGTCTTAGCTTTGCATCCCTGGTACCTGGAATGATATCTAGAACATCATACTCATTCATTTATTCAGCGAACATTTGTTAAGAGGCTAGTTTGTAAAATTTAATGTGTATGTATTGGAGTACAAAAGAAGACAATAAAGACATTTATTCTCAGAAATCTTACAGTCAAGACTTCCATATCAACCAACAAGGTGACCTAGAGATCCTGAAACTCTACCCCTACATAACATCTGGAAATGCCTCATAAAATATTAAAAATACTATTGTGGTGGCTTTGTAATATGTCGATTTGTCTAGGCTGACCTATGTTTTCCAGAAATCCCTTTCCTGTATGATTCTAGTTAGGGGTGGGCCCCAAGAGAGGTTTAGAGAGGGGAAGTGAGTCAGCAACCATTCTGTAATTCATACAGGTTGCTTCTCCGCTGGATTATCTACTGACTTGAAGAAACAGCTACATCAACTGCTCCACCTTAGCTCTTCACAAACCTTCCTTCAGCTGCTCGGACTCCTGAGCCAGGTGTATGTGTTTAACTCTGTGGCAAAAAGGACCATCTGCAGAATACTGGTATCACCAATGTCAGAGACCAAAAGTACTGACATGGTCTTCACTCTGTCCTCACTGCCCACTCTCATGTTTGTGAGCTCCAAATTTTTATTGCTCTCTCTCTCTTTATACCCATCCTTCCTTGCCTGCTCTGTTGACTTCAAACCTCAGGAAAGACAAGCACCTTACAGAGAGTTCTAAATCAGCTTCTACAACTGCTTAAGGTCAAATCCTTGTAAAACAACAACAAATTCTTCCTCTCCCTGTCTACCTTCGTTCCTTTCTGTTTATGTATATTCTGCTTCTCTGAGTGAACCTTAAACACTGAATGATACAACTATTTCAAATAAACAGCTTAGCCTGAAATGAAATAAGAGAAATGCTGAGGCCAAAAATAAAACACAAGTCTAGGAAGCTAAGCAAGAGCTGAAGTTTTCCATTCATCCAAACATCATAAATGAATATGAACAAAGTGGACTTGCTAGGTGCCAGGCATTTTTCTAAATATTTTACATATTTTAATTCAGCTAATATCCTTGTTAACTTTACAAAGTATGTGCTATAATTATCCTACTTTTGTGAATGCAGAAATTAAGATGGTTAAGGCCACAAAATTAAGGTCACAAAGCTAGCAAGTTGCAAAGCAGAAATTGTAATCTAGCTAGTCTGGCTGCAGAATTTGTGCTTTAACTCTGCACTATAAGCCCTGTGGCCAAGCATTTCGGTACATAGTTGGACTAGGAATAATCTTTAATACTGTTGAGGATAGAAATATAGAATGAACACTTTTCTATATAAAAACCGGGGCTCAGAAAACCATTGATTTAGGTGGAAATTCCAAAATAAAAATCTCTCTGAAGAATGCATAACCTGAAGAAATCAAGACTTCACTTGATTATGAAGTCAATAAACTTAGAACTATAATTTAAAGTGCTGTAAGGTCTATAGGGCCCTGAAGCATCTATCTGGCAGAAGCAATAGCCCTCTATAGGAAAATACAACCTCAACATTAGACCTCAGAGAACTTCTATGCATAAGAGAAATAACAGAAATTAATGCATAATTCTTTAAATTCACTATACCTACAAGGAACAAGCCACCATGTTTACAGAAACAAGCCACTGGAAATCACAGAAACAGACATACACAGCTTTTAAAATAGGCCTGCAACATTTTCAGGTATTAGAATTATGGATATAGACCATAAAAGACATATGCTTAGTGTGTCTTTTTTAAAAAATTAAGGGAATTATAATATGAAAAAGAGCAAAAGACTATAAAAAAGTAAAATTCAACTAAAAAATAAATGTATCTAAGATATAAAATGTTTAATTCACATTCAATGTCTACCCCTGATCACCTTATGTTTTGGTTTATAATAGTCTTCTCCAATAAAGGAAATCAGGGGTTCCTGGAGAAATGTCTGATTCTAAGACTTCAGAAGAAATATACAAAGTTAGATTATAGTGAGGTTATACAACATACACAAAATGAGGTTATAGAAAGTAAGAAAGTACAAAACAAAAACAAAAATACAGGGACACTGGAGCCAACTGAAAGAGCTCCCAGTAGCCAAAGCTGAAACAGTTTGAGCAAAAAAATAAAATAGTATTGAATTATATGTAACTCAAAGTGTAATATAGATAGTCATAATCTATACTGACTTAAATAAATGATTGAACCAATAAGTAAATGGAAAAGAAACAAATCTCCCATGAAGAATTCCAAATAATTTATCCCATATTCCATCATCAAAGAAATAGAGCATAACTCCCAACACCTTAGGCATGGGCTGTACTTACTGACTTCCTTCTAAGGAGGACACTATGGAAAGTGGATTATGTGGGAAGAAATTTTATAGTGGAGAAATCTGACCAACACTACACCAGCCAGGTGATAAAAGTCAACATGAACAATGATAAGTCTTGTCAATAGTACATACTTGAGATAATATGATGAGAAACGGTAGTTTGACCTCTGTGGTCAGAAAGGTTCCAGTAGAAAGACATTTTCCAAAACACATGACCAGGATCCTTAAAATTGTTATGGTCATCACCAGGCAAGGAAAGAACTGTCACAGCCAAGAAGAGCCTAAGGAGACATAACAACTAAAGGTAATGTGGGATCCTGGATGGGATCCTGCAACAGAAAAAAGAAGAGAGTATTAGCTAAAAACTAAGAAAATATAAATAAACATGAACTTTAATTGGTAATACCATATCAATATCAGTTCCTTAGTTACTATGAATATACCATACTAATAAACTATACTAAATGTTAATAGAGGAAACTGGATTCAGAGTTTATGGGAATTCTCTGTACTATCTTTTTTATTTTTCTGTAAATCAAAAACTGTTCTAAAAAATAAAGTTGATTATGTTTCTTTTTAAAAGTCTCAGTAGATGGACTAAATAGTGGTTTGGACATAGCTGAAGAGAGACTTGTTTTTCTGGAAAATAGATCTGAAGATACTACTCAGAATTCAGCTCATAGATACAAAAAGAGGTTAAGAGACTAAGAAGGTATAGCAAAAAACCCCAACACATGTCTAACTGAAACTCCAAAAAAAGAACAAGGAGAATGGATGAATGATGAAAGTTAAAGACAAAAAGTCTGAGAATTTTTCAGAATGAGAAATACAATTCCTTAGACTCAAGAATTCCAATAAATACCAAACAGAAAAAAAAACCCAAGACAAATTGTATGCAAAAAGACAATCTTAAAAGCAGTCAGAGGGTAAAAAAGCATAACTACCTATAGGGTAACACGAATGAGACTAAAAATTGACTTCTCAATCAGAAGATAGTGTAATAATATCTTCAAAGTTGTGTGAGGAAATAATTTCATACTTAGAATTTTATATCAAAAGAAATTATTTTTTAAGAATGAGAATAAAATTAAGATATTGAATATTTGGATAAACAAAAATATTAAATATATTTTATGACAGAGGTCATGTAAAACACACTGTCCATTGTTGTCTATTTAAGCCCTCATTTATAAGTGCTACTAGAACAGTAAAAAAATGAAACATAATCAAACTTGTCTGTCACCCATATTTCAGCAGCCTTGCCAGACTATGACTACAAAAAAAAGACACTGTTTATATCCAAACTATAATTACAGATGCCCCAGCTGGCCTATTTTTGGAAAACAGTCTCCTTAGAGCTTCCCCCAGGTATTTCTAAGAGTTTCTCAGTGTACTACCTCACATAAACTTTGAAAAAAAGAACACCAGTTTCTTCCACACCAGTATTCTAATATTACACTTCATTTCTGCTGTGAATGATCTTCTGTGCTCACCACTTCAAGGAACATGTCCATTCGCTGCTGGTGAACTACCACTGAGTTCCCCCTACTCTGACCTCAGGAAGAACACATTCTTCTCCCTGAATTCCCATATCATACCTATCTGTGACTTTCAACATTATTTCACTAAAGACGTTAAGAATAACATAATTAACTATGACATGAAGTGGCTATCAGAACATCTGGTTATATCCAAAGAAGATATGACCAACAGATATACAGCCAACAAATGGTCAATGGGCACATGAAAAGATGTCCAATATCATTAATTAGGAAAGAAATGCAAATAAAAGCTGCACTAAGATACTGCCGCACACCTGTTAGGATGGCTATTATCAAAAACAAAAGACAGCAAGTACTGGTGAGGTTATAGAGAAATTAGAACCATACTACACTGTGGGTAAGAATGCAAAATGGTGCAGCCTACCCTTGAAGACAGAATAGAGGTTCCTCAAAAATTAAAAGCAGAACAACCATATGATTGAAGCAATCCAACTTCTGGGTATTTATCCAAAAGATCTGAAATCAATATCTTGAAAAGATACTAGCACTCCCATGTTTATTGTGACACTATTAACAGTAGCCAAGATGAAGAAACAATCCAAATGCCCAAGACAGATGAATGGATTTAAAAAATGTGATACAAACCTGTAATGGAATAAGCCTTTGAAACAGAGGAAATCCTGAAATATGCAACAACATGGATAAAACTTGAGGACATTGTGCTAAGCAAAACTAGCCAATCACAGATACTACATGATTCCATTTACATGACATATCTAAAAGAGTTAAGCTCATAGAAATGCTCAAGCAATTAGTTAAATCAATGGTTCCAATCCATATATTGCTGTACCAAATTGCCATTGGTCTCTTTTCATGGTCTCTCCTCACATATTAAGTGAAGAGATGAGCCTGTATGTGTGTGGGGTAGAAGTCTATTTCCCCAGTGTGCTGTGAAGAAGTGCTTGGAAAAGATCATTGTATGAAAAGGGTCATATGAACTGCTATTAGAAATAAGATAAGAAATTTCAACAGATATGCTTTATTTCCCATTAGTTTAATGATCAAAGATAGCATTCCATACCTGCAGTAATGTTCCTCTTCGAGGCAATTCAGGGACCTGGGCTTCTTTCTTCTTTGGTCCCTGCCATTCTCTAGACTCTATATCAATTGAATCCATTAAGGGAAAGAAGAAAGAGAGCATGGAAAAGTCCAATCCACTTCTTAAGAGCCTTGGCCTAGAAGCAATAACATCATGTCCACTTACATGTTTTCAACAACGAACCAATCACAAGGTCAAAACTAATTGTAAGGAAGGCTAAGAGATACTGGTCTGGCTCTGTGTTCAGAAAAAAAGAAAAAAGAGGTAACGGTTCATAAACAGCAGTTTTTGCAACCACACTCACATACAAATAATCAAAGAAAAACCAGCTTCTGTCCATAAGGCAACCTCCATCCAGATTTCACGGGAAAAATTATCCAGTTCTGCTGGAGGACAGTTGTGCTAGTACACTCAATTTATTCAACTAATTATTTTACAACCCAGTCTAAAGGAAGTACATTTACATTGCTTTATTGCATTCAGAGCTCTCCAAACAGTAGGTAGGGAGGCCTCTGATTTAAATCTGCATGACTAAAAGCATAACAATCCTTCCCAAGAAGAACAAAAAGGTCTCCCTAAAGACTGATTCCTACCTGTCACTTTATGAGCCAAAACTAAATTCAACTTCAAAATGGCAGTACTCCATCTTTAAAATATTCAAATTCAGTCTCCACTGGCTCCCTGTTACAATTAAATTATAAAGTCTTTAGGATTTCTTCATCTTCATATGCCACATGATGACTCACACACTACATCTGACAAACCCGGCTGTCAATAAACATATGTGAAATTGAACTGATTTGATGTTGACAACTTTCTTCATCAGGTATTTTTGAAGTGGAGAACAAGCCCTGAATAGTGACTTATGAAGACCCTTTAGTCTTTGTTCCTCTTCATTATGTAGGAGAACAGTTATGGGAAAAGCTGGTGATTTTTTCTACCAGACTGGAGCAAGAATACATGTGCGCAGAGAGAGTTTACCTGAAATATCTGTAGCATAGCCTCTATATAAAAGTAAAAATGACTGTACAGGTTTTAGATTCAAACAAGCTAGTTAACCCAAGCCATTTGCACAAGAACTTCGAAGAACTTTTGTAATCCTGTTATGTTAAGTAGGTGTGCTTTCCCACACATATTTGTGTATAGTACTGACTGCTTGTCATAAGCCTAGAGTGTATATGTTGCACCAGGCTTTTTGGCTTCACTGGACTCCTATACTTCTCTCTTCAAAATCCTGTATCCAAGGAAGACCTGCATGCATGGATTCAGCATGTGTGTGTGTATGCTCAGTCACTTCAGCTGTGTCTTGAGTCTTTGCCACCCCATGGACTGTAACCCGCCATGCTCCTCTGTCCCTGGGGATTCTCCAGGCAAGAACTGGAGGCAGTTGCCATGCCTTCCTTCAGGGGATCTTCCCAACCCAGGGATCAAACCCATGTCTCCTGCATCTCCTGTGCTGCAGAGGGATTCTTTACCGACTGAGCCACCGGGGAAGCCCTGGATTCAGCATAGTCTTAGCATTTATTAAATAGAATTTTTTGGCAGTTAGGTTCTCATGTAAGTCACAGATTTTTTTTTCCTCCTGATTCTGAGGTTTAAGCCAGCAGCTATCATGTTTTCAGCCTACAGTATATTCTCTACATACCAATGAGCTGATTTTTTTTAAAGTAAATCTAAACCTAAAGATTCCCTGGGGGTTCAGATGGTAAAAACTCTGCCTGCAATGCAGAAGACTCAGGTTCAATCCCTGGGTTGGGAAGATCCCCTGGAGAAGGGAATGGCTACCCACTCTAGTATTCTTGCCTGGAGAAGCTAAACCTATAGCTGACACAATTTATGAGGCCTCCCAGAAGGTGGTTGAAGGAAAAATGAAGTTTAAAAACTTACAACAAACTGGGAATAGAAGAAAATTTCCTCAAGCTGATAACAAACATCTATTGAAAAGACCTCAAACAATACTTAATGGCAAAACAATAGAAAAATCCCAAGTTTTGTAAGAAAGACTATATGGATGCCTGTTTTCCTGGTTTTATTCAACATTTTATTGGACTATTTTTATAGTCCAAGAAAACAAGAAAACAAAGTAAAATGTGAAGATAGGAAAAGAAGAAATAGAAATTATTGGAATTAGCAGAAGTATGTTTCTAGATAGGCAATACATTATATAAAAAGATAGCAGTGGTTCCATCTGCTAGCAATAATCAATTAGAAAATATAAGATCAGCATTTACTGTAAGAATAAAAATCCTAAGTGTACATCTTACCAAATATGTTTAAGATATTTATATAGACTATTTTTAATATTTTGAAGAGCATAAGAGAAGGCCTCAACAAATGAAAAATGTGTGATTTTTGTTGAGAAAAATTTAATATCATAAAAGCGGGAATTCTTCTCAAGTTACCCTATAATTTCAATACAATCAAAATCCCAACAGCGTTGTTATAAAGCTGATTCTGAGTTTTGTGTGGAAATATAAAAGGCTAAAGCAACTAAGACAATTTTGTATTGAAGGAGAAGTGAAGGAGGAATGATAATATCCCACCAACTATTGAGTTTTTATAAATCGATAGTTAAAAAAAATATGGTATTTGCAGGGATAAATAAACAGACTGATAGAACAGAATAAAGAGCCCAGGAAAATATCCACATATATAGGAAGACTTGGTATTTGACAGAAGGTAAAAATGATAGACCATAAAATAAACAGTACAAGCACTTATCTACATGGAAAAAGGTAAAATTAGAATTATCTCTACTATGCTCAAAATTATATTGCAGGTGGATTAAAGCCTTAAATAAGAAAATCAAAGTTTTAACTCTTTTAGAAGAAAACATTGGTGAACATAAGAAAGGTTTTTGCAAATAAGGCAAAGTTTAAGGCTTTTTAGAAAATGGATACATTGACTTCATTAACATTTAAAAATTTGTATTTCACAAAGTATCAAGAACAAACAAAAAAAAGACAAACTATGTACTGGGAAAATGTACTGACAACATATATAACAAATAAAGAATAGGTACTCAGAATATATAAATTATGTTGACAAATCAATTTAAAAACAACTCAGTAGAAAATTGAAGAAAGCTATGAGCGGGCAAGTCAAACACACGGGAAGAAAGCCAACTACAATAAAACATATAAAAATGTCATCTACAACACTAACAAAAGAAATGCAAATTAAAACCGTGAGATGTCCCTTCACTCTCACAAGACTGACAAATATTTTAAAGTTGGTAATTCCAAGGATACATGAGGATGGGGTAAATAGGAGTTCTCATATATGCTGATAGAAGGGGAAACTGGTTCAACCAAGCAATGTCTAATGAAGAAAGAATTTTGAGGCCGCTCTTCTATCTAGTTCTATATCCTAGTACTCTATGTGTACTAAGAACAGTATGCAGGCATGAATGCTAAGTCATTTTAGACGTGTCTCTTTGCAACCCTATGAACTGCAGCCCTCCAGGCTCCTCTGTCCATGGGATTCTCCAGCCAAGAACACTGGAGTGGGTTGTCGTGCCCTTCTGCAAGGGATCTTCCTGACCCAGGGATTAAACTTGGATCTCTTACATCTCCTGCATTGGCAGATAGGTTCCTTACCACTAGCACCACCTGGGAAGCCTAAAAACAGTAATTGCAGTACTGCTTGTAAAAGTAGAAATAAACTGGAAAAAAAAAAACCCTACATATTATCTTGGAGGGGGTAGAAAAACAAATAATACCATTGAATACTACATTATAATTTTCATTTCACTTTATTTTATTTTATGGCTGTGCTAGGTCTTCATTACTGCTCATGGGCCTTCTCCCGTTGCAGTGAGCCATTCTTTAGTTGGGGAGCACAGGCTTCTCACTGCAGTGGTTTCTCTTGTTGTGGAACACCAGTTCTAGGTGCTCAGGCTTCAGTAGTTAGAGCTGACAGGCTCTACAGCACAGTTCAATAATTTTGGTGCATGGGCTCAGTTGTCCTGTGGAATGTGGGATCTTCCTAGACCAGGACTGAATCAGCGTCCCCTGTAATGGCAGGTGGACTCTTCATCAGTGAGCCACCAGGGAAGCCCTACGTTATGATTTTTTTTATATCATACTTACATGTATGTTAACATGTTATTAACATAGACAAAACTAAAAGCCATAATTTGAAACATTATTAAATCTGCTAGTGGAAATATGAGTATCTATTAGATACGTATCTAACCTTTTTGTATGCGTAAAATATTTTATAATTTAAAATAACAAATTGCTATTTTACAGAATATTAAGCAGAATCAGCTGAATCCAGGCATTTCCCAAATGATTTTCCTCTTGTGAATTAGTCAGTGTGGACAACATTTCACAACAAACTGATCAGTCAATTACGTCACTGAATTTTTACTGATTTTTGTTGTTGTAGTTCAACATTAGGATGTGTCACCAATGAAAATAGTATTTGTTAAATGTTGAAGTAATAAAACAACTTTTTTGCCTAAATTGCAAAATGGTCACCCTCCTTTGGACACATTATGGAGAATTCTGGGGCTTCCCTGGTGGCTCAGAGGGTAAAGAATCTGCCTGCAATGCAGGAGACCTGGGCTCGACCTGGGTCAGGAAGATCTCCTGGAGAAGGGAATGGCAACCCACTCCAGTATTCTTGCCTAGAGAATCTCTTGAACAGAGGAGCCTAGAGGGCTACAGTCCATGAGGTCACAAAGAGTTGGATACAACTGAGTGACTAAGCAGGCATGCACACATGAAGAGCTCTAAAAAGACAAAGCACAAATTCTCTAGGTTTCAGGCCAAGCATCTGTGTTGCTAATGAGTCTCAAGGATTTGGGAAATTTATATTTCTTCCTTGACTCTCAGTGTCATCTTCTGTGTAATAGAAGTTTGGACTAGGGGTTTCCTAGCAGGAATACTAATATTCATAACTCAGTGACCTACACTTTGACTTGAGAACAAAAAGTTCAAGCATCCTAAGCTCAAACAAAAATGAAAAAAAATCTTTTTGATAAGTAATATTTCCTGAAGAAGAGAAAAACTACTAATTAAATGATTAAATGGGTGATTGAGAATTTTAAACCTCATCATAAATGCAAAGCATAACCTATTAATATTCTGGTTTTTGAAGGTCAGTGGCTGGTTGAGAAACTTAAGCAATTGAATTTAGAATATTTGCAAATATCCAACACTCATAAACTCTGTCTCTTTTTGAAGTCAGACTGCTACAGGCAGACAAATCGTAGCTTTAACTTCAAGATATGTCCACAACAACTGATTGCTCCAAATCCTTTTGTTTTTCTCTCCAATGACTAAATGCTTACATTTTAAATACCTCTATAATTATAGTAAACATAGATACCAATCTCTAAAATTGCAGCATACTATTTGGTGTTTCTAACCTATGGGCCATCTATAAAGAGCTAGATTAAAAGAGGCCATCTGGGAAGTGGACTCAAACACCAGATTCCAGGTGTTTGAGAGGCAATGCAAAGGCATTTCCTTCTTTTCAGTACTTAATGGAAATGCTTTACTTATAAGCTATTTTCTAACTTATACACAGAAAACCTGGAAATCTGTCTAAAACTATATTATAAATAATATTTTAGTTGATTTCCACCCCCTTGTCATCATTTTCCACTCCCTGACCCCCACAAGAAATCTAGAGTAATCCAAAACTCTATAAAATAGAACTCATGATTAAAATATGTTCAGCAATCATTGTTCTTTACATCTTTTGTTGTCATTCACTCGCTAGGTTGTGTCCCACTCTTTGTGACCCCATGGACTACAGCATGCCAGGCTCCCCTGTCCTCCACCATCTCCCAGAGTTTGCTCAAATTCATGCCCATTGAGTTGGTAATGCTATTTAACCATCTCTACCTCTGCTGCTCCTTCTCCTTTTGCCTTCAGTATTTCCCAGCTTTAGACTTATTTCATTCATCTTTTTCTGGTTTTTGTTTAGTGGCCTCCCTCACCTCCTTTCCTATTTTTAGTTAGAATATAAGGTTTTCTATTTGTTAGTGGGTAAGCTGTAGGTCATATTTCTATTCTAGTGATTTCTCTGAACATGTGTACTTAACTATATGTTTTTCCAACAAAATATAAATTATTCAGTATTGCTCTCTTTCAAAGAAATGCACTTTCCACGAAAGGATTCAATTCAGGAAAATTCTCAGCCAGTTTCCTTTCAAATATTGCTTCTCCAAGACTGCCTTCTATCACATCTTTTATATAAACTAGATTTTCTAAACCTAATATCTATGTGCTTTCAGGGTCAATGAAAACATTATTTTTGTAGCCACCCACAGAAAAATCAGTATGGGTTTGCTTATACAGTAAGCAAATATTCAGTTCCTCAACAAAACAGATCTTTTAATTCACAATATTTCCAGTAGTTTTTCTTTGAGTGAACCACTTTTGTTTGGCTCAGTGAAAGCATTTAGCTTTGGGTAAACTCCTTTTAAATTCTCAGGCTCATATAATGTGGGAGCAATTCTAAAGCATGTGTCTGTGAATGAACAGGGCCTATGAATTGCCTGGAAAATGACTTTACAAAGGTCTATAGTGAGGTCTATCATAGTAAAATTATGGAATGGTAGAGATAAGGAAAAGTCCCTAAAGCATTTCTTTCACAACAGTACTAGAAACATAGGAACCATAAAATGTTCAATCTAAAGGAAGCATCATTTTTCAAAAAATACACTTGAGACATAGAAAGATTAAGGATGATTTCATTTTCCTTTCAAGCTTTTGTCAAATTCAGTATTAAATTCCATATCTCCAGAATTTCAGTATTCTTAATGCCATTCCACATTTCCTTCCTAAAATGTTAGAAATATCTTAGCTATCACATCAAAATCCCTGCTCAGTTCATTTTCTGATCCAACAGTGGAGAATCTTGAATATCAGGGATCCATGGAGCACCAATGGAATAATGAGGGGTTATCCCACTCACTCACCAAATGAATAAATTAGCCCTCCAACACTGAGCCCTGCCCAAGCAGCCAAACAAGAGTGGTTCACTCAAAGAAAAACTGCTGGAAATATTATGAATTAAAAGATCTGTTTTGTTGAGGAACTGAATATTTGCTTACTGTATAAGCAAACCCATACTGATTCTTCTGTGGGTGGCTACAAAAATAAAGTTTCTACCAATTTCTTAAGAACTATATTGTAAGAGCTAATTGATGGGAATTGATTTAACTAGAAGAACCCTTCCATGGGCTAAAGAATGTCTAATCATAAGTACCAGAGAAAATTGATGCCTGATCGAAGAGGGGGGGACAAAAAGTAAATCAAGCATGGAAGTAATCAGGCAGGCAAGATGAACTATGCCGGGGGCATGATTGTCCCTTGAAAAATGGAACTGAACAAGAGTTGAGTACTCTTTTATTCTAACAATTGATGAGTAATTTCAGTATTTCAGTTTGTATTATATGCCCAGCATGCTACTACAGGTATCATGGGGAAAAGGTCAAAAATTATTAGCAGCTGAGTTCATAGACACACTACACAGTGTTTTCTCTCCCTCTTCACACAGCAACATCAAAGGGAGAACTTGCAAAAGGGAAGAGATCCCATTTGTCAACTCTGGGTAAGGCAAAGCTGGATGTAAGTGGACTTTGCCCACAAGTATATAAAGAAACAGTTCTAAGTCAAACAAATGCAGATCTTCAATCTGGTTAAGGAGTCCAGAAAGAACCATTCATAAGCAAGAGAAGAGTAAGGGTATTTCTTATCTGAGCTTAGAAGGGAGAATCAGATGAAGGTCAAGAAACGTGGACATATCAGGATAAAGATAAAAATAGCCTAATCTTGCTGAAGAAATGCGAGGTCAGTATTTCTCTACTATTGTATGCAGTGTTAAAGAAAACAAGCTTGGGGGTTTGTATTTGAAACAACCATCAGGGGATGGAGTTAGGAAGGTAATAGAGGAAGAACTAACAACAGAGTTGATGTCCAATAGCCAAGGAGGAAATATAAGATTTTGTGGGCTGTTTGGGTTTAATTATGAGGCTTTCTTTAGCAGCTTTTGTAGTTAGGAGCAGTAGACAAAAGAGGTGACTCTGAGGGTGTGAGAATCTGATTAACAGGACAGAAAAGTCAAACAGGCTAAAGAGATCTCTCTGAAGATATTGAACTTTTACTCTTTGGTGAGGGAGGGGTCTAACATGGACAGAGGAGGTGAACTGTAAGGACTGACAGAACTTTCAGAGAATTGGCAAGGAAAGAACCAGGATTGATGGTCCCCAAATGTATGGCTCATTCCAAAGAAAGGTGGCCAGTAGTGCCAAATTGTTATCCCAAGGGATGTAGAAAACACATGTCAGATCCAAGGTAGTAACAATATCCATCAACCTGTTTGAGCACAGAGAACCACAGCAGGAGTCATCAGGCAGTAACACATAGTCAAAGTAGTTGCACAGTTAGAGGCCCAAGGAGGTGAGAACCTCTGATTGAAGTAGCAACTTAGGCAACAATGTCGTATGCACTGACAGGGTCCAACCCCCAACAGAAGAAGGTGATGAAAAATCAGCACCTCAGTCAATGGATCAGGCATTAGGATTATGCTTGAATCACAGCAGAGACTAAAGTACAGATCAGAAGTCATCAGAAGCAGTCATAAAGCCCAGGTCTGTGCAGTGGGACAAGGGAGAAAACGCTGAACTAGGAAGGGCACTCAGGGCATTTTAAGCATATAGACCACAGACCGTTTCTGAAGTCTAACGTGAATCCTGAGGAATAAAAATATTTGTCTGACTCTAAACATATATCCAGGTTTGGTCCTTATCAGCTCAGAGGTTGAACTGAGTTAGCTTCAGATTGTGAGGTTCCAAGTCTATAACTCAGTGGTTCTCACACAGGGACAATGTGCCCCAGGAAACATCCAGCAATGTATGGAGGCATTTTTGATTATTATGACTGCTACTGCCCTCTTCTTAATAGAGGCCTAGGCTCTGCTAACCCTCCTACAATGCACAGGACAGCCCCCCCACAGCAAAGAAAGATCTGGCCCAATATGTCGGTGGTCTAGAGGTTGAGAAATGGCTCTGGATAAGGATGGCTCTGGTGGGAATGAGCACCAACAATCAAAGATCAAGTGGGGAAGAAAACAATCAGGAGGGAAAACTGCTGTTACATTGTGTTCATTCATTCATTCAATCATCCTTTCAACAAACATTTAGCATTTATTATGTGCTAAAGACTATCCTGGGCACAAGGGATATGATGGTGATTAAGAAATGATCCCTGCCTTCAAGAAGTCTAAAAGGAAAGTTTGAACTTTACAGCCTTTATTCACTTTTGTCAAAAAAAAGCCAAGGGGAATTCCCTGGTGGTCCAGTGGTTAGGACTTGTGCTTTCACTGTACAAGCCTTGCGGCTCAGCCAAAAAAAAAAAACACACACAAACAAACAAGAAACCAAAATATTAATTTATTTCCTTTTAGTCTGTGTTTTGCAGAAAAATATCAATTATTCCCATAGGTCAACATGGTTTAGGCTTAAAATAAGAGTGGATGCCTTCAAAAGATAGGAAATATATCTAACATTTCCAAGAGCATGAACTTCAATGTCCTCAGGAAGAAAAAGGCCAAGAATAAGAATAAAGGTAGAAAAAGTGACAGATGAGGCCAACTCCATACAGAAGCCTCTTGAATAGCTTCCACAGTTAGATCACCAACCAAGAAGGTTTTTTTACATTTTTTAAAATGTAGCTTAGAAGTGGAAGTGCATTTGGAAGAAGTGCACTGCTATTTGCAACTCACTTTGAAATGCATCAAAATATAGATTGAGGCTGCACAGAAAGATGATAGTTTGACTGAAATGTGGAAAATAAGAGTAGTACCATGTTAATGGTGTAGTCTAGGTGATGGGCTCACTATAAAAATCATTCAACTTTTCTCTGTCTTAAAATTTTTATAATAAAATTTTGAAACAAATGGAACTTAACTCCCTACTCCTTACTTAGAAAAAAAATGTGACTAAAACATATGTATTTAAGTAGACTCTACAAAAGGTTCTGGCAAAACTGAGATTCACTTTTGCTTCAAGAGTACAGCTGCAGTAGAATACTTGTTATGTAGTCCGTGGACTTGACTCACTAGCATCATATGAGATCTTCTGAGAAATGCACAGTCTCAGAATTCAAGACATTCTCAAGCAAATTTGGATTTTAAATAGATCTTCAGGTGATTCATATGTACATTTAAATTTGAGAGGAGCTGGAATAATAGAAAGGTCAATAACCTAGCAGACCCAAGTTCTGCTTTTCATTCATTCATAAATTTTAAACTATATTTATAGAGTCCTATTGTTTTACTGGCCACTGTTTTAAATTCTGGGGACACAGAAATGATGAAGATAAATTTTTACTTGAATCTAATGACAGTCAATAAACAAGAAAATAATACTTCAGAAAATATATGTGCAATAAAACAGGTAAACATATTTAGAAAAATTGTCCAGAAGCTATTTTGATTAGGGAATTCAATAAATTCTGAGCAGAATCCTGAATAATGAGGTGACAAGCAGAGCAGAGGTGAGGAGACAGAGGAAACAGCAAGCGCAAAAACCCCAAGGCAGGAAATAAACGATGCAACATCTTACGTATCTGGAACAGAAATTCCTCTTCTCCAAAATAAAGTTGTCAGGCAAAAACATCCTTGAAGTCTTTCTAATTCTTGATTTCATGGCTATTTTTAAGATGACTATTCACAAGTGTACTAGGAAGAATAGAGAATTGTATTTTCAATGGAATCAAACCCATGGCTACACTTTTAAGGCAGCAAGTGTTAAAATGCCCACATGTCCAATGGTTCTAATCAGCATTTAAGTTGCTCATCATTCAAAAATTATTTTTCTGGTATTCTCTCACTTCCTCATCCCTCAATTCTTACAGACAACTCAAAGATAATTGATAATGATCAATCACCAACTAAGTGCTCAGGAAGCCCTTTGTATCTAGGAGTCATTCCCATCATATGAAAAGTGTGTTCATCACTCAGTTGTGTGCTCCTCTTTGTGACTCCATGGACTGTAGCCCATCAGGCTACTCTGTCCGTGGAACTCTCCAGGCAAGAATACTGGAGTGGGTGGCCATTCCCTTCTCCAGGGGATCTTCCTGACTCAGGGATCAAACTCAGGTCTCCCACATTGCAGGCAGATTCTTTACCATCTGAGCTACCAAGGAAGCCCTGTTCCCATCATGGTCCCCCTCATCTTCCATTTATTAGTTGATACATTAGACAGTCAATTCCACCTGTCAAGGAGGCCAACATCCCTGGAGTTGAGAGCAGTTCTGATATTTAGCAAGTGGGCCAAAGAATATACATAAATCTAGCCCCATCAAACACCTCTTGAGCTTCCTTTGGAAACTGTTTACAATTGAAACAATAGCAGGATGGGAGCCAAGGAACTAAGTTACACACCTCTCTCAACAAGTTTCAGTTAAAGCAAATGGCTTGGGCCCAAAATCTGCAGGGAGTTTTACCTTCATCTCAATCTAAATCCCCACCTCACCAACATCAGGCTGCTGAAAGGAAGACAATAGGTATCCTGCCAATTTCATCTCCAGCTACTTCTCCTGCTACACTGAGATACACTGAAATGAGTTTAATTCCTCAAATCCACTTCATTCTCTCTTATGTCTAAGCCTTCAGTTCAGTTAAGTCGCTCAGTTGTGTCCTTTGTGACCCTGTGGACTGCAGTATGCTAGGCCTCCCTGTCCATCGCCAACTCCTGGAGTTTACTCAAACTCAGTTCCTTGTGTCGGTGATGCCATCCAACCATCTCATCCTCTGTCGTCCCTTTCTCCTACCACCCTCAATCTTTCCCAGCATCAGGGTCTTTTCAAATGAGTCAGCTCTTCTCATCAGGTGGCCAAAGTATTGGAGTTTCAGCTTCAACATCAGTCCTTCCAATGAATATTCAGGACTGATTTCCTTTAGGATGGACTGGTTGGATCTCCTTGCAGTCCAAGGGACTCTCAAGAGTCTTCTCCAACACTACAATGAAAAAGCATCAATTCTTCAGTGCTTAGCTTTCTTTATGGTCCAACACTCACATACATACATGACTACCGGAAAAACCATAGCTTTGACTAGACAGACATTTGTTGGCAAAGTAATGTCTCTGCTTTTTAATATGTTGTCTAGTAAAGTTAAAAAATAGATAAATAAACTAATTAAAAAATATATATGTATATATATATTTTGTCTAGGTTGGTCATAACTTTGCTTCAAAGGAGCAAGTGTCTTTTAATTTCATGGCTGCAGTCACCATCTGCAGTGATTTTGGAGCCCCCAAAAATAAAGTCTGGCACTGTTTCCACTGTTTCCCCATCTATTTGCCATAGAGTGACAGGACCAGATGCCATGATCTTAGTTTCCTGAATGTTGCGCTTTAAGCCAACTTTTTCACTCTCCTCTATCACTTTCATCAAGAGGCTCTTTAGTTCTTCTTCACTTTCTGCCATAAGAGTGATGTCATCTGCATATCTGAGGTTATTGATATTTCTCCCGGCAATCTTGATTCCAGCTTGTGCTTCATCCAGTCCAGGATTTCTCATAATGTACTCTGCATATAAGTTAAATAAGCAGGGTGACAATATACAGCCTTGATGTACTCCTTTCCTGACTTGGAACCAGTCTGTTGTCCCATGTCCAGTTCTACCTGTTGCTTCTTGACCTGCATACAGGTTTCTCAGGAGGCAGGTCAGGTGATCTGGTATCCCCATCTCTTTAAGAATATTCCACAGTTTGTTGTGATCCACACAGTCAAAGGCTTTGACATAGTCAACAAAGTAGAAGTAGATGTTTTTCTGGAACTCTCTTGCTTTTTCAGTGATACAGTAGATATTGGTAGTTTGATCTCTGGTTCCTCTGTCTTTTCTAAATCCAGCTTAAACATCTGGAAGTTCACGGTTCACGTACTGTTGAAGCCTGGCTTGGAGAATTTTGAGCATGACTTTGCTAGCGTGTGAGATGAGCGCAGTTGTGCAGTAGTTTGAGCATTCTTTGGCAGTGCCTTTCTTTGGGATTGATTGGAATGAAAACTGACCTTTTCCAGTCCTGTGGCCACTGCTGAGTTTTCCAAATTTGCAGACATATTGAGTGCAGCACTTTCACAGCATCATCTTTGAGGATTTGAAATAGCTCACCTGGAATTCCATCACCTCCACTAGCTTTGTTCATAGTGATGCTTCCTAAGACCTATTTGATTTCACATTCCATTATGTTTGGCTCTAGGTGAGTGATCACACCATTGTGGTTATCTGGGTCATGAAGATCTTTTTTGTATAGTTCTTCTGTGTATTCTTGCCACCTCTTCTTAAGCCTTAAAATATGTCATTCCCTCTCCCTGGAACACTCTACATCCACAACTCTCTTCATCTGGTTAAATTCTGCTCATCCTTTGGAGCTCTGAACCTCCTCCTATGCCGCCTTGTGCTTCTACTATCAGCGCCTTTATCACACTGTATTGTAGTGATGTGTTTACTTGTCTGCAGTCCCCTAGGCTGTTAAGGAACAGGAGGAGTCAGGTACATCTCATTCGCTTTGTTAACTCAATTGTATCTACAGTACTTGGAACACAATAGATGTGTAATGATTATTTATTGAACAAATGAATGTAATTTCTATTTGTCCTCATTAATTTTTTAACCTTGCTAAAAGGTTAAAGATCTGTGTTCTTTTCAACAAACTTTTCTAATTTTTTTTTAATTTTTATTGGAGTATACTTGTTTTACAATGTAGTGTTAGTTTCTACTATACAGCAAAGTGAATTAGTTATATGTATACATATATCCCCTCTTTTTTGGATATCTTTACCATTAAGATCATCAGAGAACATTGAGTAGCGTTCCCTATGCTATACAGTCAGTTCTCATAAGTTATTTATTTTATTCATAGTGGTGTATATATGTCAATCCCAATCTTCCAATTCATCCCACCCTACCATTCCCCCTTCTGGTGGTTTAGTCGCTAAGTCATGTCTGACTCTTGCGACCCCATGGGCTGTAGCCTGCCAGGCCTTCTCTGTCCATGGGATTCTCCAGGCAAGAATACTGGAGTGGGTTGCCATTTCCTTCTCCAGGGGATCTTCCCGACCCAGAAATCAAACCTGGGTCTCCTGCATTGCAGGCAGATTCTTACCCACTGAACTATGAGGGAATCCCTTTTCCCCTTGGTGTCCATGTTTGTTCTCTATGTCTGTGTCTCTATTTTGCTTTGAAAATAGGTTCATCTGTACCATATTTTTCTAGATTCCATATGCTTACATTAATATGCAATATTTGTTTTTCTCTTTCTGACTTACTTCACTCTTACTTCTGACAGTCTCTAGGTCCATCCACATCTCTGCAAATGGCATGATTTTGTTTCTTCTTTATGGCTGAGTAATATTCCATGGTGTATATATATACATACACACACACACACACACACACACACACACACACACACACACACATATATATATATATACATATACATACCACATCTTCTTTACCCATTCCTCTGTTGATGGACATTTAGATTGCTTCCATGTCCTGGCTATTATAAGTTGTGCTGCAATGAACATCAGGGAGTATGTGTCTTTTCAAATTATGGTTTTCTCTGGGTATATGCCCAAGAGTGGGATTGATGGGTCATATGGTAGTTCTGTTTTTAGATTTTTATGGAGCCTCCATACTATTCTCCGTAAGTGTGTTAGTCACACAGTCATTTCTGACTCTGCGACCCAGTGGACTGTAGCCTGCCAGCCTCTTCTGTTCATGGAATTCTCCAGGCAAGAATACTAGAGTGCATAGCTATTACCTTCTCCAGAGGCTCTTCCTGACCCAGGAATTGAACCCAGGTCTCCTCCATTGCAGGCAAATTTTCTACTGTCTGAGCCACCAAAATGGCTGTATCAATTAACGTGAAGAAGAATAAGTTTCAGAATTCAAAACTTGCTCCTCTGACATCTTAATGTCCAAAAAAAGAATTTCTTTTCAAGAGTCCCTAGGAAGAGAAGCATAGTATTTTTTTAAATACAAGAGAATTTTTTTAAATCCAGGAATCCATGACTCCTGTGACAGCTGAAATAAATATACTGTCTTAATCATCACTATTCTCTTAAACCAGTTTGAGGAAATATGTTTTGCTTTTTGTTTAAACAGGAACAGATTGCTCAGGGTTTGGGGGAGCCAGCACGAATCAGAAAGCCCTTCCTCTTTCATTTTGCAAGTCGTTGCTCTCTGCCCAGCCCTAAGATATTTACTGAACTGCACATGAAACAACCTTCTTTCTCCTCTCCTGGCAGCCTTGTGTGGTGTTGAAGAGCGAAAGAAATGGTGAGCACTCCTGTAGCTGCCAGCCTCAGAAGCTTAGCACCAATGGAGGAAGGGCCATGAATTTTGCTCACCCTGAACACAGGAAACTCTGAACCCAAGTGGCCTGAGTCTAAACTTGGAGATGGAATTGGGGTTGAAAATTAACTCCTCAGCTGCTGGACAAGCTCAGCAAGTTGTGGAATGCTACTATTTACCAGACCAAAGGAGAAGCAAGTAACTGATATCTACTCCAAAAGTCTTCTGGCATTTTCCCTCTGGCTCTGGACTAACCTGTTCTTTTAAAGTTTCTAGAAGTACATAGAGAAGATCCCCTGCAGTTGAAAGTGGCAACCCACTCCACTATTCTTGCCTGGAGGATCCCATGGAGAGAGGAGTCTGGCGGGCTCCATAGTGTCACAGAGTCAGACACGACTGAAGTGACTGAGCACACACAGAGGAAAACAAACACTTACTGAGTTCTTTTTATGCACCAGGCACTATGCTGAGTGCTTTACAAGCATTATCTTATTTAATCATCCATACGATCAAGTGAGGTATTTATATTCATCGTCATTGTAGAAAGAAATTGATGCTCGGAGAAAATAAGTACCTTGGCCACTTCATAAACAATAGAGCCTAGGTACAGATCCAAATCCAACAAATTCAAAGCCCAGTATTTTTTTCCTCCTGCACCTGAGGATTTATACCTTGAAATTATAGGAAATTGCCTAAATCTTTGGAGGTCCCCCAAAATTTTAAAAAGTTCTACACAGCTCATAACATCATAACTATTATTATGATCAACTAATATTAGATTCATTGCCAGAACATTGTCTCTAGCTGTATTGATAAGGCTTTTCTGAAAGACCATTTTGACAAAAGTTAACTATTTTTAAAAAAATTTTGGCCATGCCTCCCAACATGTGGGATCTTAGTTCCCTGATCGGGGATGGAACCTGCATTCACTGCATTGGAAGCAAAGTCTTAACCACTGGACTGCCAGATAAGTCCTGACAAAGGTTAATTATTTATTCAAATAATCCAGCTTCTCATTACAACTCAGCATGATTCTGACATCCAGAAATTACATATTCCTGCCTTAAACAATAGCCCTAAGCACTTAGAATTTTCCCCAACATTATATATCTATATTTTATAGCCTCTGTCCAGGTAAGACTATAATGATTTATTTATCTTCCCCACTGCAGCATGAGTGTCTGAAGGATAGAGAAGCTAGAGGGAACATGATTCACTTTTGTGTTGCTTAACCCAAGTCCTGGCACTCATGGCCACTCAGATGTTTTTGGATTGATTTGGCAGAGACCATGATTGTGAAAACAACTGGCTACAATGCAATTTGATAAGAACAGCCATTAAAATAGTTCAAGATGAGGTATAAGCCTGTAAAAACAATCAATTAGTTCTCATTAAAAGAAGACGTGTTTGGGACAATTGCACAATGTAATGAGTTCACTAGGTGGAGAAGGAATTAGAAGAAAGGCATTGCAAAGAGAGCACAGCAAAGGCAAGACAGTAGGAAATATGGAGGGAGTACTTAGGGACTTGTCTTCTTGTACTTTTCAGTAAGACAGAGAAAAAGCAACAAGACTCAAAAGAGTCAAGAATTTTTGTCAACAATATCAAAGTGTACCTACATATTTCCTTACATTTTGTGCTTAGTATATGAAGGAAGGCATGGCTGTAGTTCACAGGCTATGAAGCCTGGACCATGCTTATATATAGGCCATTCTCTTAGATTGCTTACTCCAAATATCACTTGTAGGACTTCAGGGGGAAGTGATATTGAGTGACCTATAAGAGTACAGATCATCAGTACTGAAGAAACCTTTTGGGGAGAGACAATCTCTTCCTCCTAAGAGTAAGAAGTGAAGTGCTTCTCATAGTATTTGATTATCAACACATCCCTGAACTAATTCTTTTGGGAAGCCCTGTGGCCAAGGACAATGAAGGGAAGTAATGTTGAAATCATCAGGAGCCCTAGGGCAGGTGATTCTAAACCTTTCCTACATTCTAGGATCATTTAGGGAGCTTCCAGATACCCTGATCCTCAGGCCATGTCACTGTCCAATTGATTCAGTATCTCTGAAGATGGAACTAGGCTTCATAATGCTTTAAAGCACCTTGAGAGATTCCAATACGCAGCTAAGTTTGAGAGCAGCTGCTTCAAAGAGTAAACAAATTGGTGGTGATGGGTAGCTGGGGTGGTGAGGTTGTGATATATTAAGAGTAAATCTGGGATGAGGGAAATCTTTTTCCAAGGTTGAATTAAATATTTAATAGTGCTTAAACAACTGACTTTAATGTGGAATATTTACAGAATTCTCAAGCATGGGAAAAAATGAAAGCAGTGACAGATTTTATTTTCTTAGGCTCCAAAATCACTGCAGATGGTGACTGCAGCCATGAAATTAAAAGACCCTTGCTCCTTAGAAGGAAAGTTGTGACAAACCTAGACAGCATATTGAAAAGCAGAGATATTACTTTGCCAACAAAGGTCTGTATAGTCAAAACTATGGTTTTTCCAGTAATTATGTATGAATGTGAGAGTTGGACCAAAAATAAGGCTGAGTGTAGAAGAATTGATGCTTTAAAATTGTGGTGCTGGAGAAGACTCTTGAGGGTCTCTTGGACTGCAAGGAGATCAAACCAGTCAATCCTTAAGGAAATCAACCCGGAATATTCATTGGAAGAACTGATGCTGAAGCTGAAGCTCCAATACTTTGGCCACCTGATGCAAAGAGCTGACTCATTGGAAAAGACCCTGATACTGAGAAAGACTGAAGGCAAAAGGAGAAGGGAGTGATAGAGGATGAAATGGTTAGATAGTATCACCAAATCAATGGACATGAGTTTGAGCAAACTCTGGGAGATAGTGAAGGACAGGGGAGCCTGGCATGCTGCAGTCCATGCGATCATAAAGAGTTGGACACAACTTAGCAACTAAACAACAAGTAGGTTGACTGTGAATCTGAATCACGCTAGGGAAAACCCTGGTATAACAGATTGGCCTCTATTAGCTCTACAGTGAGGACCACAGATCTATTTGGAGCCTGGTAACCACGTGTGAAAGCCATTATGTAGTAATGGATCATTGTTACATAACAGCAATCTCTAATCTATTCTTAGTCCCAAGGACAATAATGCAAATATCCTTCCAGAAGAGCCAGGGCAGTATGTCAGAACATGAAGTACAGAATGTGATGCAGCACACAATTGCAATCTCACAGACTGCTTTTCCATTTAATCATATGATTTCTCCAGCACCACCTACACTCCTGAATGTTTTGCTGAACAACAGCACATATTGGTCAAAATATTAAGACTGTGGAGGAAACCTTGCTAATTTCAAAAGAAAATGCACCTATAGGGCAAAAGGCAAATACTTTAAAAAAATAGATGTATGCAAATATGCAAAGAAGAAATACAAGGAGTTTCTTTTCTCCTGCTCAGAAGATGAAAAGTTTTTTTCCAAGGTTGAGTCAAAGGTTTCTTTAATAGTGCTTATGCAATTGATGTTAGTGTAGCATGTTTACAGAATCCTACAAATCTGTAGATTAGAAAAGCAGCTTTAGGTTTTAACAAATTTAAAGGAGAATATATTATGTTTGTGTTTTTAAAAGCAGTGAAGATACTGTCTTACTATATATTTATGTCTTGAAAGGCAGTGGTCTTCCTGAATATGTTTGTCAACTTGTAAGTATTTGGTAGTTGATCAACAAAGATGCATTGTAGATAATTATCTGAAGAACTTGGGCCAGGAGCCAGATCCCTTTAGAAATGGCATGCCAACTCTTCTGGTGTCTTCACCATTACCAGAGAAATGAGAGTCCAGGAAAGCAAAAAGAAGATTTCTCAGAGGTTCATGATGTCACATTGCAACAACTTTTCCTACACACAGAAATACTGAGTCTTTTATGCCTTCAATATTCCCTTTTATAATACAACCCCTCTCCAATAATTCACTAGACTGTAGCATTTCTGAAGAGAGTGAATGTTTACTGCCTGTCCTTGAGGCATCTCTTGTACAGAATCTACTAACTAGTAGATCCTTCTTCTGCCAAGAACCTTGATGGGTTTGGGAATGAAACTTGGGAACTATGGATGATTGAACTGAGTCTAATTCATGAAGCCAGGTGGCCCCAGCATCTGGCTTATTAAACTACTTCATCACTATGCTTTATCGGAATGTCATGGTAAAAGCCATGTATGAATTAGACAAATTACTTACAGTTTTGTCAATGCAATTAATTTGATAGAGTCAAACGCTAGTCAATCCACGCTAGTCATCCCTGGCTTCCTATCACCACTTCTAATCAGCTGACTCCCATAACTGCAACTATCCTTCCTTGTTTATTCTCTCTTCTTCTAATCCCAATCCAATGGTGAAGTACTTTCCTTCATTCTCACTGTCCCTACGGAAGAAAACTCTTTTTCTGTTCATGACCTTGATAGACTCTTTGGTTTAAAGTCTTCTCGGTCACCAGACCCTCATCTCAATAGGCTCACTGAGCTCCAGTGACTAAATGCCCCAGCAGGTGTTCAGGAGCTGCACCCTTTTCAATCTCAGTCATCTGAGCCTCTCTGAATTCTAATGATTTTCTCTTATACTAATTTTATTAACTGTTCCTATCACCTTCAGATCATTCTAGGTTCTCTCCCCTAAGGTTCTATAAGTTCCCTTCTATGTCTTAGTCAAGACTTTCTTCTCTTTTCTTCCTTTGTCTTCCCTTCTCTTCTTTTCCTTTATTTTTGATTCCAAGGAAAAGAATCTCATGCACACTTGACAAACATGATGACGCTTTATGAAAAGATCTCGGATAACGGAATCCAATAGTTTCATCAGGGACGGTGTACCGTGAAATCCAAAGAAGGGGAATTTTCCTCTCTTTAATACTGCTTCACTTCCTCATTTCTTTCTTCTCCTTCTTTATCGTCGCCCTGCAAAATGACAAAGACAACCACACCACAGCTCCCAAGTATACATCAACTCAGTTCAAATCCCAGATTCTAGGACCTAAGAATCCACATTTAAAACAGCCAAACTTCCATGAGCTCTTCGCTCAGTAAGCCATGGCCTGATCAGGTGGGAAATTATGGTTTCTGGGGCAGCGCGTGGGTGGAAGAGGATCATTTTCAAAGAAATCTTATGGATACATATTATGCTATAAAATTCCTTACCTTTTTCTGTAATTTATTTGGCTTTGCTGAAACTTGGGTTTTTAATCCAAATCTTTTTGACAATGCATCTTTTCCTGGATGATATTTTCCAAACATTTTTAAAGAAATGGACTTATTTTTCAGCAAAATATTTCACTGTAAACCAAGATGTGAAACAGACAAAAAGCAGAGTTGTTCTGATTGAACAGAAGAGGGTAGAGAGCAGAAGCCACTTCTTCCATACATTTTGCTCCATGGTGCCCCCGAAGCCCTGCTTCAGTCCCTAGGGAAGCTCTGGGGAAGCCTCTAATGTTTATAACCAAAGAGAGTCACTTCTATCACCAGAAAAAAGGTTACTCTCCTGAGTCCTGACTTACCGACTTTAGACAGTGTCTTTTTGACTGCCCACTATAAAAGATAGAGCACTTTAACTCAAGTCTACTTCCTCCCCCTCCCTTCCTAGTTTGTAAAGTCAACTTACTTGTTGTCCTTTTTCGCATTACTGTTAGAATTTCAAATATTATACTAAAAGAGTATTGCTTTTTTTTCTTTTGACTTGAGGTGACATCTCATCTCTTACCAACTAAAATAGCATCCTTGCACTGTCCACCACTTCTCACCCATTCCAATACACACATACATATATCACTTTTATCATATATATATCATATATATGTATATCACTTTTAACATATAATAGCCTTTATAACTGTCATTTCCATTCCTTGAGACACACTGTTGCATAATGTACTTTTTTGTGTGTGCTTGCTCAGTCATTCAGTCATATACGACTCTTTGGTACACCATGGACTGTAACCCACCAGGCTCCTCAGTTTATGGAATTTTCCAGGCAGAAATACTGGAGTGGGTTGCCATTTCCTACTCCAGGGGAATCTTCCTGACCCAGGGATCAAACCCGTGTCTCTTGCATCTCCTGCACTGGCAGGCAGATTCTTTACTATTCTGCCACAAGGGAAGCCCACTTTTTTCCTCACTGGTCTGTAAATACAAAGTTCATTTTAAAGCATAAGCTCCTAGGAAGCAATGGGAGAGGTGGTTTATATTCTTTTAAATGGCACCATTCATAGGAGAAAAAGCAGACAGATATGGTGTGATGGTGGAGGTGGTGGAATTCATCATCTCTGATTTCAAGAAGCTGAAAATCTAAATTTGAAACTTTCTGGGGAAAGGGAGAAGAGGAATGGTTTCCTGTAGAAACTGAAGCAACCCTTAGATTTCATCATCTATTTTCCTTCACAAATGCTTCCATTTTTTATTCTATACAACACAACAGAGCATTGCCACATTCAAGCATTGCTGGTATTGTTTTCAACTAACAGCAGCCAGTTTTCTACAGTTTTGTCAGGGAGATCCCATGTCATAACCTCAGACAGCTATTGCATTGTATATGAGATGCTCATACTATTTTCCTTGTTTTTGACAAGAAAAGTCTTCTTCAGTTGCTTCCTCATACTCTCTTCTACTTTCCCAGCCCTTCTATGAGAAAAATGAAGACACTTCTTCAATTGACCTTCTCCATCAGCATTACCTCCCTCTGTAAATGATTTTCTCAGTAATTCACTGAATCTCTTGGGCTCACTTCAGTTTCCAAGTAATTGGTTAGTAATTCAACACTTATGTTGGAGAAGGTGCTGAAAAACTGATGAGGGAAGAAAACTTTCATTAGTGCTAAGTTGTCAATGGCTTTCATAAGTGGTGATAAACATTAAGAATACTCAGGCAGAACAGATTATCCTGGCACTGTCAGAAATAGGAAGGGACCACTGGGGATTCTGTGGAATATGCTTCTCTGGAGTTTTCTTCTTCAGTTATTCTTATTTGGCTCTGAGTTTAGGATGGCTCAGTCCATGGGACAAAAGGGAAAGATTTTATGAGCTTTCAAAGTACCATCTAGTCAAGGTACACTCACCATTGAGCACTTAATTGATTGTGAGTACCTACTGGAATTTAGGAACATTTTCAAGTGTACAATCTTATTTAATCTTCCCAACCATATTGTAAAATCAAGAAGGCAGGTCATATGTGTTTTTAATCCATATCTTTGACAATACATCTTGTATTGAGTATCTAAGTACATGCAATAATCAAAACTTCAAACTGGATATAGAATTAAAACTCCATCCCTCCTCCTGTAAGGCTTTTGATGGGTAGGAAATCAGGAAAGTGGCTGGGTAAAGAAAGGAGAGTTCTTCCTTGTATCTCTCCATTTTGCTAACCAAGTTGTGATCCTTCTTTCTAAGGCCAAGGGGTCTGAGAAGGTAGAAAAGAGACTGGGGAGAGCAGAAAAGCTCTCGCCTAATTAATGCTCTCATAAAGTGGTTCTGTGCTCTGGTGAATAACACTGACTCTTATGGAACTATTTAGCAGATTCTTAGAAAGAACCCCATCACTGAGGACTTCTTATCTGAGATTCCCTTGATGAGTCAGGCAGACTCCTCCAGTTCATCCATCTAAAGCACAGCAGCCTGTCTGTTGCCTTTTAGATTTCTCAAAGAGAAGGAAAACTCGGGTTTTCTCTCTATTCTAATTTCCTATCAAGTTCAGTAAGGATTTCTAATAAGTCCTTTGCACTGGGCTTAAAATAAAGTAAAAGTACCTCATCTTCCCCCTTAGGGAAAGTTAGAACCACAACTGCTGCAGATATTCAGTAAAACTGAGAATGCATTCTATGTCTTATATAATGCTGTGTGCTTAGTCACTCAGTCGTATACAACTCTTTGAGACCCTTTGGACTGTAACCTGCCAGGCTCCTCAGTTCATGGAGATTCTCCAGGCAAGAATACTGGAGTGGGCTGCCGAGCCCTCTTCCAGGGGATCTTCCCAACCATGGGATTGAACCCATGTCTCCCACATTGCAGGTGGATTCTTTACCAGCTGAGCTAACTGGGAAGCCAAGTACTATATCACAACAAGCAAAAACTACAACAAATTAGGCATTCCAGAGTTGACTTACATACAACACTCTGTTAGTTCCTGGTGTACAGCATAATGATTTGATACTTCTATATGTTTCAAAATGATCATCAGGTCTAGTTACCATATGTCATCATAAAAATATATTATGTAATTATTGAGTATATTCTCCTCACTGTACATTTCACACCCATAATTCATTTAATTTGTAACTGGAAGTTTATACCTTTTAATCTCCCTTACCTATTTCTCTCGCCCTCCCCAGCCCCCTCCCCTGGGGCAACCACCTGTTTATTCTCTGTATTTACGACTCTTTCTATTTTACGTTTGCCCATTTGTTTTGCTTTTTAGATTCCACATATAAGTGATAACGTACAGTATGTGTCTTTCTCTATCTGACTTATTTCATTTAGTAATAATTCCCTTCAGTCCATCTATGTTGTCACAAATGGCAAGATTTCACTCATTCTTTTTTATGGCTGAGTAGTATTTCTGTGTGTGTGTGACATCTTCTTTATCCATTCATCTGCTGATGGACACTTAGGTTGCTTCCATACCTTGGCTATTGTGAATGCATTTTAATAATCATGCATATTTACTTCTCCCCCAATTTACTGTGTTGATATCATATTTTATACCTCTTTGTTTTCTATTCTGTGCCTTAGCTGCTTATTATGGATATAGATTATTTACTATTTTTGTCTTTAGACCTTCCAACTAGCTTTATAAGTAGTTGCTCTATTACCTTTACTGTATATTTGCTTCTACCAATTAGATTTTTTCTTCTGTAATTTTCATGTTTCTAGTTATGGCCTTTCCTTTTCATCTTAAAGAAGTCCCTTTAACATTTCCTGTAACGCTGGTTTCATGGTGCTGATTTTGTGAGCTTTTGCTTGTTTGTAAAACTCTTAATCCCACTTTAAAATCTGAAAGATAGCCTGGACAGGTAGAGTATTCTTGATTGTAGTTTTTCCCTTTCTACACTTCTGGCCTACCGTTTCTGTTGAAAAGTCAGTTGATAACCTTATGGAAGTTTCTTGTATGTAACTGATTGCTTTTCCCTTGCTGTTTTTAGTATTCTATATCTTTAATTTTTGTCATTTTAATTACAGTATGTCTTGGCATGTTCCTCTTTGAGTTAATCTTGTTTGGAACTCTCTGTACTTCTTAGACCTTCATGTCACTTTCCTTTTCCAGGTTAGGAAAGTTTTCAGCTATTATGTCTTCAAATATGTTCTTCAAAGCCAAACATTCTAGGGGCTCAGCTTTCCAATCAAGCTGGGGAGCCCAGTAGGGGCTCAGACCCTTTGCTCCTATGGGAAAGCCTATTCAATTGTGATAATCTTCCCATTTGCATATTCACCCAGAGAAGGGGGTCTTCTCTATCTTATATAAGATATAAGAGTCTTATATCTCTTCCCCTCTTACTCAACTCAGTGTGGATCATTCTTCTCATCTTTAGTTGTAGAAGATATTTTCTGCTAATCTTCAGGCTCTTCTCACTGATTGTCCTTTGTAAATAGTTCTAATTTTGGTGTGCCTGTGGAAGATGAGCTCAGGGTCTCCCTTCTTTGCCATCTTGGCCATTCCTCTCACTGGTATGTTCAATGATTGACCTGCATTCTGCATTTATTCCCACCTCCAAAGAGTCAGACAAGACTTAGTGACTTAACAACAACAAACCTCCTAGTGTACCTTCCTTTTTAGCCTATAAAGCTAAAAACCACATTTTCTAGACTCCTCTACAGCTAGGTTTTGGGGGACTGTGAATTAGTTCTCATCAATCAGATGCAATTACTCAAAGATCAGAAGGTAGAAATGAATGAGAAGCTATGTTCCAGCTGTGTTTGTTTTCTATGGGCAAGGAAAGCTGTGCAGATTTGGCTTTTTCTCCATTCCTATAGTTTCCAGCTACATGGATATTATTGGCAGCAATGGCTTCCTGATGCCCGGATCACAATCACAGAATCATGCTCTTGAAATTCATAGGTCCAGTAAACCTCTTAATTTCTAACTCCTGAATGTGACAAGATAGTAGTTCCCATAATAGGTGGTATTCTGTGAGTCATTACTGGAGTCTTAGGCTAGAGCTCATTCTTCCAGCTCTTCCAGTAATCTCATAAGTGCGCGCACACACACACACACACACACACACACAAACTATGTTTAATCCCTTTCTACTTAAAATACTTATAGTGCCTTTTATTTTTCCTATATAAAACTTTTTGGTTCACCCTCTAATGTCAAGTCATTCCATAGGTTCCAATTCAAATGTGTCTTCATCTAGGAAATTTGAGGCATCACAAAATAAATGAAAACAAGCAGGAGAGTATTCCAGATGGGAGGTTACATTTTCTCCTACGTACTTTCACAGTGCCCTATACATACTGTTATCATTGTATATATCACAGAACCTGAGAGTTTCCTAAAATTTATCTTTCTTCCCTGCTAGACTCTCTTACTTCTCTTCTAGAAAGAGAAACCTTATCATAATCTTTTTTGTACCCCAATCTCCTAGCACAGTCCCTAGTATTTGATAAAATTTCAATATATGTTAAATGAATTAATTACTGAATGAATGAATAGGTGAATGGAATGCAAATAGACACTCAAACTTAAGTAAATGATAATCTTTAGTGAATCACTTCTTTTCTGTTTATACAGAGCTTATAATTTTCATCTTCATACTGAGAAAATTTTAAGAATATCTACTAACTCATGGATGTCAAATAGTGGGACTTTCTTAATGTTCGTTTCTGAAGCACTGTTATAAAGGAGGAAGTGTAAAATTGCGTGAGTATTTTCTCCAGATTTAGTTTCACAATGAGGGACCACAAACTCAAACAAAAGTAAAGAGGTGCTTTCCTCTTATCTTAATATAAATGATTTTACCATATAATAAGGACTACACTGGAATAGAATTTATTTAGAATAAAAATAAGACAAAAATCTACCTCTAAGAAGACAGATTGTGTAATTGTGTATCTATTGAATACAATAATTAATGGTACAGTCGTCCCTTGATATCTGCAGGACCCCTGCAGAGGAGATTGATTCTAGGAACCCCATGGATATCAAAATCTGTAGATGCTCAAGTTTCTTATATAAAACGTAATAGCATCATACAGTCAGCCCTCCATATCTACAGTTTCACAATTGTGAATATGGAGGACAACTGTAATCATAACTGTTATATATATAGCCCTTTTGTAGTCAGGAAATTTAGCTTTAACTAATAAAGAGCAGAGGAACTGAGATTCAAATCTGACTTTGATGAGAGACATACCTTAAATATGAAGACTCAGGTTGCAGTGAAAGAGTGGAAAAGATATACCATGTCAACTTTCCCAAAAGAGAATTGATATAAGTATAATGACATTTGATTAAGAAGAGTCTAAAGCAAGAAGTATGACTAGAAATAAAAGGGATATTTTATACTGATACAAGAATCAATTCAACAGAAATGATAAATTTCTATGCTTTTAATAACATAACTTCAATATATATGTGTATATATATATGAAATAAAATGGTCAAATTTATTAAAACAATAATTGAATATTTTAAAATCTTCAGTAACTGATAAAATAGGCAGAGAAAAAGATTATTAAGCATATATGATATTTTAATGATATGATTAAAAATTATATAATTAATACATATATAACACTATACTCAACAACTTTGTAATATGCATTTTTAAAAAATGCACCTGGAACATTTACTAATATAGATCATAAGGAAAGTCTCAACAAAATTTAAAGGATATAATCACAAGGAGTAAATTCTTGGACCACAGTAGAATTAACTTAGAAATCAATAACAGAAAAGAAACTAAAATATCCCAAAATATTTTAAATTAAACAATATACTTCTAAATAACCCATGCATCAATGAATAAATTACAAATAGTAACTTGAACACATTTTTAACTATATGATAAGAAAGATGTGAAATATTAATACTTGTGGTCTGTAGCTCAAGCAGTGCTGAGAGGGAAATATATAACTTTAAATGCATATATTAGAAAGAAAGGCCATATCTCAAAACTCTAAGCTTTCTTCTCAAGAAACTAGGCAGAAAAAACACATCAAAATAAATCCCAAAGAAAATAAGAGCAGAAATCAATAAGATAGAAAGCAAATATACACTTGGGGAAAATTAACAAAGGTGAAAAAAGATGATTCTTTGAAAACGGATTTAAAAATTGATAAAATCCAAGAAAGATTAATCAAGGGAAAAAAGAAAAATGTAACTTGTTAATATCAGCTATAAAAATGGAGACTTCACTATAAAATCACAGACATTAAAAAGATAATACATAAACTTGAGTTTAAATGAAATGGACAAATTCCTTGAGAAACACAATTTACTAAAAATGACAAAAAAATAGAAAATCTCAATAGTCCTGTATCTGTTAAAGAAATTGAGTCCATATTTTAAAAAATAAAAACTCCTGGCCCAGATGTTTCACTGGTAAATTCTTCCAAACACTTAAGGAAATAAGAACAATCTTATGCAAACTAATTCTGATAATGAAAAAGAAGGACTACTTCCAAACTTATTTTATAAGGCCAGCATAACTTTGACACCAAACTTAATGTTAACATTACAGTGAAGGAAAATTGCAGGCCTGTGTTTTTCATGGACATAGTGCAAAATCACAAATAAAATATTATCAAGTTAAATCAATGGATACATCATCATCACAACAATAACTATGTGTCAATCAAGTAGGGCTTATTACAAGAATGCAAAGTTAATAAAGATTGCAAAATCAATGAAAATGAATAACGGAAAAAATCCGTATGATTATTTCCATAGAAAAATAAACTTGAGTCAGTCTCACTTAAAATTCTAGGCTTTAAAAAAAGTAATTGAACATCATTGTATGAATAAGAAATATATTCAGCTAAAAATAAAAGAAAATAATAAAACTGTGTAAAAGTAGCTTAAAGAAAAGAGTGTTCATGAAGTCTGAAGGTAGACAGTTAAAGCTATTTCAGTGTTTAATGATGCCATCTGGGATCTAGACTCTTTCTATCTTTCTGCTCTGCCACTTTTTGAAGTATCTGTAATAGTGCCCAGCACTATAGTAGGTGTTCAGTAAATATTTGTTGAATGACAGAATCAATGTGTTAATTTTCTGAAGCTTACAAGCTAGTGACCACAAGATTAGCCTAATAATGGCCTTTTGGTCCATGTTCTAGGTGCAAAGAACAAAACTGAAATAAGTTTGGTACCTACATCCAGAAAGCTAGAAACCCTCCGATTTTAACTCTTTGTATAGAACTGATCCAATTGGCAAGAGAATTTGGAGAATAAGTATTTTTAGCTGGGCACATTATTGCCCTTAAAAAAAAACGGAGTTCTATTCCTCAAAACAAAGAAAGAATAGGTACTGGGTCCCTCTTTATAGAAGGCACAATGACAAGCACTCTTAAATCCACAGTATAAGAAAAGGCTCCATCTCTAAGGAGACTGAAGTTTAACAAGGAGATAAGAGAAGTAGAAAATAACCATAATACAGGGAAGAGGAAGATAAAATCCCTGCAAGAGGTTCAAACAAAGTAGTCCAGGAGATCAGAGGCAGAAATGGCAACGTCTATTAGGGACAACTGAACAGCTTCATAAAATAAAACTTCTGAGAAGTTTTAAAGATGGCCAAGATTTTCACAAGTAATCATGAGCAGTAGTATATTTTAGCTGTAAAAGAACCAATGAAAACAGTTAAGCGATCTATCTGATATCTGAGGAAAAATAAATGTATGCTGTTGTATCAGATAGTCACAGACTTTGCTTGAGATAAAACTAGAAACATATATTTGGGATATATCATGTGCTGAGTGTGTGCATGCTAAGTCGCTTCAGTCATGTCTGACTTTTTGCAACTCTATGGACTGTAGCCCGCCAGGCTCCTCTGTCCATGGAATTCTCCAGGCAAGAACACTGGAGTGGGTTGCCATGCCCTCCTCCAGGGGATCTTCCTGATCCAGGGTCCGAACACGCCTCTCTTACATCTTCTGCATTGGCTGGTGGGTTCTTTACCACTAGTGCCACCTGGGAAGCCCCGACTGGATCATAGGGTCACCCAATGCTGGGTGAAGAATTCAAACTTAATCCTTTGACAAAGAAGAAACAGTGAAGGATTTGGGGAAGGAAGACAAACATATGTGGTACTTACCCCACCCCCCAAGGTTTATTGAGATGATTGTGTGATACTATGATTTATAATAAGAAATATATGTTTAATCTTTCTTCATCCTTATCTCTAGCACAGGCCTCCTAAAACTCTTGGAATTTTCTAAGTGATAAGAGTAACAAAGGTGTCTTTTGTGATATTCTGAGGTGACTTCTGGATGGCAAGGAAGGAAGGACTTGTGGCTGGTTGCCTGGGGAGCCACCCCTGTGATTAGAGAGTTGGAACTTTCAGTTCCACCCCTCAGCCTCTGGGGAGAGGAGAGGGGCTGGAGGTTGACTCAGTCACCAATGACCAATGATTCAATAATGGAGTCTCCATAAACCCAAAGGATGGGATTCTGAGAGTTTCCAGGTTGGAGAACATGTGGCGATATGGGGAGATGGAGAGCCTGGAGAAGGTATGGGAGCTCCACACAATGCAAGCTCCAGACACTTCCCCCAAACCTTTCCCTATGCTTTTGTTTTACCTGGCCATCCTGAGAGGCATTCTTTTATAACAAACCTGTAATCTAGTAAGTAGACTACTTCTCTGAGTTCTACAGGTGGCTCTAGCAAATCAATCAAACACAAGGAGGTTGTCATTGGAAGGCCTAATCTATCACCAAGTCAATCAGAGTCCCGAGTGACAGCTTGGACTTTCAATCAGAGTCTGAAATGCGGGGAAGGACAGTCTTATAAGCCTGAACCCAGAACCTGTGTGATCTGACGTGATCTCCATGTAGACAGTGTCAGAACTGAATTGAATAGTAGGGCACCCAGCTGGCATCAGAGACCTGCTTGATGGTGTGAAGAATCACCCTTCCCCATTAGGCTGGAATTAGTACTGGAAGCCTTACATTTTCATGTAACATTATATCAGTTCAAGGAGTACAAAGGAATGATTTGATATATAGTTGATCCTTGAACAACATAGGAGTTAAGGGCACTGACCCCTACACAGTCAAAAATCTTCATATAGCTTATAACTTGACTCTGCATAAGTGGTCCTTTTCATCCACATTCAAGCTTATGCATCTGTGGGTCCAACCAACCAAAAACTGTGTAGTACTGTAGTATTTACTATCGAAAACAAAATCTTTGTGTAACTGGACCTCAAAACTCAAACCTCCTTTGTGTATATATTGTGAAATGATTATGGGTGTGGTACTTTTGAAAGTTTATTGCAATATGTAAAATGTTTAGAACAGGGAGACAAATTTCCAGGTTATTGTGATTATTTCAAGGAGAGGTCCACATTTTAGGCATGAAGAAGAACCAAGCAGAAAGTTCTCACTGCTATAATGGTTTTAATTAAATAACAGGGTGAACAAGAAAAGGAAAGGCTGAATGAGAGAGGCGGTGGAGAGGAAGAGCCATTTGGACATGGCAGCTGGCTGGATGCTGAGAATAGAGAAGAGGAGGCAGTCTTAAGGTCTGAAAGAAGATGGTAACACTGTTAACAGGGGAAGAGGAGGACATCTAAGTGAATTGAGTTAGCCAACCCAAAGTTGCAGCCTTAGGATTCATCCACATGGGCACAAAGAATTTCTCTGAAGAAATATGCCTAGGGAGAAAAAAAACCAACCGTAAACTCTTGGAAGGAGTTTGATTGGAAAATGGAAGAGGAGCCAGTGAAAAAGAGAGAGAGGAAGTGTAAGGAGGAGTTAGGAACATGACATTAGCAGGAAGGGGCCAAGGCCTTCCTGGCATCAAAAACAGAAGGAACAGAATTGTTTTAATAATTTTGTTGATTGATTGATTTTTGGCTGTACTGGGTCTCTGTTGCTGCGCAGGGCTTTTCTCTAGTTGCAGAAAGCAAGGCTACTCTTTGTTGCAGAGCTCAGGTTTCTCATTGCGGTGACTTCTCTTGTTGTGGAGCATGGGCTCTAGAGCATTCTGGCTTCAGTAGTTGCTGCATGAGGGCTCAGTAGTTGCAGCTCCTGGGCTCTAGAGCACAAGATCAATAGTCGTGGCACAGGGGCTTAGTTGCTCTGCAGCAGGTGGGATCATCCCAGATCAGAGATGGAACCCATATCTCCTACACTGGCTGCCAGAGTCTTTACCACTGAGCCACCAGGGAAGCCCAGAACAGATTTTTGTGAAGTATTTGCTTATAACCTCTGTCCCTCCCTGATTTCAAATAACTTAAAAACAAGAAGGGCGTAATTCATTCTCGCGTTCCCAGTGCACAGCACAAAGCCTGCCACTGAACAGTCAAGTAATGCAGAGGGATAAAGGGAGATTGCAAGAAAAAAAAATAGAGAATTAAGAGGCAAGGAGGAAGATTCTTTAAAAAGTCAGTTGGTGATTACGAGACTGTTTTCAATAGAATGGTTGTAGTGAGAGCCAGCTTGCAAGCAGTTAAAGGTGTGACTAACACAGAATGAGGACAATGAATACAGAAAGGTTAAGGGTGGTAAAGAGATCTGGGCAGTGAGTTTGGGAAAGTCTGAGACTGCTTTTTGTTTGTTGCTTTTTGTTTTGTTTACTGTGATCAGAAACTCATTTGAGATACTGTTCTACAGTTTTTCCTTCTGATATTTAAAGCATTCACTCAGCTCTGTCCTTTCTCAAAAGTCTTCATGGCTTTTTTTTTCTTTTTTGGCATTGTTCTCCCAAACTCTTAAGCCCTTAGGAGAAATGAGGGAATTTGTGGTTAAAGAAGAAGTTTCTTGAAGGAAAATGAAGGGAGACATATTTCCCCCAGACTAGAGTCTTCCTCAGTCAGGGCAAGAAGAGGAAATAGAAAGAAAGTCAGGTTCCCAGAGAAAAGGTGAGGGGCCCAGCAGTCCCTCAGAAGGAGGTAAGGCCTGAGAGACAGAGCCCTATGTGCTCTGTGTAGAAATAGGGGATCCAGGGCAAGCTCAGGGGTGATGCCCGCATGCCACAGAGAGTGGAAACAGACTTCTCAATGGTGACGCGTGACCAGGAGAACAATGGCTGCCCTCATCACTCTTCCCCAATTCTCAACCCTTCCTACTGCAGAAGCTCTACTGGAGAGAAAGCATAAGCCCTAAGAGGGAAAGAAGTTAACATATTTTTAACCACATCAGCAGAATGGCTCTTTGAGTCAGGAATTTGGTTGCATTATAAGGACAGAGAGGTGGGTTGTTAGCTGAGTTCGTGCATGAACTGTGCTTCACTGGAGCATGTTTGTAAGCAGAGAAGTAGGGGCCTGGAGACTGCAAAGTATAGTCAGAGGCACCCTGTACACCCCCCCATGATATGGGCAGAACCCCACAGATGACCAGCTGGGCTGTCCTGAAGGAGGAGCTAGGATAGGAGAAACAGGAGTTAAGGAAATGCTCCTCAGATGGTACCTATTTTTTACCTAAAATTTTGGAGCCAATTCACCAAAAGAGAGGATGATAAAGGTTTAGAACAGTAATTTTGAGGAGCTGTATGAAAAGACAAACCAGTATATGTGTAGGTGGACAGCAAGAAATGCCCAGCAGCCCTTGGGGAGCATGCAAGTCTGCAGTTATGGAAACCAGCATGTGTGTATGCATTTATGCATTGATCTCTGTGTGTAATTACATTCTACCTTGTTCAACAAAGCATAGAAGGTGCTTACAGGGCATAAATGAGAACAGTAAAGTAAAGAATAAACCAGAAGCTGAGAAAATATATAAATATAGACTAGAATTCATAAGGAGGATACTCTAGGCCACACAATTCTGTGTTTCTCCAGACAACTCTCAGCCACCTGTACAAATGTTAATAGCTGGGCTGTGTTGTGGAAACAGTGTGAGAACAAAGAAGAAGGTAAGGAAGTGAAGCCATTAGTTGCTCGTGGCACTGAGCTTTGTCAGAAGAGTAAAATCAAGACAGAATGGATAGACTGAAAGAATTAGGGAGGGTGAACTTCAGAATACAATTAAGGAAAAGGGAGGCTGGGGCAGACTAGGAGGGACCTTGTGTGCCACTGTGGAACCCATTGGACAGAGGAAGATCTGAAGTTTTTGTTAGGAAAGTGACAAGGTCAGTGATGTGGAAAACTATGTCTGGCAGGAGCATAGAAAATATCTCAGTGGTTGTAAAGATAGCAGTCAGGGATACTGCTTAAGACTCTAATGGAATAGTTCAACGGAGACTAAACTGGAGTGAAGTAATCACAAGTAAAGTGTGCAGATAGGTGCTCTGAAGACAGAGTTCTCAAGGATTCAGTAAAATGGACTACTTTGTTCACTTCCAAGGGGACTACAAATAAGCATGATCTTCCAGGAGGACAGCTACAATAGATCCATGTAACTTTAAAAATGTTTGTACTTTTTGAGCTCAAAATTCCTTTTCTAGGGATCTACCTTAGGAAAATAATCGGTACTGCAAAAAAAGTTTATGGTCAAGGATGCTCACCATAGTGTTTGCTAAAATTCAAAAACATCTTAAATGTGCAGGAATGGGGGAACTATTAAAAAATTATAGCACATTTATATAACACACTACTATTTGATCATTAAAAATTGTGTGCTTAAAGACTGTGGTAGAATAGGAGAAGCTCACAATAAACTGTTAAGTTAAAATATTATCTTTTATATTAAGTCTAAAATAATAGACACTTTGAAGCAAATTTTCTAAATAAACATATGCATGAATTTGAATATTAGATTAAAATTCACCAAAATGTTAATTGGGTTTGCCTCACAGTGGTGAGACAGTAGATAATTTTTATTTTCTTCTCTCTACCTTTCCATATTTTCCAAATTATATTCAGTGAATACACATCAATTATATAAGCAGTTACTTTAAAAAGTAACCAAATACTATAAAGCACATTCACAATTCATAAAAAGTTTGTGCTACTGGAAAACACAGGTACCTGAGAGAGAAACAAGTTTGTCTGTCGGTGATCAGAGATGCAGTGAGTGTGCATGATCATATGCTCCGTGACACAACATCGCTTTTGCCATCGCCAAGGATTCTGAATCTAATTATGCTATCTTCGTCGTTTTACTATCCAGGAAAAAGGCGAATGAGAGGAATAAAATAAAATGTTACTGTTATGCTGTCATGGGTACAATCAAGACACAGACTTCTATGATAATATTCTTATTACATTTAGTGACATCCCTTTACATATCTTTTCTAAAATTCCTGATATAATGTATTCAGATTCCAAATGGCCAGAAAATTCAAATAGCCAGATTTTTCTGTAGGATATACAATCATCATTACTTTTCATAACAATAACACTAAACTGCTTCAAGATACTTGTTATTGTCCCAAAACTCTTATGTGATGCTCAGAGTAGGGCTATTTTTCAATCTTCTAATTCTATAAAAAATTAACTCATATATGATGTAATAGACTTAATTATCTAAAATATTCAAGTAACCAGAGGAGCCCCCTTATTCTCTAACAGTGCTAAGTGAAGACAATTTTCCACAAATTTATAATTTCTTTATTACTTTAGTAGCTGGTTATGAGATATGAACAAGCAACTGTGTCATCCTCATTTGCATAAATGTTCCCCTTGAACAGAAGGTGTGTAACTGAATGGAACTAGAAGAAACATCACCCACACTGACCAATCTTCCTTTAAATTCATGACATTCACAACTATTAATTTCAAGCATGCCCTTCACAGTGCCCAGCAATCACCGTGCATTTCCCTAATCCTAATCCTAGGAAGATGATTCTGTATTTTCTCATCTCTCCTCAACCTTCCCACACCTCCTCTGCCATCTTCCCTCTCAGCCCTTGACCTTGATTGTTATTTCACTGAGAAATAGAAACAATCAGAAGAGAACTTCCACAAGTTCCCACCCACACCTACACCCACCCATCAGCACCTGGGCTCTAAATGCTGCCTTCTCTCCTGTTACCAGGGATGAACTGTCCGCGTTCCTATCTAAGGCTGAACTTTCTGCTTGTTCACTAGATCTCAAGTGTTCTAAATATCCAAGAACATAGCTCCAGAAGTCCATCCTCTTTCTTTCTCCCGGATCACCATTTTCCCCTCTTCACTGGATCATCCCATCAATATACAAAATGATGTTATTTCTCTACGTTGCCTTCCATCTACAAGCTCATATTTCCATTCTTTACAGCAATTCCTCTAAAGATTTTTTTCCACTAAAGATTTATCTCTAAACCCTATTCTGCCATTCTGTCTAGAATCTCCTTTAATCAAGCTTCTGCTTCTTCTGCAAAAGAGGTTTCCACCAATGGTACCCCACATTGCTAACCTTAGTTAGTGCCTTTATTTGACTCCTCAGTAATGTTTAACACCATTGTTCGTTTCCTCCTTATGGAAATACTTTATTAACTTGTCTTCCAGGATTTGCACTCTCTTGGTTTTCCTCCTATTTCTCAGCCTTTGCTCATTTCTCCATATTTCATCAACATCTAATATGGGGGTAACCCAGAATTCAGTCCTTGGCCCTCTTCTCTCTTTCATGTGCATTCATTCTCTTAATGATTGCATTTCTCATCATGGCTTAACATTCTACCTATAAACTGACAACTCCTAAATTTATATATCTGGTCCAGACCTCTCCCCTGACTCCAAACCTGGATACCCAACTGCCTACTCAGTATCTCCATTTGGATGTCTAATGGGCATCTCTAACTTAACGCTTAATCTTCCCCATAGAAGGCTTGTTCCTCATTTCACTCTTCCTTTCTGTTTTGACCAAGGAATCAACCTTGACACTTCTCTGTATCTTACACCCTGGTCTGTCAGCAACATGTCATCTCTGTCTTCAAAATGTATCCAGAATCTAAGGACTTCTCATCTTTTCTACCACTTCCTTCCTGACCCAAGGCATCGTTATCTCTCTCCTGAATTATATAAAAAGCCTCCTGACTGGGCTCCCTTTCTCCCCTGTGGTCTACTCTCTTAAGCGTCGGAGAGATCCAAGTCTTTACCGTGGTCTACAAGACCGTGCACAATTTATCTCACCCAAACCTTCCCTCTCTGACCACATTTCCTATGATTTCCCACACACACACACACACCCACTCTGCTCCAGTCACACTGACTTTCCAACATAGCAAACACACTCCCTCCTAAAGACCTTTCAGTATAATTCCCTCTGCTCTTTCTGAACTATCTCCATGACTCACTCCCTTGCCTCCTTCAGATCTTTGCACAGATGTCACCTGTTCCATGAGGCATTTCCTGACCATCCTATTTAAAACTGCAACCCGCCCTCTCCACCAACACACCCTACCCCTTTTACCTGCTTTATTTTTCTTCTCAGCACTTATCACCACCTGCCGTGCTATCGATTTTATTCTTCTGGCTAGGGGTTAGGCTGTGTTTACTGTAGCTATGGGTGTCAGAAATTATATTTCCCTCAGGTGTTCTTGGTTTTGGCTCCCTTGTCTTTGGGTTCCCCAAGAGACGGTCCATGGGGTCGCAAGAGTTGGACAAGACTTGGTGACTGAACAACAACAACAGAGGTGCCTTAAATATCATTTAAGATGCACAGTTCTTTCAGTGGTTATTATAAAGGAGCCCTGAGGATGTGGTGGTCAGGTGTAGGGGAAGAGGAAGCATTTTATAATCCTGTGATTAGGTCTCAGTCTTCAGTGAGCTTGTCTCCCTGGGCTGTGATCTTCACAGGTGCTTTTGATTCCTCCCTCCACCCCACCCACCCCCATTACACACTTATGACAGACAAGAAAATTAAAGGGTGTGGAGCTAGGTATTTCCCTTCCCTTAGGTCAGTTAGTAAAACCCTGGTAGGTTAGGCTCTGATAAAATAGTTTCTCTCAAGGGCTGTTCTTAGTCACTCAGTCATGTCCAACTCTTTGGGACCCAATGGACTGTAGCCCGCCAGGCTCCTCTGTCCATGGGGATTCTCTGGGCAAGAATACGGGAGCGGGTTGCCATACCCTCCTCCAGGGGATCTTACCAACCCAGGGATCAAAACCAAGACTACCACATTGCAGGTGGATCCTTTACTGTCTGAGCCACCAGGGAAGCCCAAGAATACTGGACTGGTAGCCTATCCCTTCTCCAGGGGATCCTCCTCACCCAGGAATTGAACTGGGGTCTCCCGCACTGCAGGCGGATTCTTTACAAACTGAGGTTCTCTTAAGGGCAGACCTTGTTAAAAAAAAAAGAATGTTCTGGGCGTATTTCAAAATGGCTACTTTCCCCTCTCCTGGGAGAAACACAAGGGGATTTCTCTCTGATCTTTACTATGAGAACCTAATAGGGCTGCTGGAGGTAAAATTCACAGAAGTGTGGGGTCCTCCCCTAAGAGTGAGCCCCTCTGAAGTTTTCATCTCTCACACTTGTCCGCATGGAGCCTCTAGCAATTTGTCAATTAGGTTTTCTAACTCTGGCACTGGTTCCTAAGGATTTTTCTGCCCCTGGGCTTCTGATTCTCTGTAATAGCCTGTTTGTCTCTCCAATTTTCATGGCAGTGGTTTGTCTTAAGACCTCAGTTTTCTGATGGATCTAAGAAGAGTTGTTGGTTTTCAGTTTGCTTAGCTTTTTGTTGTTGTGTGGAGGTGAGAATATTCATTGGAAGGACTGATACTGAAGCTGAAACTCCAATACTTTGACCACCTGATGCAAAGAACTCACTCATTGGAAAAGACCCTGATGCTGGGAAAGATTGAAGGCAGGAGAAGAAGGGGACAACAGAGGATGAGATGGTTGGATGGCATCACTGACTTGATGGACATGAGTTTGAGCTAGCTCTGGGATTTGGTGATGGACAGAGAGGCCTGGAGTGCTGCAGTCCATGGGGTCAAAAAGAGTCAGACACGATTGAGGGACTGACTTGACTGGAGGTAAGAAATTACTTCCAAGCTCTTTACCTGCTGGACCAGCAAACAAGAAGTCCATATTATGTATTTTATTCATTTATTTTTATCTATTTTCCTCCTCTCCCACTAGGATGCAAGTTCCAAAAGGGCAGGGATGTCTGTCCAGTATGTTCACCACAGTATCCCCAGTGCTTAGAACAGTGCTGATGCATAGTAGGCCCTTGGAAGTTATTTCCTTAAAGAAATTGAATAAATGAAAATACACAGTCCAGTAGTTTCTGCTAGCCCAGAAATTTCTTATTGGACTACTGAATAAGGGCCTTCAACTATACTGTCCCTCTACCTGGAAAGCTCTTTTTCATCCTCCACTTTGCTCTTTACTTGGTTAATTCCTGTGCATTCATGTGTGAGCTTAAATGTCAGTGCCTCAGGGAAACCTTTCCTGACCTTCAGGTTGAGGATCATGAGCACTCATAACCCTGCTATTCTCTCTCACACTTATTATGGTTAAATAGCTATATAATTATTTATGTAATATTTAATTTATCACGTTTATAAATTCTTTAAAGGGAGGAATTATATCTCTTCTATTCACTTTAGTATCCCTGGCACCTAACAGACTGCTTGACATACATTGTGTGCTTAATCACTCAGTCGTGTCCAACTCTGACACACATTAGATACTCAGTAAATATTTGTTGTATGAATACAGACAGCAGTTGTCTAGTTAAGATAACTGTATTATTGCTACTTAACAAATTTCCCCAAAACTTAGTGCTTTAACAATAACAATAATCGTGTATTGTCTCTTATATCTTCATAGACCTTCTATGGGTCAGGAATTCTAGAGTGGCTTAGCTCAATGGTCTGACTGGAGGTCTCTCATGAGGTTGCTGTTAAGACATCAGCCAGAGCTGCAACTATCTGAAAGCCTGTCTGGAGTTGAAGGATGGACATCTATGGTGGATCTTTCACATGGCTGGCAAGTTTGCAGTGACCATTGACAGGAGGTCTCTGTCATTTCTCCTGGTGACGTCTTTCAACACATATTCTCTTTCAAGACATATTCTCACAATATGACAATTGGCCTCCCTCCCCCCACAATTTGACAATTAGATGGCTTGAGATGGGCCATCTAAGAGAGATCAAATGGAAATGTAATATTTTTTATGAGATAGTCTTAGAAGTCACAAGTCATGACTTATGTCATTTTCTGTTTGTGAAAAGGAAGTTCCTACATCAAGCCCCATTTAAAGGGCAGAGAGTTTCAGTTCAGTTCAATCGCTCAGTCGTGTCCAACTCTTTGCGACCCCATGAATCGCAGCACGCCAGGCCTCGCTGTCCATCACCAACTCCCGGAGTCTACCCAAACCCATGTCCATTGAGTCGGTGATGCCACCCAACCATCTCATCCTCTGTCGTCCCCTTTTCCTCCTGCCCTCAATCTTTCCCAGCATCAGGGTCTTTTCAAATGAGTCAGCTCTTCCCATCAGGTGGCCAAAGTATTGGAACTTCAGTTTCATCATCAGTCCTTGCAATGAATATTCAGGATTGATTTCCTTTAGGATTAACTGGTTTGATCTCCTTGCAGTCCAAGGAACTCTCAAGAGTCTTCTCTAGCACCACAGTTCAAAAGCATCCATTCTTTGGTACTCAGCCTTCTTTATGGTCCAACAACACTCACATCCATTCATGACTACTGGAAAAGCCATTGCTTTGACCAGACAGACCTTTGTCAGCAAAGTGATGTCTCTGCTTTTTAATACCCTGTCTAGGTTTGTCAGCTTTTCTTCCAAGGAGCAAGCATCTTTTAATTTCATGGCTGCAGTCACCATCCAGGGTGATTTTGAAACCCAAGAAAACAAAGTCTGCCATTGTTTTGATTTTTTTCCCCATCTATTTGCCATGAAGTAATGGGACCCAATATCATGATTTAAGTTTTTTGAATGTTAAGTTTTAAACCAGCTCTATCACTCTCCTCTTTCACTTTCATCAAGAGGCATTTTAACTCCTCTTCGCTTTCTGCCATTATGGTGGTTTCATCTGCATATCTGAGATTATTGATATTTCTCCCAGCAACTTGATTCCAGCTTGAGCTTCATCCACCCTGGCATTTTGCATGATGTACTCTGCATATAAGTTAAATAAGCCTTGTCATACTCCATTCCCAATTTTGAACCAGTCTGTTGTTCCATGACCAGTTCTAACTATTGCTTCTTATCCTGCATACAGGTTTCTCAGGAGGCAGGTAAGGTGGTCTGATATTCTCATCTCTTTAAGAATTTTCCACAGTTTTTTGTGATCCACACTGTCAAAGGCTTTAGTGTAGTCAATGAAGTAGAAGTAGATGTTCTTCTGGAATCCCCTTGCTTTTTCTGTGATCCAACATATGCTGGCGATTTGATCTCTGGTTTCTCTGCCTTTTCTAAATCCAGCTTGAACATCTGGAAGCTATCAATTCATGTACTGTTTGTTGAAGCCTAACTTGAAGGATTTTGAGCATTACCTTACTATCATGTGAAATGAGCACAACTGTGTGGCAGTTTGAACATTCTTTTGGACTGGTTTTCTTTGGGATTGGAATGAAAAGTGACCTTTCCCAATCCTGTGGCCACTGCTGAGTTTTCCAAATTTGCTGGCATACTGAGCACAGCACTTTAACAGCATAATGTAGATACTAAAATAAAGGACTTTTTAGCCCAAGAAGTATTATGGAACTCTGATTTTAATGTTTCTGTGTTTATTGTATATAAATCATGATTCCCTAAAGCAATTAAATTATGCTTAAAGTTGATGCTTTTGAACTGTGGTGTTGGAGAAGACTCTTGAGAGTCCCTTGGACTGCAAGGAGATCCAACCAGTCCATCCTAAAGGAAATCAGTCCTGGGTGTTCATTGGAAGGACTGATGTTGAAGCTGAAACTCCAATACTTTGGCCACTTCGTGTGAAGAGTTGACTCATTGGAAAAGACCCTGATGCTGGGAAGGATTGGGAGCAGGAGGAGAAGAGGACGACAGAGGATGAGATGGGGCTGGATGGCATCATCGACTCGATGGACATGAGTTTGGGTAAACTCTGGGAGTTGGTGATGGGCAGGGAGGCCTGGCGTGCTGTGGTTCATGGAGTCACAAAGAGCCGGACACGACTGAGCAACTGAACTGAACTGAAAGTTACAGTTAATAGATTCTGAATAAATGGTCTGTCCTATGGGAAAAAAAATATTTACTTTTGATCAACGGTTTTTATAATACCCATGTTCAGCATACAGAGTTCTCTTCTTTGCTTATTTTTTTCCTTCTTTACTCTTTCAACCCCCTCCAGTGTTCTTGCCTGGAGAATTCCATGGACAGAGGAGCCTGATGGGTACAGTTCATGGGGTCGAAAAGAGTCAGACACGACTGAGCAACTAACACTTTGTCACTTGCTCTCTAGTTAGTTGAGTTTGCTAGATCAGAGACCTCTGAATAACTGAAGTTTTATATTCTATGTATCTTTTCTTAGTGAAAATGTAAATGCAATTAGTGCTTTACTTAATACAATATTCCTGTGTTTATATTTCTGAAAATGGATATAAAAATACAGCCAACACTGACCAATAGAGTAGTCGACAGGGGCACTGATCATGGTCATCATTGTTAAGTTTCCCAAGTATTGGGGGAAAGTATTACAGCGATATATTTCTAATATTATCATCAGATTTTACTACACTGATTTCTCAGAAACCACAGGTTTGGCCAGCCACATTACCAGAGTGGATAGTATTTGGGGCATTTTCTCTCCAGAGCTACTGCATAAAGCATGGAACCTCTCCTCCAGAGAAAAGTTTCAACTTCACCATCCCAATTCCATCACAGGACAAACAGAACAACTGAGCTATGGAAGCTACAGGATCCAAATTTGACAGTTTTTTTTTTAAATTAGTTTATTTATCTATTTTTTAATTTTACAATATTGTATTGGTTTTGCTATACACTGACATGAATCCCCCATGGGTGTACATGTGTTCCACTTTCAGAACCCCCCTTCCACCTCCCTCCCCATCTCATCCCTCCGGGTCATCCCGGTGCACCAGCCCCGAGCACCCAGTATCATGCGTCGAAACTGGACTGGCGATTCGTTTCACATATGATAATTTACATGCTTCAGTGGCATTCTTCCATATCATCCTGCCCTTGCCCTCTCCCATACAGTCCATAATACTGTTCTATATATGTGTCTCTTTTGATGTCTTGCATACAGGTTTATCTTTACCAATTTACTAAATTCCATATATATGTGTTAGTATACTGTATTGGTGTTTTTCTTTCTGGCTTACTTCACTCTGTATAATAGGCTCCAGTTTTATCCACGTCATTAGAACTGATTCGAATGTATTCTTTTTAATGGCTAAGTAATATTCCATTGTGTATATGTACCACAGCTTCCTCATCCATTCGTCTGCTGATGGGCATCTAGGCTGCTTCCATGTTCTGGCTGTTATAAACAGTGCTGCAATGAACATTGGGGTACACGTGTCTCTTTCAATTCTGGTTTCCTTGGTGTGTATGCCCAGCAGTGGGATTGATGGGTCATATGGCAGTTCTATTTCCAGTTTTTTAAGGAATCTCTACAATGTTCTCCATAGTGGCTGTACTAGTTTGTGTTCCCACCAACAGTGTAAGAGGGTTCCCTTTTCTCCACACCCTCTCCAGCATTTATTGCTTATAAACTTTTGGATAGCAGCCAATCTGACTGGCGTGAAATGGTACCTCATTGTGGTTTTGATTTGCATTTCTCTAATAATGAGTGATGTTGAGCATCTTTTCATGTGTTTGTTAGCCATCTGTATGTCTTCTTTGGAGAAATGTCTGTTTAGTTCTTTGGCCCACTTTTTGATTGGGTCGTTTACTTTTCTGGAATTGAGCTGCAGGAGTTGCTTGTATATTTTTGAGATTAATTGTTTGTCTGTTGCTTCATTTGCTATTATTGTCTCCCATTCTGAAAGCTGTCTTTTCACCGTGCTTATAGTTTCCTTTGTTGTGCAAAACTTTTTAATTTTAATTAGGTCCCATTTGTTTATTTTTGCTTTTATAAAACTCTCACTGTTTGCAGATGACATGATCCTCTACATATAAAACCCTAAGGACTCCACCAGAAAATTACTAGAGCTAATCAATGAGTATAGTAAAGTTGCAGAATATAAAATTAACACACAGAAATCCCTTGCATTCCTATACACTAACAATGAGAAAACAGAAAGAGAAATTAAGGAAACAATTCCATTCACCATCGCGACAAAAATAATAAAATACTTAGGAATATATCTACCTAAAGAAACAAAAGACCTATATATAGAAAACTATAAAACACTGGTGAAAGAAATCAAAGAGGACACAAATAGCTGGAGAAATATACTGTGTTCATGGATTGGAAGAATCAATGTAGTGAAAACGAGTATACTACCCAAAGCAATCTATATATTCAATGCAATCCCTATCAAGCTACCAACAGTATTTTTCACAGAACTAGAACAAATAATTTCACAATTTGTATGGAAATACAAAATACCTCGAATAGCAAAAGCAATCTTGAGAAAGAAGAATGGAACTGGAGGAATCAGCCTACCTGACTTTAGGCTCTACTACAAAGCCACAGTCATCAAGATAGTATGGTACTGGCACAAAGACAGAAATATAGATCAATGGAACAAAATAGAAAGCCCAGAGATAAATCCAGGCACCTATGGACACCTTATCTTTGACAAAGAAGGCAAGAATATACAATAGAGAAAAGGCAATCTCTTTAACAAGTGGTGCTGGGAAAACTGGTCAACCACTTGTAAAAGAATGAAATTAGAACACTTTCTAACACCATACACAAAAATAAGCTCAAAATGGATTAAAGATCTAAACGTAAGACCAGAAACTATAAAACTCCTAGAGGAAAACATAGGCAAAACACTCTCCAACATAAACCACAGCAGAATCCTCTATGACAGAGATTTTAAAAGTCATTTCACTGTGATTGATACCTAGGACAGCAGTTTCTAAACAGTGAACTGTGGCCCAGGGCATCAGAATCAACTGCCAAACCTACTGCTGGTTCTAACCTCATAGTATTGAAGATGAAGTGTAGGTATCTGTACTTTGAACAAAATGTCCAAGTGATTCTCCTGAACAATTCATTTTTAAGAATCACTGGTCAAAATTGGAGGACTCAGGGTGACCACCTCTCTGCATTATCTCATTGTTGATAGAAAATTCCACAGAGAGGCCCAGGATTCTACCATTGCCACTGTTATTGTTTAATCACTCAGTAGTGTCTGACTCTTCTGCGACCCCATGGACTGTAGCTCACCAGGCTCCTCTGTCCATGGGATTTCCCAGGAAAGAATACTGGAGTGGGTTGCCATTTCCTTCTCCAGGGTATCATCCCCAGCCAGGGATCAAACCCAAGTCTACTGCATTAAGGGAAGATTCTTTACCATCTGAGCCGCTAGGAAAGCCCTCTAAAACACATTCACATTAAAAAAAAAAGTTAAATTGATCAATGATGAAAGCCAATGAAACAGTTAAAAATGATCTGTGTGTTGGAAAGCAAAGAACAGCTGATAAAGTAAAATCAAGGTGACCTGAACACCAGCTATTAAAGATAGCCTCCTGGCTCTCTACTTCATAAATGGATGACCCTCTCTGGCACTCCATTTATTTGTATAAGGCAATCCTTTATGCCTAGGAGCTTTTTGTGTTGAGATGCAAAAAAAAGATGTAAATGTGGGCTAAGAATATATTTTCCCTCAGAAAATTTGAAGTCCATTGGGAAAGACAGAACTAATAGTCACTAAATAATAAAGAGGATACAGTGTAGGAACTCACTGAGACAATGGAAGTTCAAGAGATGGAAAAATAAGTTGCGCTAAGGCTGGGAAGATCAAAAGAGATAAGAAGGATGGGACTTAGGTGATCTTGGAAGCAGGAAAAGTAGTAAACACAAGCAAAGAAGTAGGAATAACAATCATACGGAAAAGAGAATAACAATCATAGAAAAGGGAAGAGAACTTATGTCCCCAAGATGGGAGTTGGGAGCAGGAAGAGATCAACTCTCTATCCAGTGGATGTTGGCCAATAACCAACGCCATTATTACATCTTGTTTTTCAGAGAACCCTTCTTCATAGGCGCCTTTTGTCATAGGAAAGAGGACTGATTCTGTTTTTCCATTTGCCTCCATCAGAAAAGGGACTAATCTTTGACTTCCCTTTTTAAAAATATTTATTTATTTGGCTGCACCATGACTCTTAGTTGCAGCACACAGATCTTCATTGCAGCAGGTAACTCTTAGTTGTAACATGTGGACTCTATTCCCTGACTAGGAATCAAACTCACATCTCCTGTAGTGGAAGCATAGAATTTAGCCTCTAGACCACCAGGGAAGCCCCTAATCTTTCATTTCTGAATGCTTTGATGTGAACTAACAAATTCCACAATTTTTAGTTCTCCCAGGTCCTCCAGTCCTCCTGTCATGGGTAGATAAAATAGCCTTTCATATTTTAATGACATATTTTGATCAATCAGGTACATGTGTACCTAAAGGGAAATCAAAACATAGCTGTATCATATTATGCCAGGCACCATGGGAAGCACTACACATACAGTATCTTGTTTAATTCTCACAACATTTCATTAAGAAACTCTTATCCCCATTTTTCAGATGAAAATCACAAAATACAGAGACGGTAAGCAATTTGCCCAAGTTCACACAGTAAGTGGTAGAGGCTAGAGTTGTGCCCACATTTACTTTACTCCAAGTTAGTTAAACTAACTCAAATTTTCTAACAGACAAGAAATTAAGATCCCTGATGTTACTTTATTACACCTAAGACCTTATGGTCACTGTGTAACAGAACCACCTATGATATATTTTTAACCTGTAAAGCTTGGATCCTACCTTGGAACTACTGAAGGAGAGTGTCCAGGGCAGGGCTGGAAATCTGGAATAGTCTCTAAGCCCCACGGGTGTTTATGATGTGCACCCTGGATGGAGAACAATGATCCAGTTTAGTGGCAAGGGCTGATAAACGTGTGTGTGCCCTAGATGCTACTTCTTTTGAATATATGCAAGTCTGCATAAGGCTCCTCACCTAGAAATGTGTAGCATCTTTCTATTCAAACCACTGGAAACAACCATAATAAAGAAAGCAGTGATGATGATAATAGAAGCAAGTTTGAGAAGATACTCTACCTTAGAAGAGCTCAACCAATCCTAAATTTGGGAGAGTTATGAAATGTCACTATTTCTAGTCAGCAGAGGCCTATGGGATTGTTGCATTCTCAAAAAAAAAATTTTTTTTAACGTATTATACTAGCACTGTTGTTTGTGGTTTACAGATACACTTCTGGAGCTGAACCCTATTTAAGATGAACACAGTTACTGGCTTTGGTCATTTCAACATATATTTTTTTGCATCCTTAGAAATGAGTTTATTTAAGTACTAAGAAGGGTCAGATTTGGGCATCATCAAATAACGACAGTCTTGTCGATCATGATCTTAATAGATTTAGATGTTTTCTCAATTGAGCATATGGTTATTGTAGGCAAATGGTTTGAGATAACCACACCAGGCTGTGAGAATCAAAATGGGAAGTATTTGGAAATAAAGTGGGATACATAAGTTTGGGTCAATCCTTCATCCTTTTTTGCCATGCTAAGTCGCTTCAGTCATGTCTGACTCTTTGTGACCCTATAGACTGTAGCCCACTGGGCTCCTTCTGTCCATGGGATTTTGAGCTGGCCTATAAAGAAAGCTGAGCACCAAAGAAATGATGCTTTTGAACTGTGGTATTGGAGAAGACTATTTAGAGTCCCTTGGACTGCAAGGAGATCCAAACAGTCCATCCTAAAGGAAATCAGTCCTGAATATTCATTGGAAGGATTGATGCTGAAACTCCAATACTTTGGCCACCTGATGCGAAGAACTGACTCATCTGAAAAGACCCTGACGCTAGGAAAGATTGAAGGCAAGGTGGGAGGAGAAGGGGACGACAGAGGATGAGACAGTTGGATGGCATCACCAACTCAAGGACATGAGTTTGAGTAAACCCCGGGAGTTGATGATGAACAGGGAGGCCTGGCATGCTGCAAGCCATGGGGTCGCAAAGAGTTGGACATGACTGAGTAACTGAACTGAACTGAGACTGTAGCCTGCTGGTTTCCTTCTGTCCATTGGATTTTCCAGGCAAGCACCCTTTTGGGAAGCAACAATTAATATCCATGTTATTCAGAGGACCATTCCAAAATAATTATACTTGAAACTAAATTTTCTTTCTTTGGGGGCAAAAAACCATCACTTGAGTGTTGTCCATGTGAAATGAGACCTGTAAAGGAAACTCAGCATTCTTTAATCTTGCTTAAGAACTGAGACACAAAGTAGAAGGCAAAAATGAAACTAACCTTCATAAGCTTTATAAAGCATCTATCAATCATTTGCTTGATTGTGGCATATTTGAAGCTCTATACTAACACGTCAGTTCATAAGCAATTGAAAATTGCCAAGAAATGTATTTGTGTTGAGTTGTTTGACATTTTCTAAATATTAGTGCAAGAGAATATATGTGATAAGTCAACTTCTGGAGATAGGAGGTTTACCTATCATTAGATTTTATGTAACAACTTATAACTGCCTAGGCTTTCAAAAATAGACAAGGACATAGCAATTAAAAAGCAGTTTTGAAACATATAAAACTCACTCCAAGCAATAAAATTAAGGTCATAAATTTATTTGCCTACTGGCTTCTGCATATTCATTTGTTGTTACAAATGGTTTAATATAGACAGGGAGGGCAACTTACCTAACATCCCCATATTCTATGATTCCCTAAGAAGTGGCAATCGTCACTGGAAATTAACAGAGAAAGTTGAAGAGAGCAGTTAGCATCATAATTTCTCTTGTTTTACCATGTCCGAACAGCAACACATTTTTTTTTCAAGTGACTCAGTTCAGTTCAGTTCAGTCGCTCAGTCGTGTCCGACTCTTTGCGACCCCATGAATTGCAGCACGCCAGGCCTCTCTGTCCATCACCAACTCCCGGAGTCTACCTAAACCCATGTCCATCGAGTCGGTGATGCCATCCAACCATCTCATCCTCTGTCGTCCCCTTCTCCTCCCACCCCCAATCCTACCCAGCATTAGGGTCTTTTCCAATGAGTCAACCCTTCGCATGAGGTGCCCAAAGTATTGGAGTTTCAGCATCAACATCAGACCTTCCAGTGAACACCCAGGATTGATCTCCTTCAGGATGGATTGATTGGATGTCCTTGCAGTCCAAGGGACTCTCAAGAGTCTTCTCCAACACCACAGTTCAAAAGCATCAATTCTTTGGCACTCACCTTTCTTCACTGTCCAACTCTCACATCCATACATGACCACTGGAAAAACCATAGCCTTGACTAGACGGACTTTTGTTGGCAAAGTAATGTCTCTGCTTTTAAATATGCTATCTAGGTGGGCCATAACCTTCCTTCCAAGGAGTAAGCGTCTTTTAATTTCATGGCTGCAGTCACCATCAGCAGTGATTCTGGAGCCCCCCAAAATAAAGTCTGGCACTGTTTCCACTGTTTCCCCATCTATTTCCCATGAAGTGATGGGACCAGATGCCATGATCTTAGTTTTCTGAACGTTGAGCTTTAAGCCAACTCTTTCACTGTCCTCTTTCACCTTCATCAAGAGGCTCTTTAGTTCTTCTTCACTTTCTGCCATAAGGGTGGTGTCATCTGCATATCTGAGGTTATTGATATTTCTCCCGGCAATCTTGATTCCAGCTTGTGTTTCTTCCAGCCCAGCGTTTCTCATGATGTACTCTGCATATAAGTTAAATAAGCAGGGTGACAATATACAGCCTTGACGTACTCCTTTTCCTATTTGGAACCAGTCTGTTGTTCCATGTCCAGTTCTAACTGTTGCTTCCTGACCTGCATACAGGTTTCTCAAGAGACAGGTCAGATGGTCTGGTATTCCCATCTCTTTCAGAATTTTCCACAGTTTATTGTGATCCACACAGTCAAAGGCTTTGGCATAGTCAATAAAGCAGAAATAGATGTTTTTCTGGAACTCTCTTGCTTTTTCGATGATCCAGCGGATATTGGCAATTTGATCTCTGGTTCCTCTGCCTTTTCTAAAACCAGCTTGAACATCTGGAAGTTCACGGTTCAAGTATTGTTGAAGCCTGGCTTGGAGAATTTTGAGCATTACTTTACTAGCATGTGAGATGAGTGCAATTGTGCGGTAGTTTGAGCATTCTTTGGCATTGCCTTTCTTTGGGATTGGAACGAAGACTGACCTCTTCCAGTCCTGTGGCCACTGCTGAGTTTTCCAAATTTGCTGGCATATCGAGTGCAGCACTTTCACAGCATCACCTTTGAGGATTTGAAATAGCTCAACTGGAATTCTATCACCTCCACTAGCTTTGTTCGTAGTGATGCTTTCTAAGGCCCACTTGACTTCACATTCCAGGATTTCTGGCTCTAGGTGAGCGATCACACCATCGTGATTATCTGGGTCGTGAAGATCTTTTTTGTACAGTTCTTCTGTGTATTCTTGCCACCTCTTCTTAATATCTTCTGCTTCTGTCAGGTCCATACCATTTCTGTCCTTTATTGAGCCCATCTTTGCATGAAATGTTCCTTTGGTATCTCTAATTTTCTTTAAGTGACTAGTTCTATGCAATTAGGACCTTCTGCCATTTGATGAGAACACATTGTTGGAACTTATTCTTAGAGCAATTTCACCTAATAGAAACATCTCCAAAACATCAACTGAAAAACAGACTTGTACTTAGCAGAGTAAAATCTAGAATAGCAAGGTATGTAGAGCAGTTGTACATATATACTTTTGAAATCATAGGTTTATGGTGATCTACCAAATACTGGTGGTGATTCTGAAAGCACCATAGTTAGAGGATCTGCTGTGTACCCGATATCATTTCACCAAGACCCAGTCTTCCCAGCAATGATTCTTTGCTCTCAGTGAGTCAAATAGACTCACTCTGCAAAGGTGAAGAAAGACAAGAGGCTGAGTAATGTAACATTTTTTAAAGTGAATTCCCCATTCTACATCTTAGTCCTAGGTTTATGGAATCATAAAACATTCCATCTGGAAAGAACCTTAAAGATCATCCAGCAAGCCCTTCATTTTACAGGTGAGGAAACTTAGACCCAGAGGACTTAAGTGGCTAGTTCAAGGTCATATTCCAAGTTCACTGCTGAACTACTGGGTATATCATCAGTTCCCCAGCTTATTAGAGAGAGAAAGAGACAGATTTCCCTTTCACATTCAACCAACTATAAATTCTTTGAGGTTAACAACTAGCTCTTTTTTTTTTGGAAGGTGCTAAACCCGTTGGTCATTCCCATATTAATGCCTTGAGTGCTTTAGACATGCAACATCTAGATGTTTCTGTGAAAGTGTGAAAGGGAGGTTTGTTTGCAACTATGTGGAGGGGAGCAGGGAGACTCTATCCCACAGGAATGTAGGAGGTTTGTTGAACTTGCCATCACATTTTAAAATGTCTGTCCCTACGTCCTAACTAACTACTTGTATGACCTTAAGAAAGTTACTTGATGTCCCTATGCCTCAATTTCCTCATATAACCAGGATAACAACAATTACTTCCAAGGTTGTTATAAAATTAGATTTCAGGTTGTCAAGTAAATTATGAAAATACCAAGGAAAATGCCTGGCATTTGCTAGGTACTCAATAAACATTAGTTCTCTTTATTGTTGTTTTCATTCACCATTACCCCTACCAGAAAGGTCTAATAAAATCAAAATGGTTTTTAGATCCCTGGGCCTAAATTTCCTTATCCAAAGAAGAGAGATAAGAATAACCTACTTCATGGGGTCCTTGTGAAGATTAAATGTGATAATGTCTATGAACAAGCTTGAAAATTATGCACTGTTATACACATAGGGGACTGATGCTGTTATTGTTGTAATCCACATCCAAGTATTCCAGACTCAAAACTTTGTTTTTCAATTGGCTTAAAACCTTTATCATTTTCCTCCAAATACCTGACACTCATCCTTCAATTCCTAAGTTGCCTTCGTCTCTGCTCAAATGAGCCTTTGATGTATGCTGGGGTGCTGGGGTGCTACATACCAAAGTCCAGTCTCTCTGCTCTATCCAACTCCTTTACATACATGTGTATTATTTCATTTGGCACTTACCAATATTGTTAGCCATCTTTTTTGCTCTTATATATTTGGATTCTTTCAGGCTACCCAGTTGGCACTAGTGGTAAAGAACCCGTCTGTCTCCTGCAGGAGACACAGAAGACATGGGTTCAATTCCTGGATCGGGAAGATCACCTGGAGAAGGAAATAGCAACCCACTCTAGTATTCTTGCCTGGAAAATCCCATGGACAGAGGAGCCTGGCAGGCTATGGTCCATAGGGTCGCAAAAAGTCAGACACGACTGAAGTGACATAGCACGCATTTGGATTCCTTTACTAGATTTCTGGACTCTCCAAGGACAAGTAATATATTTTTTGTTTTTGTTTGTTTGTTTTTGCAGACTCACAAGTCTAGCAGAGTACTTCCAACCGAGAAGGCTTTACAATACTTATCTGTTGAGTGATCAACTGATTATAGTATTGAATTTGGTCAATAGCTTTGTTTTACACTGTTTATCTTAAAAATAACCAGAGGGAATTCCCTGATGGTCCAGTGTTTAGGACTCCATGTTTTCACTACCAGGGCCCGGGTTCAACCTCTGGTCAGGGAACTAAAATCCTTCAAGCCACACACTGTGGCCAAAAAATAAAGTTTAAACAAACAAAAAAAAACCCCACAGAAACCTTAGTGGAGTAAAACAACCCTTTATCATGCTTATTGATTCTGTAGGTCAGGAATCTGGACAGGGCACAGAGGGAATAGTTCACGTCTGTTTCTATGAAAGGCTTGCAGACTGGAAGCTCTAGTCACCTGAAGGCTATTTGCTCACAATCATGCTGCTGCTGCTGCTAAGTCGCTTCAGTCGTGTCCGACTCTGTGCAACCCCATAGACGACAGCCCACCAGGCTCCTCTGTCCCTGGGATTCTCCAGGCAAGAACACTGGAGTGGGTTGCCATTTCCTTTTCCAGTGCATGAAAGTGAAAAGGGAAAGTGAAGTCGCTCAGTCGTGTCCGACCCTTAGCGACCCCATGGACTGAAGCCCACCAGGCTCCTCCGTCCATGGGATTCTCCAGGCAAGAGTACTGGAGTGGGGTGCCATTGCCTTCTCTGCACAATCATGCTAGCTGTCCCTGAGAACTTATTAGGAGCTACTGACTGGAACACACATATATGTGTGTAATCCATGTTACTCGTCTCTTCACCTGACTTGGGCTTCTTCACAATATTGTGCCTGCAAAAAAGAGGCAGGCAGAAAGTGTGTCCTTCATATAATACAGTATCACTTCTGTCATATTCTATTGGTCAGAGAAGTCACCAGCCCCACGAGGTTCAAGGGAAGGGGAAATAAACTTCACCTCTAGCCTGAAGGAGCATGTAACAGTAGAAATGTCACTGCACCCATTTGGGGGGAACTATAATCTGACACAAGCCTTTATTTTTCTAATGAACTTACACCAAGTTTTTCTGTGTTTTAAATTTAAGGGGCTGTCTTACTCTTAAGTCTCTAAATAGATGAATATCCCATATTGTTCTCCATCAAAAGGTGGCTTATCTTTATTAATACCACAAAGTTGGGTCCCTGATTGATTTCCTTGCCTGACAGTGGAACCTTTCCTTGACTCCAGTAACAATCTATTTAGGATGCTCTCATACTCAATAGCTTACCAATGACTGCATAGTAAAGGGAGAGTAGAAGACTGTTTTTCAAATTTATATGTTCTTTACTTTTCTGTAAGATGTTCAGGACTCCCTAGTGTGTGTGTGTGTGTGTGTGTGTGTGTGTGTGTGTGTGTGTGTGTGTGTGTGTGTGTGTGTGTGTGTGTGTGTTAGCACTCAGTCATGTCCAACTCTCTGTGACCCCATGGACTTTAGCCCACCAAGCTACTCTGTCCATGGAATTCTCCAGGCAAGAATACTGAAGTGGGTTGCCATTTCCTTCTCCGGGGGATCTTCCTAACCCAGGGATCAAACCTGGGTCTCCCATGTTGCAGGCAGATTCTTTACCATGTAAGCCACCAGGGAAGCCCTTACTTTTCTATAAGAGTCTCAGGACTTACTAGTATCAACATTTATCCACTCCTAACCACCAAAAACACAAGGAAAAACAAACAAACAAACATGGATAAGGTGTCAAATAAAGACATTACATATCCCACAGAGTATGAAAAACTCATTAGCAAACATACATTATCATAACAGTGAAACAGGCTTCTCTAAGATGCACAGTAGATGTTCTCGATAATCAGTTTAGTACAGAAAACTTGTTCTCTTCCAAGACATGAAACAGGCAAAAGCATGAGACAGTAAAGTCTGTATTTTGCTCTTCCTCCCCATGCATTTACACACACACACACACACACACACACACACATATCCACCTCCTGTTAGTACTTGTTCCTGCTCTTTCCACACTTAACAGCACAGGCTCCCATGATAGCTACTCACACAGGCCTCCGGTCTGCTGAGAAAATTTCTTTAGTCTTCTCCATATAAAAAATTACATGATCTTCTACACCATTCACCCAGCTTCTCAGAGTCTTAAAGCCAATTTGTTCTACCAGTCATGGTACATTGGTTAATTAGTTATTCCTTCCAGGTAAATTATTTGTTATCAAGTTCTTCTGGAGACCTAGATCCTTGGGCTGTGAAAAACAGTAACAAAAATCAGCAATGCTTAGCAAAAGTCTTAAAAGAGTGAAAATCTTTTGACCTGCCAATTAGGCTTCTGGGAATATATACCAGGTAAAAGATGTGTGTAATGTAGATGTTTATCACCATGTTACTTATCATAATGAAAATTTGGAAATAATCTGAATATACAGAAGTAGGGGAATGGTTTAATACAGTAGAGTATATCCAATTAGTGAAATAATGACAGGGAATTCACATAATGGGATAATATACAAATATTTAAAGTAACAAATTAAATATATATTTATTGGTATGGAAATTTTTAATAATACCAGTTCAGTTCAGTTCAGTTCAACCTCTCAGTAATGTCTGACTCTTTGCCACCCCATGCACTTCAGCATGCCAGGCTTCCCTGTCCATCACCAACTCAAACTCATGTCCATCGAGTCAGTGATGCCATCCAACCACCTGAACCTTCATCATCCCCTTCTCCTCCTGCCTTCAATCTTTCCCAGCATCAGGGTCTTTTCCAATGAGTCAGTTCTTTGCATCAGGTGGCCAAAGTATTGGAGTTTCAGCTTCAACATCAGTCCTTCCAATGAATATTCAGGACTGATCTCCTTTAGGATTGACTGGTTGGATCTCCTTGCAGCCCAAGGAACTCTCGAGAGTCTTCTCCAACACCACAGTTCAAAAGCATCAATTCTTTGGTGCTCGGCTTCCTTTATAGTTCAACTCTCACATCCATACATGACTACTGGAAAAACCATAGCTTTGACTAGACAGACCTTTGTTGGTAATATATTATGAAATATAAAAGTAGGTTATATAGCATAATATAGATAACACTCTGGTCATTGTAAATATATTTTTCATATATATAAATTTTTTCACGTGCATATTTTTCTAGGAAAACCCTGGAAGAATATCTATCCAAATGTGTTATAAAGTCTCTGGCAGATGTTTTGGGATTACTTTAATTTTTATTATTTTTGCTTATCTGAATTTTCTACTTTTACCCAGTGATGAGTAATACTTCCATTTTTTATAGTTAAATAAGTTACAATTAGAGGTAAGTCAGTAAAAAATTATTTTAACCAAAAAGAGTTTTCCATTTCCCATCCAATATTTCCATCAAAGTATATCAAGGACACAAATCTTATACACTGTTATATTTAAAACAGATACCCAACAAGGACCTAACATATAGCACAATGAACTCTGTTCAACATTCTGTAATAATCTAAATGGGAAAAGAATTTGAAAAAGAATAAATACATGTATATATATAACTGAATCACTGTGCTGTACACTTGAAACTAATACAACATTGTTAATCAACTCTACGCCAATATAAAATTAAATTTTTAAAAAACTTATCCCATAATCAGCCATCCATTCTGTCCACAAGTAGTCTGAGTTTTAAGGGGCAGTAGGTAATTACTTTGTCAAAGTATATCAAGGACATGAATCTTACAGCTTAATACATGTATTAGAGTAGGTAATTATCTTTATATTAAAATGGAGATCAGTATCTGTACCTATAACAAAGGGTAAATAAGAAATAGAAATTCAGGTGTCTAGATAATGTCTCTCCATCCCGCAGGTTCAATCAGAGTCAGATGAAGGGACTGTCGACCAGGGAATCAACACAGTAGGAAGTAATTAACCTTTGTGATAAGTAATGAGTGGGAGAACATGTACTTACAGAAATTTTCTCAGAAAGAGTGAAATATGTGGCTTAAAGAAACATTTGGATAAGGCAAGTACTGGGATGCCATGTGAGACCTCTCAGGGGGCATGCTTCAGACCCATTTTCTAAGGAGATGGGTCAAGTTAACTTCAGGGTGTCTGGTTGCTGAATAGTGTACGTGAATTCAACAGTAGCGCTAAAGTCCTTGGACCTTAAAAGAATAGGCCTAACTCTGCTTCCAGCATTCTTTCTTCTGCACTTTCCCCTTGTAGTGCTCAACCTCTCCTGTACATAAATATTTAAAGAAAGTTGATTTGTAGGAGTGCCAAATTTTTAGTCTGCCTGGGTCACTCATATGCTTCATTCCAATTCTGAATCCAGCACATAAATTCTGAGGGCTCAAGTCTCAGCAACACTGCCAGTACCGGAGCTTCTGCCTGTGTATCTTGACTATGGTGATGGCTATGCCAATCCATGCATATAATAAAATTGCATAGAGCTAAGCACACACACACAAAGAAGTATATGTGAAACTGGAGAAATCTGAATAAGGCCTGCAGATTGTATCAATGTCCATTTCCCAGTTGTGCTATTTTATTATAGTTGTGCAAGTTATGCATGAAGGATATACAGAATCTCTTTATACGATTTATTCCAACTGCACACAAATCTGCAAATTCTCTCAAAATAAAAATTTCACAAACATATATTTTAATTTTTCCTAATGTGTTAACATTTACCTTTCTCAAGGAATAGATGTGTATTTTAATGGCATCTTATGGGGACACTGCCTTTATCCAGAAAACCAGTTGCAATAGCTGGCTACATTACAGTATCTAGGATAGACCCAGGGGAAAGATATTTTTGTGCAGGCAAGTCTTCTGGTAATGTTCACATCTCACGACATCGGCAGCTGCCTACTCCACCTACTCCATCTCCCTTCAGTGGATTGAAACTAAAAGTTTGTTCTTATTCATGAGGAGCTGTGCTTAGCCTTGTTCAGCTTGGTGACTATCTATGTACATTTCTCTGGGTTACAGAACAAAACTTAAGGAAACTGTTTTATTCTCATTTTTTCCTTTTATAAGGTGAAAGAAGAGATCTATTCTTGAAATGTATATCTAGGACCTCAAAGCATGAGAAATTAAAAAGCCAGACTTAGTTGTGTGTGTAAAAGCTTCCTCCCTCACCCTCCTCTCAGACACGATGGAGGAGTAAAAGCCTTTTTTTCCTGTTGAAAATCAATCAACAAATATTTACAACCTTTTCAACAAGCTTTTTCAACCATTACTAGGTCATTAGAGAAGACTTCAAACTCCCTGGCCCTTTAAAGGCTTCAGGGATTTAGCTGCAGAAAGTACAGCTATAGTTAATGGAGCTCCCACTCTGCATCATACTTCAACCGCAGGTAGCTTTTAAGAATCAATTTGAGGTCCTGGACAAATGGGTTGCACTAGAATGGGAACCCAGTAAAGAAGCAACTACGAAAGGAGATAAGCAATTAGAAAATTCTAGCTATTGTCAGAATACTACTCAACTATATATATTAGGCCTCTTTAAACTAAAAACAAAATATGTTAAGCTATAAAATAAACATTCTTCACTACTTGTACTTCATATTGAATAACTGAAAGTGAAGTGAAAGTCACGCAGTCTTGTCTGACTCTTTGCGACCCCATGTACTATAGAGTCCATGAAATTCTCCAGGCCAGAATACTGGAGTGAGTAGCCTTTCCCTTCTCCAGGGGATCTTCCCAACCCAGGGATCGATCCCAGGTCTCCTACATTGTGGGCATATTCTTCACCAGCTGAGCCACAAGGGAAGCCCAAGAATACTGGAGTGGGTAGCCTATCCCTTCTCCAGTGGATCTTCCCGACCCAGGAATCAAACCGGGGTCTCCTGCATTGCAGGCAGATTCTTTACCAACTGAGCTATCAGGGAAGCCCAAATAATTGAAAATGCCCTGCAATTAGGACATTTAGTAATTTCCCTTTATAAATAAGCTGTGGACCAAGATGATAAATGATCTACTTAGAATGCTGATTTTAGTCACTTCCCTGCACGTTTCTCAGTGCTTCGGCAGCTTAGAAATGTTGTGCTTACTTGCATGACCATGTTTATTCTTTCAGCAAAACATAAATTACAAAACTGAGCACTTCCAACCTCACAGAGTGGGGAGAGGTGGTATATGGCAATTCTCTGTACTAGCTCCTCAATTTTCTATAAATTTGAAACTTTTCTAAAACATAAAATTTACTAATTAAAAACAAAAACCTCATAGGCAACCAGAGTTAAAGTTAAATATATGTCTGAATAGTTTCTTTATTTTGTGTACTGGTGTCCTGGATTCCTCCTCTTTCAAACAAATGTAACAAAGGCCACCTGCCCCCTCTATTTGCTGGGTTTGTTTGGGAAGGAATCTGTTCATGGAGGTGGGAAGAAATAACTGGGGGAAGAGGCCCTGAGACTGTCCTGAAGGGAAGAAAGGAGGGTGGGTCAGCATGGTCTTAGGGACCTCATTCCTCAAGAGGAGAGCTGGGTGGGACTGGCTGACGTGGGATGTAAGAATCCCTAAGAAAGACTCTTACACAGAGAGTCAGTCATCCTCTTTGCCTTCCGCAACAGAGAAAATGGCCATATCTGCTAGAAATGGAGAAGAGAAAAGCATTCTGCATTGGCATGTGGAACATTTAGGCATGCGAGACAGGACAGGCAAGACTGGAACATGGTCTATGGCCCGTGGCTGGGTCAGGAAATATTGGCGTTGCCAGACACAGAGATGAAATGTGTAGGAGAGACTGCAGTTCCTAAGACACTCACCCCACGGGGATTCCCCTCCCCTGTCTGAGCAGAGGGAGGAATCAGACTGAGTTGCTAGTTCCCACAGGGCACGGGCAAGGGGAGCAGAAAATCAATTTGCTGCAGTAGGACATCCCAGCTCTATCCCATGACTGGTATGGCTGGAGGGAAATCCTTGTTATGCAAGTCATCTCTGAAATGATTCACTGAATCACGCAGTGTTGTTAAAATGTGGCATCCTTTGTGATAAACATCCCCATTAATTTTTTTTAAGTATACTTAAAGACAGTCAGATGATGCAACCCATTTCAGAAAGAGTAAAAAATGGAACGGCTCTGCCATGTTGCAGCTTTCTTACTTTGCAGTCAAGAGAAGACTCTTCAGAAACATCAGACCAATTAGACTTGAAATCCTGAGACTCCTGCCTCCACTGTACACACTCTACATGGCCTTGGGCAAAAAGGTTCACTACAAATCTCCTTTCGAACTGTCTATAAAAGGAGGACAATATCTTTCCAGGAGCAGCCACCATATCTGAAGTGCCACTGGTGGGTGACACTTTATCAACTGTATCTGTGTATACAGAACGCTAAACTGCATAGGGTACGACTTAGGGTATGAGATGCCAAGATCTAATCTAATTTCAAACTTATAGAATGATTCACATGGACTTTTCAGAAAAGTCAGTTAATTCCCTTTCCCTAGTCCTAAAAAGACTAGAAGGGTATGCATGTATGCATGCTCAGTCACTTAGTCGTGTCCTGCTCTTTGCAACCCTATGGACTGTAGCCTGCCAGGCTCCTCTGTCCATGGGATTCTCCAGGCAAGAATACTGGAGCGGGTTGCCATGCCCTCCTCCAGGGGATCTTCCTGACCTAAGGCTCGAACTCGAGTCTCTTACTTCTCCTGCATTGGAAGGCAGGTTCTTTACCACTAGTGCCACCTGGGAAGCCCCTATAAGGGTATATATCACGGTAGTTTCCTATCATAGATTCTCATGGAGGAAGCAACAGCTGGGGGTTTCCATAGCTCTTTTACAGTTTAAGGGCTTGGAAATAACACTGGGATTCCCAGCAGCAGCCTCAGGAGTAGAGTTTCAGGATTAGAGACAGTGCATGTGCAGAATTGCCACAAACCTTCAAGAAATGAGAAGGGTTTCCCAATCCAGACACAGCAGCTGATTGCTAGCATCTATTGTACTTTCCCAGATAAAATCAGGATAACAAATAATTCCAAAGTTGTAGATCAACCTCTAAATCTTACTCTTCTCAAGACTCCCTGCTGTGCCCAAGTGATGGATTATGGCTTCTAATTGTTCTTGTCCTTGGTGTCTTTAAATGAACCCAGCTCACCCACACAAATGGATGGTACCATCACATGGAACACCTGCCAGCCATCGGAATTTGGAATTCGTCTAGACCATTTCCTTTACAGAGATGAAGAAATTTGCCCAAGGTCACACAGCAGGGATGGGCAAAACTGGGGTTCAAATTAAATTTGCGAAACTGCAAAGCCAGTGTGATGGTAACCATCATTACTGGAGGCTCTAAGTGCTCCTTTAAAGGGAAAACAATGCTGCCAATTTGGTTTGACAGAAGACCTGGCCCAAGTTAAGAGCACTAGTGCTCAAGAGGCTAATAATACAACACACAAAGAATCTCAGACCCAGCTGGCTCTATCAATTTCGAGAGTCATCATTATTTTATCTGCCAGGATACATCTCCTCTACCTGCATCTCACACTCTACAGGTTGCCAGTTACTGAACAGTATTAAAGTGAGTTAGCACATATTTTGCATTTGCTATGTTCACTGCATTTTACTGAGTGCTGTATGGGATTAAAAGAGAAGTAAAACATCTTTCCTGTCCTTTAGCAACTCAAGTCTAAAGGGTTGGGGGTAGGAGTTCAGATATGGAGAATAAAACAAAACACAAATGTCTGTTATTCAGCCCAGGGTAAGATAAATTCCAGAAGAGAAAAACCAACTCCTGTAGAAACACAGATATTACCCAAATGATTTTTTTTTAAGTACCTGAAGTTCTTTGCCATCAAGTTAACCCTAAGTTCACCTAATAACATGTCTATCAGTTTACTTTGCCTGAAAAAGGTCTTAACTTGCCATTGCCATAAGCCGCTCCTTCTTCTATTTTTATAATAGAGTAGCAAAATTCTCCACTGTTGTTGTTTTTTCCCCCTGAGCATTCTTAACATGTTAGGACTTAGTTCAGATCTTTTTGAGAACAGCATAATTGGTAGGAATGTGATCAAGGGCCCTATTCACCAGAAATGTACACAGGATTTATATGGCCAACTTATGTCAATTTCAGGGGCATATTCTCAAGTCACGTAGAAGCAGCTTGAAGATTAATGAACACCAAAAAAATATTCTTTTTTTTTCTCAGATTGTTGCAGCACTATATAGTAAGACCATTCTCTCTGCTGGGCTTGTGTCAGCACTTCCCATCTAACCCTGTTTTTTCAAGTCTTTCAGACTTGGCTGTGAAACTGCCCTGTGGGTCTGAAATTCAGGAGACAGTATTGTAAGGCTGTTTTGATTAGATTTTTGCAAGTTTCCCTGTCTGAGCTGTCTGCTTATTACATGATACCCAAGGAAGGTTGCATAATTCTTAAGCTGCTGTGTTTCTAAAATGAAATGGGATTATCTACCTGACAACCAGGACTGGGTTCAGTATTGCTATTCAGGAACCAGTTAAAATCAATTGCTTGGTCCTTTAGAATTATATCTAAAACACTTTTGAGTTGCCTAGAAATTTTAGATATGTGATTTTAATCTTGTGACATGTGAAGACATTATACATTTTGTCTGATTCTCTCCTTCCTGCGATTTTCTTCACCCTCTACAATCTGGACCTAAAGAAAACCTTTCACACGCTTACTCTCACCCTCAAGTGATACACTTCACTCTGATGCATGATCGTTGGCAGCAATGGGTACCCTGATTTCCAGACAATTACTCTGTTTGGTTCCAATCTGTAACACACAGATTTCTCATTTCTCTTCGTGGTGTCAAGAAATGGGGTGTGCTTTTAGAGATGAAGCAATAAGGGAAGTTCACAGATGGGAGTGTTTCCTTGAAATCATTTTGCCCTTGGTTTCTGCAGGCTGCTGAGAAACGCAGATTGGTGTGGTGGAAAGGGCATGGGCTCTGAGTCAACAGACCTAGGGTGGAATATCAGTTTTACCACTGCATGACCAAGGGCGTACTAATGGGTCTTAGTTCCCTCATCTACAAACGTGTGAAAATAACACTTCATTTATAAGAGTTAGGATTCACTCATTTATTCAATCAATACTGGGGGTATGGGGTGTTTTCTGTGTGCCAAGCACATAAGCATTGAAACTATAGATATAGTGTCAACCCTGTGACGTCTACAGTCGATAGTCAAGCTTGAATCTGATAATGACCTAAATAAAAGTAAAAAGGTAGAGTTACCAAATGACAAAGGAAAGATGGCTTCCCTGGTGGCTCAGATAGTAAAGAATCTGCCTGCATTGCAGGAGATCTGCGTTTGATCCCTGGGTTGGGAAGATCTCCTGGAAAAGGAAAGGGCTACCCACTACAGTATTCTTGCCTGGAGAATTCCATGAACAGAGGAGCCTGGTGGGCCCAATCCACGGGGTTGCAAAGAGTCAGATTGGACTGAGTGACTAACACACAACAACACAAAGGCAAGGTGCAAGCTTGCTTTGAGGGTGATCTACTTTATTTAACATCTACAGACTTAAATGTTGATCTCATGTAAATAGCACCATTACAGAAACAGCTGAAGTAATTTTTGAGCAAATATCTGAGTACCATAGCCTAGCCAAGTTGACACATAAAATTTACCATCACAAGCGCCTATTGGTACAGGTGAAGGAATGAGGTTTTGACCCTTCTGGTTTTTGAAGAGTTAATTGCTTCATCCTGGTATTCTTGGAATCTACTCCCAACATGTATTTACTTCCATAGATTCTCAAGGCATCTCTTTACAGGGACACCAGCTTGATTGAGACAGTTTCTGAACAGACAAAGCAAAGTTTTAGAAGAGGCGCAATGGGCTTTGTAGTCCCCAGGATTCCCACCCACCACAGGCCCCATATGTCTCATGTTTCAGAGTGAGGTGGTCAGATGTCCTAGGAAGGGGTATGGTTGAGGGACCTCCCATCTTAAGAGTTTCCCACTCTGAAAGAATAAGGCAATAACTGTTCGGTTTGTCAAGGAAATTCCCTCAGGGAAATACTAGCTTTTAAACTTCACAATTTCAACAAGGAAGTTATAAAGGCCAACATCTAAGAGCTGAAACTCTTCCCCCACACTCTCATTAAAAAAGAAAAGGAAGTGGGGTGGGGGGAGACTTATCATAAGTAGCTTCCCCGTGATACTTTTGTGCTTGTGTGAAGAAATGAGAGTTACACATTATAGTTTAATCACATTGATTGCATCTGTGATGCATGCATGCTCAGTCACTTCAGTCACATCCAACTCTTTGTGACCCCATGGACTGTAGCCGGCCAAGCTCCTCTGCCCATGGGATTTTCCAGGCAAGACTACTGGAGTGAGTTGCCATTTCCTCCAGGGATCATCTGTGATACCAAGTCATAAATTCCCCTTGGCATTAGCATTTTACTTTTTAATTCACAAAACCCCCTCCCTTCTGCTCATGAAGAAAAAAATGGCAAGCTCTGGTTTTTTGTTCATATATCGCCTTATTCAAGAAGATAACCAAGAACAGAGAATGCAGAAGGTATGAGGGACTCTGAAGACATTTAATCTAATGCTGCACCCATTTTTTTGTCTTTTTATAATTCAAAGAGGGGCAGCATATTTAATAAAGGGAAGAGAAAGTTTTCAGTAATATGGATCATTCTGCAGACCAGCTGATTTTTAGCTTCATTATATTTCTGGGGGGAGGCTGAACTTTGTCTTCGTTGCTTTTGCATGGGCTTTCTCTAGTTGCAGCGAGTGGGAGGTACTCTTCATTGAGGTGAGGAGGCTTCTCACTGCAGTGGCTTCTCTTGTGGTGGAACACAGCCTCTAGGCACATGGGCTTCAGTGGCTGCAGCACGCGGGCTCAGTAGCTGTGGCGTATGGGCCTAGCCAGAGCAGCATGTGGGATCTTCCTGAATCAGGGATTGAACTTGTGTCCCCTGCATTGGCAGGCAGACTCCTATCCCCTGCTCCAGGGAAGTCCTAGCTTTACTCTAAATAGAACAAAAGACAGTGGGCTTAGGGGCTTCCCTAGAGTTCTAGTGCTTAAGACTCCATGCTTCCAATGCAGGGGATATCAGGGAATCTAGGATCCCATATGCCATGCAGTGTGACCAAAAAACAAAAGACAATGGGATTAGGCTTAGCATAAGTGATTGGAATTAGGAGGATCTGTGTGATACTGAAAAAATTGCAAATGAAAAAGGGCGTCTGAGACAGACTGTGGACTCTGCTTCCTGAAAATCTGAGTGATGATAGACCATGATTTTCCATACCAGTAATATGAGGACACATCAGTGTGCTAAATATCAAAGTGTCTCAGCAAGAATTTTTCCTCACACATCCCAAGAACCAGTGGCCCAGACCTGTTACTATTCAGAACCCCCGACCTGTTTCTTACTTTTATCCTTTCAGCTCAAAACACACCCGGAACTTTGGAGAAACAAAAATGGTTTGGACTACCTGCTCTGAGGTGTGCCCCTCACTCCAATAGCTGGCACCACTAGTGTTACTTTGATTTCCTTTCTATAGTATACATGATCACAAAACGCAGACTCACTTGTGTTGACACAAACTGTATAACTACACAAGCCAACCTAAAAACAATATAAATGGCAGATTGATCTAAATAATGTTCTATAACTTTTTTTCACTATGTGTAAAAAAATACTGATTTTCTTTTTCCAAACAAAGTGATGAATTGCTCTTCTGCAGAGCTACAGTATTTCCACCAGATTATCCAGTTATTTAGAAGTTGAAACAACCTGAAGTTTGCAGAGGCTTCATCACCAAGTGCCAACTTGACTTGAGGAACTATCTAACACCAACCTATACCATTCTAGACAGCAACTGTCTGTTCTTCTATACAGGTAGAACTGAGCAGAAACAAAGAAACCAATCAGACTCAAGGGAATGGAAAGGTAGAGGAAGAGAAAAGGGAAGTGAACTACTCACGTGATCACTTTTTTCATCCTATGACTTATCACAAAAATTATTTGTCAAAGGAGAGACATTTCATTAACCCCCCACAACACAGCTTTCCATTCTCTCCTCCCCTTAATGAAACACTTCCAATCAATTTTTGTCCATGACTGTCAGTTCTTGTTTCCATACCCTCTTCATGTTGTAGAAGTAAACACAGGCCACTTCATAAATGTGTAAATTCAACAGAAAATGATTATTTATAATACAGACCACACCTTACCAGGGTGACATAATGTTTCCTACCTGAAGTTGGGACCGAATGCTCTAGCTGTAAGTAATCTGTCAAGATCCTCATGATGTATGTTTAGTTTAAATTGAGTTTGATTTAGATATTTCCAAACCCTGCCGTATTTTTTTTTAACAATTTTACACCTATTTATAAGAATTTGAAAAGATTTATTACCTTGTGGGTATGAGAGAAAGGGATTTATTTCCTACAGGGCGGTCTGACATTTGTTTTTGACATGATGGATCAGAGGATGAGATGGTTGGATAGCATCGCAGATTTAATGGACATTAACTTGGGCAAACTCTGGGAGATAGTAAGGGACAGGGAGGCCTGGCGTGCTGCAGTCCATGAGGTTGCAGTCTAGGGGGTCACAAAGAGGCAGACATGACCTAGCAACAGAACAATAGCAGCAAATCAGGAATCAATGCAAAGTCCATGTTCCAAGGGAGAAAGGCTATTATGATCCGAACTGTTTCTCCTCCAAACTCATATGCTGAAGTCCTGTATCTGTAGATATAGCCTTTAAGTCTGAAGTCAGCAGAGTCTTTAAAGAGATGATAAAGGTTAAATGAGGTCCTAATCCTTGTACCTTGGCGTCCTTATAAGAAGAGACAACAGAGGTCTCTCTCTGTGTATGGACAGAAAGAAGAGGCCATGTGAGCACACAGATATGGTGACCACCTACTAACCAAGAGACGAGGCCACGGAATGAAACCTATCAAGCCAGCACCTTGATATTGGAATTCCCAGCCTCCAGAAGTATGAGATATAAATGTTTGTTGTTGAAGCTGCCCAGTCTGTTGTATTTTGCTATAGCAGCCTAGAAGAGGCAGACAGAGATCACATTCATAATTGGGAGGACCAGGAGATGGGCCAGGATTCGGAAGCCACTGACCAATCTGAATGGCTAGAATACCCCCATGGTTTAGGAAATAAAAGGGAAACACCCGCGTATATAGAAATGGGACATGCATTTATAGTGAACTCTGAGAACCAGCAGTAGCAGTAGCAGCAGAGAACCAAGCCAGGGGATCAAATCAGCAAGGGCAGAGTTTAGTGTCTTTAGAGTGGAATAGGATTTGAATCCCTGCTCTTCCAAGCTGTGAGAACTCTAACAACTTTTCTTCAGCTTCAGTCTTCTAGTTTGTGAAATGAGGATAAAGATCATAACTATTCGCTGTGAAGGTTAAATGAAGTATTTAGGCAAAGAGCTCAGCACAGGCTCTGCCTCAATAGGAACCACTTAAATTATCCAGAGCAAAGAAAGAGTTAGAGCAGATAGCCCAGGGTCGCCACTTAATAGCCAGCTTAGCCAGAGGATGAAGGCCAAACACAGCAAGGAGTGACAGTTCAACATGAGGGTCTGGGAACCACATCTCCAAAGGTGGAATGACTACCAGAAGCCCACGGCACTATAAGATATAATTGTTGGACCGATATCAGGGGCTAGCTGCTTGCTATCTGTTCTAAACAATCTTACTAATGTGGACAGATGTATGCCATCATTTTAGCAGAAAATGAAGAGTGTAAAAGACAGAGTAACTGGCCAAGGAAAGTCAACAAAGGACAGTGAAGCATCCCTGGGCCAGCAATCCCAGGCCTGGGCGGCAAGGGGTTGTTGTGTTTGCTGGATCTTGTGAGATCTATGTTATAGGAAAGGGTCCTAACAGGAGCTGTGGCCTTTTCTAATAGAACACAACTTTTACTTTTGTCTAGCTTGTTTCACTTTTTCTGTTTCATATTCAGTGCTCCCATTTCATTTAGTCTATGTTTTCCAATCTCTCCATCTCTTTTTTTTTTATGTTCTTTCTCAAGCCTTTATCAAACATAGTAGAAAAGCGTTTGTGTACATATATATAAATAATATGTATAATATATATTTTAGGAAACACAAAACTTTGCCTAACTGAAAAGTTTATGACATTTTGATTCCACTTGTTTTACTTAGTATGAATAGACTGCCACGTTTCTAATTAAAAAAAATAAATAGGCAACAAGCAACAAAGGTGTACTATATAGCACAGGGACCTGTAGTCAATATCTTAAAATAACCTATAATGGAAAATAATTTCAAAAATAATGTGTATATGTACAGCTGAATCACCTTGCTGTGCACTTGAAATACTGTAAGTTAACTATACTTCAATAAAATATATATATTAAGAAAAAACAAAAAGAACACAACCGCTGATAACCTGAGACCTGGCAGGAAGGATGATGGGGAATAGGTAGATCCACCTCTCTTTCCTGTTGCCCTCCGCCTCCTTGGCCAGTCCCTCCCGTCAGCCAAACCCAGACAGAAGCCAGAGGTAAGGAAGCCCAAGTGGTTTAGTTCCTAGACATCAGCCTCACAGGGCTCAGCTCAGAGAACAGCAGGATATGAGTCTGAAGGGGCACAGAATACACAGTACAATGAAACAGGGATAAAAGGAGAGTACCATCCCTCCGAATAAGAAGAGGCTCTGAAGGAACTGTTCTTAGAATTGAGACTAAGTCTTCTTAAGAACTCTCCCCAGTGTAACCACATACTCATCAAGGCAGAAAGGAGCTAAGAAATTCCTCTGTCTCCTCGGGGGCACGAAGGGCCCTCCCTAAATCCGTCATCCAACACATCTCCTCCTCTGACTATATTCCCTCATGTGCATTTCAGAATCCGCAACACCTGGCTTCTGCCTGGGTGGCTGCTCTTTTCTCCTTCAGCTTCCTGGAAGCTTAAAATTTTTTCTAGAAATTCTATCTCCAAACAAGCTCTGATGACCCTATCCTATGATAGTTGGGGGGTGAGTTTGACTTCAAATGTTTTAGAATCTGGTGCACATCTGAACACAATTCAGGAAGGAAAAAATTAAAATCTTTTGCTTTTTCTTTAACCTGTGTCCTGAATGCTCTACTTTGTTTTCTGTTAGTCATTGAAGACTAATGGGACTTTGATCATTTTCATCTTGGAATGTATTGCAAAGATGTTGACTTTGGGATCTAGTCCCCTTGCCTCCACCCCAGCGGATATGCACTCATAAGTCTTGTTGACATTAATGAATAGTTGTGTGTGCACAGTGCAAGGATAAGAGAGACAACCAAGGGGTCAGAGCAGCTATTTCTTTGCTAGAAGCGAGAGCAATAAACTTTGTCCAACCAAGGAACCAAGGGAGTAGCAATGTAGGCTATTCTCTTTTCTTCATTCTATAGGGAAACATTATAAGTTCTCCTAATTAATTGAATCTTTTGTGCATCACACTCAGAAGAGCTTTTCCCTTTCAAGGAGGAATCTAACAGCACAGCAAACATATGCATTTTTGGCTTCTTTTCAAGCCATATTTATTAACTAAGTGCTAGGGTGGAGGATGGTTTTCTTGCCAACAGGATTCATAGGACACAGCACTTGAAAGCACATCAAGGAATGAACCATTTCTATGACAAGCACAATCACTGCCTGTAACTCTAACTGAGCTGGTGCTGTCAGCGTTGACCGCACAAACCACAGACTAACTGAAGAGCTTCAGACACCTGGGATTAAACACAGTCTCCCAGTATTATGAGGTGCCGGGGCCGATCCCTGGGGCCACTTGAATTTAGAGAAAATAGCAGCTGGTCAGACAGAGACCATTTCCGACTTCTCCCCACCATTTTGGACACAGTGATCTTCCTGGGGCTGAACTCTCCCATATCCTGTTGCTGGAAAGGAGTATCCTATTCACCAGAGGGCCTACACTACTCCACACGCCCTTTGCAAAACAACGTTTCTGGAAGAAATCCAATGACCTATGAAACTTAGGGAATCTGCCAGATACTTAAGACACAGGCAGGTTTGCTTTGGTGCCTCCCTGCCCCCCCTCTTCTGCCCACCTTCTCTCTGGTCTCTCTCAACTTCCAAAGTCAGAAATTTCTCCTTCCCTTGCAGGCAGCCTGAGAGGATGAGGTTGGAATAAAAGGTAGTTACAGAGTTCATGCAAGGTGACAAAGCTGGCACACACTAAACACTTAGCATTATACAGCCACCCCTTAAGAGTGCTCCAAATCCATCAGTCATCATGGAAAAATTAGAAGCTTTACTGGATTCCTGCCTCCCCAAACAGATCTTCTGAACTTCTTAATGGACTCCGTAATTCAGCATTTGAGCATAGAGCTTCAGAGCAGCAAGACTGTCTCTATAACACACTGTCAGGCAACTTGGAACAAGCAGAGAGGAACAAGTCAAAACAATCAGCTATTTCATTAAAGGGATAAGATTAACCTTGAATAATGCCCAAGTCTGACTCAACATTGTCAAATATTATATATGATCTCTATGAGCAGACCATTTTCCCAAGTCACTGAAACATCTGCACATTTCAATGGGCTGAGCTTTACCCTGTCCACTGCCCTCTGGCTGTTTTTGTTGGAGATTATATAATTTAGTGAATGATGCAATCAGAAGAATGCTTTCTACCTGCGCTTTTTACATCATGTCTGGTGATTACTGCAGCAGGCTAGATGGCTCGAACCTTAGATTTCAACACCCTAAACTGCTCTGTGACCTTGGGCCTGTTACTTCCCCTCTTCTGGAATCCACTGTAAAAATGGGAAGGAGCAAATATTCTTGCCTCTTTCACCGCTGGATTTGAAATACATTGTAAGTGCCATGAAAATAAGTACTGGTCTAAGAGACCAATTCTCAAAGAAGTCAGGCTAAGAATCCTGGAAAGTAAGCAGTAGGGATAATTTAAAACAAAACTGTTCTGCTTTTTTTTGTTTATATGCCTTCGTGTTTAACTATGTGAGAAGCTCCATGTTTAAAAGAGGACTCTGACTTAGATTTTCATTCAGAGACGTGAATTAAGAGAAAGAGAAGTTAGAAAAGTTTGGGAAGTAAAGAGTTTGCTTTGTTAGATGTAAAAAAAAGCTCACACTTTACCCTAAAATATATCCCACAAAGATCAATAATTTAAAAGTAAAAAAATGATGTAATGAAAACCCTAGAAGAAAATGGGGGAATATTTTTAGAACTTTGGAGCCTTTCTAAAGATGTCATGAAACCCAGATGCCACAAAGGAAAACATTGGTGGAATTACTACATAAAATTGGAAAACTGCTTTATAGAAAAACATTAAAGATATATAGAGTCAATATATTAAAGAACAAGAGACAATGTTTCATTCACATGTCAGGACAGTCAAATGTCCTTAACATACAAAGTCCTCTCAAAAAAAAAGATATGAAAATAATGAATATCAAAATGAGCAAAGGAAATGAAAAGGCAATTCAGAAAAAAGGTTCAAAAGACCAATAAATGTATGGAAAAATGTTCTACCATGTTCATAATTAAAGAAATGTAAACCAAAATCATATACATATGGATATATGCATGCTAAATCGCTTCAGTTGTGTCCGACTTTTTGTGACCCTACTGACTATAGCCTATCAGTCTCTTCTCTCCATGGGATTCTCCAGGCAAGAATACTGGAGTTGGTTGCCATGCCCTTCTCCAGGGGATCTTCTCTACCCAGGGATAGAACTGGCGTCTCTTATGTATCCTGCACTGACAGATGGGTTCTTTACCACCAGTGCCACCTGGGAAGCCCATATGCATATATACACATATATAATATATACACTTGGCATTCCACATTTCTAATCGTTAGAATAAAAACTGATAAAAAGTTAGCAAATTGGCAATATATATTCAAATTTTATTTGTGATTCAAAGTGATTCTTCTAGGAATTTGTTCTGCAGATATGTTCTCAAAAGTATACAAAAACTCTGCTTTAGTATTGTCATAACAGAAATCTGGAGATGGTCAAGTGATGCAATACTCTAGTGAGTTGTACTGACGTATGATACAAATTGGTGAAGATTTATTCTTAAGAAAACAAACTTTAGAACAATAAACAGTATATTTCCATTTGAGGTCAAGAAAGGATCTATAGTATTTAGAAGTGTGAGTGTATGTTGCTTAAATGGACTTTCCATTATATCAACCTGGGCTGAGGTTTCAACATTAATAATAGCAAGCAATATGTTCCCCCATATTTTAAATAGCGATATTATTCATTCAGAACTTTCTTAAAAGTAAACAAAACTTTGTACTTTGTCTTAGCTCTTTACCCACCTTCAGTCCAAAGGATGATCAGAGTGAGGAAGAAAAAAGGTGTGCACTGGTCTGATAGCATTATAGTTTCATGGGATTCCCTTCCTCATGAGGGAGGCTGAATGGAATGCCAAGAAGAGAGAAAGAAAGAGAAAACCTAAGAAAATGGAAAGCTCACCAAAGGGAGAAAACGCATCTCCCTCATCTCATTGCTCGTCAACCTGCAAAAATTCAGAGGGACCCCTTCACACTGCTCTTGCAACAGAATGTGGTCAGAGAGCTCTTGGGTGAACTTAATATGTGTTCCCTGGAACTCAGGAGCACAGAATGAGGTGCCTGCCTCCCGCCTGGAGAAGGGTAATAGCCAGAGATTGAATAGAATGACCTGTAATAGCAGAGTAATGACAGCGGGCTGCAGAGGGAGTAGCCATTTTTCCAGGGTTTGGTGGGGCAAAGATGCTGAATTTTCGCATGAGCTAGGCCATCTGGAAGTCAGTCAGACTAGTGCCATCTTGAAAAGATCTTGCCCCAGAGCTCTGCCTGCTGGGGCAAGATAATTTCAGCAGTAATCTTCTGAGAAAGGAGAGGAATCATAAGACTGCTCTTGAGGGAGATTCGTGAGAGGCGAGGCTGAGAGAGAGCGTCTCCCACCGCAGGAACAGTTCAGAGAACAGAGAGCAGAGTCCTTGATTGGGCAGAAGTCTCTGAAAAACCCACAAAACTACTGCATGTAAGAAAAAGCCAGCAGTAGGTATCCACCACCGGAGGGTTTAGATTTCTGATTACATACCACGCTTTCAACAAGTTCTGTCCTTTACCTTGGATCCGCCTCCGCCTCCGCAGCCTCCTCCTGGAGGGGCGGGGACTGCAGGGTTTAGTGCCGGAATCCAGGAGTGAAAAGCTCCTTACAGCAGGGAAAGCCGGTGCGCACACTCCTGTTTCTACCTGCAGTTTTCTGAACCAAGATCAGGCCCAAGCCCCAGGAAGGGGAGAGATTTTAAACTAGATGTAAGAAGGAACTTTTGATTTGGATCATATTGACATCCACATCATCCGAATTGACATCCAGTATAATGTAGGGCTACACTCCAGTTGCAGTGCTTCGTGGTGCACAGGCTTCTCATAGCCACAGCTTCTCTTACTGTGGAGCAGGAGCCCTACTGTGCTTCCCCCCTTCAGTAGTCATCGCGCAGGGGCTTAGTTGCCTCGCAACATGTGAGATCTTCCTGGACCAGGGATAGAACTCATGTCCCCTGCATTGGCAGGTGGATTCATAACCACGGGACCACAAGGGAGATCCAGATTGACCTTTGAAATATATTTAAAAACACACACACACACACACAAACAACACACACACAAACACACTGTTTTTAACATCTAGATGTATTTGTAAAAATGACAGGGTCTGCCCAATGTATTGTCCAAGGGTTGTGCAGAGATCTGGAGAATGACTCTGAAGTGTTTGGGTTAGAGGAAGAAGAAAACTATTTTTCTGATTTTACCCCATTTAGTCTAGCCCATTCGATATACCAGTTAGCCATGAATTAAACACCCCTGAAAAGATAAACAAGAAACTCTTAGCTGTGCTTACTCAAGGTGTGGGAATAGGGTGTCACACAGGTGGGGGCTTTACTTTCATTCATCTGTACTTTTTGCACTTTTTATAATAAAGACGAGTTGCTCTGAAAATTTAAGATGTTTTAAATATGGAGCTAATGTGCATTTTGTAGCCAGATGAATTTATGACAACACTCTGCCCCGGGGCATTTATATTAACAGAATCTTTCTTAGAATCCTCTCCTTCACCTTTAACACAGTTAACTACTGCCTACTTGGCCTAATCAGCTAGGATTGGGTGGAGTTCCCTGGCCACATAGTTGGCCCCATAGTGCACAAGAACTTTCTGGCCTCTATCCTTGGAAGTGTGCTAGAGAATAAATATCCCCCAAAAGGAGGCTACAGACAGCTGATGCAGCGGCCAGTCAGGCTCATGGAACTAGGTGAATCTGCAGGTGCATTCCTTAAGTTTTTAAAGATGCTGATACATATATAAGGTACCATGAGGAGTTCCCAGGGTGAACAAGCACAGGTCTACAGAGTTTTACATCTTTCACTGAGATGCTTATTCATCCTCCCATCAATACTCCATTCAATGTATTTTGACAGTCTAGTATTGTGACGGGCCACGATGTACCTTACAGTTAAAAATAAAGTGCTGACAATGCTCAGAAGAGGAAAGAGAAATTTCCCTCAATAGCCCTTTTTCCTAAGGATTATTTTGTTTTTATTTCAGCAGTCCTTTCATGTCAAGTCGATGGGGTATTTGGTCTGCATTGTGTGTGCATGCTCAGTGGCTAAGTCATGTCTGACTCTCTTGCGATACCCACGGACTGTAGCCTGCCAGGCTCCTCTGTGCATGGGGTTTTCCAGGCAAGAATACTGGAGTGGGTTGCCATTCTCTTTTCCAGGGGATCTTCCTGACCCAGGGATCAAATCGGCATGTCTTGCATTGGCAGATGGATTCTTTGCCTCTGAGCCACCTGTGAAGCCCTTGATTTGGTCTGCATCCTCATGAATACCCCTGGCTATGGTAAGGCAGTTTCTTGCCTTCAGATGAAATGGCCTGTGAGTGGGCTGCTCACCTGCTGATTCCATCAAAGAGACAGAAGGAATCTAGGGAAGACCTTGCTCTAAAGTCCAAGCAAAGGGGTCATGCCTTTGAGTGACAGTAGCAATAAAAGACAGTCCATCTCACTTTTGTCTTGCCTTTCCATGGCGGAAAAGTTTATGTATTTCACTATATTTACTCTTCTAAAAACTGATTAGAGAGCTAATCCTTTAGGCTCAGGGTGTAACACCCAAGGACCTCTTTGTATTTGCTCTGGAAAATGCTGAGGAGGCAGTGAAGGAAAGGGGCACTGCAGAGGCTGTGCTGTCACCGTGCCCAGCCCAGCCCTGCAAAGGCCTCTTGACATCTGAGCGCCACCCTGGGGTAGCTGTGTGTTGGGTCTTCCTGGCAATTATCACTTTGTCCTGTGATAAATCCAAGGCAAGGTGAGAACCAGGGATGAAGAGAGTCAGATACATGGAAGTGAACAACGTAGGGAAAGAGGAAAGAATCAGGAGTCATTTCTTGTGGTAGAATCCATACCTGTGGCCGTGAGCCAGGATGACCTAGGTACCTGAGGTCAGTGCAGGGCAGCAGAGGGAAAAAAAGGTGATGAGGGAAGGCGGAGGAAGGTGTGTCAAGTACTTGATTTGAAAAAAAAAAAAATGCAGAGGCAAAAAAGAAACTTGAAGCATGGACAAATTCAATGTAGGACTGGAAGCCTGTTTCCTCTTTCAGCATGTTCTCAATTCTGCTAGGTCATGCCGTGACCACCCGCTTACCCCCACACCCCAGTAGGTGGCTGTACTAGTGAAATAACTAAGAGGATCATTAACCTGGATTTCAGAATGTGAGCATGAAGATAGAGGTAGATCCTAACACAGCTCTCTCTGGCTAGTTGTGTAGTATGACAAGGCTGCTGGGAAAGGAAGTTGCCCAGGGCTGAAATATAACAATTAATTAACAATGCAAAAGAACAGACTCTGAAAGGTAAGGACAGGAAGCACTCTGTAGTCCTATAAATTATTCCTGTTTATTGAGTGCTAAAAGCACAATTTCCAGACATATATAAATAATATATTCATATAAATAATTGAAAACACAAGGAAAATTACATAAGCAAAAACCAAATCTAAATTTAGCAAGGCCCCTGGCTTTCAGAATTCTTATAAACTGTGCTTCTTACTAAGCCCCATCACCTCATCCAGGAGAAAATTGAGATGAGAAATATTTTACTGCTGTGTGTGTACCTCGCCACAGCATTTCCTTTCTTTGGTTTCCAGTTTCCATACCTTAAAAAAAAAAAAGAGGAAAAGAGGAATGTGAATAAATGAGCTTTAAAATCCCTTTCAGCTTTGTGACCGTATTATTTCCTTAAAAATTACTATAATATTTACTGACTTAGATCCTGTTTATACTTCTATAGTTCAGGATAACAACTTGTTTTAGGCTTGATTTTCTGTCTTTACTGTAAAAATCTCCTAAGTAAATCCTAACATCTCTGAGCATGCCAATCATCTCTAAATTTCAATTTTGTAATTTATGGTTTGACTTATCCTTAAACAGCACGTTCTCAACTAACATTGGTAATCTTCGTTTGGTGCTATTTAAACTTACAAATTACTCTCTTTGGCAAAAAGAGTATACTGTAACTACAACCTTAGTTCATGAATTGGCTAAATTGTTTCTCTCTCTTTGGGACATTAGCTTGTTGGCTGTTTCCTCCAGAGGAAGACTTTACAGGATGCCCAAGAGCTCTGGTGTAAATTAAATAAATGGGCTTTCTCTTCTGAGTTGTGAAAAATGCAGAAAGTGCACGCACTCCCTAGTCTTCTTTCCTTTAGCAATGGTTACACTTGATTCTAGAGACAAGTTCTCAAGTAGCCAACCGGAAGTCCTGGTTAATGAGAAAAGGGAAAGTCAGGCGCTTTCTGAGTTTGGCATAGCATTCAGCATTCTTCCTCGATGACTCTGTTTAAACTCAGAGATAACAGTTAAATCAAACTATCATTTACTGAATAGTGACCATGTAGCCAGCACACATTATCTCTAATCTTAGGACAATTTGGCAAAGAAGATACTATTATCTATACCCTTAGATACTAGTACTATAGGTATCAGTAACTACTATAGATACTAACTATAGATATTAGTGTCTATGCTACGACCTTTGAGTCTCAAAGGTTAAATGCTTAGTCTATGGGCACATAAGAGACAAAAACAAGATTTAATCCTGGGTGTTCTCTGACTCCAGTATTCACACACTACTTCTGAGATCCTTTTCAAGCAACACACAGCAGGGGTGAAGCCTATTGGCCCTGGAAACAGAATACCTGGTTTCAAATCCTTGATCTAGAATTTACAATAATAGCTCTGAAGTCTTGCACAAGTTTCTTAGCTTCTTTGAGCCCTTCCTTTATCATCTATTGATAGTACTTACCACATAGGGTTAAATGATACAATATTGTATAATACAATAATGCTAGCCCATGCACTTAGCATACTCCTTGGAAGTATTAATAACAAGCAGTTTATGGTGATGGTTATAGTTGTTGTTGTCCTATTGTGCTCCCCCTAGAAGCAGAATTAATTCAAGTTCTGCAATGAAGCAAGGGCCTTTGCCTCAGTATCCACTAACAGCAGGTTCCTAATGTGTTTGTTAATGATCTCTGTGCTTTGTTTGCATGCTCAGTCACTTTAGTCATGTCCAACTCTTTGCGACCCTATGAACTGTAGCTTACCAGGCTGCTCTGTCCGTGAGATTCTCCAGGCAAGAATAATGGGGTGAGTTGCCATGCCCTCCTCCAGGGGATCTTCCCAACCCAGGGATCAAACCCACATCTCCTGCATCTGTTGCATTGCAGGCAAATTCTTTACCCACTGACCTACCTGGGAAGCTTAATAATATATTTTTGCCTGGGCAAGGGGATATGTGTGTATTTATTTTACTTTTATTTACATTTCCTACATTAGCATGAATATTTTTCTTTACCTTATGTGTATGTGCACATGTGCATGCACATATATATGTATATATATTCTGTATATGCAGGGTCACAGTTTATCACAATGCCACAGAAATGTTTTATTTTAGAGTTTATCGTGTGGTATGAGGTAGCATTTCTGCATCTGAAATTGCTTATTGACTATTTAGTATCAATGCAACACATGTACTTTGAAGAGTAACAAAGAATAGGGATTTTTCTTCATTTTCTATTTTTTCAAGATGTCATGAAATATTTATTTATATCTCTCAAACCTTACCTGGAAGGCAAAATTTACATCTTCAAAGACTAGGTTTTGGATCAAAATGTCACATAGTGAAAATGCGTGTGTGTGTGTGTGTCTGTGTGTCCCATATCATTCATTTACTATGTCAGTATGATGCTGCCAGGAGAAGGAAATGGCAACCCACTCCAGTATTCTTGCCTGGAGAATCCCATGGACAGAGGAGCCTGGCAGGCTACAGTCCAGAGGGTCGCAAGAGTCAGACATGACTTAGTGACTAAACCATCACCACCACCATGATGCTGCCAAATTCATCAGTTCAATTCCTGGGGAGATAACAATTATCCTTGCACTATATCCAACTTATAGTTGATAAATACAGGCAGTTAGAAACAATTGTTCCCTCCCAAGCTATTCAGTCTAACAGAAAAAATTTTGTATCCATAATTGAGTTGGTTCCCTATGCTATTCATGTTCAAGGAGGCAAATGAGATCCTTAAAATATGGCCAAGACTGGTCACAGTCACTTTCTGAGGCAAAAGTCACAGATATTTGAGGCATTAAGGGTTATGAACCTTGAATAGAAATCTGGGAAAAGGTGTATTTATCTCCCAAACCCATGAAGTGGAGTATAATAACCTCTCCATGAGTAGAATGCCATTCTCCTTAGTTAAGAAGACAGAGAAAGGGAAGGTGAAACTCGCTCAGTCATGTCCGACTCTTTGTGACCACATGGACTGTATGAAGTCCATGGAATTCTCCAGGCCAGAATACTGGAGTGGATAGCCGTTGCCTTCTCCAGGGGATCTTACCAACCCAGGGATCAAACCCAGGTCTCCTGCATTGCAGGCAGATTCTTTACCAACTGAGCTATCAGGGAAGTCCAAGAAGACAGCGAAGCTTGTGATAATACTGACCTTAGGACCTTTGCACTGACTGTTCCCTCTTCCTAGAAGGGCTCTTCCTATAGAAGCCGCATGTCTGACTCTCACTTCCTTTGAGTCTTTGCTCACTTTAGGTTCTCAGTGAAGCTTATCCTGATCATTTTGTTTAAGGCTGCAGCACTCCCCCCTTAGCACTCCTGATTCCCTTTACTCTGCTGTACTGCTTTATTTTTCCATACTATATTCTTCTTCCTTAGGTTTGGTATTTACTGTCAATCATCTCACACTAACATGTAAATTCCATAAGGTCAGGCATCTCTGTTTTGTTCATCAAAGATGATGAACAAAATATTTGTATTTCAAGACCCTAGAGAAGCATCTAGAACATAATAGGTGCTCAACAAATATTTGTTGACTATAGGCAGATACTTCCCAATCCACCCTTCTCCCCTACCCTCCCCCTTGGCAACATCAGTCTGTTCTATATGTCCGTGACTCTTTCTGTTTCATAGATAAGCTCGTTTGTGTCATATTTTAGATTCCACATATACATGATATTATATAGTGTTTGTTTATCTTTTTCTGACTTCACTTAGTATAATAATCGCTAGTTGAATCCATGTTGCTGCAAATGGCATTATTTCATTCTTTTTATTGCTGAGTAGTATTCCATTGTGTATATGTATCACACCTTCTTTATCCCTAAAGACATTTAGGTTGTTTCCATGTCTTAGCTATTGTGAATAGTGCTGCTGTGTATCTCATTTCTTGAGCTAGGAGATCCTGGCATAGTGATCCAATCACACATAGTGGATCTATCTATACATACATAGATCCAATCATACATACATTGTGATACATTGTGATACATTGTGATTCAAGTATCTGATCAACCAAATCACACACAGTGGTCTGTCCAATTCTTTCTCCAAGTAATGTCTGTTCACTTTGGGGTGATGGGCACTAATCTTCATACAATTAGATCTGTCTCAAACTGTATCACAATTCTCCAGGATTTTTTTCAATGGCTTTTGCAATCTGCCTCACACAGAATCCTAGGATTCTGTGCTGTCAGAACATTTCACACCAAGAGCACAACAAGTGCAGTGTGAAAGAGCTGCTCCCCTCTGGCCAATATTTGAAGTTTATGTGAGGATATAATTTCAGAATCTAGTGCCTTTCTCTGTTACTGTTTCCAGGTTATACTCATCCTTACCCTGTAGGACAGCAGGTCTACCCAACCACAATTAAGGATGACGCCTCTGGTGTCACCTGAGTATCTCCACCTTGTTATCTCCACCTATATAACTGATATTGTAAAAAGAGAAGAAATAAATTGTATTACACCATAACTTACCACCCTTATTCATCCTTCCTCAATTTTTTTCACCTTCCCCTTAAAGTGGGCCAAGAGGTACACATGTATATCTTTATTATCATTTGTCATGTACATTTACAACAATTAACAACTAGATGGGTAGATATAAAAGTTAAGTCCTTGATCATTTTTAAACAAAATGTAAATGTTGTGGATTTCAAAGCATTTGAAAACTTCTGATTTAAGAATCATTTGAAAATTAATTCTGTCTTCCCTAGAATAAATTGGATCTAGCCCAAGGTGGATGTTAAAATCAAAGCTTCTTCAAAAAGTGTATCTAATTCAAGTGAGAGTAGGCATATATACCCTTATGAAGCATGGATCTAAAATCACTGGAAATGCTGAATGGTTGTTACAGTATTTCAAGCTCTTTGTTACTATAGAATCACTTACAGTATTGAACAGAGTATTACTAGGATAAAAAATTGTTTAAATCTCATGCAAAAGTAACAGGATTAAATGTGTCTTTGATGAATGATATTTAAAGAAAAAATTCTTTAACAAAAAAATCTCCACTCATATAAAACTGTCCAGTCCCTCTTGGCCATCGTCCCTGTGATTTCCTGATCTATGGCTTCTTTGTCTCCATCTCCATGCTCTGATTGCAACTGTCACTGAGTCACACAGCATGCTCTAGGCATGGAGCCAATTTGATTACAACAACTGCTTGTGTGACAGAGAAAGGTGGTTTTCAGGGCCCTAGCAAATGGCTCACCCAAGCTTCTGACTCTGGGGCATAAATTTTGACTGTCATTCACAAGATGGAAAATAAATATCCACCTAACCTAATAAACCAACAACCTGGAAAATACATATGGACCCAGAGTTCGACAACCAGGACATGGTAGGAAGGATCAAATTGATCCCACTCTAGCCTTAAAATAAGCACAAATGAACACAAACACATTCCTCAAAAGCAAAATTTCCATGTATACTTGATGCATTTGCAATCATTTTTATTTTCCAAGGTCACTGTTGTGGCTTACTCATGTTTTAATCCCTCATACACGGCATATGTATAAAAACAGTCGCTATTTTCACTCTGCATGACTAGTTAATTCATATTTAAAATATTAACAAGTCACCTAAAGGCAGAAACGTACCTGCTAGGTAACCTCATCCACTCAAAAACCTGCTAATTCAGGAGGAGGAATTTAAGTACTCTTTTAATCTCTTAGACTAAACTGCTCTGTTTTAAATTAGTTTTTTAGTTTCATGGAAACCAAGCCCTGTTTTGCTTTTGTTTTCGTTTTTTACTTATCAAATAATATAGCATTCTATTAATATAGTTAGTACAATAAAAAATTATTTCTGTAGGGAAGTCTCTGGTGGTCCAGTGGTTAGGACTCTATGCTTACACTGCTGGAGTAGGGGTTCCATCCTTGGTCAGGGAACTAAGACCCTGCAAGCCACATGATACTGTAAAAAAAAAAAATTATTTATGTAAATAAAACGTCCCTACCATGATGACAACTGTGGAGGATATTACTTTGTATTTATTTTCATGTCTTTATGTTTCCTTTTCTGGTTTGCAATTAAAATATAACCTAGAACATGGAAAATCTTCAAGCCCCTGGAAAGAAGTAAGCCTTTCCCTGTGATATATCTTTTGCCCTAATGGTGTATTTTTTTTTCATTCATATTGTTCATCTGACCAAAACCTTATTAAACTGAGTACTTAGGTATTTTTAGGGGAAAGAAAAATAGACTGAAAAATAATCATTGGAGCTACTATATAATGAATATTTCTTAGGTTCCACTCCTATGCTACTGCTTTACATGTATTATCTCAAACAAATCTACACGGCTGTTACTATTCTTATGCTTACTTTCAAAATGAGCAAAGTTACAGAGGTTAAATAATTTGCCCAAGGTGACCTAATAAGTAGGGAGTTCAGCCCAAGGCTCTTTGACCCCAAAAGCCCAGTTTTTTCCTGTTCACATACAGAGTTAAAACCAAAGGAAAAGATGAATTTTGCTATTCCAGCCAGCAATTTGGATGGCAAATGAGACACATGTGCATGAAACAACTTGAATGATTCTACAGGAATACTAAAGGAAATATAAAATGGTTTAGGCAAAGGACCACATTCTAGTAAAATAAACCAATGATAAAAGTAGAACTTGGGGAAGTCAATCCCAGACTGGAAAGAATCTGCAATTTTTAGTCATCCTCATTCTTCCTCCCTCTAGAACATTCATCTCCCAATTTAGCCAACTTTTTTTTTGTACTTTTGTTTTGCAGCTGGGATGGCCCCCAGGGTACTCTGCTTTCTGTAGATTTCTGGTCACTGTAGGAACTTACTCTTCTTTCCTTTTAGCTGAATCAAAGCTGGAGGTTTCCAAAAAGTATTCTGTGTGTGTGTGTGTGCTCAGTTGTGTCTGACTCTTTTTGACCCTATGGACTGTAGCCTGAGAGGCTCCTCTGTCCATGGGAAATTTTCAGGCAAGAATACTGGAATGGATTGCTATTTCCTCCTCCAGGGCATCTTCCTGACCCAGGGATCAAATCCGAGTCTCCTGCATCTCCTGCATTGCAGGTGGATTTTTTACCATTGTGCTACCTGGGAAACTCTCAAAAAGTATTCTACTAAGAAACAAAGGGAAAAATGAACAGTGAGGAAAAAGAAGAGAAGGAGAGAAATTAAAAAAAAAAAAAAAAAAACCGGAAAGAATATTTGAAATTACAGAAATCAGTGTTAACAAATGCCAGATTTATTTTTTAAGTTTTTCTTTTCTGGCTTTGTTTTGTTATCCAGTCCTAAGGAAAGTCTACTCCATGTCTTTTCAATTTAGCTAATTCAAAGATCTCAAGTTTCTTTCCTTGCCTTTCATTGGGCGTGGGGGTAGGTGACAGCTAAGGTTTCTCTGTGAATAAAGTGCATACATTATCTTATTTCACTAGAAGGACCAAATACAGAATAGGAAACTGAGGTTCAAAAAAATGAAATACTTTTCCAAGGGTCTTGGGCCAATCAAGAAGATCTGAGCAGGATTTCAGACACTTCTCTCACAGTTCCACTTTACAAACTTCAGAATTCTCCCCTTTTTGCCCTGAGGTACTTCCTCTCACTCAGTCCTTTACCTTCCCTCCTCCACCCAAAAATTTTCCAGTAGGGGAAGCAGAAATTCAGTACTAGGGTAGTACACTTAAGACTGGGGCTTAGAGGTCACATGCAAAGACTCTCAGAATGCTTGGGTTCAATTCTTTGGGGATTATGTGTGTGTAACTGTGTGATCTTGGGCAAATGCCTCAACCTTCCTGAGGTGAGATTTCTTCATCTGTAAAACAGGGTTGAATCATGGTGCTATCATCTTACGGGTGAGCACTAAATATGTAAATACCTAGGTGAAGTGATTACAGCAGGCACAGATAGGCATTACATAATTGTAAAATGCTGCTATTAGGGAAGGAATGGGAACGCTGTGTGGGAAGGAATAAGAAATTAGAACTTTAACACTCTTCCTAAAACATGACATAGCGTTACTCAATGAGTGAGTGGTGGGTCAGCTGATGGATCATCTCCATGGTTTGGAACAATACTGATAAAGAGCAAGGAATATCTCTGAATTCCTACACCTTTGAATTGTCAGTTTTAATACAATCTATTATGTTGATCTTTGAAGTAATAGTTCATGAGGAAAAAAACCACATCCTGTTGTTGAAAGATAAACTGAGGCATATGAAGATTTTAAGAGTTTATTTGAGCAAAAACTGACTCAAATCAGGCAGAGACAAACCAGAAGTGGTTAGGAGTGCCTCATCAAAAGAGCTAGTGGAAAGACTTTTCTAGACAAGAGGCAGAAGCAAAGCAAGGAAATTATTGATTGGCTGTTAACTTGAGTGTTTGCCTTATTTGGTGAAGGCGAGTTGGCTGTTTGTGATTGGTTGTTCTTAGGTTTCTGTTTCTTAACCTTGAGGCATTTCAGCTTAAGTTTGGGTTTGCTTACAGGAGCTACTAAGGCATTAAAGCCACTTCAGGGACTTCCTTGGCGAGTCCAGTGGTTAAGACTCTGTGCTTCCATTGCAGGCGGCATGGGCTGGATCCCTGGTTGGCAAACTAAGATACCGCATGCACAGGAGGGCCAAGAAAAATAAAAAAGGAGAAAAGGAAGCCACCTCAGTCTAATAGCCTTGTTTAATTAATTGCACATGGTTGGCCATTTTCTTATAATTTTTAATTGGAGAATAATTGCTTTACAATGTTGTGCTGGTTTCTGTCAAAGAACAACATGAATCAGCCTTAAGTATACATATGTCCGTTTTTTCTTGAAACTCCTTCTCACCCTCCACCCCATTCCACTCCTCTAGGTTATTACAGAGTACCAGACTGAGCTCCCTATGTTATACAGCAACTTCCCACTAGCTATCTATTTTACATATGATAATGTATATGTTTCAATGTTACTCTCTCAATTCGTCCCACCCTCTCCTTCCCCCATTGTGTCTGAAAGTCTGTTTTCTGTGTCTGTGTCTCTATTCCTGCCCTGCAAATAGGTTCATCAGTACCATTTTTCTAGATTCCACATATATGTGTTATTACACGATATTTGATTTTCTCTTCCTGACTTACTTCACTCTGTATAACAGGCTCTAAGTTGGCCATTTTCTTAGTGTGTATATTTCTTTGAGCAAGAAAGAAACTATACAGATAAACAGTTGTTTATCTTGGGGCTGGAGCAAAATGCTTTCATACTCAACCACAGGCTTCCAACTATCTTTCATTCCAATATAGATGTTATGAAAACACACAAAGAGAAGAAAGATCGAAAGACAGCCCCAGATGTGAAATTTTTCTCCAGATGGACTGTTCCTCTTGAAGGAAAGTGTTATTTGTTTATCAAACAGATATCTATCTATCTATCTATCTAGAAAGAGGATTGCATAAATTGGAGAATTGGAGAAAAGCCATTTTATAATGATGTCCATTTAAAGAAAAGCTCAGTGAATGAGATGTAGCTTCAAGTCAGGTCTGTTTTCAGTGACCTGAAGGATTTAAAATGAGTACATCAAGACTGTATATTGTCACCCTGCTTATTTAACTTATATGCAGAGTACACCATGAGAAATGCTGGGCTGGATGAAGCACAAGCTGGAATCAAGATTGCCGGGAGAAATATCAATAACCTCATATATGCAGATGACACCACCCTTATGGCAGAAAGTGAAGAAGAACTAAAGAGCCTCCTGATGAAAGTGAAAGTGGAGAGTGAAAAAGTTGGCTTAAAGCTCAACATTCAGAAAACTAATATCATGACATCCGGTCCCATCACTTCATGGCAGATAGATGGGGAAACAGTGGAAACAGTGGCTGACTTTATTTTTCTGGGCTCCAAAATCACTGCAGATGGTGACTGCAGCCATGACATTAAAAGACGCTTACTTCTTGGAAGGAAAGTTATGACCAACCTAGACAGCATAGTAAAAAGCAGAGACATTACTTTGCCAACAAAGGCCTGTCTAGTCCAGGCTATGGTTTTTCCAGTGGTCATGTATGGATGTGACAGCTGGACTATAAAGAAAGCTGAGCACTGAAGAATTGATGCTTTTGAACTGTGGTGTGGGAGAAGACTCTTGAGAGTCCCTTGGACTGCAAGGAGACCCAACCAGCCCATCATAAAGGAGATCAGTCCTGGGTGTTCATTGGAAGGACTGATGTTGAAGCTGAATCTCCAATACTCTGGCCACTTATGCGAAGAGCTGACTCATTGGAAAAGACCCTGATGCTGGAAAGATTGAGGGCAGGAGGAGAAGGGGACGACAGAGGATGAGATGGTTAGATGGCATCACCTACTCGATGGACATGGGTTTGGGTGGACTCCAGGAGTTGGTGATGGACAGGGAGGCCTGGCGTGCTGCGATTCATGGGGTCGCAAAGAGTCAGACATAACTGAGTGACTGAACTGAACTGAACTGAAGGATTTAAATGGGTCCCTTTGAAACAGATGAATTGTTTGTGCAATAGATCGCATACGTTTCCAAGTCTCTGATACAAAAAATAAGACTTTAAGAAAAAATAATATTCCTTCCATAAAATATACTGAGTTCATATGAAGCCTAACTGCTGTCTTACCTATTGACCTTTCCAGTTTTAGAATAGTTTGGATGGGGTCTGAGAAACTGTTTTTAACAGGTTCCTTGGGCAATTCTGATGCACAGCAAAATTTGGAAACCACTAGCATACTTTTTAAAGACTCCTAGTAGTATATATTCTGGAGTAGGAAATGGCAACCCACTCCAGTATTGTTGCCTGGAGAATCCCATAGACAGGGGAGCCTGGCAGGCTACAGTCCATGAGGTCGCAAAGAGTCGGATACAACTTGGTAGCTACACACACTGTAGTATATTTTATCAACATGATAGTATTTATTTTGTCAGTCTCCTTGTCTTGTGCATCTAGGTTTAATCTAAGTTTCCACCACTATAAACTGTGCTGTTATAACTTTTCTTTATAGTAACAGCTAACATTTATTGCAAGTTTCCTAGGTACCAGCCACTATCCTACACACTTATTTCCTTGGGACAAATTCTTAAGAGGCAGAATTATTCAGAAAAGTTTCATATATTTTAAAGGATTTTGATGCCCATTGCCAAGATGCCACTCCAGAAGGTTTGCTCTGTGACTGCTTTTAAGTGGGAAAACACTGACAGTTATGTTCCATGAAAACTAGTATTCAGCTATCAGCACCCACAAACAGTGGCTCATTCAAGAGACTTAGAAAAGATGCAGCACAATGTTCTGATTCGTTCGTTCATCATATCTTAGCTGCTATTGTTGCTAAAAGTAGCACTCCTGAGTGGCTGCTTCCAGGAATGGCTGTCCAGATCCGGCCACAGAGACTGTATGCCGATTCTGGGAACTGGCACATTTCACAGGCTGTCCTTTCCAGGGCCCATCAAGGCACAGCCATCTCTGGTAGTCAAGGGAACAGAAGGCAGTGTGGAAGTGCTGGATCCAAGACGTTTTTTAAAAAATAAAATTTAATATGAAAATGTTCTGATAGGAGACCAAAAAATATGTACTGACCTATGTGTACAGGTAATGAAGACATTAAAGCTGGTCTAAAAAAAAGCATCAGGTAGGCATACTGGAGACATCCAGTGAACAAAAATGAAATGTTTTTCTCTCCGTTGCTCTCTTAATTTTCATGGAATGAAGTGTGTGGAGAATTCTGTGATATGAATTACATAGTCATTCCACATCTTAGCCTTCTAACATGGAAAGGGGCAAAAGAAAGCATTTGGAGGGCTGGCATTTTTCCATGCAAGGCCAGTGTGAGATATTTTGGCTACCTAAATAGATATTTTTAAAATAACAGCAGCAACCCATTATAATGCTAGCACTGGGAGACAAAGTCATCTTGTTTGCAAAGAAATCTGGTTGATCTAATTAACATAAATTAGATCATTTAGGATCTCTGTACAAACAGTAAAATGTAAGCACTGTATCACCTTTGCAAAGCAGAGGGGAACCACTTGCCATTGAAAGTGTGGGATCTTGAAACTGGAATGGATTTTCTTTTTCATTGGCTTCTCTAATCTTTTTAAGACTATGGTAACAATAGAAATAATAAACAATTTCAATAGAGATGATCTAGTCCCCTTCTTATAAGTTAGAAAATTAAGGCACAGAGAAGTTAAGGAACTTCTGAAGTTCACAGAGCTGGCAAATGAAAAGTGTGTTGTCTGACTATAAACCAAGACTCAATGTACTGTCGATTCCTTTATATTCTTTCCCTCTTGGCATTCCCAAAAATTTCTCAAGGAATTTGCAATTGTACATTTAAAAGTTCCTCCTTTGAGGAAAAGTAGTCAATAGAGTATCGCAACTACTAGCTAAAAGTGTTTATTTTTTCCTCTCTACTTACAGTGTGCCTGCTATATGATGAAAATATCTATTCCTTCAAAAGCCTGGTGTATATTAAATGTGTATCTTATGACTGGATGTGTCTCAGAGCAATCACTCTGTGTGGATTTTAGAAAAGCTAATACTGGAATCAACTGGCATGTGAGAAAGCAATGAAGAGGCAGAAAGAATGGGTTATTTTCTTGAGTTTTCAATCAGGAAGATTAGGGAGCAGTGATTAAAAACAAAAAACTAAGCTGTTTAGAAGAAGGTGATCAGAAGACCACCTGTTTGATCTAAGAAGCAGTTGAGGAAGGACAAGGACTTCCTTGGCTGTTCACTGTTGTAACCATCCGATCATTGAAAGCAGCCCACCTGGCTCATACAGAATGCTCCATAAATGTCCGTTGAGTAAGAGGACACAAGCTTAGCACTAAGGAGACCTGGAATCTGCTTTGAGCTCTCTTACTAGCCTTGATCCACTCACTTCCCTGAGCCTCATTCTCATCGTCTACTACGTGAAAGATATAGACTATTTTGTGGTAGATACAGAGGCTTTCTTCTGCCAAGCACCCTCTTCAACTCCATCATCTCTATGGTTATAATGGGATCTCACTACAAGTCACCAAATTCATAAACTCCAACGCTGCCCATGGACAAGGTTGATTGGTCCATGTGGGTAAATACGAGTTTTTTTCTCAAGGAATTTCAGAACTGGAACCAAAAAATTAATGTCAGCCTCATTCTGGTGGCTGAAACTGATAAAATTGAGAGTACACAAACTTGCAACTGGTTTGTGGCCACTTTCCTCAGTTTGATCTGAGTTGTAGAAATAGCCAATAGATAGCAAAAAGAATCAGACACAGAGGTAGAGCAGAATGACAAAAACAACTTTTAAATCCACGACTCTGAGGCCCAATGCATTCTTGTCCTTTATGTAATTAGATGTCTTAGAATTCTCACATTAAATTCTGTATTTTAAAAAACTAAATGAGACATGTAGCCATTAAATCATCTACTGAGATGAAAAATTATATCCAAGTATATTCTAATAGCTCTTTCATTTCTAAAAGTGGAAGATTTTAAGGACTGTGAAGTCTGCAATGTAGCCAGACAGGAGCATGATACTTTGACAGGAAGCAATTTAACCAGTGCAGACATGAAAATATGGGCTTCTATGGTAGCTAAGATGGTAGAGAATCACCATGTTGCAGCAAATGGCAAAATTTCCTTCCTTTACATGGCTGAATAGTATTCCATTGTATGTATATATCCTATACATACATATCCTATGTATATACCTATATATACATACATATCCTATATATATTTATCACTCCTCAAGCCAAATGCTTGTTGATGAGCACCTGGATTGTTTCTATGTCCTGACTATTATAAATAATGCTTCCATGAACAATGAGGTGCATGTATCTTTTTGAATTAGAGTTTTCATCTTTTCTGGGTATATGCCCAAGAGTGGGATTGCTGGATCAGATGGTAGCTCTAGTTTTAGTTTTTTACGGAACCTCCATACTGCTTTCCATAGTGGCTGCATCAATTTACATTCCCACTAACAGTGTAGGATGGTTCCCTTTTCCTCCACACCCTCTTCAGTATTTATTATTTGTAGACTTTTTGATGATGGCCATTATGATGGAGAACTTCCCAGGTAGCTCAGTGGTAAAGAATCCACCTATCAAGCAGGAGATGTGGGTTCAATTCCTGGGTCAGAAAGGTCCCCTGGAGGAGGAAATGGCGACCTACTTCAGTATTCTTGCCTGGAAAATCCCATGAACAGAGGAGCCTGGCAAGCTACAATCCACAGGGTTGCAAAGAGTCAGACACGACTGAGTGAGCATGTACACACCTATTCTAATGGATGTGAGATGATATCTCATTGTGGTTTTGATTTGCATTTCTCTAAGACTTAGAGGATGAGATGGTTAGATAGTATCACTGACTCAGTGGACGTGAATTTGAGCAAACTCCAAGAGATAGTGGAGTACAGGGAAGCCTGGTCAGACACAATTTAGTGACTGAACAACAATAGAGGAGAAAGTTAGGCATCTGTTTCATAATACCTTTTGAAATAATGCTGGTTTTATTTAATATCTTTGGCTGGGGAAACTGTGCTAAGGGAACACTATGGACAGAAATGCATTTTATAGTAATAGAACATATGTAGTTCTCCTTGAAATATATGTATTGTTATTGCTAGTTGAAATACAGCGTATACGGTGTTGCTGTGTGAGTGGAGATAAAGCAAATTTTAAAAGTACATAATTAAAAATATAATATCAAATACAGGAAAGAAAAATTTGAAAAGCCTTATTTGAATCTTGAACACCACAGGTTTGCACTGTGTCAGTCCACTTATAGGTGGATTTTTTGCAATAAGAAATACTACAGTACCACACAATCAGGTTGATTGAATCTGTGAATGTGGAACTTTCAATATGAGAACTGACTGTGAAGTTATAAGCGAATTGTGTACTGTATGGGTTGGAGTCCCTAACCCCAGTGTTGTTCAAGAGTCAGCTGTACTTCTATTTTTTTAAATCTATTTTTCTTAGAAAAGACAGTGACCCATTCAAAATAATGTTTAATAAATGAGAATTTTCATAACAGTTAATTCACAACAATATTCACCTAAGGGGAACAGCTGAGGAAATTGAGGCACATAGAAATTAATGAGAAGTAGTTCAACTAGGAAATTCACTGAAGAAACATGAATAAAATTAAACTTCATGATTAGGGAAATACAAAATAAAACAGCAATAAAATAACATGTTCGATGTACTAGACTGATAAAAACTAAAAGAGATTGTTAATAAACACTTTGAGGGACTTTCCTGATGGTCCAGTGGTTGGGACTTCCAATGCAGGGGCTGTGGGTTCCACCCCTGGTTGGGTGGCTAAGATCCCACTTGTCTCATGGCCCAGAACTAGAACATAAACAACAGAAGCAGTACTGTAACAAATTCAATACTTGAAAAAAAAAAAAAACCACTTTGAGTGAGGGTATAGAGAAAAGGGTACTGTCATACACTATTGGTGAGAAAATAATTGATCAAAAACATGGAACTGTGTTAGGGAGCTTGGGACCAACATGTACCCACTGCTATATTTAAAATGGATAACCAATAAGATCCTACTGTATAGCACAGGGAAACTGCTCAATGTTATGTGGCAGCCTAGAAGGGAGAGGAGTTTGGGGGAGAATGCATACATGTATGGCTGAGTCCCTTTGCTGTCCACCTGAAACTATCATAACATTGTTAATTGGCTATACCACAATATAAAATAAAAAGTTAAAAAAATTTTAAAATGTAACAGTTTTTGGAGGACAATTTGGCATTATCTTTCATTATTTAAAATATTTATTCTCTTTGACCTTGTAATTTCACTAATATAAATCCAACAGAAATCTTCACTTTTAAGCTCAAAGATAATTGTATAAGGGTGTTTATTAAAGGATTGCTTCTAAGAGAAAAATCAAAATCTGCAAACAATTTACGACTGATATCCATTTATAGAGAGAAACAGATAAATTATAGTGTGAAAGTGTTAGTCACTCAGTCGTGTCCAACTCTTCAAGACCTCCAACTCTTTAAGATTCTTCAAGACCCACGGACTGTACCCTGCCAGGCTCCTCTGTACATGGGATTTCACAGGTAAAAATACTGGAGCGGGTAGCCATTCCCTTCTCTGTCAGGATCCTCCTGACCCAGGGGTCAAACCCAGGTCTTCTGCATTGCAGGCATATTTTTTATCAACTGAGCCACCAGAGAAGCCCAAATTATAGTATACTCATATAATTTCAGATCCTTTTCTATGTATTTATTGACATACTCATATAATAAAGCAGGTTTTACATATTAAGGAAGTAGAATAATATGTAAAACCTGCTTTATTATATGAGTATGTCAATAAATACATAGAAAAGGATCTGAAATTATATATTCTAAACTGTTAATAGTGGTCAGCTTTAGGTAAATGGGATTCGAGTCCTCACTTTTACTTTTGTACTACTTAGAGTTCTAAGTTTTTACAAAAGCACTAGTTTTAATTAATTTAAAACTGAACCAAAAAAGGTAGTTTAGTATTTTGTCTTTGCACTTGAGGATTACTGTGATGATATATGGAAAAGTCTATATAAACTTTCAACTCTGATATATTTAACTTGAGGTAGTTGGTTAAGTCTTGGGATTTCTTCATTTTGATATTGTTTTGTACCTTTTAAATTCACAGCTCTGAATTGCACATGCTGCATGATCACCCAGCTTCACGTGAGCTCCCTTCAAATTCTGAAGAGGCAGTGAGTAGCTTCTGTCAACACTGTTGAGGGTACAATACTAGACATTTTTAGAAGATAAAAGAAATCTTAGAAAGTAAAGCCCCCATTGTCTTAACATGATATACAGTAGGAATCTAAGAACATTTTTTTGGAATAAAATAAATACAACAAAAAATGTCAGTATAGAGTTATTGCATGCATTCAGAAAAGATGAGAAAAATGGAAGGCTCAGTGAAAACTATGAGAGGCGGCCTTGGGCATTTAGTACACAAAAAGCAGACACAGACAGTTCTTGAGTTGGGAATCAAAACAAAGTACATTATATAAAAGATTATTTTCTCGGAGTATTTAGGTACTAATTAGTAGACTGCTGAAATAAACCAAAAGGGCCTAAACAATAAATAACTCCCAGAAAACATCATTGAAAACAAACAAGCCAGCTACATAAATACCCATTAGGTCACGGGGTGGTATCAAACAAACATGCTCCAGGGAAAGTGAAGGTAGGTATCAGTGAAATGGGCAAAATATTTAAATAGGCTGAAATCTGGGGAGTGACTGTAAGAGCTTTATCCTCTGGGGGCTTCATCCTCAGCATTGACCTTGTTGTCAAATAAAAATGTAAGAAAAGAACCAAACATGTATCAAGTCTCTCTTAGCTCCAATTGTCTCTTTGAAGGTAGAAATTTTACAAACAAAAAATTAGCATTTTTTTTCTTTTCACACTCTCCTTGAACACGTGTAAAGACATTTTCAAGAAAGGTTTTTCATTTCATTGTTCTTGCTTATGTTTCAAAATAATGTTTTATAGTAAGTCAATGTGACATAAATAGGGAAAAAACATGATAGATGGATAGACAGATAGATAGACAGATCTACATGGATTAGATATATATTGGTCTCTGCCCTTGGTTCCTGGCACAGAGCTCTAAAACCCTCATAATTTCCTAAATGATAAGAACGCTAGGATGATCTCTTGTCCTAGCATTTGTCTTTGGCTCCTGTCCCTGACACAGACCTCCTAAAACCCTTGTAAATTCCTATGTGATAAAAGCTCTGGGAGCATCTTTTATTCTAATAAGGTGACACTGGGTAGGTTCCTGGATAGCTCCTGAATCAGGGACAAGTCATGATTAGAAGCTTGGAATTTTTGGCCCCATCCTCTCTCTTCTGGAGAGGGGAGGAAGGTAGAAACTGACTTAAATATTGATCATGCCTATGTGAAAAAGTCTCCATAAAATCCCAATAGTGGGGAGTTCAGAGAGTTTCTGGGTTGGTGAACACATGGAATCTCCACCCCTTTCCCTATACCTTGCCCTACATATCCCTTCAATCTAGATATTCTTCTGTATCCTTTATCATATCTTTTTATAATAATCTGTTGTGCTTAGTAGCTCAGTCATGTGCGACTCTTTGCAATCCCATGGGCTGTAGCCTGCCAGGCTCCTCTGTCCATGGAATTCTCCAGGCAAGAATAATGGAGTGGGTAACCATTTCCTTCTCCAGGGGATCTTGTGACCCAGGGATCATTCCCGCATCTCTTGCATCTCCTGCATTGCAGACGGATTCTTTACCATCTGAGACACCAGGGAAGCCCATGATAAACTGGTATGAGTAAATATTTCCTTAATTCGGAGAGCCACTCTAGCAAATTAAATCTGATGAGGGGCCCTTTGGAGCCTCCCATCTATAGGCTATTACCTGGGCTTGCAACTGGCATATGAAGTTGAGGGGGAAGTCTTCTGGGGCTGAGGCCTTCACCTGTGAAATCTGATGCTACCTTCAGGCAGATGGTGGCAGAACTGAGTTAAATTGTAGGACATGAAGCTTGTATCATTTGTGTGGGGGAAAACCACTACATCAAAAGTGAAGTGTTCTCTGTAAAAGTAACAGAGACACTTAGAAGAGAAACATAGAAGGGAAGAATTGGTTTTCCCTACACAAAAGGAGAAAACTGACTTTTTCCCCCTAAATACTCACCTACTGTGAATCCTCTATTTTAAGTAAAGCAAAACCAGTTGTTCCTGTAGCACTTTGTTCATAACTCTTACAGCACTTACCATGGTGATTTACCAACTTACATCTTCACCAGACATGAATTCTTTGAAGTCAAGGACTGCTTTAATTTCATCTCTAGCACTTTGCCTGGCATATAAATTAATTGATCAATTAATTAATACTTCTAATATAGATATCTTTTGTGTGCTTATCAAAGATGGATTTTTTTTTGAGAAGTGGACTTAACACCACTCTGTAATGAATTTTGATGACAGGTTTTCTAAAGTGTCTCTCTCAATCCCTTACTTTCGGTTTTATAAGAGAAGATCAACATCAGAAGTAAAGGTGATGAAAAAGAATAAAAAAATCAAGAAATGAGTATTGTTAGAATTAAATGACTTACATTTCAAGTGATTGCCAAGGAAATTTGACATGTAGATATATGAAAGGTATAAAAGAACCTGGAATTACACATAAATAGAATTTGTGAATTTGAATGAAAGCTTGACACAACCTCTAATGTCATTTATACATTTGAATGGCTAGGAGCTCCAGAGATAAAAATTTAAAATATAAATTAAAAGTTGTCCTTTTGGAGTAATAAATTACTAACACCATGTAAAATATTTGATAAACACCTATCAGACAGCTCACATTATAAGTTATTATACAAAAGTAATTTGATACATATGAATATTGAGGTTTCATAAAAACTTGGAAATGATGGATAACTAAATATAGATATTAAACAGATATACAGAGTTAACAATAATGTCATGGGACTATCAAGAATAACTGTATTTCTTTGATGTAGACTAGATCAAATAATGTAGGATTGTAGAAAACAATTTTATTTTACCAAATCAATTCGAAAAAGCTCTATGAAAAATATCAGGGGATATACTTAAAATAAACCAGGACAATAAGTTAGTAAAGAGACTGTTCAAAGTACTTGGCACAGCTTTGCAGGGCACCCAGAAGGAAGACTGGGATGATCCAACAAAAGAAGGAAACTTGAAATAAACAAAGATTGGCTGAAACCCAGAAGATAATAAGGGTGTGAAGTGTTGTAGGGCTTCCTGATAAAGAGCATTAGAGCTGAGGATGGCATTCTCTAGTATGAACAAAAGTCAGTGTCTTTTTAGGATTTTAAATCTATGGAGAATGAAAGCATCTCTATCTAGTGATGTAAGGTTTGGGCGAATACCACTGGAACCGAAGTTTTCAGCATCTAATGACTTCTAAACACAGCATTTTTCAATATGGTGTATACTGTAGATTTTATCAAAGATACTAAAGGTATTATCATAGGATTCCAAAATGGACAAATTTGTGGACGCTAATAAGGCTAGTGTCATGAGAGGTAAACAACAGCAATTATTTTTATTACCTGCCATGACATTTTATCATATAACATTTTGTATTTTCTAGATGCTTCCTTTTGATTTTCCATGTCTCCCTAGTTAGAATGCAAGTTTATGAAAAAAAGAAAAAAAAGATTCACTGCCAGAACCTAAAGTAGTTCTGAATATTCGGTTACTTACAGGTATCGGGTTGGGCTAAAATGTTTGTTAGGGTTTTTGAATGCTGTTATGGGAAAACCCCAATATTTGTATCCATTCTTTTCTCTCTAGCCCCTGACTAGTACCTTAATTTTTCTTATGTAGACCATTGCAATGACCTTTTTATTACTCTCCAAAATCCTCACAAATATATCTAGGAAGACATGGAAAACCAAAAGGAAGTATTTAGATAACAGAAGATATTATACAAAGCAGACAATAAAAATAGTATCTTTTCCCTCTAATACTGATATTTCATCTATAGCTTTCCTTCTGCCACTATCACCTAACCTTCTACAGTCTATGAATCATAACTATTAAACTATATATTATATATGTACACACACACACATACAGAGGCACACTGCCAACACAGGTGGGGGGCTGGAAGGGCCAATGTTATATGTAAACATAGGGTCTTAAGTTTGTTCTTACATTATAGTAGAGTAAGGAGAAGTTAGGACAAATTACAAAGTTTTAAGACCCCCTGAGTGGGTTGTGTAAAACTACCAGGGTTCACACATGCCTAGTAAAGTGTGACAAATTCCAATTAAAGTGCAATGATGCAGAGTGGGAAGAGAAGGGAAACTTCAGCTTAGAAGCAGAGAGTTGAAAAAAAAGAATGTTTTTAGGAAAATAGGAAGATTTGAGAGAAGAGGGAAACAAGGATGGAGAAGGAAAAGAGCAGCTCTCAAGGGCATAGTCCTCTATCACAGAGTCCCAGCGCCACAAGGAGCTCAGAGTTCATGGTAGGCTTTATCCAGAGAGAAGCAGAGATAAGGTGCTGAGTGGTCTAAATCTTAGACCAGAAGAAAGAGGCTAAAAGGAATCAAGAACAAAAATCCTCTTTGGGGGACCATGTAAAAGGGTTGGAAATAATGGGGGGAATATTTGACTTTTATACAAAGTCTGAAGAACAACAGATCTATTCAAGGTTAGGAAGAACCATTTTTAGCAAGAAATCTATAGCAGGACTTAAGCTTCAGTTGCAGGTGAATACTGGGGAATCTTGTTAAAATGCAGATTAGAATTCAGCAGGGCTGGGGTGGAGCCCAAGAGTCCACATTTCTAATGAGTTCCCAGGTGGAGCTATGCTGCTTTGAGTGGCAAGGATTTATTTGGTATTAAACTAGAGTATTTAAAGTGTTTTTATAAAAGAAACAGATCAATGAATTAGTGCTTCCCAATATAGAGAGCTTCAGTGGGTTTATCACAGACTTTAATTATGAAATTATCCTCCCTTTAACCCTTAGTTGAGGGCAATGAAAACATATTTAAGATCAAAAGAGGGAATACAGTGCCCCAGTTCAAACCAAAGATAACATTTGAGAACATAATTATTGTTAAATGTCTACTTTATTAAGAAGATAACTGTGTTGTTTACAGCTACACATCTGCATGTTCAAGTGCCCCCAAAGAACTTCCTGTGATGAAAGAAATGTTCTATATCTGAACTGTCCAATACGGTAGCCACTAACTATCTGTGGCTATTGAGCACTTGAAATAAAGCTAGTATAACTGAGAAGTAAATTTTTAATCTTACTGAATTTCATTAATTGAGATTGAAACAGCCACAGGTGGCTAGATGCTGTTGTTCAGTCACTCAGTCATATCTGATTCTTTGCAATTCCATGGACTGCAGCATGCCAGGCTTCCTTGTCCTTCACTATCTCCCAGAGTTTGCCCAAACTCATGTCCTTTGAGTGAGAAGGGGATGACAGGCGATGAGATTGTTGGATGGCATCTCTGACTCAATGTAGCTAGTAGCTTCCATGATCATTAAAGCTGCTGGCATCACCAAAAGGCAATCAGATGTTTTTGCCTTCAGATGGAAGTAGTCTTCCTATCAAGGCTCTAGAATTAGCTACCAATCTGCAAAAGAGACCCCAGAAGTGTTCAGATCACATTCGGAGAACTGATAGTGTAAAGGAATACATGTGCTTGACGCCCACAGAACGCAGCTGAGAACAGCCAGGGAATTCAATCCTCCTTTTATCAAAAGCAGAGTTCTTCTACCAAGTCATCATCTATAGTAATACTAACTTGAAATAGAAAGAATATCCCGTGAAGGATCCTGTCTTTGATAATAATATAACATTGATACAATATTATGTTTTATAATAACATAATACACAGACACAAAGACACACACACACATACAGGTTTCAAAGGAGAAAATTTGAGTTTCACCTCTAGCTACATTCTCAATAATGTATGGCCTTTGGCAAGTCACCTAACCTCTCTGATCTTCAGTACTAATTCTCTCTGTAAATTGGAGTTGATAAAATACCTAGTGTTAGGAAAGTAACTTCCTGAAGGGCCTTGTAAAGTTCTATGCAATGGCTAATTATTTATTACTCACTAAAAGGGAAGTGATATGCCATATTTAAAACAGAATTCAAGGAACTTCCCAGATTCTTTTGTTGTATTGAACTTGTGTTGCATGCACATGGCCTTAGAAATGTTATGTAATGGATATTTCAATCCTTCATTTTTGTTGTAATGGGATATAACCTTCAAGGAATGAGCATTCCAAAGCCATTTGGGAGAATGATGGTTTAAGGGAGGAGTGCTTTATTTAGTAGCGTGGGGCCTGGTAAGCATCCTCCCTGCTAAGATTATACTGAAAAGAAAGGAAATCACAGACTGCTCATTTCCCTTGTACTGCTTGTAATCTCATGGAAACTTCCTGTAAAAGGCAGTTATAGCATTACATGTAAACTGATTTCACACTTACTGGATACTACCAGACCAACAATTGCAGTCCTTTGGGAGAAAAATAAAATAGCATACTTATTCTTTATACTTTGTATTAGTTTGGAAGAACATGGAAACCCTAGTGATGGAGAAACAGACTCATGCCAGAGGCAAGGAAACTATTTAGAAACATGGTTACCATTTAGTAATTCCACTGAGAGGCCAAATTCATTAGCCAAGAGACTGGTTACACTTAAAAAAAAATTATTCATTAAACAAAGTACAGCATGAAGAAACAGTTCCCTTTGATCTAGGTACATATTAACTACAGTTTTAAAATACAAAATTTTAGTAACATCTGCTAAGAAGTAATGTTAAGAGTAATTTTAGAAATGGAAATGTTTACATATATTTCATGTACTGTTAGAGCTTCAAATGTTGGCATGGCTGTCTCCTTTTGGCTTTCCAAGAATACAAATACCTGGTGAGAGCTTATTAGTGCAAGGGACAGTGTGTGTGAAATGCTGAAGTGCAGTAGTGTTGAAGTCACAATAAGAAGCCAGAAGGGACTCCTGATTTCCATCGCAGTGTCAGTCAATACAGCTTCATTTTTATACATGCATAAGGCCCTTGCACGATATTTGAAAAGCCTCCATTACTGAAAATCACTGCTAAAGACAATGCCAAAAAACATGAAATGCAGCCTCTGCCTTCAAGCCTTTAAAATAAACATGAAGTCCAAAAAGTTGATTAGGAAAGGGGAGGTGGTTATCAATACAAGTATAAAACAGTGAAGAAAAAAAAAGAATTTGTGAAAACAAATTCTGAGTACATGAGATAGATAATCACTATGGATCAAGTGGTCTGGAAAGCGGGAGGAAGCCTTGGAGTGCTACCTGCCATCTATCAGTGCCTCCATAAGAACAGGACACTTTTCCTGTGCTTGTGAACCCTGGTCTGACACCTGCATGGAACCCAGAACCCACTTGTACTTTGATGATGCTCTATACTGGCAATTAGTCGGACACGACTGAGCGAATTCACTTTCACTTTTCACTTTCATGCACTGGAGGAGGACATGGCAACCCACTCCAGTGTTCTTGCCTGGAGAATCCCAGGGACGGAGGAGCCTGGTGGGCTGCCGTCTATGGGGTCACACAGAGTCGGACACGACTGACACGACTTAGCAGCAGCAGCAGCAGCATACTGGCAATTAGTTGGCAGTTGTGCTGTTGGTTCATGGATGCTTTCGATAATTAATCATCTCTGGTCACAAAGAGTCACACAACTGAGGGACTTAGCACACACACACACAACAGGGTAAATGGCTGTGGCTAATTCCTAAACCTGAGGACAATAGTACTGAGAACCACCTGTGAGCACCAGCTATTGTGACTGGCCTCTTTCCCAAGATCCACCTGAGAAAACACAGCCGAGCAAATATGTGTCCCCTGCCCTGCTGACCCTTGACTTGGCCATAGAATCCTTCTTGACTAGTGTTCTCTGGACGCTATACCATCTGAATGGAGTTGGGACTTAGGTGAAATTGTGGTCTATATTTATCTTCTCATGTGGCTTGTCAAGTCTTATTGGATCCACCTACCCTGTTGAACCAGCCCTCCAGCCTTGATCAATATATGCTTCAGCCTGTGATATATCTTGGACTACCCTTTTTTGTGTTCTGCTGGAATGAACTCTCAGTAAGCGATGTGTTCAGAGATGGGGTGACAGAAGTAGTTGCAAGGAAAGAGGCAGAAGACAGTGAAGAGCTAAGAAGGACCAGGCACCTGGCATGCTTCTGAAAAAGTAGATTTCTCTGTCCCATTGCCAATCTGCTGATCATAATCTCTGAAGTGGGGCCTAGGAATCTTCATTAAAGCAGTGCTTGCAGTGTACTTAAAAAACTTATTATGGAAACTTTCAAATATATAAAATAGTACAGAGTAACCAATCTTGTTTCATTTAAACCCCTGAATACTTCTCTCCACTCCTGACCCCACTGGCTTATCCTGAAGCCATTCGCAGATATCACGTCATTTCATCTGTACATATTTCTGAAAGATAAGGATGTAAAAAGCACAACCACAACAAGTCTTTATAATCCTCAGTCTTCACTTCCTCAATCTCAAATTTGAAAATATTTGTTTAAATCAGGATCCAAATAAGGTCTCACACAATGCATTTTGTTGTTATATGTCTAGTACCTCTTAAGGTCCTAACACTGGGATAGACCAGGGCAGTTGCTGATAGATAGTCAGACTAGAAGACCTCTGGGCTCTGAACCTCATTATAGGACCATGTTTGATGTTTTCAGGGTAGAAGACTCAGAGCTCTGGCTATATGAAGACAATTTTTCTTTTAAAGTTGGTAAGATCTTCAACAACTGGTTGAGAAGAGAGAGCCACAAATGTACCCTTTAAAGAAGGGCACCAAACTGTCCTGAGAATGACCTGGGAAACTCTAAAAGCAGTGACCAGATTGGTGACTGTGTCTTGGTTATGGGATTGAGAACAATTTGGAAATCATTCATTCAAGCTGTTGATCATATCTTGCCCCTTAGGTACAGAACATGTGTATCAGTGGCCAGCACAGGGCCTTGCACATGACAGCCAAGAAGGTTTACATACCTTTTCTCAAAACCTGTAAATGATACATTGCCCGACGCACTTGAACCTCAAACAGATACAAATCTTCTTCAAAAGAAAAGGAGGCCTTTGTAAGTGATTCAGCTTTTCTTGTGCTCACCCCTAACACCCCCCAGAGCTATGATTTATTGATGGCTTATTAGCGACCAGGCCATGTGTCTAGCAAGGGTGGTACATGGAAGAAAACTGATGGTTATCTGTTAAAGGAATCAACAGGCTACTGAAGACTTTACACTGAACTTTCAGAGCAGCTGCTACTACCTTGTCATGGAGTTTATTATTATCTCTGTTTTACAAAATCATGGTAAGAGTGAGACTTACAGAGTTCTAAGTCTGCTCTAAGTGCTTTCTGTATGTTATCACCTCATTAAACGGTACAGCTACTCTAGGAGTTAGGTACTATTAGCCCCATTGACCGGAGAAGGCAATGGCACCCCACTCCAGTACTCTTGCCTGGAAAATCCCATGGATGGCGGAGCCTGGTAGGCTACAGTCCATGGGGTCGCTAAGAGTCGGACACGACTGAGTGACTTCACTTTCACTTTTCCCTTTCATGCACTGGAGAAGGAAATGGCAACCCACTCCAGTATTCTTGCCTGGAGAATCCCGGGGACGACGGAGCCTGGTGGGCTGCCGTCTATGGGGTCACACAGAGTCGGACACGAATGAAGCGACTTAGCAGCAGCAGCAGCAGCCCCACTGACACAGGCACAGAGTTTAAGTAACTTGCCTGGAACACAAACTGTCTAGAACACAAATTAGAACTGACGGGACTTGATTCAAATCGGAGCTGCCAAAGTGGTGAGCACTGGAAGGAGAGCGGGGTAGTACAATACCCCCAGTTACAAGTTCCTTGCAGAAACAAGACCAAAAACGCAGGTTCAGAGGTAACAGAGGTAACCTCTGACTACGGAGGATCCCTTTGTCTCTTCCTGTAACCAACTCAGCCCCTTCCTCACTCTGAGAAAGGACAATTCTGCTTTGAGGCTGGAAGCCCGAGTTACATAAAGAAACCTTAGATATCAATCGGGTAGTTTTCTGGGCAGACTGACTAAACTCCTTTATTCCCCAAACGTTTATTAAACACCTGCTATGTCCAAACAGGCTTCCCTGGTGGCTCAGCAGTAAAGAGCACGACAGGAGATTGGGATTCCATCCCTGAGTCAGGCAGTTCCTCTGGAGAAGGAAATGGCAACCCACTCCAGTATTCTCGCCTGGGAAATCCCATAGACAGAGAACTCTGGGGGATTACAGCCCATGGGGTCGCAGAGTCGGACACGACTTTGTCACTAAAACAACAACGTCCAAAACACTGTTAGTAGGCTAGTGTGGGGCTCCTGAGAACAGCGACCGTGACACTTTCTGGAGATAGCAAGAGGAGTGCCGGTTTGTTGAGGAGTTCTCCCACTTTCTTCTTCTTCAGGAACTGTCCTACCCTTCAAGGTGGCAGGAGCAACGACCTTCATTCTCAGGTCGCACAAACCTGAGAATGACGGACAAGCACTGCATACAGAGCTAGACTGATACCTAGGGAGATGCGTCAGAAACTTGGGACTCAGTCCCCTCGGCCAGATCATGAATAGGCTGGCTTTCTAGGTAGAGAAGGGCTAATAGAATTTGCAGAGACAGGAACTGTCTGAGTCCTCCGCAGACCTCGACTCCAGCCCGCAACACCAGCAGGTTTCTGTGCAAAAACGTTTTGAGCTGAATGCACACACTGTCCTTTAACAATGCAAACGTGACAGCTGCCTATTGAATAATCGTTCCGCCTCCGTTTAGAGCAGTTCGTGCGTGCCACAGAGGCATCTTCTGCGCTATAGTTATGCAACCTCACTCGCAGCGGGAGTTATTTCCTGTGCTTCTGGCTGCGCCAGATTCTTGTAACACGCCTACCCAGGGCTTCAATGGGAGTCGTTCTCCATTAACAACCAGTCTAGCTATCAGAGATGAATGCTCCGCGCAGCATACCCCTTGCGCAGTAAGAATCCACGATATTAAAACTCTTTCTCTTCTAGCTGTCTCTCTCTTTCTCTCTCTCATACACACACTCTCTGGGCATGCAGCTAGGAGACTGCAGCAGTGCAGGCAGAGGGACAGCAGGCGGAGCTCTCTTTGTACAGTCCCTCTCTCCAACCCCCACCAACTAAAGATGAACTCATGCCAGTTCCATTCTTTGCAAGGAAAAAACACACACACACAAACACATAGCAGAACAGAGCGGCCTCCAGTTTCCTCCAGGAGCACACTGTCACTCTAGCTTTTCTGTTCAAACAACCAGGATAGTCCAAAGCAAGTAACGGGGAGCACAGCGCCGCAACAATGCAACCTCCGGAGCGGCTCCCCGTGCAGCTCCCACCCCCGCCCCCTTTCGCGGCGTGCCAAGAGTTTGGAGCGCGCGCACGCACGCGAGCACGGTGCCTGCGTATCCCTCCGCCTCCCTCCTCCTCTCCCCGCTCGGTGGCTCGACAACGATTTGGGAAATGAAGGGAGGAGGGAACTACTTTCCTGAAACTTGCTATGCTGCACACGACTTCGAGTTGCAGTGATTCGTCCGGAGGTCGCAGCTTTTAGTCCTCCTACCTACACGCCCTCTCAGTCCGGGCACCCCGCGCGGCAACCCCGCCCCGTACCCGCTCTGGCCCTCCGGGAAGCCGGCGGCCTGCAGAAATCGCCAGGGACTACTTCGCCTCCTTCTCCCGCGGGCGCCCCCGGTTCGGGCAGCGGCGGCGGCGGAAGGAGCGGGCGGCGTGAGCGCTTCCGCCGCCCCCCTCGCGGCTCCCCTCTGGCGAGCGTGAGGAGCTGGCCCGCGGAGCTGCTGGTGGGCACCGTCTGGTGGGGGATCCGCGGCCGGTCTCCTCGCTCTCCCGCCTCTTCTCGGCACCCTGCCCCTCGAGCGTGCCGCTCTCCTCCGACCCGGGTGAGGACGATACGTTCGCCCGCCCCTGCCTCACACGCGCCCCGCCGCCCCCTCCTCCCTCTTCTGGAGTCGTCCCGGCCGGAGCGTGTCTGGAGGAATCCGCCGCCGTGAGGCCCCTCGCCCGCTTCTGCTCGTCCGGAAGGACCGGCCCGGTCGCTGCCCGGGGCTGAGCGGGCAGCCGGCGGCGAGGCGGGAGATGGTGGGGTGGGCTCCGGCAGGACCGCGTCGCCACCGCCCGGAGCCTGGGCTCGGCACCCCCCCGCCGGCCCCCACCAAGCGGATCCCTGCTTCCTCCTCGCCGCATCCCTGAGGGAAGCGCCGCCTCTGCTCCTGGGTTCTCAGCCCGCCTGCCTGCTCCCTCCTGGCCGGACCCCGCCGCGCTCCACCCGTGGCCCGAGAAACCGGTCTCCAGTCCACCTTCGCAGCCCCCCTTCTTTTTTCCCTTGGCTCCCACCCTCCCCGGCCTCCTCGGATCCTTTGGCTGGACGCTGAGGCGGGGGAAGAGGCTGGGGTCGCCACGGTGGAGGTTGTCGCCGCCACCCCCCTGCGGGGGTGGCCGGGGTTCCCGGCTGGGGGGGCACCATTCCGGGTGAGGCATCCACCATGGTGAGGCCCCTGAGCCGCTGCCCCCGCGCCCCCCCGGCCGCCGCTGCCTCCTGCCCCTCAGTGCTGCTGCTGCTCCTCTGCCTGCTGTTGCTCCTCCATCTCCAGATCGGATCGCGGTGAGGGAAAGATGAGCGAGGAGACGGCGACTTCTGACAACGAGTAAGCACCTCACTGATCTTGATTACTAACACCGCCCCCCCCCATTTTTCCTCGACACCTCCCCAGACCGCCTCGGGGACTTGGGTGCTTGCAACCGTGGAGAGTTTGAGTGCATCTTGTTCTGGAGAAAACATTTGATTTCTTTAGCTATTTTATTTAATGGCAGGAACCCCGGACCCCCACCCCCAGCATTTAGTTGCTTTCTTCTGGGAGAAGGTATTGAATTTGGGTTGGGATGGCAATTGTTTGTCCATGAGGTGGAATAATACGGATGGATGGAGGAGGGGTAGCAATTATCCCACCCAGTGCCTGGAAGACCTCTGGCCTGTCCTTTTTCACTTTAGCACATCAATCAACATACCTTAAATATCCATTTTGCCTCCTTTATAGCTGTTTCACTTGGAAACTAATGTGTGGGAGCACCTCCTGCATCAAACTGCACTTGAATCTTAATTCGATGAGTCAGTGTTTCTTAAATACCGATTAAGCCTCCCCCCGCCCCTCACCCTTTTTAAACTTATGACCTGTAAAATTTTTGTAAAAAATGGAGCTAGGGAAGCATTTTTGTAATTTATGTAGCTTTGGGGACACCTGGAGTGTGGGCGATTCTGTTTTGCCTTTGCGAACGCTGGACTTATCTTTATGAGGACCATAGGAAAATTTTGAAAGCTAAATTTTATCTTTCAGCTACATTGAAACACACCGTTCACGTCGATTTAACAGTGTTTACATTGCTGAACATGTTGATGACTTCATTCATTAACTTGTAGAGCATCTCGGCTTAAGTTTTTGTTTATTTGGGCTGTCCTTATGTTTTCCAAGCAAAATACTTTGCCTTTTAAATATTTTGCTGTAACGTAACAGCTGCCTGGAGGAATAATGAGGCTGCAACAGTTTTCTATTGAGACGGAATTTAATTCCATGCGAATATTAGTGTCCGTTTTCTTGTTATTAAATTCAAGTTTTGTTTATCTTCAGAGGGTTGGAAAGAGTTAAGTGAGTTAGGACTAGTCCTAGGACGCATTCCTTTAAGTAAAGAGCATTCCTCGAGTCAGACCTTTCTGAGAGCTTTAAAGTCCAAAGCCTAGGCTTGTTTAACATAAAATAGCTTGAGAAATGCTGAGCAGAGTCCCCAGGCCCCCCCCCCCCCCAACACACACTTCTGACGAGCGGGGTGTGGGAGAAGGTGGATTGCTGCAGTGTCAGTGCAGTCTAGAAGCAGAAGTGGCCGCCATGTTCTCTCTCTTTTTGTGAATCGCCCTCATTTGCATAGCACACTTTTCATTCATAAAAAAATAATTAAACATCCATCACCTTGGACATCTTAAAAGGATTTTCCAGGAAGAAATTCGAAGCTCAACTGCCAGTCTTCATGTAAAGTTTTGAGTTCAGAAAGTAAGGAGAAACCGAAGTTATAGGTTAAATTCAAAAATATACGCCCACACAAACAACTACCCCTGTTCTCAGAATGTTGACACAGTTATGTGGGAAATATCAGTTCGGGGAGGTGCTGGGATCACGTGATCGGCTCCATTCATAAAATACCTGGCTGGCCATTCACAGTGCAGTACACTGTCTCACTGCCTTCCGCAGATTAGACCTACTTTGAGAGAGATCAAGAAGTATCTCAGATAACGCTTAGTTAGGAGAAAAACTGGTAAAACCCGTGAACAGAAGGACGGTACTTTTTGCTGATACCTTCTTCTAAGAAAGTAGCCTGGATCGAAATTCAGGTTCTATTTTGGGGATGGGAGAAGACTAATTACCATATTTAAAGTAAAATATTGAATACCTCCTTTTATGGATGCAGCTAATAGAAACGCTAATACGGAAATGTGAATTGACACACATGTAAAATAGTTTTTAAGTGGACTCTTGTAATACTTCCCATGGACAAATTGAGAGTACAAGTTTTTTGCTGTAGTGATTACCAGTGAATGATAACTGCTTTTACACTAAAAATGAATACATATTCCCAGTGGTTTAATCGCAAAGATTTTGATATTCGAAGCACCTAATGACAATATTTATTAATGGTAAAATTGCCTTTAAAAAAATTAATGTACTTTGTATGGGACAATTTGGAAATTATCTCAGACTTAAGAATTGTTTTCACTAATTTATCCTGGTTTGTTATTAAATTTTTTCCTGCTAGGGGGTTTGTTATGTTAATTTTGATAGGTCGAGAATAATGTTTTAGATACAGTTTTTGCCACGAGATGTTAACTCTTCATGGGGACAAACTTTTGTGGGTTTTACTTTTATTTTTTTGTTTTAGAGAGTGATGTGTTCATCTGGTAATCAGTTTTATTAGAGCCTGCATTGTTTGTGCAATAGGTAAACCAGAAACAGTGAACTTCTTTGGAATGTAGACTTTATCTTGATAATTTATGTATCTGCTCTTTAATATATAATGTTTTCAAATGGGAATTTATTATTTATAATTACATGTATTGGGAAGAAACAAATGGTATGGTAAATGCCCTTAAAGCCTTAGCATAGTTTAAAATTACCCCGATATATGGTTTTTATTGGCGCCTTATGTATATTTTTCTTTTTTCTCTTTTTTTAAATCCATAATCAATAGGTAATTAGAGACTGTTCTTAACACTTGTATGTTTTTCACTTGATTTTGACTTTTAAAAAGAGTGCAAATTACCAGTGTCTTAGAAAACCATTAACCTTTTCTAGATAGCCATTGTGATAAAATCAAGTAAGGCCTTTAGAGGCCTCATTTTGAAACCCTCTAGTACATGCTTATTTGAAATTAGAGTTATGTGTAGAGAGAGAAATAGTTCTCAGAGGTTGATTGTGGGTATATATTTAATCAAGTAAGTAATATATTTAAACTAAGTAAGTAGTTCTGTAAGTCTGTAACACTTCGTCTTACACAATGCCAGACTTGAGGAGGGTTGGTGAAAGTCTGCTTTTCTTCTCCAGCTTTCAGTGGGAATTGTAACTGCGTTAAAAGTGTTATTAAAAACAAAAAAACCCCAAAACCCTCCATGCAAGAGCGATAGTTTATTTCAAATGATGCACAAACTGGTCTTTAAAGTGAATAAATAATGTATTTGCATTTGTACCATTCACGTAAATAAATAATGTATTTGCATTTGTACCATTCACGTAACAGTATTTAAACATTTGATACGTAGTCAGACTCTCCCTTTTCTGTGATGTTGATAATGAATCATATTCATTTATCTGGTTTTTACTATGTGCCAAGAGTAAAAATCTGTGATAAATGCTTTACATATGTATTATATAATTTATGTATATGCATGTAGTTTCAACAAAGTAGAGTTGAGTAGTAGGGTACTGTCATACCTTAATGATACCTTTCTGGTATCATTAAATATTTCCTAAACATAATTTTTAACACCTACATTATATTCGGTGTATACCATATTTTAATTGGTCTACCATTTTTCTGTAATTTCTGAACAGTGCTGCCTTTGATGCTAAGTTGTGTCTTCATCCAAATCTATAACTTTTTCTCCTTGAAATAGTCTAGAGATTGAATAAAATATGCAAACTTTTAAGTTGTTTTACTCTTCCTGCTAAATTGCTCTCTAGAAGAAAAGACTCGATGTGTGAGAGTGCTTATGCCTTGAAATGTCTGTCCAGTTCTCTTTGAAAAAATTTTTTCCCCATTTTGAAGGTGGAAATGAGATCGTTTTCCTATTTTTAAAATGTCTGGATAATAAAATAAAACTGATTTTTTAGAAAACAGAAAACTTTTTAGTTGGTTGTGGGGCGACTGCACTGTTTTTAAATATAAGGAGAATTAAAATGATCTTATAAAAGGCACTTACTAGTAATTTATGTAACTCTCACCAACTTTTATGCTGGGCTTCTCAGGTGGCTCAGATGGTAAAGAATCTACCTGCAATGTGGGAGACCCAGGTTCCATCCCTGGGTTGGAAAGATCCTCTGGAGAAAGGCTTGGCAACCCACTCCAGTATTCTTGCCTGGAGAATTCCATGAACGGAGGAACCTGGTGGGCTGCTATCCATGGGATCACAAAGAGTCAGACAGGACTATAATGTAAAGAACATTGGACTTGGACTTGGGAGTTGAGTTTCTGTCCTAACTGTGCCTAATTTATTCTCTGATTCTGGGCAAGTGACAGCCTTTGGGGCCCTCAGTTTGTTAACTTGTAAATCAAGGAACTTGAACTAATCATCATTATGGTCTCTTCTTATTGTAAATTATCCTAAAGTATACAGTGATAGACACACTGTAAGTCATTAGACTTACAGTCTTATATAGTCTATATAGTAGACTATGTAGTCTAATACATAGTAACATATGTATTTGTTAATTGGTTAGTTTTATTAGATTGTTGATTTTGATATGTTTAAGCAAATGGAAAACTTCCAGTAGATCTCATAGAATGATGAAGTAGAAACATGAATTTTGAAGAACCAAGATACATTTGGAAACAGTTGGCGCATTCCTAATCTCTAAAGGCTTCCTCATTTTGAGCTTAATTTAATATCCATGTGTCTTTGATAATATTCATCACAGATGGAAAACTTTTATTTGTTTTTTTTTAATAAATATGGTCTTTAGATGAATAAGTGAACAAAAGGCTGTTGGGGTAGGTCTTAAGAGGAATGTATTAAGATACCAGCCCTCATGCTGTACTTACTTGCCTAGAAGTGTCAAACGTCAGTCTTTTCATTTGGTTATTCACACAAATGTTAATCTAACAGTAGAGGGTAATCTCACATTTATTCAGTGTAAGAAATTAACTCAGATAATGAATTGTTTCATTCTTTTAAGTTTAATTTGCTGTTTATTTCAAGTTTTGTGTGATAGCTGCATCTCGTTTTAGAGTCTAGAACCAAAGTCTTAACATACCCACAAAGTGCTGTTTTTGTGGCATCAGAATGGTTTGTAATGGGAAGGGAAAAAAAATTGTTGGTATATTTTTGTTTAAACATAGTTCATTATTTTTGCTAAAACATAGCTAATGACTACGGGATCTCAGACTGAGGTGGTAATTGATTTAGACATAAGGGCTTAGAACTCAGAGTGCTTTTACTAATCTGTAGCTGAAATGTGTCTGCATTCATAATTGAAGAAAATACCAGCAACCATGGCAGGGTTAGAGGTACTTGTGACAGCAACTGTGATAGTTTCGCAGAGCTGCTCTAACAAAGTACTACATGTGTCTCATGGCCATCTTCTCATAAGGACATTAGTCATAATGGATTAGGAGCCCACTCAACTCCACTATGACCTTCTCTTAACTAATTACATCTGTGGTGACTGTCTTTCCAAATAAGGTCACTTCTGTGGTACTGGGGTTTAGGACCTAACGTCTTTTTGGAGAGATTCAGTTCAATGCATAACACCAATAGAGTCATATTTTTTTCCCATACAGTACATTTCCTGTTTTGTTGTTTCAAATACCTTGAAATAGCACTTACTGCCATCACTAGTTTGAAGTTATTATAGTTATTAAGCCATTGCTAGAGCTTGTATTTTAATATGTTAATACAGGAACATTACTACTCTAACAAAATTAAAAATATTTTAATATATGTGCTGCCAAAGCAAGCACCAAAATTTAAAATATTTTGATAATTATTTCAATATAATTGATTTCTTTTGTAATCTTACGTATTTTGTTTAAAATCCTTAATATTCTGAGAAAGGGAGCTATTGACTTCACTAGAACTGCCAAAGAAGTCCATGGCACAAAAGGTTAAAATCTTCCTGCTATGACTGAGGTCCTAAAGACCGAACCCAAAGATAGAGATACAGAATAGGAAGGTTAAGAAACGTGAATGATAAGATGAACAAATCCAAGATGCAGCTAACAGTTCCAAAAGAAGAAATAATGGGGGAGAGGAAATACTGAGAGATACTGGCTGAGAATTTTCAAAAAGTAGCAAATTAAACACAATTCAGTGAACTAAAAACAACAAAGCCTCACAGTCAAACTGGATTTATTGTGAGATTGCAAGAATGTCAACATGAGAAAATCAATATAGTTTGTCACATTTGAAGAATAAGGAAAAGAAATGATACAGTCTTAAATGCCAGATTGTCATTTGGTCTCTGCTTATAGTATGGAAGTGAATGTCGATACTTTATAGATTTATAATATAAATGTTCATAAATATGGATTTATATTATTTTTCTGCTTCCTAGAATTTTACTTTTTCTGATTTAAAATAAGTATTTGATCAGCTTTTTAGGATTGCTTTTAGTTCAAGAATCCTGAGTGACTTTCTTTGTACTTCAGAAATCCACATTTAATAGATCATCCATGTTGCTTGTAAATGTAGAGTGGAACAGTAGAAATTACCTAGTATGTGAAATTTTAAAATTACTTTGGAAGGCATTTTCTTTCTATATTTAGAGTGCGAAGAATAAGCATTTCTAAATTTGAATAATTGGAAATTAAATTTGAACATCAGTTTTATCATTTTATTTCTAAATGTTATCTGTGAAACAGGTATTATAGTTTCAATAAAGGCCATTTTGACTTGGAATGCAGAATTTAATTGTCTTTTGGTAGTATATAATGATACTATGCTTATGATTAGACACATTTTGTTTGTCTCTTCACTTGGTTAGAGATTACTTTCACAAATACGCAGTATTTGTTAATGTTTTAGTATCCAGTAGTTGGATTACCAAACTTTAGATGCAATTTAGTGAACTTTGACTTTTTGATTCTACTTTTTCAAAGTTATAACTTTTACCACGTCAGAATGTTAATGATTAACTTTGGCATAAAATCACCAAATTTCTTTCACTGTTCTGTTGTGAATTACATTGATATTTTGAGATTGCAAATCAGGGTCAGTTCTGGGTTTGTCCCTTTAATAAATATGTAAAAGCATCTCAGAATTTTAGTTGCTAAATTATATATATGGATTTCTTAGTTTTTCAGGTCAGATACCATTAGTAACTTTTTCTTCAAGAAATTCAGTTCAGTGACATTTGAGTGCCTGTTAGGCACTTGACTTTTCCTTAGCCCTGGAGATATAAAGATAAGTAAAACCTGATAACTGCTTTCACTATCCAGCAAGGGAACTAGATCCCTCTGAAATGTGCTGAGTGCTCTGGTTATGAAGTCTTCAAGGCTTAAGAAGAAAGTAATTTTACCTCTGGTGAACTGCAGAGTGGGAGTTGTGTGTGAAGGAGGCCTTCAAAAAAGAGATGGTATTTAGGAGTCAGCCAGAGATGAGGGCAGTGGGAAGAGGAGGGGCATTCCAAGAAGAGAGGTTGGGGGGTGAGGGGACTGAAAAACAAGCATAGACGATGTTTCAGTAATCTGAAACTGAACCACAATATCTGCAAAGTATGCCTGTAGTTGAAGCCAGTGAAAAATTGCCCAAGGATGATGTTAAATAGTAATAGAAAATGAATAGTGAGAATCAGAAGTGTTTTTAAGGGAGAGTGAGAAGAGACAATAAAAGACAGAAAAGTCTTGAGAAGAAAGTCTTGAGAGAAATTAGACAGAATGGGAAGTGATGAAGTGGAGACAGCAAAAAGTAAGATTACATAAATTTTAGGGGAAGTTTGGAGTTGAGATTATTTGTTAAATGAGGTGATGTTGATAATGGAGAAGAGGAAAACAAAAAAATAAGGAAAGGTGGTTAATTGGAAGAGCATGGCCCAGGAAAGAGAAGTCTTGCAAACTTATTTTATTGCTTGGGTCAGATACTGTGCTAGATTTAATCCTTCTAATGACCATGTGAACTAAGTATTATCCATAGTTTACAACTGAGATAACCAAGACTTAAAAGAGGTTTAGTAACTTACTTGTAACCATGCAAGGGAGTGAGTGGTAGAACTGAGATTTAAATTGCACTATATTTATACCACAGTATACCTCATATATTTCATGGCCAGACTAGATTTTGAAGAAAAAAAATAAGCTTGAAGTGATAGGTAGACAAGTAGAAGTGACAACTGTTTTGAGGGACTGTAAGTTTTGATAAAGAATTGGTAGAGCACAAGTGGGGAAATCAAAAGATAGATTTGGATCAAAGAACACAGAATCCAGAGTGGTAACATGATGGAAGATTAAAGTAGAAACAGGTTGTTGGAGTAGAGGAGCCAGGATTTGTTGGGATATTTTAAAAGTTCACCAGTATGGCTGTTCAGTTTCCTGCATTGGTATCAGAAGGTGAGGTGGAGAGGAATCCTGAGCCAGGGCCATTGTATTTAATTAGTGTGTGGGATGAGCTGCTTAAAATGGGAGTATGAATGTTGACATCTGCCACTGCAATTTTAAGAAACAAGAGTAAGGGTTTTGGAATTGGAAGTTGAAAAGGAGGGTGTCACAGGAAGGATAAGAAAAGGGAAGAGCTTATCCTGAAGGAGTTAGGAGTATTAGAAATCGTAGGATCTCATGTAATAATGGTGTTGGGAATTAGGAAATAGAAAGGAAGCTAGACATATGAATAAATTATCCAGATTTGGAACTTACCATGAACTTGAAGATTTTTCTGAGAGACTGACCAAAATGTTGACTGATACTGTAGGGCTTTATCCAAATAAATTATATTGTCTTTAACAGAACATTTTGTATTTTGGGGATACTTTAATCCTAACATGGTTAGAAAGATCTTTTTGAAACAAAATTCACTAAATTTCTATAATTGACTTGGTATTCATAATTAACATGATCCTGTGGTTACTACTGAGTGTCCCATTAAGACTTTGGCAAATCATGTAACCTGTCTTTGTGCTTAATTTTCCATCTGTAAAACCAGGATAACATGTCCCTACTTCAGAGGGATGTTAAAGGATAAAACGTAACCTTACCTCCTCTCTCCATAACATTTTTTGATTAGAGATAAGAGAATATTAAAAAGAACTTTCAGTTCATGAGATGAAAGGTACTATGTTCATGAAATAATCAGTACTCATTTTCATTTAGCCTGAAGGTAGGGTTACTTTTTGAAAAGGATTATGGACCTTCTGGAAAAATTGTATTTGAGTTTAAATGTTATAAAGCTGCTTTTCAGAAAAACTTAAAATTTAAACAAGCAAAAAATAATATAAATCTCTATTGTGTATATTTTTTAAAGTGATTTTAGTATCTGAGCACATTTTGGAAATACATATAAGCAGATTTGATGTTTCTCCCCATCAAAATTGGCTTCCCTGATAGCTCAGTTGGTAAAGAATCCGCCTGCAGTGCAGGAGACCGGGGTTTGATTCCTGGGTCGGGAAAATCCAATGGAGAAGGAATAGGCTACCCACTCCAGTATCCTTGGGCCCTTGTGGCTCAGCTGGTAAAGAACGTGCCTGAAATGTGGGAGACCTGGGTTCAATCCCTGGGTTGGGAAGATCCCCTGGAGAAGAGAAAGGCTACCCTCTCCAGTATTCTGGACTGGAGAATTCCAGGGACTATAGTCCCATGTGGTCACAAAGAGTTGGATATGACTGAACAGCTTTCACTTTCATCAAAATTAGCTAATTTCAGTGGGAAAAAGCCATCTTTTGCAGAGTTGAATGAAGGAACTTTCAAATTATATGGGGGGGAAAAAACTACTTTCATGGGAGATGGGAGGAGGAGTATTTTTTTCAGATTATTAAAGATTTAAATTTTTAATTTTTTGCCTGTGTAATCAACTAGGAACTCTGATAACAGGTGACATGAGCTAGATCTGCTAGCTAGAAGTTCGTTGCTGTGGCTTAGTGCTGACTTTGATTTGGACAGCTAAAGGTCTGTAAGCTTATGTTTAGTTCATTTTATAATCATCAGCAACTAAAGCAAAAATTTGTTTATATTTTGATATAGCCTGATGTTTAACTTTATTATTCTGATACTGTGTCATTTGTTATTTCAAAAATAATAGCCTTAGATACATAATTACTAACACTTGGTTTAGGAATGAGTTTGAAGTTACCTATGAATCAGAGTCCTAAATGAACATAAATTAGGAGCTTAAAAATATGAAAAATGTGTATGGTTTTTCTCTTGAGAGTTATTTTATTTGATCCAAAAAACTTGATCAACTTAGTAAGAGTTAAGAAAATATAACAAATAACTTTAGTAAGTAGTCTGTCAAATTAAGATATTTTTTCAACTCTGCACTATAATTTTTTCAAAAAGGGAGGGGAGAGAAGTAGATGAATGAGTGGACAAGCTGGCCTCTCTATAATCATCTGAGTTTTCCTTTGCAGTTTTTCCTCATCTTTATACTTCTGGAGAGAGCAAACTTAGCTTCTAAGTTTTATCAGTTCAGCTCAGTCGTGTCCGACTCTTTGTGACCCCAGGGACTGCAGCACACCAGGCTTCCCTGCCCATCACCAGCTCCTGGAGCTTGCTCAAATTCTTCTGTCGAGTCGGTGATGCCATCTAACCATCTCATCCTCTGTCGTCCCCTTCTGCTCCTGCCTTCAATCTTTCCCAGCATCAGGGTCTTTTCTAATGAGTCAGTTCTTTGCATCAGGTGGCCAAAGTATTGGAGCTTCAGCATCAGTCCTTCCAGTGAACACCCAGGACTGATTTCCTTTAGGATTGACTGATTTGATCTCCTTGCAGTCCAAGGGACTCTCAAGAGTCTTTCCCAACACCACAGTTCAAAAGCATCAATTGTTCAGCGCTCAGCTTTCTTTATGGTCCAATCACATCCATACGTGACCTCTGGAAAAACCATAGCTTTGACTAGACAGACCTTTGTTGGCAAAGTAATGTCTCTGCTTTTTAATATGCTGTCTAGGTTGGTCATAGCTTTTATTTCAAGGAGCAGGTGTCTTTTAATTTCATGGTTGTAGTCACCATCTGCAGTGATTTTTGGAGCCGAAGAAAATAAAGCCTGTCACTTTTTTTTTTCCCCATCTCTTTGCCATGAAGTGATGCCATGATCTTAGTTTTTTCAATGCTGAGTTTTAAGTTATATAGGTCCTATTAATATTGAGTCTGAAACTGTTCTGTGTACTCGGTCCCAGCATACATCATACAAAAGTAGTTTGGCTTAAATAATTACTGGCTAATGTCTAGTCATTTTTGCATTTTACACTCTTTTAGCTAGGTCCTTAGGAGGAAGAAAACTGAGTTGAATCCTTTTGACTGACTTCTGATGTCTGATTGTCCCCACCAAACTGGTATGTTGAATCCTAACCCCTAAAGACAATGGTATAATGGTGTGGGGCCTTTAGGGGGTGCTTCAGTCATGAGGATGGAGGTTCCACAGAGTCCCTTGCACCATGTGAAAAGTCCCTAGCTGTGAACCAGGAAGAAGGCCTTTACCCAACCACGCTGGCATCTTGATCTTGAACTTCTTAGCCTCCAGAGTTGTGAAAAATAAATTTCTGTTGTTTATTAGCTACCTGCCCCATTCTGTTGTATTTTGTTATTGCAAGCTGATGGACTAAGATACTGACTTTGTTTTGGGGAGGACAAAAAAAGAAGAAAATCAAAACTCAGCAGAGTTTTCAGTTGCTTCTAGTTCCATACAAATATGTTTTTATTTGTTTTAGTGGTGTATATATGAATATTATTTATTTTCATCAAATATACTTAATTTCTATACTTACACATGGTTTTTTTAGTAATCATTATTTTAATGTCTATAATAGTTCATCAAGTTGTACCATAAGTTTAGGTATTTTCTTGTTAGTGAACTTTTTGGTGTCCAGCTCATGGCTTATCAGTAAAATTGTAAAGAGCATCTTTTCTGCATACATTTGTTTTTTTTCTGTTCAATTAATTTCTTAGGATGCATTTATGGGAGTGAAATACTTAATGTCAAAGAACATAAGTGGCCTTTAAAAAAATTCTAATTATGAAGTATTGCTTCTAAACAATTGTATATTTTGCCTATTGTGGATTATTTATAAATGCATTCTCATATTTCTTAGATTTCATTTTTATTCTTCAGTACTTTGTGGGTTTTTTACATAGCTCCCAATATGTTATTAAGTGACAGCTAATGTTTGAATGACCACCAGCATTGTTTTAAAATCAATTGATAGATTTAGTCTTGATAACAGCTACTTGAAATGTTACTATTATTACCTGCAATTACAAAGGGGAGAAAACTGGGGCTTTCGAAAGCTGAATAGCCGATGAAGACTCCAAGCCCCATGCCCTAAAACAGTAGCTTTTAAACTCTTGACTGTAACAGTAATAAATACTTTATATCTTTTAACAAAGTGGGCATACGTACATACATGCATTCATACACACACACACAAAACCTTTTGTAAAACAACTTGGACTTATGATGACACAAGCTGATTTCTGTATTCTGTAGATTAGAATTATAGAATATTTTATCTATTCTGTGTAAAAACAGTGCTGCTCAAGACACTTGTAGTTAAAAGTTCCAGGTTCTGAACTACAGTGCAATTTATGGGATATTGTCCTTTAAGGATGTGTCTCCTTATTGGTACTAAAGATTTACATGTATGTTCAGCTTATTATTTCGTGAAAATAAGAGATAATATGAAAAGGTATAGGATTCTCAGGGCAGTACATTTCAGGGTTGAGTTGTGAGGCATTATAGGGGAATTCAGATTTGAATCACTGAAGCTCGGTTATAGATAATAAGCGTTACATCATTGCATCTCAGATTTCTTTCACTGAAGTGCCCTGAATTTATCATTCCTGAATTTGGGAATGTATCCCAAAGCAGCTTGTAAAAAGTATATAATTATTTTGAAATCTGATAAACAATTTCAAAGATACAATGAATATTGCATTTTAGTCAATAATTGAGTTGTGTTTTCAATGTGAAATGAAATGTTTTTAATCATTTATGTTAGGAAAAAGGAAAACTTTTAACTGTGAAGTCTTTGTGTATTTATATCCTATGGCATCATATGCCTCTAACTTGTGTGGCACATTTCTGGGAGGAAGTGTACTCTGGTTTAGGGTACATTATGATGTTACTCAAGGGCAAGTCATGATTGTGCACTGTAATTACAGCAGCTGCCATTTTCAAACAAAAAAAAGGAAGAACGTAAAAATCCAGCAAAGATTAATAGAAACTTTTTGAAGTACAAAAAGAATACAGTCACATTGTAGAAAACTTGGAACGTAGCAGGAAATTACCCATAGAAGAAGTTTTCTTTTTTGCACTCATGTTAAAAGCTTTATAAAGGCAAAAAATATATAGAAAGGATTTTAAGTTTAAGATTTGTTTCTCTAAAAATGTCACATAGATCACATGATTTTTAAAGATAGTGAGTTACCTGTATCAGAAAGAATAGAATTATGCTAATTGGCACATTATGAAATCTGAAAATCTATATAGAAAGAATAGAATTATGCTAATTGGCACATTATGAAATCTGGAACTCTATATAGAAAAGAAAAGAAACTCAGATTCTAGTCTCAGTTTTGCCATTTACTTATGTGAGTTAGAGCAAGTCTTTTAGTGTCTGGGCATCTGTGCTTACGGAGACAGTAATCTTTTCTTACCCATAAATTACTTTTTGCATGAAAATTATATAAAAATGGATTTATGTATGTATGAGTTTTGATTTACCAATGGGGAAAAGAAGTGTTTTTTAGATGATTGGGGAAAAAAATAGAGGTAAGCAGAGAAGGCAGAGAAAGGAGAGGTTTTCGAAGACTTTAGGAAGAACCTAGGCTTTAGAATCGAAATGTCTGGGCCTGTTTGGGGAACTAAATGGTATCGGTACATATAAAGAGTATAGCTAAGTTAAAGATTATTTGTTGTTGTTCAGCTGCTAAGTTGTGTCCAACTCAGTGACCCCCGTGGACTGCAGCACGCCTGCTTCTGTCATTTTTAGATTTGGTTTCCACTTTAGGAAACAGGAAAGAGGTTAGTTTAGTGTGAGAAGAGATTTTAAATCTTGAAATGTGTTTTATTCTATACATCATATGAATTTTATCCTGATACATTGTTCCATTTTGGATAACATTAATAGCTGAAGTGTATTAAGTTACTTTGCTCTCTGTTATCATGAATTATTATCTCATTTGACCTTTCATTCCAAAGCGGATTATGATTAACTCTCAATTCTTTTTTTAAAAACCCTTGGTGCACAGAATTAGACTAATGATTATATTGGTTCATACTGTCATCATTTGTCTATGTATGGACCTCTGTAGTCTATTATTTTTCCTTTTTTTATTTACTTGACAAGTATTCACTCAGTATAATCCAAGAATCAGGACATTGATGATAACTGAAATCTACCGAACATACTGCTGTTATATTCCTTTGACCTCTTCCTAGAGGTTACTTTATCCTGTGTTGTGTATTTATCACTTTGTTGCTGTTGTTCAGTCACTAAGTTGTCCATGGGGTTGACTTTGCCACCCCACAGACTGTAGCATGCCAGGCTTCTCTGTATCCACTATATCCAGGAGTTTGCTCACATTCATGTCTATTGAGTCGGCGATGCTATCTATCTCATCTGCCACCTGCTTCTCCTTTTTGCCTTCAGTCCTTCCCAGCATCAGGGTCTTTTCCAGTGAGTCAGCTCTTCACATCAAGTGGCCAAAGTATTGGAGCTTGAGCTTTAGCAACAGTCCTTCCAATGAACATTCAGGGTTGATTTCCTTACTTCCTGTTAAAAAATTTTTTTTATCATATATATATATACGCCTAACAGTGTCTCATTATTTTTGAAATCTATAAAGGGAATATGGGCTTCCCTGGTGGCTCATTGGTAGAGAATCTGCCTGCCAATGCAGAAGACACAGGTTCAGTCCCTGGATTGAGAAGATGCCCTGGAAGGAAGTGGCAGTTCACTCCAGTATTCTTGCCTGGAAAATCCCATGGACAGAGGAGCCTGACAGCTATAATCCATGGGGTCACAAAAAGTCATGCATGACTTAATGACTAAACAACAACAACGAAAGGAATATACTTATGTATATATCAACTCCTGAACTGATTTTTTATGCTCACTAATGTATTAAGATGTCTCCATTCTTTTTGTTATAATTTTTTATTCATTTGCCCTGCTGTATAATTCTCCATTGTGTTTCATTACCACAATATAGACAGTCTGTTGTCTAAGAATATTTGAGTTATTTTTAGGTATTTGCTATCATGAGTGTTACCACTGTGAACATTTTTGCAGTATTCTAATGCATATATGCTAAAGGTTCTCTTTAATGTATTTAGGGTTAAAATAGTTGGATTTAAGTTATGTTGTAAATTTTCAAGTTTACAAGGTAATACAAAACTGTCCCCATGTAGTTCCAATTTGTACTCCTACTGGCAGCGTAAGAGAATGGGTATAAAAACTGTATTTTTATAACATGATATTTGCTATTTTTTTTTTTGCTTACTATGTGACAGGCACTGTTCTAAATGCTTACATGAATTAATAAAGTTTTAAATTCCCACAACCATCCTATTGGGTACTGTTACATCTGTTTTCTAGATGAGGAAGCTGAGGCATGAGAGGACTAACCTATTAGTAAATGATAGGGTTTAAACTTTGTTAGGTCAGGCTTCAGAGGCCAGCCTCTGAACTGTTGTGATATCTTACCTTTTCAAATGCCTATTTATGGATTCACCTTCTCTTTTCCTTTTCCTCTGTCCCCATCGATTTCTTGGCCTTTATTTGCTTTTGATAGTGAGATTTGGTTATTGTTTCCTTATGTTATTTTGTGTTAGCATTGTCCATTGTGTAGTCTTCCTTTAAAAAGCAATTTCTTAAAGAACCTAAGTTTTCTCATTTGTAGAATGAGTAAGATGGTTCAGATGATACCTAGCATTTTTGGCTCTAGTATTTTGTAACTTGACATGATCTCCTATATAGTTCAAATTAATTTCAGAATAGTCTGTTACTCACATTTTCTCTTTCTTAAATATTAAGATGTGAAACAGTTTAGTATGCTTTATTTTATTTCATTGTAAACTTTGATTTAAAGTTAATTCTTTATTTTTAATAGAATATTGTCAGCTTCCCTGGTGGCTCAGACAATAAAGAATCTGCCTGCAGTGTAGGAGACCTGGGTTGGGAAGATCTTCTGGAGAAGGGAATGGCTACCTACTCCAGTATTCTTGCCTGGAGAATTCCATGGACAGAGGAGCCTGGTGGGCTATAGTTCATGAGTTGCAAAGAGTCAGATAGGACTGAGCGATTATCTGTACATCAGTAAGCTGTTAAGTAGCTAACGAAATTCTGGCATGGCCGTGAATGTATACGGATTTCAACATAGGCTTTTGTGTTGAGCCGAATGAAATTTTTTCCCTTAGTGATTGTAGGTATTGTTCTTGAGGGTTTTGTTTGTTTGTTTTGTTTTTTTAAGCCAGTCATCTTTGTAATCTGCTGCCAGTTGCTTGGTAAATATTTTGTTTTTTGTTTTAACCTTTAGGTACTGAGTTAAGATAAAATATTATTTTAAAATTCTGATTCTAATTCTATTATTTTAAAATTCTGTGATAGATGACAGTTTATTTGGTTAATATTGAATGACAAAGTTCTAGACCCAGTAATATATACTTAATTATCTGTGTATCTTGCCAGAGTGTAGGATATTATCTAAACCTCAGATCTTGAAGTGTTTAGGTGCTGTAAAAATAGTACTTAGAACTGTTTCAGTAAAGAAGAGTCTATTAATTCAAATCCATTATGTGTGTGCTGCACATTTAGTAGTAGTTAATTGTTTCAGTGCAGTGAGCCCTGTAAGGATCAGTCACACATGTGTGTTGAAGTGGTAGGCTGATAGAAACAACCAAACAGATGGAGATTAGGATGTTGCAGCATTTCTTACCAGTCAAATTTAGTCCTTCTTTTGGTTTTTACATTGCCCTTAGCTTTGGCACAGTCATTTATATTGATTCTGAGTGAAATAGATACAACAAACATTAATTGAGCATTTATTATATGCCAGAGAAAGGATTGTAACTAAAATTTTTTTAGTTTTCTGGTCTTAAGCCGATAAGATTTGGGGATCAGTTCAGTTCAGTTCAGTCGCTCAGTCGTGTCTGACTCTTTGCGACCCCATAAACCGCAGCATGCCAGGCCTCCCTGTCCATCACCACCTCCCAGAGTCCACCCAAACCCATGTCCATTGAGTTGGTGATGCCATCCAACCATTTCATCCTCTGTTGTCCCCTTCTCCTCCTGCCCTCAATCTTTCCCAGCATCAGGGTCTTTTCCAGTGAGTCAGCTCTTCGCATCAGGTGGCCAAAGTATTGGAGTTTCAGCTTCAAAATCAGTCCTACCAATGAACACTCAGGACTGATCCCTTTTAGGATGGACTGGTTGGATCTCCTTGCAGTCCAAGAGACTCTCAAGAGTCTTCTCCAACACCACAGCTCAAAAGCATCAATTCTTTGGCATTAGCTTTCTTGATAGTCCAACTCTCACATTCATACATGACCACTGGAAAAACCATAGCCTTGACTAGAAACCTGTATGCAGGTCAGGAAGCAAGAGTTGGAACTGGACGTGGAACAACAGACTGGTTCCAAATAGGAAAAGGAGTACGTCAAGGCTGTATATTGTCACCCTGTGTATTTAACTTATATGCAGAGTACATCATGAGAAATGCTGGACTGGATAAAGCACAAGCTGGAATCAAGATTGCCGGGAGAAATATCAATAACCTCAGATATGCAGATGGCACCACCCTTATGGCAGAAAGTGAAGAAGAACTAAAGAGCCTCTTGATGAAAGTGAAAGAGGAGAGTGACAAAGTTGGCTTAAAGCTCAACATTCGATCGTGGCATCCGGTCCCGTCACTTCATGGCAAATAGATGAGGAAACAGTGGAAACAGTGGCTGACTTTATTTTTCTGAGCTCCCAAATCACTGCAGATGGTGATTGCAGCCATGAAATTAAAAGATGTTTACTCTTTGGAAGGAAAGTTATGACCAACCTAGACAGAATATTAAAAAGCAGAGACATTACTTTGATACAGATGAGTAAAATCTGAGTCTTTGCCTTCACAGAGTTCTCAGTCTGATACTGGAAATACATGATTGGTTCTTTGTTAATGAAGGACTTGATACCGTGCTATTAGAAAAGACAGTTGTCCCAGAAGAGTGAGGAAAAACATTGAAAGTAAAAATTACTTCATTTTGGAAAGACATGTTTACATGTTATGTATATAACTTTGTGTGTAGTTCAGTAATCTTGTGATTAAAGTAGCTACAGTCTTGTCTTTCAATTCACTTTGAAGTTTTTCTGGTAGAAGTTTTCATCCAGTCCAGCATTTCTCATGAAGTTTTATGGATAGATTGTGTGTGAATGTGGAAGTGTTAGTCGCTCAGTCGTGTCTGACTCTTTGTGACCCCATGGACTGTAGCCTTCCAAGCTCCTCTGACCATGGGGTTCTCCAGGCAAGAATACTGGAATGGGTTGCCAGTCCCTTCTCCAGGAGATGTTCCCCACCCAGGGATTGAACCCAGATCTCCTGCATTGCAGGCAAATGCTTTACCATCTGAGCCAGCAGGGAAGCTGTGAATTTCTCCAGGCAAGAATACTGGAGTGGGTAGCCATACCCTTCTCCAGGGATCTTCTCAACCCAGGGATCGAACTCAGGTCTCTGGCATTGCAGGCAGATTCTTTACTGTGTAAAAAAGGTAAAAGATTTAAGGACTTCCCTGGTGGTCCAGTGGCTAAGACTCCAAGCTCCCAACACAAGAGCCCTGAGTTCAACTCTAGGTCAGGGAACTAGATCCCAGATGCTGCAACTAAGTTCACGTGCTGCAACTAAGGATATAACATGCTGCAATTTAAAAAGATCCCGCACGCCACAGTGAAGGTAGAAATCCTATACGTGCTGCAAATAAGACCTGGAGTAGCCAAATAAATACAAATAATTTTTTATAACGAAGGTAAAAGATTTAGTGTCTTAACAGCTTAGAGCTGAGAGTAGATGATTATTGTGAACTTAGTCTTTTTATAACTTTTGACCATGTATTATAAAGTTTTATTTATTGATGTTTACTTAAAAGAAATGAAATCTAATATATATATCTGATATATATAAATAAAATTATATATTAATGTTTACTTAAAAAGACTTTAATCTTTTCTCTTTTAAAAATCATTTCTTTGACTAGCAAGAGCTTTGAAATAAGTAATTTGTAATATTTTAGTCCACCTGGGTCAGGTTTTAATGTAAGAACATGAGCTGTGTTATTCAAAGATAGGTAAATGGTGCAAACAGCCTAAATTTGATAGGAAGATGAAGGGGGCATTTTAGGTGAAGTACACTGTTGTGGTTCCAAACTCCTCAAGTAACTTGCCATGAACTTAATGAACCTACTGTAATTTTTCTCTGTTTCTTCTTAATTATTGTATTAAAAACTATATATTTTATGGGCAGAGAGGTCAAGGTAGAAGCATTGAAGGGTTTACATACGCAGGCTGTTTTGTCATTGTGTCTATTATCAGCCTACATAATCTTGAGAATTTTTCTCTATTGTATACTAAAGAGCTTTCAAAACTTTGTGGCAGATACTGGTAAAGCAAGCATAAGGTAGTTCTCATATTGCTGTGTTTCCTCAGAAATTTCATGTGTGTATACAGTCTTACTTTGAAATAATTTTAGACCTACAAAAAGATTAAAAAAAAATGTACCAAGAATATTCATATATTCTTTGACTGGCTTTCTAAAATGTTGGTATCTTAAATAGCCAAACAGGAAATTAACATTGATAATAATATTATCTACAGACCTTATTTCAAGTTTTATCAGTTGTTCTACTAATGTCCTTTTCTAGTTCAGGATACAATCCAGCATTCCATGTTGTATCAAGTATTCACGTCTCTTTGTTTCCTGTAATCTGGAATAGTTCTTCAGTCCATCATAATTTTGAAACTATTTTGAAGAATACTGATCAAGTATTTTGTAGAATGTTCTTCAGTTTGCGTTTATCTGATACTCAATCTTGATTAAATTGAAGTTAAACATTTTGGGTGACAATACTATAGAGTGAAGGTGTGTTCATGCTTCAGGAGGTCTATGATGGTGATACATCCTGTACTAATGATATGAACTTTGATCATTTGGTTAACATGATGTCTGCCAGGTTCTCAGTCAGGGCTTCAATCAGTTGCTTCTTGTTCTGTAGCTTGGCACAGATGGACATTTTGACTTAACCAGTGTGGATCCTTGCCAGGGTGCCCTGAGGCTTTCCAAAGGCATTGTGCATACCTGTCTGGGGCCTAGACTGGGGACACTATCTATGCCAGTCATGAGGGTCCACTGGAAAGGGCAATCTCCAGGGCTTTTAGAGCAACCCATATAGGCAACATGCTGCATACACTGTGAAGAGGCTGTTGTTTGCAGCCATGGTACACCAGGCCCCCTCAGGGAAAAGAGCACAGTCAGCTTAACGGACTGCAAATGAGCACTTCTATTTTGTCTTCACAATATGTTCTACGTTCATTTGATATTTCCCCTGCCACAGCTTTAGAGTCATTGTATTTATACAAGGAACTCTAGTTTCTTTCATTGGAGAATTATATTGAGAAACTGTTACTTGAGTAGTAGGTGTGCTTATGGGCTTGCCACATGGTACAGTGGTAAAGAATCCACCTGCCAGTGCAGCAGATGCAAGAGACGCAGGTTTGATCCCTGGGCCAGGAAAGATCCCCTGGAGTAGGAAATAGCAACCCACTCCAGTATTCTTGCTTGGAAAATTCCATGGAACTAGGAGCCTGGTGGGCTACAGTCCATGGAGTAACAAAGAGTTGGACACAACTGAGCACATGCGTACACACAGATGTGCTTATTGGCATTGGGGTGAGGCTGGTGGTACAGACCCCATTTTACAGATGAAGAAAGCTAAGCTGAGGGTTAAAAGTCTTGCTCATAATGGTCAGATTAAAGTGATTGAGTTGGGACATAAACTCAGGCCTTTTCAGTCCAAAGTCCAGATTCTTTCCACTTGCTCTCCTGTATCACTATAGTTCCTTCCTTACACTTGTCATTTCCATTAATTCTATTATTTGTCTTTTCTGGCACAGAGAGGCACACTGTAGTTCTTAATATTCAAGAAAATTATTAAATAGCATAATATTTCAAAACAGAAAACTTTTCAAAACAGAAAATAGTCTTTACAGTTAAAAAAATATTTTATTATATGCTTACTGTGGTTAAGGCAGTATGGTGGACATGGGTAGTATTTGAATATGTGCTTATATGTTTTGGGTGGACATCATGCTGAGAATTTTTTTTGTTTGTTTACAATGGTATTTTTTCCCCCTCAATAGATAGCTGAGGAGTTGAGGTAGATGAGGGGTTGGGGCTATTGTGAACTGTTTCATTGTCCAAGAATCTAAATGGCTTAGAGATTTATATATTATATATAAATCATGCTAAATAAATATATAGTATTTAGGTTAATACATATTTATATGTGCCTCTTTTTAATATACTGCCACTTAATAATTTTAGTAATATTATGCAACCATTAAACAATACCTGTTTGCTGAGCACACTTAAATAAACACTTTGTTGTTGCTTTTGATTCTTGCATTAACTTCTTGAGTTGATACTATTTTTCCCATTTTCCATGTGAGCAAAGAGAAGTTAAGTGACTTGCCTAAGATCATGAAATTTAATAAATATCATAACGTGGTTTTAAATCCAAGTTTTACGCTGCCTACTGTGTGAAGCACTGTTTATGTTATATATGTATTCACACTTGGAGAGTGTCCCTTAGTTCTCATGTTGAGGGTGTGATGAAAAAGTTTATTCTATACACCTACATATGGGATTTTTGAGTTCATTCTGCCAAGGTTGGAAGCCCAGTTCTGCCACTTACCAGTTTTGTGATCTTTTCCTCAAAATAGTCCATAGATATTTTAAACTGAATTTCCAGTAGATAAACAGAATTTAGAATTGTCATCTTTGTAATATTGAGTTTTGCTTTTAGAAAACATAAAATGTGCTTTTTATCTGTTTGGATCATTTATGCTCTTCATGAACATTTTCAAGATTTCTTTATATTGATCCTGCACATTTCATTTTAGTAATTTTATGTTTTATTGTTGTGGATTAGCCCTTTTTATAATCTAACTCACTGGTAAAGAAGAAAGCCAGTTAATTTTGATGTATTTCTTATATCCAACTGCTACACTGTGCTTCCTTGTTTTTTTTTAATAGACCTTATGTTTTAGAGAAGTTTGAGGTTCACAGCAAAACTGAGGAGGAGGTACAGATTTGCCACACACTCCCTGCTCAACTAGCATTGTCAACATCCCCCACTAGAATGGAACATTTGTTACAAGTTATGAACCTACACACCAATCATCATTATCACCCAGAGTCCATAGTTAACATTTAGGGTTTATTCTTGGTGTTGTAGCATAGTAATCACAGTTGTTTTAAATTCTTGGTTTGGTAATTCCAACATCTCTACCATGTCTGAGTTTGGTTCTGATCCTTTGTTTCTTTAAATTGTGTTTGTTATCTTTTATTATGATGTGCCTTGCAATTTTTTTCTTGATAGTCAGACATGATGTATTGGCTGAAGAGAACTGCTATAAATAAGCCTTTAGTAATGTGGTAAAGTGTGTGTGTGTGTGGAGGGGATGGGTAGGAAAGTGTTTTATAGCCCTGTTGTTGTGTGTGTGTGTGTGTGTGGAGGGGATGGGTAGGAAAGTGTTTTATAGCCCTGTTGTTTGTTTGTGTGTGTGTGGAGGGGATGGGTAGGAAAGTGTTTTATAGCCCTGTTGGTGTGTGTGTGTGGAGGGGATGGGTAGGAAAGTGTTTTATAGCCCTGTTGTTGTGTGTGTGTGTGTGTGAGCACATGTATGTGTGCACCCATGCACTCAGTTGTGTCTGACTCTGTGACCACATGGACTGTAGTCTGCCAGGCTCCTCTGTTCATAGGATTTTCCAGGCAAGAATACTGGAGCAGGTTGCCATTTCCTTCTCCAGGGGACCTTCCCCACTTAGGGATCGAACCCGCATCTTCTGCATCTCCTGCATCGGCAGGCAGGTTCTTTACCAGTTGAGCCACAGGGGAAGCCTCCCAGTTCTGTTATTAAGTTTCAGTCTTTTTTTGCTCCAGCTTTATTGAATTATAACTGACAAAAATTCTTTATACTCAAGATTTACATCTTAGTATTTTGACATCTGTATACATTATAAAATAATCACAGCAGTCAGTGTAATTAACATATCTATCACAGCATATAGGTACCTTTTTTCTTTTTTCTGTTAAGAACATGTAAGATGTACAGTTAGCAGATTTCAAGTATATAATTCAGTATTGTTAATTATAATCACATTGCTGAACATTTGGTCTCCAGAACTTAGTTTTTTGTGATCCCATGTCTCTGGATTGTGAACTTCTTTAAATGCTGTTTCTCCCTCACCCCTCTTAAGTAGGACAAGATGGCTAAATTGGGCTGTAGTTGGATATTTATTTACCTTCCCTTAGGTCAGTTAGGTTCTGATACAATTTTAGGTGGTAATTGTTGTTTTAGTCAACAAGTTGTGTCTGACTCTTTTGTGACCTGATGGACTGTAGCCCACCAGACTCCTCTGTCCATGGGATTTCCCAGGCAAGAATACTGGAGTGGGTTGCAATTTCCTTCTCCAGGGGATCCTCCTGACCCAGGGATTGAACCTATGTCTCCTGCATTGGCAGGGGGATTCTTTACTTCTGAGCCACCAGGAAAACCCATTTAGGAGGTTAAACTCTGGTTAAATAATTTCTCCTGAAGTCAAGCTTTGTTAAGAAGAACAGTGTGCGCCAGCATATTTCAAAATGCTTTCTTTCCCTCTTCTGGAAATGTGAGGGAATTTTCCCTGATATTCACTGTGAGGACTTGTTTGAGTGCCAAGAGGGAAAACTAACAAAAGTGGTGGGGGGAGCATTTTGATGACTGAATTTTTAATCTCAGAATTGTTCACTCTCAGTCTCCAGCAGCTCATCAATACCCCAGGTTCCCCTACCCCAGCGCTGTTTCCCAAAGAGCTCTCTGCTTCAGGTTTCTGATCCGATAGACTGTCAATCTCCATAATCTCTGTCTCTCCAAGTTTGTGGGCAGTAGTTTGCCCTGTGATCTCACTTTTATTACGGATCCCAAGAAGTGCTGATTTTTCAGTTTGTTAAGCTTTTTACTTGTTGTTAGCATAGATTGGTGACTTCCAAGCTTCGTATGGGCTGGATTGGAAACAGAATGTCCTTATTTTTCTAATAAAAAATTTGTGTTAAAAGTAGTCATATAATTTTAAATAAGGATAATTTTAAAATCTGTACTTCATTTCTCTTTTTCTCACTCCTCTTTAATCATATTACTGTAATATTAATTTTTTAACTTCCTCAGAAATGTTGTCCTATAGCTGGCTGTAATATAAGTGCCTCAAATATTTTCACGTAGAGGTGTGTAGTAATTATGGAGCTTTTAATAGTCTTTACATGTTAGGTATCCCTTCCTTCATGTTTCCTCTTCTTTCTAATTTACCTTCATTCGTCCTTAAGCTCTTATAAGATCCGGAGTGCACTTATTTCCTGGGAAGACAAATCACTCTGAGATCCTCGGTAGTCTTCCCTGAATGACACATAGTTGAAACAAGTTTTAATTTATATCTTTTGGGTTTTGCTTGGATTGTAAGAATGTACTTGCTTGCAACTCTCAGTGTTGTTAGAGTTGGTTTTGGAGGCTCTTAGGCTTACCTGTCCCAAGTTAAAATTAACTTGACCACAAGGGTACAGGGGAATGACTGCTTCTGGAGGAAGGGGCTCAGAGGAGAAAGATAGATGAAGCTAGAGAACGAAATTTTCCCATTTTAATCTTGCTTAGTACTAAAAATTGTATAAAACAAATATTGTCTTCACAGAGGCTTATCAGTGTGGCATATTTAAAAGTAAGGTGGGGGGGTTGTATGTTTTTCTGTTCCTTTACTCAATAATTACATACATATTGATCACTAACTGTATTTCTGATTACATTCTACTCAGTACAGTAGTAAATGAGGAAAACAACATCCTTGCTCACATGGAACATAAGTCCTATTAGTAGGAGACAGACAATAAATACCTAAAGAAATAAATAAATAAGATAATTTCAGATAATCATAAGCATTATGAGGAAAGTAATACCAGGAAAAGAAGTGGAGTGTAATACATAAGAGTGGAGGGAAGCTGGATGTTGGGACTAGTTTAGATTGAGCGAGTCTAATTTGAGGAGGATTCTAGGAGGAAACCAATAGAATATCTCAGGGGAGTCTCCAAGTAAGTGCAGAAGATCTGGGGTAGAGGGAAACCATTTAAAGAGTGGAAAGTGCTTTTGTGGTTGGAGATAGTGAGCTAGGAGAGGTAGTCAGAGAAGTGCTGTTTTATGTCTTTTATAAGTCATGGTAATGAGCAGTTAAAAGATTTTAAATTGCCAAGCTATTTTAAATCAGTCATTTAGTTATGTATCTTGAATTCTTGAATTAGTGCTTTCTTTTGGAACTTAATTTTTAATATTATCTAAAGCCAAATACAAGAGTAATCTGGCTATATTGCCTGAAGTGATAGAGAATAAAGTATTCTGAATAGAATTTATGTTTCAGATTTTAGTCAATGTATTCAAAATGAAGATTAACTTTACAGTTTATTAATATTCTAAGTAAGTAATTATTCCCCAATACAGCTACACATCAGAACTCCTTCAGAAAAGTTTAAAATACAGCATTCCTAAGCCTCATCCTTTTGGAATCAAGGCAGTAGACCAGTAGACTTTGGGAGTCTGTTTTTTTAAAAGTTCTCCATATAATACTTAGAGAATGAACATGAGTTTTGGAACCTCTGAACCAGTGGATTTTTTTTTTAAATAGCAACTTTATTGAGATATCATCCACATAGCATACAGTTCACTGGTTTAAACTGTAAAATTCAATGGGTTTTGGTATATTTGCAGAGATGTACAGTCATCATTGCAATTAATTGTAGAACATTCCCAGCACATCAAAGGAAATCCCATACCTATCTGCTGTCTCACCCTTTCCCCTCAACCCCCTCCCCAGCTCTAGGCAACCACCATTTGTATTTTGTCTCTGTGGATTTGCCTGTCTGGATATTTCATATAAATGGGATAATATACTACCTGATACTTCTGTGACTAGCTTCTTCATTAGCATAATGGATTTTTTGTTTGATTCTTTTTAGAAGGAAATTTTTATTTATGCAATGATTTTTTTTCAAAAGAGATAAAGTATGATTATCAGAAAAAAGCAACTGAAAAAACTGCTAAAATTAGTATTTAATATCTCAAGATTTCTAAAATTAGTTAAGTAAATTATAGCAAAATACCATGTAACAGCAGTTGCTAAGTCCTGTCCGACCTCTTCAACCCCACGGACTGAATGAAGCATTCCAGGCTTCCCTGTCCTTCACTATCTTCCAGAGTTTGCTCAAACTCATATCCATTCATCCTCTGTCGCCTGCTTTTCCTCCTACCTTCAGTCTTTCCTAGCATCAGGATCTTTTCCAGTGAGTCGGCTCTTTGCATCAGGTGGCCAAAGTATTGGAGCTTCATTTTAGCATCAGTCCTTCCAGTATATATTCAGGATTGATTGCCTTTAGGATTGACTGATTTGATTTTGTTGCTGTCCAAGGGACACTCAAGAGTTTTCTCCAGCACCGAACCAGTGAAATTTTTATCTGGAGCAGGTTTGGCCATTAATTCCTGGTCACTCATGTGGTCATTATTAAAGAATTTGTTGGATTTTGCACTTTTTGTGTTTCATGTTTAAGACCAAAGTGTATGTAGCACTTTGAAATGAAAATATATTAAAGTGACGTTTAGTTTAGGGAATTAAAGATAAAGTACTGATTGGTTACTTGATGTTTCTTATTTCTTGCAATGTGTTGGAGATCCCAAATGCTGTGTTTATTTGCATAGTTTTTCAGTTAAAAAGAAGTATAGTCATTAAAGTGTATAAAACCTTTTTATTTCTGTTCAGCTAAAGATTCACTATTTAAGACAGAAGAAACTGCAGGTGAAACCAGTCCACACAGAAATGAACCAATGTTTAAGAAATCAAGGGACCTGATATAAGCAGGATTTCCAGGTTCTCTGAAAAGATCAAAACATTCTCATAATACTGAAGTTGCATTCCTACAAGGCAGCTGCTAGAATGGAGTGTTATATATTCCCTTTAGATGGCCATAGTTCCCACCACTACAAGTATTATAAGCACTTAAAGTAGTAATCTTCATTTGTTTTTGACCTTTACTTTAAGACTTAAGATACTATTAGAGGTGTCTTTATAGGCCAAATCTTGGGTCTTCTGTGAAATGCTGCTGCTAAGTCGCTGCAGTCATGTCCGACTCTGTGCGACCCCATAGACGGCAGCCACTAGGCTCCCCCGTCTCTGGGATTCTCCGGGCAAGAACACTGGAGTAGGTTGCCATTTCTTTCTCCAATGCATGAAAGGGAAAAGTGAAAGTGAAGTCGCTCAGTCGTGTCTGACTCTTAGCGACTCCATGGACTGCAGCCCACCAAGCTCCTCCGTCCATGGGATTCTCCAGGCAAGAGTACTGGAGTGGGTTGCCAGTGCCTTCTCCGGAAAATGAGAAGAGAGAAAATTCAAACATTTATTTATAGTTAGTAATTCCTTTCTAACAGTCTTAAAATGATTTAACAAAAAGATATTAACAGAATCTGAATTATTACTTTAATTCTCTTCTCCTGGAGAAATGAGTATTCTACATTTAGTGTTTCAATCCATTGGTACTTTTGCATTCAAATCATGTTTCCAGTAAACTAGGCTTCTCTTTGGCATTTTAAGACAAAAACCATTGTCTTGGTTTTCATTACATTGTATTCCTCAAATTTTCCTACCTATCTTGGGTACTGTGACCTGTATCACTGACTCCTTTCTTCTTCCTTAAAAGGAAGAGTATTTCTCCCAAAGTTTAGTCTCAGTATAGTGTGCTTTTCTTTTTTACAGGCTTTCAATTCATTTTTGAAGCTTCATTACCAGAATTAGTGATAATTAAAAAAATATTGCTCTTATTACTTATTCAAGTTAGTTGTATTGCAATTTCTTTGAGAACAGGGACTGTGTCTTACTCATTTTTTGGATACTTTTTGTTTAATGTGGTATTTGCTTGTAAAAGACATCTAGTCATTCTTCCTTATTTCTGATTTTTTATTCAGACATCTATTATATGCTTGGAACTGTTGAATTACTTATGTTCTCCGTGGCTTTTTAGTTATTTCCTTTGAGAGTTCTCACTGCAATTGATGATAACTCTTATTCTAGATTGATGACAGATTCTTTTCTGCATCCTTTACACACTCTACCTCCAGTGGACTGAATCTTTACAAGCTTACAATCTTGGAGGTTATTTTTGACTCCTGTATTTTTTGTATCCTCTCCTTATTTTCATGAAATTTGTTCTGTTTAAAAGAATAGATTGAGGATTCTACCTTGAACTTCTGTCTGTAAAGACACTGTTGTGTTCCCAGGTTTTATTATTGAAATAACATTTGGATTCAAATAACATCTTCCTAACTGCCTTTCTTTCTCTGCCTTCTGAATCTTCCAAAGTTTCCTAATCTATTTTTCCATATAATTACTCTTAGATATCAATTTAATTGGCTTCTCAGGTGGTGCTAGTGGTAAAAGAATCTACCTGCAATGCATGAGAGGCAAAAATCGCAGGTTCGATCCCTGGGTTGGGCAGATCCCCTGGAGGAGGAAATGGTAACCCACTCCAGTATTCTTGTCTGGAAAATTCCATAGAGTGAGGAGCCTGGTGGGCTACAGCCCGTGAGGTCCCAAAGTGTTGTACATGTCTGAACATGTACATACACACACCAATTTAATTATATCCTCCCTGCACAGAAGCCTAGAATAGCTCCCTTTTGAATATGCAAGGCCTTCACCAGTAGGATTCTTGTTTAGTCTAATTCATTTTTGTTGTCTTCAATAATCCTCCAACTCAAGCAAGAAGAAGTTATATTGCATACTCTTATGGCCTATTTTACGACATGCAGCCCATTTCGAATAATTTTTTATCTTATCTTGAATCCAAGCCCATGTTACCTTCTTCAGTATTGTAGTGGTCATCAGTTGTTTTATTATGTCAAGTATACCTCAATTATTCTTCTGTTAAGAGCTCCCTATTTTGGGAGGGGGGCAGAAATTATCCCTTCACTTTTAGGCCTTTAGGTTTGAGTGGGTTCATGGGTGTGACTGATTTAGGGCAGACAAATGAGAGACAGTGAGACTCAATTCTAGGACTTTTGAACGCTGAGAAGAGGCATTCTCTGCTGCAACTATAAAAATTTTGCATTTCTAGAGCTAATTGGGTTGGAGGAGATAAATAAGGAAACTTAACCAGAGCCAACTTTACAATGAAGTCAGTTTTATTTAAAATTAAAATCCTTTCGGTTTGAAGCATTGTCAGCATACTTCAAACAGCTCAATAGCAGGGATCCTGGTAAATTCCCTTATTAACATTTGTATATTATGTCCACATGCAGCTAGTTGTGTGTGTGTGTGCATGTGTGCGCATATGTACACATGCAAGAGAAATTACTTAAACTACAGGAATCCAACAGCTTTCTGAAACTGTGAAAAATGAGATTAAAAAATTTATTTTTGAGTAAATGAATACATATAAATGTGAATATCATTTTTTATCAGTGAGCTGCATCAACCATGCATTTGCTTGGTTGTAACAGTGATAAGAAGCATAGGATTCCTATTTAGACCTTCGAATCCTTGCTGTATCACTTACTATCAAATTGGATATGGAAAAATTGAGGAGCTAAAAAACTCCACTGCTGCTAATGCTGCTACAAGGGAAGAAAAAGTAGTTTGGAAATTGAATCTTAGTTATTTTAGTCTAACCGGAGAAATATTATTGAGAATGTCTTTGTTTTGATCCCCAAGGGGATCCCTGTTCCTTTTGTTAATTTGCAGCTGCCAGACTTTCTCCTCTGTCTCTTTAGAAACCTGTATGCAGGTCAGGAAGCAACAGTTAGAACTGGACATGGAACAACAGACTGGTTCCAAATAGGAAAAGGAGTACGTCAAGGCTGTATATTGTCACCCTGCTTATTTAACTTATATGCAGAGTACGTCATGAGAAACGCTGGGCTGGAAGAAACACAAGCTGGAATCAAGATTCCTGGGAGAAATATCAATAACCTCAGATATGCGGATGACACCACCCTTATGGCAGAAAGTGAAGAAGAACTAAAGAGCCTCTTGATGAAAGTGAAAGAGAAGAGTGAAAAAGTTGGCTTAAAGCTCAACGTTCAGGAAACTAAGATCATGGCATCTGGTCCCATCACTTCATGGGAAATAGATGGGGAAACAGTGTCAGACTTTATTTTTTGGGGCTCCAAAATCACTGCTGATGGTGATTGCAGCCGTGAAATTAAAAGACACTTACTCCTTGGAAGGAAGGTTATGGCCAACCTAGATAGCATATTTAAAAGCAGAGACATTACTTTGCCAACAAAAGTCCGTCTAGTCAAGGCTATGGTTTTTCCAGTGGTCATGTATGGATGTGAGAGTTGGACGGTGAAGAAAGCTGAGTGCCGCAGAATTGATGCTTTTGAACTGTGGTGTTGGAGAAGACTCTTGAGAGTCCCTTGGACTGCAAGGAGATCCAATCAATGCATCCTAAAAGAGATCAATCCTGGGTGTTCATTGGAAGGATTGATGCTGAAGCTGAAACTCCAGTACTTTGGCCACCTCATGCGAAGGGTTGACTCATTGGAAAAGACCCTAATGCTGGGTAGGATTGGGGGCGGGAGGAGAAGGGGACGACAGAGGATGAGATAGTTGGATGGCATCACCAACTCGATGGACATGGGTTTGGGTAGACTCTGGGAGTTGGTGATGGACAGAGAGGCCTGGCATGCTGCAGTTCATGGGGTCGCAAAGAGACACGACTGAGACACGACTGAGTGACTGAACTGACTTTCTCCTCAGAAGGCTTGATTGGGAGGAGCATATGTCCTGTCTTCCCACTTTTAAATTCTACTCTGCCAACACAAATTACCTGGCACTTCTTATAAACTTTCTCACCTGCTCTCTGTCCCCACAACTCCAGATACATATCAGATTGTTATTTCTAAATGTTCTGTCACAGTCCACTTTCTAAATAAGGTTTTACTAGAGCTTTTTGCCCCATCAGTGACATTTCAGTTGAGATGTTGTTGGAAGATAGTTTGCTTGTTGAAAACTGCAGTGTTCTCACATTTAGAACTTACAGTATTAAAAATACATGTGTAAGAAACTTTAGTCTTTAACAGACTATTACTATAATTTGTTACATCTAATTAGGTAATATCCATTTTCTGATCAATGATACCAGTAAAGTGAATTACATTGAGCAAGCACTTCCTTCTGTAAGTGTGTCCCCTTCTACTTAGCAATTACTCTTGTTTTGCATAATAAAGACCTAACCAAATCTTTTCTCCTTAATGAAAAAGGACTTTGGGTTAGGCTCTGGTGCTCAGGAATTTTGGTGAAGATAGAGTGTCAGCTGTGTTAGTAGGTGACCTTGCATATTGTATGTGCATGTGTGCTCAGTTGTGTCCAGCTCTTCTCTGTCCATGAAATTCTCCAGGCAAGAACACTGGGGTAGGTTGCCATTGCCTCCTCCAGGGGATCTTCCCAACCCAGGGGCTGAAACCATGTCTCTGTGTCTGCTGCATTGGCAAGTGGATTCTTTACCAGTGGTGCCAGCTGGGAACCTCACAAGGCAACACTGCTGATTGGTAAATGGCATCTGCCTTGGGAGGATTGTGAATGAACTAAATGTATATACCTGGTGGGAAGCCAGAACTTTGATTTGCCTAGAGTGTGGTGTATTTGTTTACCTTGCCAGGACTTCAGGAAGGTATGTCCATGGACTGTAAAGACATATTTTGGTTCTTGTTTGGAATGTAGGGCTTATAAGCTAAGAGTGTTTCCATATATTCATGATTGTATACCCATGGGATTTCATTCTGTTGTAACTGAGCTGAGGATGTTGCAGATGTCCTTTTGGTATCATCATTACCTGCATGTGAAACACTGTTTATTAGTCATAGTAGGGGAGAGAGTAATGATGAAACAGGAAAATGTTGAATGTTAAGTTCTTGCTGTATACAAGGCACTGTTGGTGGTACAGGGAAGTTTAAGATGTGATAAATGGGAGGAATAGAAGATAATCTTAGAGGAGTCATGAAGTTAATAAGTGCCTGGTGAAAGATATGTAATGAATACATTGAGTTCATCAGAAGGAGCTTTTATAGTCTCTAAAAGACAAGAGGAGAGTTGAGTGATGATCTTTTACTGAGCTGTAAAGACAGTTTAAGGGAGAAAATATGATTGAAGGTAGGATTGTACATAAATTTATTTATTTCATGGCTACTTCTATTTGTAAAAAAGAAAGTACTAGAGGTTATCCACAAATGTTATAAGACAGAAAGTGAGTATTCCTAATTTTAAGAATGTCTTTTTTCAATAGATGCTCACCTGACAACTTATTTTTGTAATCTTTTTAATAAGATTCTCTGGCAAGTAAGGTAACTGTTGGTTCCATATGACTATTGAGCACTAGTCAGAATTGACATGTGCTATATGTGTTTGTAAAATGTGCACCAAATTTCAAAGACTTGGTATGAAAAAAAATGTAAAATACCTCATTGATTATTTTGTATTACCTATTTTAATGATATGTTGGGATATAATGGATTAAAGTATACTATTAACATTAATTGGAGAAGGAAATGGCAATCCACCTCTGGACAGAGGAGCCTGGTGGGATACAGTTCATGGGGTCAGAGTCGGACACAACTGAGCGGCTGACATAGTAACATTAATTCCACCTGCTTTTACTTTTTTTTAAACTGTGGTGAAATTCACATACAACATAAATTTAACCATTTAAAGTGTACAATTTAGTGGCATTTAGTACATTCATGTTGTGTGCAACCACCATCTCTGTGTATTTCCAAACCTTTCATCACCCTTAAAAAGACACAAATTCGTGGGAATTCCCTGATGGTCCAGGGGTTAAGACTTCACTTTCACTGCTGAGGGCTCAGGTTCAGTCCCTGGTTGGGAAATTAAGATCTTGCAAGCTGCAAGGCCAAAAACAAAACAGCTACCAAACCCATACCCATTTAGCAGTTATTCTCCTTTACCCCACCCCTAATCCCCTGACAACCATCAGTCTGTTTTCTGTCTGTAGATTTGCCTCTTCTAGATGTTTCATATAAATGAAATCATACAATATGTGATCTTTTTTCATTTACAATATTTGTGAGATACCATTTTGCAGCATATCAGTACTTTATTATTTTTTATTAGATGATGTTATGTTCATTATTAAAAGTATGGTAGACATTAAAGTCTCCAACTATTATTGTATGTCTGTTTCTCCCTTCAATTTTGTCAGTGTTTGCTTTATATACTTTGGGACACAGTTGTTTGGTGCACATGTTTATAAGTGTTACATCTTCTTAATGAATTTACTCTTTTATCAATTTATGATGACTTCTTTGTCTCTTATAATAATATTAATATAGCCACCTCAGCTCCCTTGGTTATTGTTTCATGGAATATCTATTTTCGTATTCCCATTTTTAACCTATTCATAGTTTTGGATGTAAAGTCAGTGTCTTATAAACAGTATACAGGTTAATATAGTTTAAATTGATACTAACTTAGTTTTAATAGCCTGTAACATCTCTGCTTCTGTTCATCTCCACTACCTTTTATGTTGTTATTGTCACAATTTACATCTTTGTACATTAATGGGCCCCTTATATTATATAGATTAATAATTATTGGAAGCAAAAAGAGAAGTTACAGTCCAAAAAATGATAGTTTTATGTTTACCTATGTAATAACCCTTACCAGAGTTCTTATTCACATGGCTTTGAGTTACTACCTGGTATCTTTTCATTAAGGATAGTTGCAAACTCCCTCAACCCTTTAGCTTTCCGAGAATGCCCTAATTTACCCTTCATTTTTGAAGGACAGTTTTGCTATGTATAGATTGGTTGACATTGTTTTTTCTTTCGACACCTTAGATACGTCATCCTGCTGCCTCTGGCCTCCATTGTTTGCTGTGAGAAGTCAAGTGTTAATCTTGTTGAGATTCCCTTGTATATGATTAGTAGCTTCTCTGTCACAGCTTTCAAGATTCTTTGACTTTCAGCAACTCGAGTTTCTCTCTTCTTTTATCCATTTTTGAGTTTAATTTCTTGGACGTGAAGATTTATGTCCTTATCATATTTGAAAAGTTTTTTGGAGACTTCAGATATTCTTTTTTAAATTTTTAATTGGAAGATAATTACTTAACAATGTTGGGTTGGTTTCTGCTGTACAGCAATGCGAATCAGCCATAACTTCCCCTTTGGCTTCTTTTCTTCTAGCCTCCCTGTTACATATACATATAGCATCCCATAGACTTGTTAGGATCTTTTCATTTTTCTTTCTGCACCTCAGACTGGGTCATTTCAGTTGACCTATCTTTAAGCTCACTGATTCTTTAGCTTGCACAAATCTGCTATGAAACTTTCTAATGAAGTTTTCATTTTAGTTACTGTACTTATCAGCTCCCAAATTTCTCTTTGACTACTTTTTATAATTTCTGTTTCTTTAATGATATTTTCTGTTTGCTACTACATTGTTTTCCTGGTTTCCTTTGCCTCTTTGAGTATAGTGAAGACAGTTGACTTAAAGTGTTTGTGTAGTAAGTCCAATATCTAGTGTGTCCTCACGGACAGTTTTTGTTAATTTCATTTTTGAATGGCCATGCTCTCATTATTTCTTTTCATACTTCATAAAATTTTGTTAAAAATTGAACAGTTTGAATATTATAATGTGACAACTCTGGAACTTGTATTCTTCCCATTTCAGTGTTTGTTTTATTGCTGGCTATAGGCTGTGGGTATTTTGTTTGATTGTTTTTCTAAACTGTTTTTGTTAAGTCTTTATTCTTTGCTATATGATTCCTGAAGTCTCTGTTCCTTTTGTGTTTTGATGAAGATTTTCTTAAACACCAGGAGTTTAAAAAGAGAGAGACAGGGAAGGAAGGAAAACTCTGCTATTCTTCGCAGATTATCTCTGTATCATGGCACTCCTTTAATGCTTAGCCAAGCTATTTACAACTCTGCCTTACCCATTACTTCCTGCTGTGCTGAACCTAAATGAAAACTTTGGTTTTTCGCACATCTTTTCTGAACATGTGTCCTGCCCTGGGTATGCACATGGTTTTCTTAATTTCCTAAAAAAAAGACTGTCTCTCCAAGCTTTCTCTCCTAGGCTTTTAGTATATCTATTGTTGGCCTCCTCTGTGATATTGCCCCCAGCAGAGGCTGGTCGTTTGTTGCCTTACCGTGTGTTTGAGGAATACAAGTGCCTTATGTCCTTCCTTCACATGGCTCCAGACAGGATTCTTTCAGACTAAGGTCTGCTGTGCTCTTTGAAGCCAGGGACCAGGATTCCATGCTGAGAATGCAGACTGGCATCTTTTAAGACCACTGCTGCGGCAGAGGTGGGAAGTGGGGTTAGGCCACTGGCAAGTAAAAGTGCCACAAAACCTTCTTACCATTTTAAGGTTGCCTTTTGATTTACCATTTGCTTCATCACTGTTAACCTTTGACTATTTTCTAGAGTTCTGACAAAGTTGCTTGACAGTTCTTTTGTTTTAGTATTTGTGTTGTGGGCTATGCTCTTTGAGCTACTTTTTCTGCCATTTCACTGCCATCCTCCTCTTTACTTTTTATTCTCAACTACAAGAAAGTTGAAGACTACAAATATGGCTTAGATTGTATTTTGATTGGACAACACTGCTGTGGGATGCCAAATTTTCAGTAAAAATCGCATCTATTTATGTTGAATTTGGAAGGAAAAAAATGTTCAAAGGTCCCACAATTACACAGTTAGAATTAGCTATTTACTGTTACACTTTTTATTCCCAGATTAGTGTGACATTTTCAGAGGAACTCTATAAACTCCCCTCTATAGGATAGTGTTGTTAACATTGTGTATCTGTGTACCTCCTTCACTGAAGGCTCCTAAATTTTTACTCAGTTAGCATTTGATTAAGTATTTAAGCTACCTTGTGCTGTCTGCTTCTCCCCAAATGCACTCTTGATAAGAAGAGCTGAGAATTCTTCATGTTTCTTCATTGGATTTTGTTTTTTATTTCTGGATTCAGTTATACACATATTTGCTAAATGTCTATTTTATACAGGTACTCACTGGACTAACCTTCATGTGTTAGCCGTAACCCACACTCTCAGATGTTGGTAATTTTTAATACTGAATATAGAGATACTTATTTTCCTCAGGAGATTATTCTAGTGGTTAATTTGGGGCCATGCCACTGATTCCATATCTTTGGTGTCTTCGGCTTGTTGCTTGACCCCTGAAGAGTTGGCATTCTAGATTTACATGGTTGGCAGCTTACCCTTGTTACTCCTCTCTTCCTTGCTGTTAAATGCCAAAATGTTATATACATTCTTAGTATGTGCAAAGGTGCTATCTAAATACTTGCCTCTAGGTGCATTTGAAAAGTGAGTGCTTTTGCCTGCTACTAAAAGTAAGGTAAGATGAACAGAACCATATCTCTGGTACCGTATTCAGAAGTTGTGGATACTAAATGTCAGGGAATCTTGTGGCTTCCTTAGGGAAAGCCATCTTTTGTTGATAGCAAAAGAATTCCCTCTTCAGAAGCATCAGTTGAATTTCCCTGAGCCTATTCCCTGACCAGAGAGAGCAGTGATCTCGCACTGAATGTTCTTGCTGTTTCCCCAGTGCAGTCAAAAGATTGTTACTTCATCTCAGGCTTAAACAAACAAGGTTTTCGTTAGTATCTTTGGTAGCACAGTTGAGATCAGGCAGTAGAATTTTACTGGTAAGAAACTACAGTAATAAATTACTTTGCCTTCTTCCTACTTGGTAAAAAGGAACTTCTCATATAACTACATCAGTTAGTGAGTTCAGTTGGTCAGTCGTGTCCGACTCTTTGCGACCCCATGAACTGCAGCACGCCAGGCTCCCCTGTCCATCACCAACTTCCGGAGGTTGTTCAAATTCATGTCCATTGAGTCAGTGATGCCATCCAACCATCTCATCCTCTCTGCTCCCCTTTTCCTCCTACCTCCAGTCTTTCCCAGCATCAGGATCTTTTCCAGTGAGTCGGCTCTTCACATCAGGTGGCCATAGTATTGGAGCTTCAACTTCAGCATCAGTCCTTCCAATGAATATTCAGGACTGATTTCATTTAGGATTAACTGGTTTGGTCTCTTTGCAGTCCAAGGAACTCTCAAGAGTCTTCTCCAACACTACACTTCAAAAGCATCAATTCTTTGGCGCTCAGCTTTCTTTATAGTCCAACTCTCACATCCCTACATGACTACTGTATGGATAGTCAGTAGCTTTGAAAACTAGATGGACCTTTGCAGGAAAGTAATGTCTCTGCTTTTCAGTATGCTGTCTAGGTTGGTCGTAGCTTTTCTTCCAAGGAGCAAGCGTCTTTTAATTTCATGGCTACAGTCGCCATATGCAGTGATTTTGGAGCCCCCAAAAATAAAGTCTGTCACCGTTTCCACTGTTTCCCCATCTATTTGCCATGAAGTGATGGGACCAGATGCCATGATCTCAGTTTTCTGAATGTTGGCCTTTATGCCAACTCTTTCACTTTCATCATGAGACTCTTTAGTTCTTCGCCTTCTGCCATAAGAGTGGTGTCATCTGTGTATCTGAAGTTATTGATGTTTCTCCCTACAATCTGGATTCCAGCTTGTGCTTCATCCAGCCAGGCATTTCGCATGATGTACTCTGCATATAAGTTAAATAAGCAGGGTGACAATATACAGCCTTGACACACTCCTTTCCCAATTTGGAACCAGTCTGTTGTTCCGTGTCTGGTTCTAACTGTTCTTGACCTGCATACTGATTTCTCAGGAGGCAGGTAAGGTAGTCTGATGTTCCCATCTCTTTCAGAATTTTCCAGTTTGTTGTGATCCACACAGTCAAAGGCTTTGACGTAGTCAGTGAAGCAGAAGTAGATGTTTTTCTGGTATTCTCTTGCTTTTTCAATGATCCAATGGATGTTGGCAATTTGATCTCTGGTTCCTCTGCCTTTTCTCAATCCAAATTGAACATCTGGAAGTTCACAGTTCACGTACTGTTGAAGCGTAGCTTGGAGAATTTTGAGCATGACTTTGCTAACATGTGAGATGAGTGCAATTGTGTGGTAGTTTGAGCATTCTTTGGCATTGCCTTTCTTTGGGATTGGAATGAAAAGTGCCCTTTCCCAGTCCTGTGGCCACTGCTGAATCTTCCAAATGTGCTGGCATATTGAGTGCACCACTTTCACAGCATCATATTTTAGGTTTTGAAATGGCCTACCTGAAATTCCATCACCTCCCTTAGCTTTGTTCATAGTGCTGCTTCCTAAGGCCTACTTGACTTCACATTCCATGATGTTTGGCTCTAGGTGAGTGATCACACCATGGTGGTTATCTGGGTCATGAAGATCTTTTTTATATAGTTCTTCTGTGTATTCTTGCCTCCTCTTCTTAATATCTTCTGCTTCTGTTAGTTGTCAGTTGAATTTCCTAACTGACCTACACAGACCTAACATACAACTACATAGTATACACATAAGGATATAATGTACCCAGAATCTAAATCAGAAAAATGAAACAGGATTTCCTTTTTGCTTTAAGTAATTATTATCAACCACAGCTGACTCTCAAATATCAATTGAGTCCCTATTCACACTTTACCTGGTGGAAACATTGACAAAAGATACTTAGTCCAGACGGTAGGCATCAGGAAAGACTTTCTGGAGAGTAGTCAGTTCAGTTCAGTTCAGTCGCTCAGTCATGTCCTACTCTTTGCGACCCCATGAATTGCAGCACGCCAGTCCTCTCTGTCCATCACCAACTCCCTGAGTCTACCCAAACCC